>NW_027362764.1:76418989-77080239 GCF_046119375.1 Phyllobates terribilis
ATTTATATGTCATGTCCTGCTATGCACCTGTTCAAGGCTGAGTTAATCAGAAATTTAAACACACATACCATGTTAAAATCGTATAGCATAGAAACAATGCATATAAATGTAAATAATCAAAAAGAAAAGAAAAAAGGAACATATATATAATAATAATCTATAAATTATCACTCATAATGATACATCAAATCATGTCTGATGTTTAAACCAGCTGGTACACGTGTATTTAAAGTATAAATCCACCAGCTTTCTCTATTAAGGAGCTTTCTCCTATAATCATCCACCAAATCTCCACCAATCGCCAGGGCCCACGGAGGGGCCACCACAGTCAGTGAATCCTTCCTTATTTAGTATAGAGTCTACCAATACTTTGGGCGCATTACCCAGCTGCAAAGCAAGCTGCACCGCCTGTGTATCTAATGAGAATTTTTAACTGCATCTAGCCTAGGCAGACTGTGGGGACCCCCAACCAAACCCAGACACTCTGCATATAACCCAGCCAATCATTTGATAGTATTGCTAGTAGCAGGGTCGCATGGGCTCTAAACCTTGCATAGCCTGTGCATTTTTTCAGATCGCTAAGGATGACCCAACTCGTGTTATCTGTAACATTTGTCACCAAAAGCTAAGTAGAGGCCAAAAAATCCATAGTTTGAGCACTTCATGCATGAACCGTCCCATGGATATGAAGCATAAGTTGCAGTGCGAAGCTCACTGTGCTACAACGCGGCCTAGCGGGCCGGGACAACCACCATCTGCCCCACCTGTGTCACCCTGGGGAGACTAAAAGCTACTGCGTAGTCTTTTCCAAAAATTTGAGGGAATTACAATGAGGAAGACGATGATGAGACACAAATACCTGATTGGAGCGACAACTTGAGTTTTTTGTCAGGGCAGGAAGAGGTTAGCTCTGAGGACGACGGGTGTGAGAACACACAGGGTGATGATGACGAAGTTGCAGATCCCACTTACTGTCAACCCACAGTCAGCCAGTCGATGAGGTCAGCAGAGGAGGTGGAGGAGGATGCTAGTGACGACGAGGTCAGGTTGCGCCTTCCTGGACAGAGACGTAGTAGTGGAAGCACGTCAACAACTGTATCCTCAAACACAACTCTGCCTCTCACCACAAGTCGTGGTGGTTCTTCAGGTCACATGGGTGCTAAGCCTTGCATAGCCTGGGCATTTTTTCAGATCGATAAGGATGACCCAACTCGTGTTATCTGTAACATTTGTCACCAAAAGCTAAGTAGAGGCCAAAAAATCCATAGTTTGAGCACTTTATGCATGAACCGTCACATGGATATGAAGCATAAGTTGCAGTGCGAAGCTCACTGTGCTACAACGCGGCCTAGCGGGCTGGGACAACCACCATCTGCCCCACCTGTGTCATCCTGGGGAGACTAAAAGCTACTGCGTAGTCTTTTCCAAAAATTTGAGGGAATTACCACGGGAATGGTTTGATAGAGGTATAAGAGTTTAGGTAGGACGTTCATTTTTAGTATACTTATTCTGCCGAACCAGGAAAAATCCTTCACCGTCCAAGAAGTAAGATCTTTATGGAGTTGTTGAATAAAGGGCCCAAAATTAAGATAAAATAGACGGGAGAGGTCTCTATGAATACGAATTCCTAAGTATTTGATACCCTGTGAGGGCCAGGCAAAGGGAAAGTTGGACTGGATGGAATCCTGTATGGATTTGGGGAGGTAGACATCGAGGGCCTCAGACTTCGCTGCATTGATTTTAAAATTTGACCATGTAACAAAGTGATCTATTTCAGCCATAACAGCAGGGATGGATATATGTGATTGAATGATATATACTAGGACATCATCAGCAAATGCAGAGCACTTGTACTCGGTGCCTCCCACCTCAATCCACCTAATATTGGGGTTATCGCGAATTGATGAGAGCAGGTGCTCCATCACTAGGATGTATAAGAGAGGGTACAGAGGACATCCCTGCCTTGTCCCATTGGTGATTATGAAAGGTGATGAAAATGTTCCATTTATCTTCAGCCTAGCTGACGGATTGCGATACAGGGCCATGATTTTGGCTATAAAAGGGTCCCCTAGACCCCTACCCCAAGCTTTTTAGGAGAATAATATATGGCGTGCCAGGAGACTCTATGGAATGCTTTCTCAGCATCCAACGAGAGTATCTAATTACAAATTTTTAACTGCATCTAGCCCAGGAAATACTTTGGACCTAGTAGCAGTGTCTGCTAGTCAGCGGATTATCCCACCTGTTAAGCAAGCTACACCACCTGTAGTTTGGACACTTAATTTTTTCAAAGGAAATGGTTCGGGCCCCCAGGACACACAGTGAAGAGCATCGGGGAGGCACCCCAAGGCACAGGGGCTGGGACTGGCGGTAGGACGCCTTGCGGTGGACCGCCAAGCTCGATCCTTATTAAAGCTTTTTAACTGCAGCAGCTTTAGTGGATGCTACTGGAGCTGGAATTACCGCGGCTGCTGGCATGAGACTTGCCCTCCAATAGATCCTTGTAAAAGGATTTAAAGTGTATTCATTCAAATTAGAGAGACAATTTAAATTAAAAAGCTTAAACCTGCCTCCACCACAGGGGGGCTCGCTCGACCCACCAGCGGACAGGCACCAGTATTGGGAGAGGGGGGCTGGCCGTCAGGGTCCACCGCAGCTCTGGCACAAACCCGGCGACACGGAGGTCGCACGGGCAGGAACGGACGGCCGTGTCGGCTTAGCACTTTTTTGGTTTTAGAAGGGCATGACATGCCTATATCTGTGTCTCCCCCTCCTTTTACTCCTCCACCTCTTTTCTTTTCGCATGACTATATGTACTTGTCACTTTTCCATGTGTTAGTTGTGTCTTCTGAACAGTTTGTCAGCTTTTGGACACCTTTGAAGGTGTTTTCTATGTGTTTCTATGTGTTTTTGTTTGCCTGCCATTGGTTTTAACGGAGTTCGACGAACAGTTCGACGAACATACGGGTGTTCGACGAACCGAACTCGAACACTACAGGTGTGGCTCAACTCTACTTATCACTTATAATCCAGAAAGAAGTATCTAAAACCTATAAAAGTCTATAATAACATTATAAATAAGCAAGTATATATTTGTAGCAGAAAAGCTCTGCTATGACTGTTAGGGAAAAAGGAAGTCCCTGCTGATACAACTAGTGGAAGAATGAAGGCTGAATGTAGGGATGGGAGGCATTATATTGTGATTATTACTGTTGGATGACACTTCATTAGCCGCTTATTGGCCATTGCTGTGACCCCTGGAAATAAGAGGAGGGCACTGCTGTGACTGCTGGGAGGGAAACAGAGGGATTATGAGGTACAACTTGTGGAAAAATATTGTTTTATTTCTGTCCAGAGACCCCCACTGATAGTTCAAAAAACTTCTCTGTGGTCTACAGGGGTGTCTAGAAGTGAGCTCTCCGCTGAGCAGTGGCCATCGGGAAGCACAGTTCATGCAAACAAGAAATCCCTTTAAACCCTCATATTTGTACACACAGACATACAAGGTAATATCTGTTCTCTCATTCCTTGTATTAGCAGACGCTGGGTGATTAAAACACAGATTTTTGCACGGTAAGAAGGTAAATGGTAAATCATTTTTATGAATAAAATATATCGTTTGTTACATTTTATTCTCCAGGCTAAATTACTTTCCAGAGATGCAATGCTAATATCATTAAAATTCAATCACTTGTTCTTTTTAAGAAAAAATATTGTTAAAGCAAAATTACATTCAGATGGATATTGATGTGAGAAAATCTGCTGATATATGAAAGTGGCTTTAAATACAGTTCTAAAAGTGACGTTTCAGTAAAAATAACCTGGAGATTGAAACAGTAGCAACTGCAATTGAAAGAGCTGTTCCAAGCAAAAAGATTTATCGGTCTAAAAAACAGGATTGTAATATGAAATTTCATATCGATAATCTGCAGCCCATGCCCTGCTGTGGGCTCATATTGTACCTCTAATCTTTTACAGAGGCATATGAAAGTTTTTGTTGCATAGAGCTTTCTTGTCATATTTATGATCTGTTACGTGTATTTTGATATACTTTTGATTAGATCTTTTCTCTAATTGTAATGGTTCATTTTTCATTCTCCATCTAGCCCAGTCCGCTATGATGACTTCTTCCATTCTGTTTCCTCTCTCCAGAAAGTAAAAGAGAGACATCATTGTCTCGTTGCTTTGCCAAGCAAGCACACGCCTCATTTTTCCTCCACATCAACACAAAAACCATAGTGTTATAACCATCCATAGTGCAACATGCATAGACAGCAATAATCCCTCCCATTACTAAACACAGTTTTAGCACCCCATCATTGTGCCCCTCACATTAATATTCCCCATAACTCTAACAGCTCCCAGTTTGTGCCTTCACACAATAATAATGTCCCCTTTGTTCGTCCACATAACAATGTCCGCTTTGTGCCCCCGCACAATAGTAATGCTCCATTTGTGCCCCCCAACTGTACTATTTCCCCTGATATGCCACTAAGCCCAATATTAATGTTCCCTTTGTGTCCATACACTATAATATCCCCCCTTTGTGCCTCCACACTATAATAATTCACCTGATGTGCCCCCATATGGTATTAATGTCACCTTTGTGCCCCTGTCACGCTGTCTCAGCGTACAGGGGGGTCAGGAGCCTGAGCTGACCCTAGACGGGGGCCCTGACTAATCCCTCAACCTGGAGGTACTGTTAATGGTACAGAGGTCCAGGCCGCCAGCGTAACCCTAAACTCCTGAATATCCCTGAACCTAAGTAATCTAGTCCTGAGAAGGACCCCGATCACAACAATGGGGAACAGGATAGAAAATGCCCAAAACACAGTACTAGACAAACGAGACAGTACAAGGGGAAAACCAAAAACCACCTTGCATACAAAAACTAACACCGCAATTACAGAGGGAACAACAACAGGTTAGGAGATAAATGATAAAGGGAGGAAGGGAACAAACCACACCGCATACTCTTCGCTCCGAACTCCACCAAACAACGATCCACTCTGAAGGTCTGCAAGAAATGCTTTCACCGACAACTTCCCTATCAGACCAGCAGGTATTTGAAGGAATCCCAATACTGCAGCATTAACTGCAGCTGGGCGAGGCTGAGCCTCCTCAAGCACAGAGAGAGAGAATTAACTCCCTCACAACCAAAAAACACAAAGCACCAAAAACTCAGCTGCGAGAAGTCAGGCTGTGTAGTCGCGACGATCTTCGTGGCGACACACCCATGACAGTACCCCTCCTTCTACGAGGGGCCTCCGGACCCTCAGGGCCAGGTTTATCCGGGTGAGTCGTGTGGAAGGCCCGAATTAACCGGTCTGCGTTAATATCTGACGCAGGAACCCACATTCTCTCCTCAGGACCATACCCTTTCCAATGAACCAGGTACTGAAGGGACCGGCGACTGAAACGTGAATCGATGACTTTCGATACCTGAAACTCCAAATTTCCATTGACCACCACTGGAGGAGGAGGTAAAGGTGACGGTATCATTGGCGCCACATACCTCTTAAGCAAAGATCTGTGGAACACGTTATGAATTTTAAATGTAGGGGGGAGGTCAAGACGGAAAGCCACCGGATTAATTATAGAACTGATCCTGTACAGCCCAATGAACCTGGGACCCAGTTTCCAGGAGGGAACCTTGAGTTTTATATTCTTGGTAGACAACCATACCCGATCGTTCACACTTAGGTCCGGACCAGACACTCTCCTCCTATCAGCCATATGTTTGTATCGGTTCCCCATAGTACTCAGATTATTCAGTACCCCTCTCCATACTGAAGCGAGTGATGACGAAAATCGTTCCTCCTCAGGAACCCCCGAAGAGCCCCCTCTACTGAAAGTACAAAACTGGGGGTGAAAACCATATGCCCCAAAAAAGGGGGACTTACCAGTGGATTCGCTCCGCCTATTATTAAGAGCAAACTCCGCCAGAGGTAAGAAAGAAGCCCAGTCCTCCTGGTTCTCTGACACAAAACACCGGAGATATGTCTCCAAACTCTGGTTCAGACGTTCCGTCTGACCATTGGTCTGAGGATGAAAAGCCGATGAGAACGATAAATGCATCCCCCGCTGAGTACAAAAAGCCTTCCAGAATTTGGACACAAACGGAGACCTCCGATCCAACACCCCATCGGAGGGTACCCCGTGAAGCCTCACAATCTCTCCAATGAACACCTGCGCAAGAGTTTTAGCATTAGGAAGAGCAGGAAGAGCGATAAAATGTGCCATCTTGCTGAACCTGTCTACTACAACGAGTATGACAGTTTTACCCGAGGACGGCGGGAGGTCCGTAATAAAGTCCATAGACAGATGAATCCAAGGACGCTCCGGGATCTTCAAAGGTAAGAGGGCCCCAGACGGACGGGTATGTGGGGTCTTAGAGCGCGCACAAACCCCACAGGACGCAACAAAAGTTACCACCTCCTTATGTAAGTTAGGCCACCAAAACCAACGCGAGAGGAGATCCACAGTTGCTTTACTACCTGGGTGTCCTGCCAAAGCTGAGTTATGGTGTGCCTCGATCACCTTTTGTCGTAGCTGATCTGGAACAAACAGTCTCCCTGGAGGTCCAACAGGGGCGTCCCCCTGAGCCTCCAATACCTCCTCCTCAAGCTCAGAGCATACTGCCGACACCACCACCCCCTCTTGAAGGATAGGAACCGGATCATCCGTATTCCCCGCCCCAGGGAAACTAGGAGATAAGGCATCCGCCTTCACATTTTTTGACCCAGGACGATATGGAACGACAAAATTAAACCTGGTAAAAAACAACGACCACCTGGCTTGTCTGGAATTCAGACGTTTTGCGGACTCCAGATAAAGCAGGTTCTTGTGATTAGTGATGACGGTGACCGGATGGACTGCCCCCTCCAAAAAATGGCGCCACTCCTCAAAAGCTAACTTAATAGCCAAGAGTTCCCTATTGCCGACATCGTAATTCCTCTCAGCGGACGACAATTTTTTGGAGAAAAAAGCGCACGGACGCCACTTACCAGGGGACGAACCTTGTGACAAAACTGCTCCCACCCCTACCTCAGAAGCGTCTACCTCTACAATGAACGGCTGTGACGCATCAGGTTGAATGAGTATGGGTGCTGAGGCAAAACATTTTTTCAAGGAGGAGAATGCTTGACAAGCCTTGTCAGACCACCTAGAAAAATCCGTCCCCTTTTTTGTCATGTCTGTGAGAGGTTTAACCATGGATGAGAAATTACGAATGAATTTCCGGTAATAATTAGCAAACCCCAGGAAACGTTGTAGTGCCTTAAGATTCTCTGGCAGATCCCACTCAAGAACTGCCCGCACTTTCCCTGGGTCCATACGAAAACCGGACGCTGACACCAGGAAACCTAAAAACTGGAGTTCCTGTACGGCGAACACACACTTCTCCCATTTGGCGTACAGTTTATTATCCCGCAAGATCTGTAACACCTGCCTAACATGCTCCTGATGAGACACAAGATCAGGCGAGTAAATTAAGATGTCATCCAGATATATGACCAAAAACTGACCCACCAGGCGGCGAAAAATGTCATTAACAAAGTGTTGGAACACCGCCGGGGCATTAGTCAGACCGAATGGCATGACAAGGTTCTCATAATGCCCCGCCGGAGTGTTAAACGCCGTCTTCCACTCATCCCCCTCCTTTATCCTAATCAGATTGTACGCCCCCCTGAGATCCAACTTAGAGAACCATTTGGCGCCCACGATCTGATTAAAGAGATCGGGGACAAGTGGGAGTGGATACGGATCTCGGACCGTAATCCGATTAAGTTCACGGAAATCCAGGCAAGGGCGTAGGCCTCCATCTTTCTTCTTCACAAAGAAGAACCCCGCGGCCACCGGGGAAGATGAAGGTCTAATATGCCCCTTAGCCAGACTCTCAGAAATATAATCCTTCATGGCCTGCCTCTTCGGACCAGATAGGTTATACAACCTAGATTTAGGTAACTTGGCCCCAGGGAGCAATTTTACAGAACAGTCATACACGCGATGAGGAGGTAGTTCCTGACACCCTTTCTCTGAGAATACATCCTCAAAGTCCGCCAGAAATGGAGGTAAGACCCTAGGAGTGACAGCACCGATGACCGTATTCATGCAGTTTTTATTACAGAATTCACTCCATTGGCTTATCTCCCTGGATTGCCAATTAATAACCGGATTATGCTTAGTTAACCAAGGAAGGCCCAACACAATAGGAGTGGGAAGACCCTCCAACACGTAACAAGACAACAGTTCTTTATGTATCGCCCCCACTTGAAGATTTACGTTATGCACCACTTGCAAAAAACTTCCCTGACCGAGAGGCCTGGCGTCGATCGAAAATATGGGGATGGGTTTAGCCAACATATTCAATAGCATACCTTGAACCCGGGCAAACCGAGCGTCCACCAGATTAGCCCCGGCCCCACTATCTAGAAGAAAAGATATCCTCTCAGTTCTCGTACCCACCACCTCCTCCGCTGGTACGAGAAACTGAGACGAACCTAGGGACGAAATACCTACTCCCAGATTGCCGTCCACCACACAACCTGGGATCAATAGTTTTCCGACGACTCTTTACTCTGCAAAGGACGGGATGGACACCCCCCAATAAAATGTCCCTTTCTCCCGCAGAAGAAGCACCTTCCAGTCTTGTGGTGCACCGCCGGTCCCCTCCCCCGGAAAGATGTCCCTCCTAACTGCATAGGCTCCTCTGGACTGACCAGGGGAACCTCCATATGAGGGGACCTTGTAGGAGGTGGAGTCATCCCAGGGGGCGGAGTTATCCCGCACCTCTCCCGAAGCCGTCTGTCAGTGCGAATAGCAAGGGCCATAGCGGCTTCCAGTGAGGCGGAAGGGTCATACTGTGCCAACACATCCTTTAATTTGTCAGATAACCCTTGACAAAACTGGCTCCTAAGAGCCGGGTCTTTCCATTGGGTGTCCGTGGCCCACCTATGGAACTCCGAACAGAATTCCTCCGCCGGACGATCTCCCTGGTGGATCCTACGTAACTTAGATTCAGCAGGGGAGATCCGATCTGGATCATCATATACGAGTCCCAGAGCAGCGAAAAACCTATCCACTGACTGGAGAGCCGGGGAGCCCGGGGGAAGAGAGAACGCCCAAGATTGTGGGTCCCCTTGTAGGAGCGAGATGACAATTCCCACCCTTTGCTCCTCACTCCCCGATGACCGAGGCCGCAGCTGAAAGTACAACTTGCATGCCTCCCGGAAAACAAAAAACTTGTCCTGCCCCCCAGTGAACTTGTCAGGGAGAGCTACTTTAGGTTCTGGTCCGGCTTGCTCCAGAGGACACAAAACCTTGGACTTAACGTCCGCCAACTCCATGGACAAACTCTGCAACTGCCGAGCTAGACTGGCTACTGGATCCATGGTGGTTGGAAAAAAAATTATTTTTTTTTGTCGGTCGGTGAAGATGTCACGCTGTCTCAGCGTACAGGGGGGTCAGGAGCCTGAGCTGACCCTAGACGGGGGCCCTGACTAATCCCTCAACCTGGAGGTACTGTTAATGGTACAGAGGTCCAGGCCGCCAGCGTAACCCTAAACTCCTGAATATCCCTGAACCTAAGTAATCTAGTCCTGAGAAGGACCCCGATCACAACAATGAGGAACAGGATAGAAAATGCCCAAAACACAGTACTAGACAAACGAGACAGTACAAGGGGAAAACCAAAAACCACCTTGCATACAAAAACTAACACCACAATTACAGAGGGAACAACAACAGGTTAGGAGATAAATGATAAAGGGAGGAAGGGAACAAACCACACCGCATACTCCTCGCTCCGAACTCCACCAAACAACGATCCACTCTGAAGGTCTGCAAGAAATGCTTTCACCGACAACTTCCCTATCAGACCAGCAGGTATTTGAAGGAATCCCAATACTGCAGCATTAACTGCAGCTGGTAGAGGCTGAGCCTCGTCAAGCACAGAGAGAGAGAATTAACTCCCTCACAACCAAAAAAACACAAAGCACCAAAAACTCAGCTGCGAGAAGTCAGGCTGTGTAGTCGCGACGATCTTCGTGGCGACACACCCATGACAGCCCCCACACAATAATAATGCCATTTTGTGACTCTCTATACAATAGTAATAAGTAATGTCTCCTTTGTGCTACCATTATTACGAGTGCCCCTTTCTACTTCTAAATAATAGTTTACACCTCTGTATAATAGTAGTGTCCTCCCCCTTTATGCTCTTTCATATAATAGTAATGCTTTTCCTTCTGATCCTTCTTTATATGCTCCTTTTGCGCCAATAAAATAAAAAACTCAATCTTCCTCCCACCATGAACATTAAAGTCTTCCTCAACTCTGCAGTCCAATGCCTGGCACAGGCAGCACCATGAGGTCACGTCATCTCGCCATCCAGGGTCCTCTGTACACTCCCAACCTCTCGTCAGGCCAGAGTCGGGAGAGCACAGATACCATTAAAAGATGTTTCTGCATGTGGATCTTTCTGTATCCCCTTCCCCTCTGAGCCAAGTCACAGTCACACCATCTGCAACTGTGATCATTACCCCACTGGTCAGGAGCTGCAGATACCAACATGCAGGGGCTGGCTGGCAAATTTTGGCCTCGGGGGCAAGCATACAGCTGTGGCCCATGAGCAGCGGCACAGCCTCACTGCACAGGCGCGGGACCAGAGCCGGACATGTAGAAATGCGCATGCGCCCCACAATAATAGTGCTTGCCAGGAGCAATATTCAAATACGTGGGCGGCGCCAGCAGTAACCACACCCCTATGACTGAATACGAGCAGGTAGGACAAAGTATATATAATGTTATAAAATCATTATACTACCAACGATTTTAATGAAAAAAGCTTGTTAGTGATGCACATTGCATCACTAACAACACTATGGGGGCAGTGTATATAGCAACTAGGACGTGACAGGTTCCTTCTAAAGCCAGCAATGTCAAATTCAAATACACAGAGGCCAAAGTTCAAAGCTTGGACAAAGTCGCCGACCAACCTTGATATTTATTAAAAAAATATGTCTACAATTGAGGAAGTTTTTCTTTATCAAACATATAACGATTAATTTAAAAATTATAGTGGAATATTATAATATGTTATGTAAAAGCAGTAAAAAGCATATGGCCCAATGGCCTAATTTAAATATGTAATTTAACAGAGGATAAAAATCCTTGAATGAAAGAGATAATAATGTATGATGCAAACAAAAGCGCCCCAAACACAGTATAATACCCCCACAGTGAATTCCTCCACACTCTCACAGTATGATGACCCTACTGTACGCCTCTCCCTCAATCCCCCCAACAAAGTATGGTGACCCCATCACAGTATGATTCTCCAACTGTAATCCCCACACAGCCCGCCATACAGTATAATGACCAAAAAGAGTCCTCCATACAGTATAATGGCTACAAAGAGTCCTCCATACAGAATAATGGGCCCCACATAGTCCTCCATACTGTATAATGGCCCCACATAGTCCTCCATACCGTATAATGGGCCCACATAGTCCTCCATACAGAATAATGAGCCCCACATAATTCTCCGTACAGTATAATGGCCCCACATAGTCCTCCATACAGAATAATGGACCCCACATATTCCTCCATACAGAATGGGCCCCACATAATTCTCCGTATAGTATAATGGGCCCCACAGAGTCCTCCATACAGAATAATGTGCCCCACATAGTCCTCCATACAGAATAATGGGCCCCACATAGTCCTCCATACAGAATAATAGACCCCACATAATTCTCCGTACAGTATAATGGGCCCTACATAGTCCTCCATACAGTATAATGGCCCCACATACTCCTCCATACAGTATAATGGCCCCACATAGTCCTCCATACAGAGTAATGAGCCCCACATGATTATATTGTATGGAGAATGGCCCCACATAGTTCTCCATACAGAATAATAGCCCCACATAGTCCTCCATACAGAATGGGCCCCACATAATTCTCCGTACAGTATAATGGGCCGCACATAGTCCTCCATACAGTATAATAGCACCACATAGTCTTCCATACAGAATTATTGTCCCCACATAGTCCTCAATACAGTATAATGGGCCCCACATAGTCCTCCATACATAATAATGGGCATTACATAGTCCTCCATACAGTATAATGACCCCACATAGTCCTCCATACAGTATAATGGCCCCACATAGTCCTCCATACAGTATAATGGCCCCACATAGTCCTCCATACAGTATAATGGGCCTCACGTAGTCCTCCATACAGTATAATGGCCCAACATAGTCCTCCATACAGTATAATGGCCCCACATAGTCCTCCATACAGAATAATGGGCCCCGCATAGTGCTCCGTACTCTATACGTGGCCCAGCATAGTGCTATGTACTGTACACATGGCCCCGTGTAGTGCTCCATACTGTATGCATGGCCCGCGTAGTGCTCTGTACTGTATATATGGCCCCGCAAAGTGCCCCGTACTGTATATATGGCCCCACATAGTGCTCCATACTGTATACCCGGCCCCACATGGGGCTCCTCACAGTATAATGGCCCCAGATTAAAAATTAAATACTCACCTCTGCCATTCCAATGCTGATCACTATCTACCTGTGGGCCCACGGACCATCCCTCTTTCACTAGCGCCGCAGCTACTCTCCTCTGCGCGTGCCCTCCCATCAGACCACGCGCCCTCCCATCAGGCCACGCGCCCTGATGGGAGGGCGTGTGCAGAGGAGAGTGGCCGAGGCAGTATTAAGGCGATGGCTGACGGCCAGGCAGCCAAACACTTCTGCTGAAGGACCGGCCTGGGGGGCATTTGCCCCTCTGCGACCTGGCCTAGCCCGCTGCTGCAACATTGATTTATAAGTCAATGGGGTTCAGTGGGCTCCATTGGTATTCGTTGTGTGATAGATCTGGCAATGTGCCGTGTCATGTGTTATAAACAAAAAACCACGGCACAGGTGTGAACACCTTTAGGAATTTTTGGTAAATTCACAGGATATGCTATAATTATTTGATAGATACAGATCCAACTTCTGGGACCTACACTTATCTCCAGACTGAGGGTCCTACATTGACTGTTACAGTTGCTCCCGGAAGAGAATAGAAAGAGCCAGACACATGAGCAGCCACCTCTTCATTCTGTCTCCACTGGGATGGAGTAGCTGACTACCACCTTACCAGGTGCGACAGGTCACCCCAGCCATCCAGATAGATGTGGATAATGGGGGAAAGTCTCAGATTACCTAAGCAATGTGCCTATCGTAGTCTGAAAAAGGCTGTAACCATGTAGGTTGAAGGAAAGAAGAGAGGACCTTGGAATCAGCAGATTGGTGTCAGAAGCATGCAATAAGGAAGTAGGTAACTTTACTTTCAAAGATAATATAACATGTTAATGTCAGAATGGAGGGTCGCTTTAACAGACATAAATTTGTAGTATAAGTGTAATATTTTCATTACCTTTTGTGCTGTTTTCACGTATTTATCGGGTTTTATTTATTTTACACTAGTCCAAAAAAAATGAACAATTTGTTAAATTTAGAAAACACTCTTTATAGAACTTGCTAATTAATTTACATTTGATGTGCTGTGGCTGCTTATCTTAATTATTTACTGATAACTAATAGAAAAATAAAAAAATTACCTGGGGCAAACAATTACATCAATGTAGAAGAACAAAAGTAAATCTAAAAAGCTTCCTAAGCACCTAAACTATACATGGTCCTATATCCTGAACACGTGTGTGAACTTCCACCTTTCCTCCATCTTTTTCCTTAAAGGGAACCTGTCACCAGCTTTGTCCTGTGTCAACTAAAACTATAACCTTAATCAGCACCTGTGCTGCAGTCCATCAATGGTTATATAACCTCCTGACTCCCCCTGTAGACCACTGATGAGCCTGGTTTCTGTGGTCTCCATCCCTCCTCCCGGCTTCTCTATCCCTTTTCCTGGGTGCCAGGAGGAGGCATGGAGACCGCAGAAACCAAGCCCATCGGACAGGACCGACAGGATTAACATACAGCACAGGAGAACTTCAAAAGGTTTTTTGGGGGCTATACCGGGGGAGTCGGGAAGTCTTATAACCATTGATGGACTGCAGCACAGGCGGTGATTAAGGTCATAGTTTTACTTGACACAGGACAAAACTGGGGACAGGTTCCCTTTGACTTGACTTATTTCTTCTCATGTATGTTTTGTATGAGTGCCCTCACTTTATTTCAGTGGTCCAAATACCCCAAAGATTTCACATTCATGAAAATTTTCCTTGATACTTTGGTATTTTTTAATCTGGAATTACTACATTTATCGTTGGCAATGGCTTCTTTGTGGCTTATCAAAAAATTGTGTCAATGGGTTCACTATAACTTGGATGAATGGGGCTGTCTGGGACTTCAACATTTATGACCTATCCAAAGGATAGGCCATCAATGTTAATGTCCCGGAAAATGCCTTTCAGGGCTCATCGGATGCCAGTAAGTCATCTTTGGGTAACACTTTGTGGCTGTGCGTGTGTTTGGTGGCCACAAGGCTGGCTCTAGAAGGGAGATTTTAACTGACCTGAAATTAGGGAACTATGGCTACATGTGTTACTTGTCTACTACTTCACGGTAAAATATTTAGTGGTGGAGCCTGAAAAGGACTCGGTGCCACTGAGGCCACAAAAGGGGCATAGAAACCCGTGATATTTCCACTGATGTCTACGAGAGAGGCATCAACATTGAGCACGGAGGTCTTCATGGCCAACAGATCCACGAGCTAACGTTCAAGGGGGTGGTAGAGGTGCACAAAATCAGTCACTGGATAATTGTCTGGTTTACCACCCTAAAATGCTGTGCCCATAACATCACATGTTGAAGAAAGCCAGTGATTTATTTTACATCTGTTTAATAATACATCAATATAGCTGAAGGCTTCAAGCTATGAATCATGTCAATGGCAGCTTGGAAAATTCCCAAACAGAGTTGCCATTTGGCAGGAGAATGCACATCTGCAGAACAGGTTTTCGAGGGAAAATCTGAATATACCGTTAACAGGTTTATCCAACTCTCTTGTGGTAGTAAAGCCGCCCATACATATTAGAATGCATGGTGATCCTGAAACCTGTAAGGAAGGGGGGTTGGTAGGGTCCTACTCAAGGTCTGCTACTAAGGGAATCATAGGTTGGACTTGCCGATTTTTAGGGGGCAATTCTGGTATTGCAACTAATTCACTTGAATGGGTCTGATCTGCAATGCAAGGAAAAAATTGGCACCGTTTCTGCAAGAAAGGAGCCTTGTATTTCTAAAGTCAGGTTGTCTCTTTAGAGTTTATGCACACAAAATATTTGCAGCGGCAAAATCCGCTGCAGATTTTGTTGCAGAAACTCGTCATTTTTTGCAGCACCAGATTTTCGATAAAATCTCATCCATACTGCTGCCACTGAAATATGTAATAAACTTTACAGACGAAAAAAATCAGTATGGAAAATTCAACTGCGTATACGTCCCATGTGCACAAACTCAATCTTTTAGGTCTAATCTTGTTATATTTAAGATTATCTTGATTATTCTTTGTTAAAATTTTCAGATTATTGGCATCTAGAAATAATGGGATTTTTACTGTATCGTGTAATCTCATCAGATATTACTACATTTCTATTGTATTATTTCTAAGCCCCATTGTTACTGTGTATGGGGATTTCAGCAGTGCAGGATTACGATCCTTTCTGACCTCTATATCTATATTCAAGGACATGTGGCTCTTAGGACACATATGGAGAAGTAATTTTAAAACAGCCGCAGGTTGCAGGATCATTGCTGGATCCTAACACTTTGATCACTGATTATATTGAGGGGAAGGTCCCGACAGCTGTAGGAAGCACTGCGGGAAGCATAGCTTAGGCCACTATAAGTACATATAGCATACTGTACCTATGAATACAAAAATAACATGACCAGTTATTACCACCATAAAAACAGAAAAAAAGGAGCAAACAGAGAATAATCTATGATTAAGACACATGACTAACAAATAATCATTTACTTATCACATCTTACCCGTCCAGCCCAGACCACCATGAAAACTTCTAGCTATGATACACCTCTGCAGACACTGCCGCCTGAGAATGGCTATGTCTGTACCTCCAACATGTGTCACAAATTACCCCCATGACAACCACAATATTCCCATGCCAGCCTCAATGCCCCAATGCAGCTGTTACATGCATTGTTATTGACGCGCCCCCTGGGCCAGTGCTGTTTGGGGATTACCCGGAGCCGGATCAGATGGGGGTTGTAGTCTCCGAGTGGCGGCGACCCGGTCCGTGCCCAGGGTGTCAAACTCAGTGTGTGGCAGTCTTTACAGATGTTGTTAAATGTTCTTAGTGTCGACTACGCCACCCGTTGATTTGCGGTCAAAAGGCCGCCGCTGCAGAAGGGTCCGCTGAGGCTGGTGGTATGTGTGCAGCTGTGGTAGTATAACCCCCAACGGGAGGGGTATAGCCTCAGGGGGTCAGATGTAGAGGATGGTGGTTGTGAAGGTGCAGGATGATCAAGCAAGAAGACTCAGAGTCGGGCTGTGCAGTTCAGGGGTTTTTACTTACGGGTGTTCTTATGGTCACTCTGGCCTGAAGCGACCACCCGAGCCGTGCTGCGTCCACCAGGTCCTGGACTCGGCCAACCCCCAAGCAATTCTGGAGCGTGGTCCTGAGCTCCTGTCTGACTTTCCCTCTCTTCTGGCCGTTCTCACCAGGGATCCACTTATGTCCGGCTCCCTCGGGTCTCTTGGTGGGTACACCTCTTCTGGGTTCCCTGACCCTATACTTGGTATGCCTTCCTAGTGGATTTAGTGAGGGTCGTGGCAGATCCTGCCCACGACCTCCGGTCTCTGGCAGAGGATTAGTGGCCTCCACCAGCTTGGGATCCGGTACCCTGGGTGCCAACCCTTCACCCTGCTGTTTGTATTCTGGGGTCTTGGGGTTCCTTCTTCTTCTCTCTGGGTCCTTCTGACTCCTCTCTCTCTCTCTCTCAGACTTGGCCTTGGAGCTGGGCCCAGCCGGAACCACAACTCCCTGTCAGCCCTTCTGGCTGAGCTTCTCTGCTCTGCTCCTCAGGCTAAACTCTGACAGACTGATTCACTCTACAAAAGACCCTGTCCTAAGATGGTGCCCACCTTATATACTCCCTCTATGTGTGAGCTCAGGTGACCAGCACCCAATGAGCTCCTAGCATTACCCAGACTGCTCCCCCTATCTGCCCCTACACTACTGGGATGTTCCACCCCCCTCCCACTCCAGCCAGGGACAGACACTATCGTACCTGCACATATATTGGTGGGAGTACCGTCGATCTGTCCCCCGGAAATGGGATGTATGTAGTGTATGCAGCTATCTGAGCTCAGTTCCACACTCCATCCTTACCCGGGAGTGGAATACCACACCTCTGGCTTGAGGTGTAATACCCCTGTAGCAGCCGAATCCTCAGGGTGCTACATTCCCCCCTGGTAAATCACAGCACGTCCTCGGGCTGTAAGAGAATAAACATCCATAAACATACAATTTTTTTTTTCAAAAACATCATAAACATATAAAACATTATAAACATTATCAGCATAAAACTTTTTCATATAAACATTCTTGTTCCTCCGGCCACGGTGCAACTTGTGACCGGGTAAAGTGCAACAGTCTCTTGTAGTAAAAAAACAACAGTTTCCTATAAAACCGGTAGGGGGGGCGCCTTAGAAAGCGCAACTATATACAAGGGGAGGTATGGCCGCTCTCAGTCCTCGGCCAGGTATCAGGAAAGGAATGACCGCTCTCAGTCCTCGGTCAGTGGGAATAGGGACACACGGGTTTCAGTTCAATTTGCTGGTCCCAACGGGGACTATATTTTAACTAGCAGCAGTAACAGTTCTTATACCCTGACGGGTAACTATGTACAGTCTCTTTACCGTACTTTAATGACGGCGTACTCCTGCTCCTCCTTCAGACCCGTCCGGATCCTCTTGCTCCTCTTCACACCGTAGCTCCTCCTCCGTCAGCCGGTGTACATGGAGGGCGTAGGGTCCTTTGGCACACTTGTGCCGGGTGAACGTGACCTCGTCCCCTACATATAGGTCACGACCTCTGTGTCCCTCCGGCAGATGGGACTCGACGTCTCTTCTGGTCACGAAGACGTCGCCGGGGGTGTGGTGATCTCTTATGAAGCCCCACCCGTGCTGCAATTGAAACTTAATCACAGTCCCGGTGGTACGGGGACCATGAGCTGCACGGGGGTCTCTCCTGGTCCTGCTCTTCTGCCCTGCGCTCTGCTCCTGCAGCCGCTGCTCACGGACCCGCCTCTCTCTCCGTTCTTGCTCGAAGACTGCCAACTGCTGGCGGCAGCACTCCGCACGCTCCGCTGCGGCTGCCCGAGTTTCCTGAGTGAACCCCATGAGGTCTCCTCCGGTGGGGTCCCACTCGAACTGCGCTTCTTCCAGCGGGAGCGGGGTCCTCTTAACGGGCTTCGGAGCCGGAATCAGGGGCTCGCACAGGGGCCTTGCTTTTTGGAGTTCCAGTTGGTAGTACTCCGGTGGCCATATAAAGGGCTGCCCATCCGGGCACGTATGCTGGGCAAATAGGTTTTCACCCAGGTGTGGCGCTGTGGATGCTGAGGGCGCGGTGGTGGTGGAGGCGCCCGGGTTCGCCAGGCCTTGCGACCAGGCCTGGGGTACCCTGAACGTAAAGGGCACCGTGAAGACGGCGGCGCCCGGGGTTACTTGGCCCAGCGACCAGGCCGGTGGCTCAGTGAAGGTAGAGGGCGATGTTGGTACTGCGGCGCCCGGGGGTACTAGACCTTGCGACCAGGCCGGTGGTGTTTCCTGCTTTGCCGCGCTCAGGGTTGAGGCGCGTGACGTCACAGGGGTCGCGGCCGCGGCTTCTGCTTGAGGCCTTGTCTGGAGCGGTGACGATGCAGCGACGGGCACGGCAGGGGGAATTTCGGGCTCTGCGACGGGGAGCTGGGGCAGGCACGCGGTTTCTCGGCTCGGGGTAGTGACGTCCCCTTTACCTGCCTCCATCTGTTCAGCTCCCTCCTCGGCGCCGTCTCCGGCCTTCACTCCTCCTGCACCATCCTCAGAGGCGGTTTGTCTCCTCGTCTCGGGTGGCGTGCTTCGCTGGCGGGTTCCAGCCTGCTGGGCCATCTCTCTGCTCCATGCGGCCAGTACGTCCCGCTGCACTCGGGCCATCCTCTGAGCCAAGCCCTCCAGTGCGGTCTGTGCACGCTCCCGGTTTCGGGGGAGCTGTGCCAGGATCTCCACCAGGCCTTCTGGGGTTGTCGCTTGCAACAGGCTCCTGACCACTGGGTCGGTGCTGCCTGCCTCTCCCTCCATCTCCGGGTACGGCTTCTCCAGAGTCCTCTCCAGACTTCTTGTCTCCGGGTGCGCTCTCTCCAGACTCCTCCAGGCTGCACCCATCTTCTCTGTTTTGTTCTGTCTCCGCCCACATTGAAGGTGGTCCCGGGGCAACTTTGTGATTGTCAGTTCCAGGGGCAGTTCTCTCACGCTGATGGACATCTCCAGCATCACAGTCTCCGTTGGTGGGGGCGGTTTCCGCTTTTGGCGCCATTCCTTGACCTGGCCCACGATGGGAGGTGACCTCTTGCCACCCTCTGGCACGCCCATAATGGCGTCCGCTCTTCCAAGGCGGGAAATCTTCTGGAAATGGCGGGAATCGTCTCCCAGTGGCGGGAAACTCCGTGGATGGCGGGAAAAAGCTGCAGATGGCGGGCAACCGGTGGGAAACGATCCGTGATGGCGTCCCATGGCGGGGACCCTCTGGAACCGGCGGGAGACTTCTTCTTGAGGTAAATTTGAACTTTTCTTCAGGCACGCAGTACCCGGTGGTTGCGGGCACGAAATCCTGCCGACTACGCCAAAGTTGACGCGCCCCCTGGGCCAGTGCTGTTTGGGGATTACCCGGAGCCGGATCAGATGGGGGTTGTAGTCTCCGAGTGGCGGCGACCCGGTCCGTGCCCAGGGTGTCAAACTCAGTGTGTGGCAGTCTTTACAGATGTTGTTAAATGTTCTTAGTGTCGACTACGCCACCCGTTGATTTGCGGTCAAAAGGCCGCCGCTGCAGAAGGGTCCGCTGAGGCTGGTGGTATGTGTGCAGCTGTGGTAGTATAACCCCCAACGGGAGGGGTATAGCCTCAGGGGGTCAGATGTAGAGGATGGTGGTTGTGAAGGTGCAGGATGATCAAGCAAGAAGACTCAGAGTCGGGCTGTGCAGTTCAGGGGTTTTTACTTACGGGTGTTCTTATGGTCACTCTGGCCTGAAGCGACCACCCGAGCCGTGCTGCGTCCACCAGGTCCTGGACTCGGCCAACCCCCAAGCAATTCTGGAGCGTGGTCCTGAGCTCCTGTCTGACTTTCCCTCTCTTCTGGCCGTTCTCACCAGGGATCCACTTATGTCCGGCTCCCTCGGGTCTCTTGGTGGGTACACCTCTTCTGGGTTCCCTGACCCTATACTTGGTATGCCTTCCTAGTGGATTTAGTGAGGGTCGTGGCAGATCCTGCCCACGACCTCCGGTCTCTGGCAGAGGATTAGTGGCCTCCACCAGCTTGGGATCCGGTACCCTGGGTGCCAACCCTTCACCCTGCTGTTTGTATTCTGGGGTCTTGGGGTTCCTTCTTCTTCTCTCTGGGTCCTTCTGACTCCTCTCTCTCTCTCTCTCAGACTTGGCCTTGGAGCTGGGCCCAGCCGGAACCACAACTCCCTGTCAGCCCTTCTGGCTGAGCTTCTCTGCTCTGCTCCTCAGGCTAAACTCTGACAGACTGATTCACTCTACAAAAGACCCTGTCCTAAGATGGTGCCCACCTTATATACTCCCTCTATGTGTGAGCTCAGGTGACCAGCACCCAATGAGCTCCTAGCATTACCCAGACTGCTCCCCCTATCTGCCCCTACACTACTGGGATGTTCCACCCCCCTCCCACTCCAGCCAGGGACAGACACTATCGTACCTGCACATATATTGGTGGGAGTACCGTCGATCTGTCCCCCGGAAATGGGATGTATGTAGTGTATGCAGCTATCTGAGCTCAGTTCCACACTCCATCCTTACCCGGGAGTGGAATACCACACCTCTGGCTTGAGGTGTAATACCCCTGTAGCAGCCGAATCCTCAGGGTGCTACATTATGATCTGCAACATGTACTAAGGAAAGATAGGGGAAAACTGTCCCTACAGTAAAACTAAGCTGAATCCCTACAATGTAGCGGGCTGCCTGTTCCTAGCGAACAGACCCACCTAAGTCCTCGGCTAGTCTGAACGAAGACCTATAGCATAAGTGGAGGGGTCCCTAAAAGAACTAAGTACTGGGATAAAAATGTGACACCTCCTAAACAGAGAAGTTGTTGCAGAATACAAAAAGACAAACAGACAAAAAAGTACTAGAGGTCCCAGAAGGACCAAACGAACTGACAGAGAAAGGCACCGAAGCACCTGGCTAGTAAAACACTGAAGTCCAGCACAGCCAAAAGGGCGGAGCTGGAATATAAAGGCACATAGTCACGTGACTGCAAAACACAAGATGGAAAAAACAAATAGGAGGGTTCTAACAGTACCCCCTCTTTTATGAGGATCCTCCGGATCCTCTAGGCCCAGGCCTATCCGGAAACCTCTTGTGGAAAGCTTTAACAAGCCTAGGAGCAGAGACATCATCCGTGCTTACCCAGGAGTTGTCTTCGGGACCGAAACCCTTCCAGGAGACAAGATACTGTAATCTCCCTCTATGCCATCTAGAATTCAAGATACAAGAAATTCCATATTTGCCGTCTTCCACCACAGGCGGAACTGAGACAGTGGCATCCCTATCAGATACATCAGCCTTTTTCAACAAGGAAACATGAAACACCGCATTAGGACCCTGTGAGTTTTGCCTGGCTGAGCTCAGAGCTGGGGCAGAGCAGGAGACTCTGTGTGTTCTGAGGGTGTCTGCTGTGTGAGAAGCTGGACAGGGCATCTGAGGAGAACTGCAAGGACTGAACTGCAATAAGATTCTCTCTTTACAAGCTTTCCAGTGGGGGTTGATAACCCCTGGCCCTGATGAAGCTGTGTCCCTGTTTAAGAACAAGTGCTGAGCAGCGGAAAGCTGTGCAGCTCTTTGGAATTTTGTGAAAGTCCATGCTGAGTGACTAGAGACTTTGTGCTGAAGGAGCCAAGTGTCTAGTGAGAAGGGAAAGAGACTGAGGATATCATCTCTGTGACGGAGTGCGTGGTCGGTGGTCCGGAAAACAGTGAGTGACTGCGAGAGGAGATAAGGGGTCCGGTGCCATTCACATTGAAAGGATACTGACAAGCCTTGTGAAGAGATCTTCCCAAACCTTAACCTGAGGCTACAGGACTAAAGTCCCCGTCGTGTGGGCTCGGCATCGTCCGACAAGACAAGGAACCTTTGCTGTTTTTGTGAACGTTGCTTTTGTTTGGCGCCAAAGTTTTCCTGGGACCAGCTGCAGCCACCACGATTCACAGGCTTGTGATAGACCACATCTGAGGTTAACGGTACCGTAACTAAGATACCCGGGTATCCCTATACTAGGGGAATAAGAGCAATTGGTATAGTTTCAGGCATTGTTATTGTTAATAGTGGTAGGATTGTACTCCGTGTGCCATCTCAGAGGTCCCTATAGAACACCCTCACTAGACTGACACAGTGTTTAGGTAAAATTGTTCCAGATCTTTAGTATAATTCACATAAGCTGGAAACTTTGAGATTGGCACATTGATTTCAGCTTTTGCTGATTGTGTGTAGTTAGTAGAGAACGTGTCCCAGGTAGAACCTGAGACTGATTCATGCAATACTGAATTTTAGTCTAATCCCTGTTTTAGTAAAGAAAGTGTTGTTTATTTCTGTCTCTGTCTCAGTTTGTGACTCACTGGATCTCTCTCGGACCTCCGGTCATTACATTTTTGGCGTAGTTGGCAGGATCCAGTGCTTGGAAGAAATGACTCTGCCGCACCAGCAGCCCCCCGCTGGTAGAGGAACCCCTGGCAGCCGCGGCGACTTTGGGAGGATATGTGCCAGTAGGAGCTTTTCTCCAGCACATGCCGAAATACGACGGGCGTAACATGCTGTTGCAGGATTGGGCTGAGAGGGTCCGGAGTGTTCTGCGGATGTGTAATCTGGCCCCCGCGTTACGAGCAGAGTTGGCATAAAATGCACTAGAGGGCGACGCTAGGAGGATGGTGATGGTACGTCCAGAGTCAGAGAGGAGCACGTTAGAGAAAATCTTGGAGCTGTTAGAGGGGAGTTCGGGAGGCCGGGCTCGCGTGGCCCAGCTTCATTCCTTGTTTTTCAATCGGCCCCAAAGGAAATGTGAGACCTTGATGCAGTACTCGAATACCTTACAGGAAACGTTGAATTAGGTGCAGCGACTAGACCCAGGGGCCACGGGGGCATTCCGAGAGGTAGACCGCTTGCTCAGGGATCAATTCATAACAGGGTTAGCCAATAAACTCCTTCGAGACAAACTGATGGAGATGACCCGAGCTACCCCGGAACTATCCTTCTGGCAGATTTATCGGGCCGCGGTGGAAAGGGAGGAGGAGTCTACTCTGGTGGTCGAGGGGGCAGTGGACTGTGCACAGCTGGAGGGAGGTCGGGCGCCAGTTTCAGGAGGGGGAGGACTGGTAGACATTGTACAGGCTCTGCGTGCCGAACTGAAGGAGCTAAAGCTGGAGGTGTCTAAACTCAGAGCTGGGCCGGTCCCTACTCCCACGGAAGGGCCACCCGCCGCGTCCTCTGGATTGGTGGTTCCGCAGTCTGCCAGGTCGTCCTCCTCGAATAATTCAAGTTCTCGTCCATGAGGAGCAGTCACCTGCTGGAGGTGTGGGCGTCGGGGACACATATCCCGATACTGCCGGATGTCTGCAGCCCCGGAGCCTCCTTTGCCGGCGTTAAACTCCCAGCCGCTGCTATGAGAGGGCGAGCAGCAGCGGCCAACCCCCCGCAAAGCCCTCGACAGGAAGAACAAGATTTGTTCGCATGCAGTCCAGTGCTGGAAGCAGAGTTTGAAGGGTGGAAGATGAGATGCTTGGTTGACACAGGATCCGAATGTACCATAATGCCCTTATATGTGTACGAAAGGCACTTCAGTCAACTAATGGTCCCCAAGGACGGCCGAGTGATATGACTTACCGCCGCTAACAATGGAACAATGGCCAACTGACGGTGAAGGGGATCATGTGGATGCAACTGAAAATGTTTGTGTTATGATCTGCTACAAGCACTAAGGAAAGACAGGAGATCAGTCCCTACAATAGAACTAAGCTGGATCCCTACGATGTAACGGGGAACCTGATCCTGCGATCAGACCCGCTAAAGTCCTCGGCTAGTCTGAACGAAGACCTATAGATGTGAGGAAGGGATCCCTACAAGAATTAGGGACTGGGAGAAAGATGGACACCTCCCAGCAGAAATTGTAGCAGAAATAAGACAAACAAACAAAGAACATAAAGGTCCGAAGACCTAGCAAAACTGACAGAGAAAGGTAACAGAGCACCAAGCTAGCTCAAGAGTAGAAATTACAATGAAGTCCAGCAAGGCCAGGAGGGCGGAGCAGGATTAAATAGGCAAAAAATGTCATGTGACCAGTAAACTAGAAAAAAACTAACAGGAGAGTTCTAACAGTTTGGTCCAGAGCTGGGTCAGAAAGGGATAGTGCTGGTGGACCACCCTCCTAGAAGAAGGATGGAGGTGACCCTCAGAATGAACGTTCTGCGAGATTTAAATCATCAGATATATGCCAGTGAGGGACCCCGATACTGGGCTCGTGCTACCCACCATCGACCCACACAGAGAATGTTACACCGTCTAGTGGGGAGCTGCGATCTCCTGAAGAGTGCGGTCCCTGGGGGTCGGGTGGGCCTGGTCCGAGTGCCATCGCGGACCACGATCTCACTAGCGTCCCGACAAGAAGAACTCTTAATGCTACCGGTGGAGGCTGCGCAGAGACTTAATGCGCTTGAAGTACTACTCGAGCCAGCCCCAGAGAAGTTCTCGTTCGCCAATGCGCATGTGGCCCGGTCTCTGGCGATTGTGAAGAATGGACGGGTGACGGTCAGATGCATCAACGTTCTAGATGAAGCTGTTACAATTCCCGCTGGGACCATTCTGGCTGAACTGTTTGTGCCAGCAGGGAAGGTGCCTGACAAGGCAGTGTTCGAACTGCGCCC
Organism: Phyllobates terribilis; assembly: GCF_046119375.1. Taxonomy (NCBI): domain Eukaryota; kingdom Metazoa; phylum Chordata; class Amphibia; order Anura; family Dendrobatidae; genus Phyllobates; species Phyllobates terribilis. The sequence continues at coordinate 76,444,165 of NW_027362764.1, forward strand.
AGATGAACAGTCTTCCTGGACATACGCAGTCGAAGTAGGCTGGACCGAACCTCCTACCGAAGAATGGAATGGTCGTGTGATCATGGACCAGATGGGATTGGATCGGGAGGAACTGACCGCTGTGCAATTGGAGCAGTTGGAGAGGGTCTTGCGGGAACATCAAGAGACCTTTTCGTGACATTCGGAGGATTTTGTTTTTTCCCGGACGATTGAGCATGAGATTCCCACGGGGGATACCCCTCCTATTAGGGAACGTTATCGTCAAATTCCCCCAGCGCTCTATGAAGAGGTGAAGCGCATGGTGGCCAGTATGCTTGACAACCAAGTGATCCGAGACAGCCAGAGCCCCTGGGCTGCCCCTGTGGTCTTGGTGTGGAAAAAGGATGGAACCCTTCGGTTTTGTGTGGACTATCGCAAAGTGAATGCTCACACGGTGCGGGACGCATATCCATAGAAGAGTCTCTGTCGCTATTGGGTCAGGCTAAATATTTCTCGATGTTGGATTTAGCAAGTGGCTATTGGCAGGTACCAATGGCCGAAAAGATCGGGCCAAGACGGCATTTGTCCTACCAATGGGGCTCTATGAATTCAACCCAATGCCCTTCGGGCTCACTAACTCCCCGGGAACTTTCCAACGCCTGATGGAACATTGCTTAGGCGATCTGAATTTTGAATCAGTGCTGATATATCTAGATGACATTGTGGAGTTCGGGACCTCATTTGAAGACCATCTTGAGAAGTTACGTCAAGTTCTCCGGCGGCTCAGTTGTTACGGCCTAAAAATAAAACCAAAGAAGTGCCAACTGTTACAGAGTCAGATTGAGTATTTAGGCCACGTGGTGACTCCGGACGGGCTGCTGCCCGCGACCAGTAAGGTCATGGTCGTGCAGGAGTGGCCACCTCCCCGCACCCTGCGAGAGGTTCGGGCCTTCTTGGGTTTAGCGGGGTACTATCGGCGATTTGTACCTAAGTTTTCACAAGTAGTGAGTCCCCTGAATGAGCTTTTAAGAGGGACGGCACAAGGCCCCCAAAATCGCCCCATCCCATGGGGACCCAAGCAGCAAAAGGCATTTGAGGAGGTGAAGGCCGCCCTAACGAGTGCTCCGTTGTTGCCCGGTTTGATTCCCCTTTCCTGTTATACACCGATGGCGTCTGCATGGGCTGGGGGCGGTACTAGCACAAGTGCAGGATGGTCAGGAGTGAGTAATCGCCTATGGCAGCAGGTCCTTAAGAGACGCTGAACGCAACCCAGCTAACTACAGCTCGTTTCGCCTAGAGCTACTGGCCCTGGTGTGGGCGATGACAGAACGCTTTGCCGAGTATTTAACAGGAGCTGAGGTGCTAGTCATGACTGATAATAACCCTCTGGCTCATCTAGAAAACGCAAAACTGGGAGCGTTGGAGCAGCGGTGGGTTGCTCGCCTTGCTAAGTTTAACTATCGAATTAAGTTTCGCTCTGGGCGGGAAAACGGAAATGCGGATGCACTCTCAAGGGTGCCCCTTGGGTCCTCGGGGGAAAATGTTGATGACCAGCTTGAGGACACTTAATCCCCTGACTTGGGGCAGGTACCTATCTTCCGAAGTGTGGTACATTCAAGTGGGGTGGCGTCAGGGATGCCGTGTGTTCTGGGAAAAACACCCTCGGATTGGGCGAAGGACCAGAACGATTGCCCTGACATTGCACTAGTGCGCAGTTGGGTACAAAAAGGGGTCTGGCCGCGTGCAGAGGAAAAGGCCCAGCTGTCCGCGGAAGGAATGAAACTACTGCGACAGTGGGATAAGTTGCGTGTGGAACAGGGCCTCTTGTACCGTAAGGTGTACCTGCCATCTGAGCTGCAGCACCGGTACCAGCTAGTAATCCCTATGGGGATGGGTCCAGTGGTCGCTCGCGAGGTGCATGAGAAGGGGGCCCACTTTGGGAGTGAAAAGATACTCCAGTGGCTACAGCGAGTCCTCTATTGTCCTGAATTGGGGGGGATGGTGACAGAGGCAGTGTCGGGTCTGTGGGCTCAGTAAGAGCCCTGAGCACCGGGCGCCCACGCAATCTATTAAGACGTCCGCTCCCTTAGAGCTGCTCATGATTGACTATGTCTTGATAGGATACTCAACGTCTGGGTATTCCTATTGCTTGGTAATGACAGACCACTTCACCAAGTATGCTGTAGCAGTGCCGACAAGAGATCAGACGGCGGAGTCGGCGGCTGAGGCCGTGTGTCGACATTTCATCCAGGTGTTTGGGTGTCCGCAAAGAATACACTCGGATCAAGGGGCATGTTTTCAGGGGGCATTGATGAAGGAGCTGTACCAGCTGTATGGTATCGCACCATCGAGAACGACACCTTACCATCCCCAAGGTAACGGAGCTTGTGAGCGCTTTAATCGGACTCTGTTGCAGATGTTGAGGACGTTAGAGGGTAAACAGCAGGTACGCTGGCCTGAGTATCTCCCCGAATTGATGTGGGCCTACAATAATAGAGTGCACAGCACTACTGGCTACTCACCACACATGTTGATGTTCGGGAGGCCAGGGCAGGACATTGAGGATTTGAGCATGCCAGATCCCTCCTCCAATCCCCCTCGGACCGCATCAGAATGGGTTCGAGAACACCGGCGGCGATTAAGGGTGGTGCATCAGGTGGTGGGTGATCGACTCAGTCAGGTGACCCATAGGGACGCGCGTCCCATGCAAGCTGAGCCTTTCTCCCCGGGGGATAGAGTGTTGGTGAGAATCAAACGACGGTTCGGAAAGCTGAGTGAACGATGGGAGGCGACTCCGTACCTGGTAAAAAAACGGGTGAGCCCTGAGATTCCAGTCTACTTCTTAGTCTGCTTCTGCGCCTGCTTACTTGCCCCCTGCGATCAATCGGTCCCCTTGTGGAGAGAGTGTTGAGAATGTGGTATGTCCTTCAGAAAACAGGGAATCAGGTCATTTACCTGACCTGGATGATGTGGCACAGGGTGCCACACCTCAGGAGGGAGCAGCCTCATTGCCTCCCTCTGATAATACCGCTGAAGAGACTTCTGCCCCCTCAGGGACCGAGCCTGTTGGGGTGGGTCTCAGGAGAATATACCCCCACAGCGCTATGCACAAGACGATTTTGAGAGGGGAGATGTGTCGAGGATGCCAACATCTAGTTCGGTGGCATGTGAGTGTGAACTGTGATAGCAGCAGGAGAGCATTAGGACCCTGTGAGTTTTGCCTGGCTGAGTTCAGAGCAGGGGCAGAGCAGGAGACCCTGTGTCTTCTGAGGGTGTCTGCTGTGTGAGAAGCTGGACAGGGCGTCTGAGGAGAACTGCAAGGACTGAACTGCAATAAGATTCTCTCTTTACAAGCTTTCTTGTGGGGGTTGAAAACCCCTGGCCCTGGTGAAGCTGTGTCCCTGTTTAAGAACAAGTGCTGAGCTGGGGAAAGCTGTGTGGCTCTTAGGAGTTTTGTGGAAGTCCATGATGAGTGACTAGAGACTTTGTGCTGAAGGAGCCAAGTGTCTAGTGAGAAGGGAAAGAGACTGAGGATATCATCTCTGTGACGGAGCGCGTGGTCGGTGGTCCGGAAAACAGTGAGTGACTGCGAGAGGAGAGAAGGGGTCCGGTGCCAAAGGAACCTTTGCTGTTTTTGTGACCGCTGCTTTTGTTTGGCGCCAAAGTTTTCCGGGACTAGCTGCAGCCACCGCGATTCACAGGCCTGTGATAGACCACATCTGAGGTTAACAGTACCGTAACTTTAAGATGCCCGGGTATCCCTATACTAGGGGAATAAGAGCAATTGGTATAGTTTCAGGCATTGTTATTGTTAATAGTGGTAGGATTGTACTTCGTGTGCCATCTCAGGGGTCCCTATAGAACACCCTCACTAGACTGACACAGTGTTTAGGTAAAATTGTTCCAGATCTTTAGTATAATTCACATAAACTGGGAACCTTGAGATTGGCACATTGATTTCAGCTTTTGCTGATTGTGTGTATTTAGTAGAGACAGTGTCCCAGGTAGAACCTGAGACTGATTCATGCAATACTGAATTTTAGTCTAATCCCTGTTTTAGTAAAGAAAGTGTTGTTTATTTCTGTCTCTGTCTCAGTTTGTGACTCACTGGATCTCTCTCGGACCTCCGGTCATTACACAGGAAGTAGGGACATCCAACCTAACAGCAGACGGGTTAACAACCTGAAGCACCTTAAATGGACCCACAAACTTAGGACCCAGTTTTTTAGAGGGAATCCTCAACCGCAGGTTCTTTGAGGACAACCAAACCATGTCACCCACACTAAACAATACCTCCTTACGTTTCCTGTCAAAATACTTCTTGGACTTCTTGTTAGCCTCTTGAAGGTTGCAACGTACATTAGTCCAAGCTCTCTCCAAATCACCGGAAAAATTCTCCTCCTCCGGCACCGCCGACCCCAATTTGGAGAACGAACGAAAAGACGGATGTCTCCCAATACAACAACAAAAAAGGAGAACACCCAGCAGAGGAGGATGTATGATTGTTAAGAGCAAATTCTGCGAGAGGCAGAAACTCCGACCACACCTCTTGATTGTCCGCCACAAAACAACGCAAAAAACTGTTCAACATCCTGGTTCTTTCTTTCAGTCTGTCCATTAGACTCCGGAAGATACCCAGACGAAAATGACAAATGGACTCCCAGCCTGTCACAGAAATCACGCCAAAAGCGAGCAGCAAACTGAGGTCCTCTATCAGAAACAATATCTGTGGGAGCGCCATGGAGCTTGACAGTCTCCTTAACAAACGACATAGTGAGTGTTTTGGCGCAGGGCAACTTAATCAATGGAATCAAATGACACATCTTACTAAAACGGTCCACGACCACCCAGATGACAGTAAAACCCTCGGACACAGGAAGATCAGTAATAAAATCCATTGTGAGATGCGTCCCAGGCACACTAGGAACCTCCAGAGGGCAAAGCAACCCCGCAGCAGGAGTGTGTGTGAAGCCTTTGACCTAGCACACACAGTACATTGATGCACCCACTTGATGACTTCCTTCTGCCATCCAGGCCACCAAAAACTGTGACTGATATGTCTCTTAGTCTCTGAAATTCCTGGATGACCTGCCAACCGAGACTCATGACACTCCACAAACAAATCTCTCCTAAAGGCTCTAGGCACGAACAACCTCCCATGGGGAGTGTTAGATGGAGCATCATCTTGAGCATTCAGAATCCCATTCTCCAAATCGGAGTCCAAAGCCGCCACCACAACTCCTTTCTGTAAAATGCTCTCCTCCTCCTCGGCACCGACCGTAGGAGAGAAGCTGCGAGATAAAGCATTGGCTTTAACATTCTTAGTACCAGGGATATAGGTAACAGAAAAATGAAACCGAGAAAAAAAAAGTGCCCACCTAACTTGACGGGTATTCAAGCGCTTGGCAGCATCCAGATAGAAAAAAATTCTTATGATCTGTGAAAACCTGAATAGTAAATCTAGCGTCTTCCAAAAGATGACGCCAATGTTCAAACGCGAGTTTAATAGCCAGCAACTCCCGATTTCCAACATCATAATTCAGTTCAGTTTCCGAAATTTTTTTCGAAAAGAAGGCACAAGGATGTACTCCACCCTTGTTCTCCTGAGACCAAACTGCTCCGACCCCCACCGATGAAGCATCGACCTCGACCAAAATAGGCTTGGTCTCATCAGGCTGCATAAGGATAGGGGCAGAACTGAACCTCTCTTTGAGATACTCAAAAGCTTCAATGGCCTCAGTAGTCCACTGGACCGTATTCGCACCTTTCCTGGTGAGATCGGTCAGAGGCTTAACAATTACAGAAAAATTCTTAATGAATTTCCTGTAATAATTGGCAAAACCCAAAAATCTCTGTATAGATTTCAAACCAATAGGCCTAGGCCATTCCTGCACAGCCTGAACCTTCACCGGGTCCATCTCAAAGCCCTCGCTGGAGACAATGTAGCCCAAAAAACGAATTTTCTGAACAGCAAACTCACATTTCTCCAGCTTAGCAAAGAGTGAATTATCACTCAATAACTGCAAAACTTCATGTACACTCTGCCAATGGGACTCTAGATCTGGTGAATAAATCAAAATGTCATCCAAATACACAACCACATTCTTACCAATCAAATGTCTCAGGATGTCATTAATAAGGTTCTGAAAAAATGCAGGTGCATTGGTAAGACCAAAAGGCATCACCAGATTCTCAAAATGACCTACCGGAGTGTTAAAAGCAGTTTTCCATTCATCACCCTCCTTCACTCGTAACAAATTGTATGTCCCCCGGAGATCAATTTTAGAGAACCACTTGGCCCTCACCAACTGGTTAAACTAGTCAGGAATTAACGGCAATGGTTAGGAATTTCGTATGGTAATCTTATTGATTTCACGAAAATCCAGACATGGACGTAAACCCCCGTCCTTTTTTTTTAACAAAGAAAAATCCAACTACCACAGGCGACTTAGAAGGTCTAATGTGACCAGCAGCCAGGCGAGTCTGTATGTATTCCTCCAAGGCCTTTCTTTCAGGGATAGTCAGATTCAACAAGCGACTCTTGGGAAGAGTAGCTCGAGGAACAAACTCAATGGCGCAATCATAATCTCTATGAGGAGGTAAAACTTGCGACTCCTCCTCTGTAAAAACTCTCCAAAAATCTTGAATATGTACAGGTAATTCCCCTTTTTCCACAGCCGCAATGCGACCATTACAACATTTATCATAGCACTTCGGACTCCAAGACTTAATCACATTAGTAGACCAGTCCAGCAAAGGATTCTGCAGTTTTAACCAAGGCAATCCTGGAACGACTGGAGAGGGTAAATTATCTAGTACAACCAAGTCCAAAATTTCTTGGTGAACTCCATTGATAGTGAGGAGAAATGCAGCAACCTTGTGAGTAATACATTTCAAGGGAGTGTTATCAATTGCAATCACAGAAATAGGTGATGATGACAAAGGTTTGGATTTCAATTTAAGGTTTTCCAAAAACCCTTTATCAATCACATTAAGTGTTGAACCACAATCCACAAATACCTGAAATTCAATCCAATTTTCCTGCAAAGTAGTACTCCCAGAAAGAAATAGTCCTGCAGAGCGTAAACAAGCTATACGGGTGTAACTGACCTTTTTTTTTTCTTTACTTAAACGAAGCTCACAATACTTAATCAAATAGTCAGCATTACCACAATAAAGACACAATCCCTCGGCAAACCACCGATCTCTTTCCTGAGAGGGAAGCGAATTCGCCCCAACCTCCATTGGTTCTCCACTGTCAGAGCAGATTTTCTGGGGACTAGGACCTGGCATTACAAGAGTCTTTACCTCATTCTGTCTAAATCTCAGTCTCCTATCCACACGAATAGCTAATTGCATGGCATCCTGCAGAGTCTCAGATGCAGGAAATGCAATTAGCAAATCCTTAACCCTTTCACTCAGACCAGCAAGAAATAGACATTTCATAGCAGGATCATTCCATTTAACTTCTGAGGCCCATCTTCTGAAGTATGTGCAATAATTTTCAACATCACCTGACCCCTGATTCAAACGCCTGAGTTCTGCCTCAGCAGATGAGATTCGATCAGGATCATCATATAATAGCCCCATAGCAGAAAAAAATTCTTCTACAGACCTTAAACATGGATCATTAGGTTGGAGAGAAAAGGCCCACCCCTGTGGTTCTTTGCTCAAAAGTGACATAATAAAACCAATGCGCTGTGATTCATTCCCAGAGGACCTTGGTCTCAAACAAAAATATAACAAACAAGCATTTTTAAAGGAAGAAAAATCTTGCTGTTTACCATAAAAACATCAGGCAGTCCTACCTTGGGTTCCACAAAATGCGCTTCAGAACAGCTACTCACGTGTTGCTGGAGCTCGGCCACCTCCAGAGACAATCCCTGCAGGCGTTTAGCCAAATCCTAGATGGAAACCATACTGATCCCCGAATTTTTTTCCTTTTAGTTTTTTTTGGCTGGACTTACTGTTATGATCTGCAACATGTACTAAGGAAAGATAAGGGAAAACTGTCCCTACAGTAAAACTAAGCTGAATCCCTACTATGTAGTGGGCTGCCTGTTCCTAGCGAACAGACCCGCCTAAGTCCTTGGCTAGTCTGAACGAAGACCTATAGCATAAGGGAAGGGATCCCTAAAAGAACTAAGGACTGGGACAAAAATGGGACACCTCCTAAACAGAGAAGTTGTTGCAGAACACAAAAAGACAAACAGACAAAAAAGTACTAGAGTTCTCAGAAGGACCAAACGAACTGACAGAGAAAGGCACCGAAGCGCCTGGCTAGAGAAACAGTAAAACACCGAAGTCCAGCACAGCCAAAAGGGCGGAGCTGGAATATAAAGGCAGATGGTCACGTGACCGCAAAACACAAGATGGAAAAAACAAACAGGAGGGTTCTAACATGCATATTCTAAAGCCCTACACTTTCAAAACTCTAACCCATGCTTACCTTCTGAAGAGGGTGTAAGGGACAAAGTCTACCCTTGTGGAGAGTACCAAACCATCGTAAGAAGACTTCTGGGTCATGCAATACTCTTCTGGAAAATTTAAATAAGCAGCTTATCTCTTCAGAGAGGAAGATCGGTTGAACTCTAGTGTCACTTATTGGATGTGGCAATCATAAAAGTCAATATTGACCCTCGTTACCCCTTAGATCCCAATCTTAAGACTCTCAACTAGCCAAATCAGATGTCATACATCGCACTGATGAAACACCATGACTTTTGGATAAAAGCCAAACCAGACACTCTATTTGCAGGCACGTGTTTCGGGATACTTGGCCCCTCATCAGTGCAAAGCAAGATAGAGTGTCTGGTTTGGCATTTATCTTGTCATGTGGCAAGATCTGTAAAAGGGTCGATATTGACTTTTAGAATTGCTGCTTCCAATAGGTGACCCTAAAGTTCCTGTCCTCGTCTTCTCTGAAGAGACAATTTTCATATATAATTTCCCAGAGAAGCATTGCATGACCTATTAGTCTCCTTACGCTGGCTGGGCACACTCCACAAGGAGAGACGTTACCCTTTAGACCCCTGTCAGAGGCCTCTCATACAGCCAACTCAGACGTCTTGCTTTGCACTGATGAGGGGCAAATTACTTGTCTGAAAATTGACTGTCAGGTTTGGCTTTTATCTTAAGTCACGTGACAAGGCTCGTTAAAGGGTTGATATTCAATTTTAGGATTGCTACTTCCAATAGGTGAAGCTAAAGTTCAACTCATCTTCCTCTCTGAAGAGACAATTAACATATTAAATTTCCTAAAGTAGCATTGCATGACCTTTAAGTCTCCTTACACAGCCAGATCACTCTCCACAAGGAGAGATGTTACCCCTTAGGCTATGTGCACATGTTGAGTATTTCATTACAGAAATTTCTGCAACGTTTCTGCATCTCTAGAAATTTGTTGGCAGCAAAAACGCAGCGGAAAATACGCACATTTTTGCATGCGTTTTTGACCGATTTCAGTGAATTCAATGGTAAAAAATGCAGGGCAAAAACGCACAGAGAATTGACATGCTGCAGATTATTTTCTGCACCAAATCTGCAAGTCACAAATACTCAACATGTACACGACACTTCAGGTTTCTCATTCACTCTGCTAGCATCAAGTTTTTCTTCAGGTTTTGTCACAAATCCGCGCAGAAAAAAACACGACAAAAAATCACCAAATCAGCAACGTGTGCACACAGCCCCACTATCAGTATTTGGTCAGTATTTTTTCGCAGGAGTGGGAGCCAAAACCAGTTGGGGAACAATCAGAGAAAAAGTATAATAGAAACAAGTCACAAATTCTGCATTTATCACCCACTCCTGGTTTTGGCTACAACTCCTGAGAAAAAATACTGACCAAATACTGATAGTGGGGCCATGGCCTTAGACTCCTGTCAGAGGCTTCTCACTCAGCCAAATCAGACCTCTTGCTTTGCACTGATGAAGAGCAAATACACTGAAACACGAGTCTGCTAAACAGAGTGTCTGGTTTGGCTTTTATCTTAAGTCATGAGGCAAGTCTTGTTAAAGGGTCGATATCAACTTTTAGGATTGCTACTTCCAATAGGTGGCGCTAGAGTTCAAGTCCTCTTCCTCTCTGAAGAGACAATTTGGATACCTCCTTCTTACATCTGTATGTCTGATGCAATGATGTCAGCCACAGACACAGTCGACATATCTGTTTTTCAACATGATTATAACAAGCAATATGAAAATATCCGTTTTTTACATTACTGACCTCGTCAGTGAGCTCTCAACCATTTTTAATTTCTTGTTGAGACAACTTTGAAAAAATAGTTTCCGACTTCTTTAATTGCTATTTAAGCTCTGCATTGGAGTCAGAAGTAGAGATGAGCGTTGTTCTACTCGAACTGTTCGCCAATCTCAAATTTGAGCTGTTTTGGGCGGTGTTCGAGCCGTTCGGCGAACACGAACAATTTGAGAAAAATTCGGCTGTTCGAGGTTATGATCGATAACTGTTCGTGCACCAAAATCATAACTGGATTTTTTCTCAGTAATGATGAAAATTAATGTTAATACGCAGTTTGAGTGTACAGCGGGGTGGGGGGAGGGGCAGGGGATGGATCTCTGCAGGAACAATGAAGATCTCCATTTTTTTTTCTCTTTCCCGCATTTGCAGTGGGGAGGTGCAATCTGTCAGCCTATCAGCAGCGCACACATGGAGCGAAGTGCTTTTTTTCACACAAGCAAGGGCATGTGTCATTGGCAGTGTATGTCACATGTCCTTGCCCTATAAGACCCAGCCATTTTCCCCATCGCCACCATTTTCTCACTGCTGCAGCTGCGTGTTAGACGGCACCGCTGTTGCTGTGTGCGCTATACCTTGTTAATTTCAAGCCAATTTTCGCACAAATCTACAGATAGCTTGGGAGTAGGGAATAGTTGTGATTGCAGTCCTTTTAAGGACTAGGTTACAGCATTTCCTACGACTTTTATCAGGCAGGTCTGTGCTCTTAAATAGATAGGTTGTGGGAGTAAAGACTAATTGTAATTGGATTCCTTTTCAGGACTAGGTTACATCAGTTCCTATCAGTTTTTGCCAGGCAGGTCTGTGCCAGTGCTGTGCAAGTTTTTTTCACAGCATTTGGCTGAATTTAGCAAAGCTAATCCTTTTTGGCCTATTGCAGAGTGTGTTAGTCAGTGGAGTAGCCTATCTGTGTTGCAAGATATACCACCTGTGTATAGAATACCAATTTTTTTACTGCACCTAGTGAAGTAAAATCTTTTGGGCATAGCATCATTCTATTAGTCCATCTATACTGACCTCCATCAGGTTGCAAATTGAATATAATTTTTTTCTGCATCTAGCTCTGAAAAAATATTGGGCTTCTAGCAGTGTGTGGGACTTGGTCTATTAGTCCATCTATACTGACCTCCATCAGGTTGCAAACTGAATATATTTTTTTCTTCATCTACCTCTGAAAAAATATTGGGCTTCTAGCTGTGTGTGGGACTTGTTATATTAGTCCATCTATACTGACCTCCATCAGGTTGCAAACTGAATATATTTTTTTCTGCATCTACCTCTGAAAAAATATTGGGCTTCTAGCTGTGTGTGGGACTTGTTGTATTAGTCCATCTATACTGACCTCCATCAGGTTGCAAACTGAATATATTTTTTTCTGCATCTACCTCTGAAAAAATATTGGGCTTCTAGCTGTGTGTGGGACTTGTTCTATTAATCCATCTATACAGACCTCCATCAGGTTGCAAACTGAATATATTTTTTTCTGCATCTACCTCTGAAAAAATATTGGGCTTCTAGCTGTGTGTGGGACTTGTTGTATTAGTCCATCTATACTGACCTCCATCAGGTTGCAAACTGAATATATTTTTTTCTGCATCTACCTCTGAAAAAATATTGGGCTTCTAGCTGTGTGTGGGACTTGTTGTATTAGTCCATCTATACTGACCTCCATCAGGTTGCAAACTGAATATATTTTTTTCTGCATCTACCTCTGAAAAAATATTGGGCTTCTAGCTGTGTGTGGGACTTGTTCTATTAATCCATCTATACAGACCTCCATCAGGTTGCAAACTGAATATATTTTTTTCTGCATCTACCTCTGAAAAAATATTGGGCTTCTAGCTGTGTGTGGGACTTGTATTAGTCCATCTATACTGACCTCCATCAGGTTGCAAACTGAATATATTTTTTTCTGCATCTACCTCTGAAAAAATATTGGGCTTCTAGCTGTGTGTGGGACTTGTTGTATTAGTCCATCTATACTGACCTCCATCAGGTTGCAAACTGAATATATTTTTTTCTGCATCTACCTCTGAAAAAATATTGGGCTTCTAGCTGTGTGTGGGACTTGTTCTATTAACCGGTTCAGGACCGCCCACTGTACATAAACGTCGGCGCTGCCTGGGCTCTGTGCAGCGCCGACGTTTAAAAACGGTGGGTGGTCCCTCAGCGCTCAGGACCCCCAGGGTCCTGCTAGCGCTGCGGTACCGGTTCAGAGCGATAGCTCTGACATGTGGCATCATGGGGACCTGATTGGATCAGGTCCCCATGATGTTAACCTGTTCCTATCTTCTAGATGCCGCGATCCATAGCGATCGCGGCATTTAAAAGATAGGGACAGCCGGTGGTCGGCGATCGGGACCCCCCACATACCTGTCAGCAGCGGGGATCCCTGTGCTGTGACCTCTGACATCATCGAGACCTGATTGGCTCAGGTCTCGATGATGTCAGCGTCACACCAGCCAATCAGAGAGATCACCAGGGAAGTTTGTTTTAGCAACAAACTTTCCCGGGTGATCTGCCTGATAAATGCAGTTTCTCCTCCGATCTCAGTGAGAGAGCAGAGGAGAAACAGTGTGACAAGAGCTGTCAGCCTTGCCACTGTGAAAGTAAAAAAAAAAATAAATAAAAAAGAAAGTAAGAGTTAGGGTTAGTGAGTCTGTCAGATCAGTCAGTCCTGTCAGATCAGTCCAGTCAGATCTGTCAGATCTGTCAGTCAGTCAGTCCTGTCAGATCTGTCAGTCAGTCAGTCCTGTCAGATCTGTCAGTCAGTCCTGTCAGATCTGTCAGTCAGTCAGTCCTGTCAGATCTGTCAGTCAGTCCTGTCAGATCTGTCAGTCAGTCAGTCCTGTCAGATCAGTCCAGTCAGATCTGTCAGTCAGTCAGTCCTGTCAGATCTGTCAGTCAGTCAGTCCTGTCAGATCTGTCAGTCAGTCAGTCCTGTCAGTCAGTCAGTCCTGTCAGATCAGTCAGTCAGTCCTGTCAGATCTGTCAGTCAGTCAGTCCTGTCAGATCAGTCCAGTCAGATCTGTCAGTCAGTCAGTCCTGTCAGATCTGTCAGTCAGTCAGTCCTGTCAGATCTGTCAGTCAGTCAGTCCTGTCAGATCTGTCAGTCAGTCAGTCCTGTCAGATCTGTCAGTCAGTCAGTCCTGTCAGTCAGTCAGTCCTGTCAGATCTGTCAGTCAGTCCTGTCAGATCTGTCAGTCAGTCAGTCCTGTCAGATCAGTCCAGTCAGATCTGTCAGTCAGTCAGTCCTGTCAGATCTGTCAGTCAGTCAGTCCTGTCAGATCTGTCAGTCAGTCAGTCCTGTCAGATCTGTCAGTCAGTCAGTCCTGTCAGATCTGTCAGTCAGTCAGTCCTGTCAGATCTGTCAGTCAGTCAGTCCTGTCAGATCTGTCAGTCAGTCAGTCCTGTCAGATCTGTCAGTCAGTCAGTCCTGTCAGTCAGTCAGTCCTGTCAGATCAGTCAGTCAGTCCTGTCAGATCAGTCAGTCAGTCCTGTCAGATCTGTCAGTCAGTCAGTCCTGTCAGATCAGTCAGTCAGTCAGTCCTGTCAGATCAGTCAGTCAGTCCTGTCAGATCAGTCAGTCAGTCCTGTCAGATCAGTCAGTCAGTCAGTCCTGTCAGATCAGTCCAGTCAGTCCTGTCACATCAGTAAGTCAGTCCTGTCAGATCAGTCAGTCAGTCCTGTCAGATCAGTCCGGTCAGTCCAGTCCGGTCCCGTCCTTTCAGTCCGGTCCGTTCAGTCCAGTCAAAAAATATAAAAATAAAATGGCCCGTCAGACTTATACCGCAGAGGAGGTGTATGCCCTGCTGTGTTCTGACACTGATGACAGCGCAATCTCAGATGGAGATATGGATTTTGAGGGCTTTAGTAGCGGCGACACTGAGAGCCCAGAAATGAGCAGTGATTCTGTTCCATCCTCAAGCCCAAGGACCAGTACAGCAATAGGGGCAAATAGCGCTACTGGAGAAACGTCTCCAAATCAGGGAACACTGCCCAGTACAAGCGCTGTCCCTGCTACCAGTGAATTGGCGCACGCCAGTGTACAAGGGGCTTTGCCACATGATCTAGCATTTCCCAGATGGGAGGCTTCAGATTCGGCTGCTCCATTCAGCCCTGATTTCAACGCCATTCCTGGTATAAATGTGGAGGTGGAAGATTTTGGACCAATTCATTTTTTTAATTTGTTTTTTACAGACAGCTTGCTAGAGCATATTGTCGTGCAAACAAATTTATACGCGTCCCAATTCATAAGCCAGAATCCCCGATCTTACTATGCTAGGGCAAATTTATGGACACCAACTAATGTCCCGGAAATAAAAAAAAAATGCTTGTTAAAAAACCGAGCATTCGATCCTACTGGTCCAACCACCCTGTTCAAGCCACCCCTATGTTTTCAGTCATTCTGCCTAGGACCCGTTATGAAATGCTCATGCGGTTTTGGCATTTTAACGACAATAGTCAATGCCTGCCCAGAAATGCCCCAGAACATGACAGGTTATATAAAATTAGACCCATCATTGAAAATTTGTCAGAAAAATTCTTAAGCCTCTACACCCCAACACAAAATATTTCTATAGACGAGTCCCTTGTAAAATTCAAAGGAAGACTGCACCTCAAGCAATTTATCCCATCTAAAAGGGCAAGGTTTGGAATAAAGCTCTATAAAATGTGCGAAAGTTCAACCGGATACACATCCGCTTTTCGCATATATGAGGGGAAAGACAGCCAACTAAACCCACCAGGATGCCCTACTTATCTGGGGACATCTGGAAAAATTGTTTGGGAGCTGATAAGTCCATTTTTTCAAAAAGGCTACAATCTATATGTGGACAATTATTACACCAGCATACCCCTATTTAAAAGTCTGGTTGAACACAACATCGGGGCTTGTGGGACCATCCGTAAAAACCGTCAGGGGTTTCCACAACCATTGGTCAACCAAAAGTTTCAAAAGGGGCAGTCAGGGGCTGTACGCAACGGAGAGCTGCTTGCCCTGAAATATAGGGATAAGAGGGATATTTTTGTCCTCAGCTCGATCCACACAGATGCCACAAGGGCCACTCTAGAACTAGGATCCACCACTCCGAAGCAAAAACCTGTGTCAGTCATTGACTACAACAAACACATGGGGGGTGTGGACCTTGCAGACCAGGTTCTACAGCCATACCAGGTATCAAGAAAGTCCTATACCTGGTATAAAAAGTTGGTTATTTATTTGTTTCAGGTGGCCACATAC
Source organism: Phyllobates terribilis (assembly GCF_046119375.1). Classification (NCBI taxonomy): domain Eukaryota; kingdom Metazoa; phylum Chordata; class Amphibia; order Anura; family Dendrobatidae; genus Phyllobates; species Phyllobates terribilis. Next base: position 76,459,644 of record NW_027362764.1, read on the forward strand.
AATTCTTTTGTGTTGTACAAAAAAGCAGGAAATTCAGATTCTTTTCTTGATTATCAAGAAAAGGTAATTGAAAATCTTGTCTTTCAAAGTGTTAGCCCCGCTCATCCATTAGAATCTGAGGATGTGAAAAGACTCACTGAGCGACATTTTATTGCACTTATTCCAGCAACGGAAACAAGAAGGAACCCCCAGAAAAGATGTCGTGTATGTACTAAGAGAGGAATGAGGCGTGATACCCGCTACTATTGCCCACAATGCCCATCATTGCCAGCCTTATGCGTCACTGACTGCTTTAAAATCTTCCACACAGAACCACGTTTTTAAACTGTAAAAATGTATCCCAATTTGTCATTCAAACATTTGGTTCATTTAGTGAATGACACATTCGAGTAGAGCTCACTTAATTTCCAGGGGGGGTTCTCCAGAATCTAAACCTTCCATTGCGTGCTTGTTTCTGGAAATCATCCATTGAGTTAAAATGGTCACTAAACCCATAGATGAATTCCCAGAGGGGTTTCATTTCCAAAATGGGGTCACTTCAGGGGGGATTCTTTAGCTCTAGTACTCTGAAAAGTGCCAGAACAGCATAATCCCCCCTGAAGTGACCCCATTATAGAAATGACACCTCTGTGGGAATTCATCTATGGGTTTAGTGACCATTTACCTATCTACTTATTTTCCCACCACTAGATTAATTTATACAGAGGAGTAGATTGTAAAATTCGGTCACTTGTTGTGGGTTTCCTCTGTTTAGGCACCTCAGGGGCTCTCCAAATGCAACATGGCGTCCGCTATCCATTCCAGTCAAATTTCCATTCCAAAAGTCAAATGGCGCTCCTTACCTTCCAAGCCATGCCGTGCGCCCAAACAGTGGCTTTGCACCACATATGGGGTATCAGCGTGCTCAGGAGAAATTGCACAACACATTTTGGGGTCCATTTTTTCTGGCTGCCCTTGTGAAAATTAAAAATTTGAGGCTAAAGTAGCAGTTTTGTGTTAAAAATGTGTTTTTTTATTTTCACACTTCAACATTATAAAATTCTGTGAAGCCCCTGGGGGTTCAAGGTGCTCACCACACATCTAGATAAGTTCCTTGAGGGGTCTAGTTTCCAAAATGGGGTCACTTGTTGGGGGTTTCCTCTGTTTAGGCACCTCAGGGGCTCTCCAAATGCAACATGGCGTCCGCTATCCATTCCAGTCAAATTTCCATTCCAAAAGTCAAATGGCGCTCCTTATCTTCCAAGCCATGCCGTGCGCCCAAACAGTGGCTTTGCACCACATATGGGGTATCAGCGTGCTCAGGAGATATTGCACAACACATTTTGAGGTCCATTTTTTCTGGCTGCCCTTGTGAAAATTAAAAATTTGAGGCTAAAGTAGCAGTTTTGTGTTAAAAATGTGTTTTTTTATTTTCACACTTCAACATTATAAAATTCTGTGAAGCCCCTGGGGGTTCAAGGTGCTCACCACACATATAGATAAGTTCCTTGAGGGGTCTAGTTTCCAAAATGGGGTCACTTGTTGGGAGTTTCCTCTGTTTAGGCACCTCAGGGGCTCTCCAAATGCAACATGGCGTCCGCTATCCATTCCAGTCAAATTTCCATTCCAAAAGTCAAATGGCGCTCCTTATCTTCCAAGCCATGCCGTGCGCCCAAACAGTGGCTTTGCACCACATATGGGGTATCAGCGTGCTCAGGAGAAATTGCACAACACATTTTGGCGTCCATTTTTTTTGGCTGCCCTTGTGAAAATTAAAAATTTGAGGCTAAAGTAGCAGTTTTGTGTTAAAAATGTGTTTTTTTATTTTCACACTTCAACATTATAAAATTCTGTGAAGCCCCTGGGGGTTCAAGGTGCTCACCACACATCTAGATAAGTTCCTTGAGGGATCTAGTTTCCAAAATGGGGTCACTTGTTGGGGGTTTCCTCTGTTTAGGCACCTCAGGGGCTCTCCAAATGCAACATGGCGTCCGCTATCCATTCCAGTCAAATTTCCATTCCAAAAGTCAAATGGCGCTCCTTATCTTCAAAGCCATGCCGTGCGCCCAAACAGTGGCTTTGCACCACATATAGGGTATCAGCGTGCTCAGGAGAAATTGCACAACACATTTTGGGGTCCATTTTTTCTGGCTGCCCTTGTGAAAATTAAAAATTTGAGGCTAAAGTAGCAGTTTTGTGTTAAAAATGTGTTTTTTTATTTTCACACTTCAACATTATAAAATTCTGTGAAGCCCCTGGAGGTTCAAGGTGCTCACCACACATCTAGATAAGTTCCTTTAGGGGTCTAGTTTCCAAAATGGGGTCACTTGTTGGGGGTTTCCTCTGTTTAGGCACCTCAGGGGCTCTCCAAATGCAACATGGCGTCCGCTATCCATTCCAGTCAAATTTCCATTCCAAAAGTCAAATGGCGCTCCTTACCTTCCAAGCCATGCCGTGCGCCCAAACAGTGGCTTTGCACCACATATGGGGTATCAGCGTGCTCAGAAGAAATTGCACAACACATTTTGGGGTCCATTTTTTCTGGCTGCCCTTGTGAAAATTAAAAATTTGAGGCTAAAGTAGCAGTTTTGTGTTAAAAATTTGTTTTTTTATTTTCAAACTTCAACATTATAAAATTCTGTGAAGCCCCTGGGGGTTCAAGGTGCTCACCACACATCTAGATAAGTTCCTTAAGGGGTCTAGTTTCCAAAATGGGGTCACTTGTTGGGGGTTTCCTCTGTTTAGGCACCTCTGGGGCTCTCCAAATGCAACATGGCGTCCGCTATCCATTCCAGTCAAATTTCCATTCCAAAAGTCAAATGGCGCTCCTTACCTTCCAAGCCATGCCGTGCGCCCAAACAGTGGCTTTGCACCACATATGGGGTATCAGCGTGCTCAGGAGAAATTACACAACACATTTTGGGGTCCATTTTTTCTGGCTGCCCTTGTGAAAATTAAAAATTTGAGGCTAAAGTAGCAGTTTTGTGAAAAAAAGTTAAATGTTCATTGTTTTCTTCCACATTCCAAAAATTCCTGTGAAGCACCTGAAGGGTTAATAAACTTCTTGAATGTGGTTTTGAGCACCTTGAGGGGTGCAGTTTTTAGAATGGTATCACTTTTGGGTATTTTCTGTCATAAAGGCTCCTCAAAGTCACTTCAAATAAGATGTGGTCCCTAAAAAAATGTTTTTGTAAATTTTGTTGTAAAAATGAGAAATCGCTGGTCAACTTTTAACCCTTATAGCTTCCTAACAAAAAAAAATTTTGGTTCCAAAATTGTGCTGATGTGAATTAGACATGTGGGCAATGTTATTTATTAACTATTTTGTGTGATATATCTCTCTGATTAAAGGGCATGAAAATTCAAAGTTTGAAAATTGCAAAATTTTCAAAATTTTCGCCAAATTTCCGATTTTTTCACAATCAAACGCAAGTGATATCAAAGAAATTTTACCACTATCATGAAGTACAATATGTCACGAAAAAACAATCTCAGAATCAGGGGGATCCGTTGAAGCGTTCCAGAGTAATTACCTCATAAAGTGACAGTGGTCAGAATTGAAAAAATTGGCCCGGTCACGAAGGCAAAAACAGGCTCTGGCGTGAAGTGGTTAATCCATCTATACAGACCTCCATCAGGTTGCAAACTGAATATATTTTTTTCTGCATCTACCTCTGAAAAAATATTGGGCTTCTAGCTGTGTGTGGGACTTGTTGTATTAGTCCATCTATACTGACCTCCATCATGTTGCAAACTGAATATATTTTTTTCTGCATCTACTTCTGAAAAAATATTTGGCCTTCTAGCAGTGTGTGGGACTTTCTCTATTAGTCCATCTATACTGACCTCCATCAGGTTGCAAATTGAATATAATTTTTTTCTGCATCTAACCCAGCCAATAGTTTTGGCCTAATACCACAGTTTGGCCACTCAGCTCTGCTCGGTTCCCATCCATTGTTTTTTTGTGCAAACAACTCCAGAGTTGTTAATTAGTTAACCACCAAAATGAGTGGAAAAAGGCCTGCTGCTGGTGGAAAGGGGAATAGGCGTGTTGGGAAGGGGAAAAAAGGTTGTGTCCGTGGGGTAGGTGTTAAAGCAACAGTAACATCTGCAGAAGAAAGACCATCTTCCAGCCAAACTAAAATGTCTACTTCTTTTAGCGGACAATGTGATAAGATCCCTTTCTTACGGCCACGCCAATCGCTACAAATTCCAGATGAGGCACAAAAACAGCAGGTGCTTCAACGGATATCAAGTGCTCCTTTAAGTGGGCTCTCCTCCACATCAACTTCAACATCACAAATACTCCAGTCCTCAAAGGTGTCACCCCAATCGCACTTGCTTCCTCACAGCTCCCAAATCTCCAGCTGCCCGTCTGAGTATGAGGTAGAACAGATGGTTGAGTCTGCAGAGCTGTTTACTCATACTATAGCCTGGGAATCAGAGGTCGACTCCAGCGCTTCTGTGAATCCAGACGAGGAAATGATCTGCACTGATGCCCAGAATCTTTGAGTCGGATCCAGGACCAGACGCAGAAGGTTCTGACCATAATGTAGACCCTCATTCCCAAACTGTAACTCCTGTTGGTGGAGACAATGAGGAAGACGATGATAAGACTCAAATACCTGATTGGAGCGACAACTTTAGTTTTTTGTCAGGGCAGGAACAGGTTGGCTCTGAGGACGACGGGTGTGATAACGCACAGGGTGATGATGATGAGGTTGGAGATCCCACTTACTGTCAACCCACAGTCAGCCAAGAGATGAGGTCAGCAGAGGAGGTGGAGGAAGATGCTAGTGACGACGAGGTCAGGTTGCGCCTTCCTGGACAGAGACGTAGTACTGGAAGCACGTCAACAACTGCATCCTCAAACACAACTCTGCCTCTCACCACAAGTCGTGGTGGCTCTTCAGGTCGCATGGGTGCTAAGCCTTGCATAGCCTGGGCATTTTTTCAGATCGATAAAGATGACCCAACTCGTGTTATCTGTAACATTTGTCAGCAAAAGCTAAGTAGAGGCCAAAAAATACATAGTTTGAGTACTTCATGCATGAACCGGCACATGGACATGAAGCATAAGTTGCAGTGGGAAGCTCAGTGTGCTACAATGCGGCCTAGCCGGCCGGGCCAACCACCGTCTGCCATATCTTGTGCATCCGCGGCCTCTTCATCCTCTGTGACTGGGGGGACAGCAGTCACACCTGTTTTGGGATGCAGACCTGCCACCTCTTTACCCGCAACAGCCAGCGTGATTGGCAGGTCATCATTTTCTTTGGAGGTGGTAACACCAGCTGGTGTTGAGCGCTGTCCGACATCGATAGCACCACCTTTGGATCAAGGCAACCTAACATGTCCGCCTGCATCTTCCTCACAGACCGGCAGTTTGCCGGGGACACCCTTATCAACCCCGTCTAAGCACAATAGCCAGCCCTCGGTCCCTCAGATGTGGACAAGTAAAAGACCATTTCCTCCTAGCCATGAGAAAGCTAAGAGGTTGAATTTCACCATCTGCAAGTTCTTGGCTACAGAAATGCTGCCTTTCCGCCTGGTGGACACAGAGGATTTTCGAGACCTTATGTCCGTCGCAGTGCCCCAGTACCAGATGCCCAGTCGGCACTACTTCTCAAAGAAAGGTGTGCCTGCGCTCCACCACCATGTCGCACACAACATCACCGCTTCTTTGAGAAACTCTGTGTGTGACAGGGTGCATTTCACCACAGACACTTGGACGAGTAGGCATGGACAGGGGCGTTACATGTCGCTGACTGGGCACTGGGTAACTATGGTGACAGCAGGACAAGGGGCTGCTGTCCAAGTCTTGCCGTCCCCACGAGTTGTGCGTCAATCCTCTTTATGTCAAAGTTCCTCCACTGCTTCTGCCTCCTCAACCTCCTCTCGGTCTTCCACCTGCACCCAAAGCCTGTCTGGTCATGCCACAAGCTTTCTAACTGCGCAGAAGGGATCCTGCACACCTCCTTACTATGCTGGCAGTAGGGCTCAACGTCATCAGGCGGTTTTTACATTGAAATGTCTGGGAAATGTGAGTCACACAGCTGAGGAGTTGTGGTCAGCACTGGAGAACCAATTTCATGAATGGTTGTCTCCACTGGACCTGAAACCAGGGAAGGCCGTGTGCGACAATGCTGCAAACCTGGGTGCGGCCCTTCGCCGGGGCAATGTCACACACGTGCCTTGTATGGCTCACGTGTTGAACCTGGTTGTCCAGCAATTTTTAGCCCACTATCCCAGACTAGATGGCCTTCTGCAGAGGGCACGGTCGCTGTGTGCTCACTTTCGCCGTTCGCATCCCGCAGCTCAGCGACTTACATCTCTACAGAAGTCGTTGGGCCTGCCACTTCACCGGCTAAAATACGATGTGCCTACCCAGTGGAATTCAACTCTGCACATATTGCAGCGACTGTGGCAGCACCGACAAGCCCTGGTGCAATACGTTCTGACGTATAGCCTGGGCCAACGAGATCCAGAGGTGGGGCAAATCACGCTGGAGGAGTGGTCTCAGATCAGGGACCTATGCACCCTTCTGCACAGTTTTGAAATGGCGACGAAGATGTTTAGTGCTGACGATGCCATTATCAGCATGACTATTCCGGTGATTTACATGCTGGAGCACATGTTAAACAGAATTCGGAGTCAGGTGGTGGCACAAGAGGAGGTGGAGGAAGTAGAGGAGGAGGAGTTGTATGCGGAAGGGCTAACATCTGCAAGGTCCAGACGGTCGGCAGCACCAAGGCGGCAGGCATGTGAGGGTGGGGGAGATGGTTTTACCAGGGCGCATGGTAGCAGCCAAACTAGTGAGGAAGGTGCAGGAGCCCAGGAAGAAGTGGAGGACGAACTGATGGAAGACTCATCAGATGAGGGAGACCTTGATCACATTTCTGTTGTGCGAGGTTGGGGGGAGAGGACAGAGGAAGGAAGCATGATTGTTACCTCGCCACCAACACAACAGGGACTTGGTGCTCCTGGATGCGCAACACACATGAGTGCCTTCTTGCTGCACTACCTGCAACATGACCCTCGAATTGTGAGAATTATAAATAATCCTGACTACTGGGTTGCCACACTGTTAGATCCCCGGTACAAAAGTAAATTTGCAGAAATTATTCCTGCCATAGAAAGGGATGCACGCATGCAGGAGTATCAGCAGAGACTGTTGCAGAATCTTACATGTGCTTTTCCACAAAATACCAGTGGTGCACGTAGTGAATCTCACAGTTCCAACTTGCCAACCGTGGGACCGTCAAGTGTTCAGCACTCAAACCGTAACAGAACCACAGTATCTGCTGGTAACATCAATTTTGCGGAATCATTTCACCACTTTTTTAGTCCATCCTTTGCAAGGCCACAGGAGACAAGAAGTCTGACACATAGTCAACGCCTAGAGACGATGGTACAGGAGTATCTCCAAGTAAACATTGAAGCCACGACTGTGTCACTGGACCCTTGCTCTTTTTGGGCTTCCAATCTGGATAAATGGCCGGAGCTAGCCACTTACGCCTTGGAGATCTTGTCATGCCCCGCAGCCAGCGTTCTGTCTGAACGTGTGTTCAGCGCTGCTGGTAGTGTGCTGACAGATAAGCGCACGCGGCTCTCCACTGATAATGTAGACAGACTCACGTTCATAAAGATGAACAAATCATGGATCCGAAACGACTTTTCTACCCCTGTGTCATCCTGGGGAGAGTAAAAGCTTGATGATTGGTTAAAATCACCCTACCAACCGTTTTAAGCTTTCAAATTACTAATCATGTTTATCTGTATCTTGGCTGGAAAATAATTTGGGCTTTGTAGCAGTGTGCAGCACTGATTCTATTAGGCCATCTATAATAAGCTCCACCAGATTTAAAATTACTAATCATGTTTATCTGTATCTTGACTGGAAAATAATTTGGGCTTTGTAGCAGTGTGCAGCACTGATCCTATTAGGCCATCTATACTAAAGCTTCACCAGATTTAAAATTAATAATAATTTTTAGCTGCATCTAGCCCGGAAAATAATTTTGGGGCTCCGAGATGCGCAAGACACATAAGTGCCTTCTTGCTGCACTACCTGCAGCATGACCCTCATATTGTCAGAATTCGAAGTAATCATGACTACTGGGTTGCCACACTCTTAGATCCCCCAAACTTTTCGATCAACCTTTTCATTTTAATAAAGACCAAAAAAATGGTCATTTTTGAAATTATAAGCATTAGCAGGTTGTTAGAAACTGAAATCGAACAGTTTTCAACTCAAAACTTTATTCTAGGTTACATTTTCACATAGGACCCCTTGTTCGAAAGGAGCTTCTGAACTCTCTCGTCCATTGAATTTGTCAGGTTTTGGATGGTTTCTGCTTCAATTGTTTTGCATGAGGACAGAGTACCCTCCCAGAGCTGTTGCTTAGATGTGAACTGCCTCCCGCCATCATAGACACTCCTTTTAATGATGCTCCAAAGGTTCTGAATGGGGTAGGGGTCAGGGGAGCATGGGGGTCACACAATAAGTTTGTCCCCTTTTCTGCCCATATCAGCCAGAGATGCAGATGTTTTATGTGCAGCATGAGATGGTGCATTATCATGCAGAAAAATGATCTTGCTGTGAAATACACGGTTCTTCTTCTTGAACCATGGCAGGAAGTGCTGTTTGAGAAAATCCACATACATTATGGAGTTCATCTTTAGCGCCTTCAGGGATCCTAAAGGGGCCGACAATCTCTCTCCCCATGATTCCAGCCCAAAACATTTCTCCACCTCCTCCTTGTTGGCGCTGTAGCCGTGTTTGCGTGGGGTGTCCATCAACCAGCCATCCTCCACTCCATCCATCTGGACCATCGAGCGCTGCACGGCACTCATCCGTGAATAAAACAGTTTTGAAATCAGTCTTCATGTAATGTTTGGCCCACTGGAGCCGTTTCTGCTTGTGTGAAGTGGATAGAGGAGGTCGACAGGATGGCGTATGCACAGCTGCAAACCTCTGAAGGACCCTGCATCTTGTTGTTCGGGGGACGTTGGAGGCACAAGCAGCTTCAAAAACTTGTCTGCTGCTATGACAAGGCTTTTTTGCCGCTGCTCTTTCAACCTGACGTAATTGCCTGTAGGAAAGAGTCCTCAATTTGCCCTTATCAGCACGCACACGTGTGTACTGTGAATCAGCTACATACTTCTTGATTGCCAAGACACTTCATCCTGATCATCGCACAATGTTGATTGTAGTCATGCCTTGACCTAAACACTCCACAATTTGTTGCTTCTCAGCAGCCGACACATCCTTTTTCTTTCCCATTTTGGCAGAAAATGTAGGCTGCTTAATAATGTGAGACAGCCTTCTTAAGTAGTCTTGCCTTTCATTGGACACACCTGCCAAACTAATTAGCACAGGTGTCTGCAATTGCTTACAGTGATATAAAGAGCCCTGACACACATCACCATCAATGAGTTTAACTGACAAACAAACAAATTCTTCCCTTATCACTCCTAAACACTTTTTGCATAATAATTTGGAACACAGTGTACATGTGCTTTTCCACAAAACACCAGTAGTTCACGTAGTGAATCTTACCGTTCTAACTTGCCAACCGTGGTCTGTATGGAGTTGTTCAATAAAGGGCCCAAAATTAAGATAACATAGATGGGAGAGGTCTCTATGAATAGGAATTCCTAAGTATTTGATACCCTGTGAGGGCCAGGCAAAGGGAAAGTTGGACTGGATGGAATCCTATATGGATTTGGGGAGGGAGACATCGAGGGCCTCAGACTTCGCTGCATTGATTTTAAAATTTTACCATGTAACAAAGTGATCTATTTCAGCCATAACAGCATGGATGGATATATGTGATTGAGTGATATATACTAGGACATCATCAGCAAATAGAGAGCACTTGTACTCGGTGCCTCCCACCTCAATCCACCTAATATTGGGGTTATGGCGAATTGATGAGAGCAGGTGCTCCGTCACTAGGATGTATAAGAGAGGGGACAGAGAACATCCCTGCCTTGTCCCATTGGTGATTGTGAAAGGTGATGAAAATGTTCTGACGCGCCCCCTGGGCCTTGGGACACCCGGAGCCGGACCCTTTTTGGTGGATGCTGGTGGTTGTAGTCTCCGTGGCGGCAACCCGGTTCCGTGGCTCAGGGCGGTCAAACCAGTGGCGGAACTATTTATGTTGTTTTGATGTTTAAATGTCCGACTACGCCACCCGTGGATTGTGGTCAGAGTGAACCGCCGCTCCAGGGCAGACCGCTGAGGCTGGTGTTGTGGGTGCAGCAGAGCGTAGCATAACTCCCCACGGGAGGAGTATAGCCTCAGGGCAGTGTATGCGGAGGATGGGGGTGATGGTGCAGGGCAGCAGCAGTAATGACACGGAGTCAGTGATGCAGTCCAGGGCCTTTACTCACAGTTCTTATTATCCAGACCACGTCTGCAGGTAACGGCTGCCCACGTCGTACTGTGCTCACCAGGTGAGGGGCTCAGACAACTCCCAGATAACTTTGGAGTGCTTCACAGGACCCCCTTTGTGTGTCCTTTGTCTGGCCTTTCTTACCAACCCTTCTGTCCGGCTGCCTCGGGCCTCCTCTTGGTAAACTTGGCGCCAGTTTCCCTGACCCTATGTGGTGCCTTCCTAGCGGGTGTAGCGAGGGGCTGCGCCACATAAAATGTCACAGCCTTCTGTTTCTAGCTGAGGGTCGTTTACTGCCTCCACTAGTTCGGGGACCGGTCTCCCCCTTTGGCCTGACCCCTCCACGCAGGTGGATTCGGGCGTGCGGTGGCGACTCGCCCGTCCGCACCCCTGAGATCCCTTCGTTCCTCGTTCCTGGAGCCTTCTCCGCTCCTCTTCCTTCCTTCTCCCTCTTCCAGGCCTGGGCCTCTGTTACTAGGCCCGCCTCCGGAGCAGAGCTCATGCAGAGCCCCTGCTCCCTGCCACTTCTGCTCAGACTTCTCTGCACTGAACTAAGATGGTGCCCACCTTTTATACTCCCTTCTCAATGCACCCAGGAACTGCTTCCTCCCTGCTCCTGCACTACAGGGTTCCCCTTCCTCAGTGTTCCCTCCCCCCACTCCAGCCAGGGACAGGGACTGTCGTGCCCATCTCAGGGGCATATTGGTCGCCCTGCCCCACGGCAATGTGGTGTAATGCATGCAGGTGTCGGGTCCTGATCCACACTACATCCTTACCTGAGAGTGAGATATCACACCTCTGGGTGAGGTGCAATACCTCTGTAGCAACCGAGCCCTCAGGGTGCTACAGTTCCATTTATCTTCAGCCTAGGTGACGTATTGCGATACAGGGCCGTGATTTTGGCTATAAAAGGGTCCCCTAGACCCCTACCCCAAGCTTTTTAAGAGAATCATATATGGCGTGCCAGGAGACTCTATGGAATGCTTTCTCAGCATCCAACGAGAGTATCTAATTACAAATTTTTAACTGCATCTAGCCCAGGAAATACTTTGTGCCTAGTAGCAGGGTCTGCTAGTCAGCGGATTATCCCGGCTGTTAAGCAAGCTACACCACCTGTAGTTTGGACACTTCATTTTTTCAAAGGAAATGCTTCGGGACCACGGGATACTCAGTGAAGAGCATCAGGAGGCACCCCAAGGCATAGGGGCTCGGACTGGCAGTAGGATGCCTTGCGGTGGACAGCCGAGCTCGATCCTTATAAAAGCTTTTTAACTGCAGCAGCTTTAGTGGACGCTACTGGAGCTGGAATTACGCGGCTGCTGGCATGAGACTTGCCCTCCAATAGATCCTTGTAAATGGATTTAAAGTGTATTTATTCAAATTAGAGAGACAATTTAAATTAAAAAGCTTAGAGCTGCCTCCACCACAGGGGGGCTCGCTCGACCCACCAGCGGACAGGCACCAGTATTGGGAGAGGGGGGCTGGCCGTCAGGGTTCACCGCGGCTCTGGCACAAACCCGGCGACACGGAGGTGGCACGGGCAGGAGCGGACTGAACGTGTCGGCTTCTCACTTTTTGGATTTTAGAAGGGCATGACATGCCTATATCTGTGTCTCCCCCTCCTTTTACTCCTCCACCTCTTTTCATTTCGCATGACTATATGTACTTGTCACTTTTCCATGTGTTAGTTGTGTCTTCTGAGCAGTTTGTCAGCTTTTGGACACCTTTGAAGGTGTTTTCTATGTGTTTCTATGTGTTTTTGTTTGCCTGCCATTGGTTTTAACGGTGTTCGAAGGTGTTCGACGAACAGTTCGACGAACAGTTCGGCGAACACACGGGTGTTCGACGAACCGAACCGAACTCGAACACTACGGGGGTGGCTCAACACTAGTCAGAAGCTCCTCTTGAATATCTATGAAGTTTCTCTTGAGCTGGATATGCCCTAGATTGGGCGTGTGTCTGAATGTATACCTTGTTTCACTTATTATCAGTGCAGATGATTTGTGGTAAATGCTACAAAACAACGAAGGAGTTTATTAAAGGAGGAGAAAGGACTTGTTATAATTGCATTTTTGCGATGAAAGTAGCAATGAACGAGCCACTCTCAGGGGAATAATTACTTTTGCCTGGAGATGTTTTAGGTTTAATTTATACAAAAGATTATTACAAAAGTTTGTTGTCCAAACGGAGGATAAATTCACTGAACTTTACCTGCCAGAGGGGAAAAAAAGAATGTATACTTGTGGTTGCATTTTAATACATTTTTCAGTCTGTGTAAGTTAAATGGGCTCAATTAATTAAAAATGGTACAGAAAAAGACCCACTTTTCTTCATGGGCTATTTTTGGTATTGACAGTTCAGTCCCATCAAAGTGAATAGAGGGAGTTTTGGGGAGAAGAAAACCACATCCCCTATTTCTCAATACGCCTTCCACGACAGCATTGGACGATGCTGTCCACGCCCTATTGGGGGACAGGAACATAGAGAGTTTAAAAGCCCCTCCCACCGTCAATCCCCAGTGTTTTCCTGTCCCCCTTGGGGCATGGAGAGATCCTGCAGTGCTGTCGGGCCGGCAGGGCAGCGCTGTATTTTTACCTATGTTGCCGGGCAGTGGTCGGTCGGGGTGCTCCCTCCTCCCTCCTTGCTGCTCCCCTTTGGGGACCACCCTGGCTTCCAGCGCCCCACTAAGGGTAAAACAAGCCAGGGGATCGTTCATGCTGGAGTCCGCTCCTGCTCTCTGGCACCTCCTCTTTCCTGGAGCGCGGACATTGCCGCGCGCATAGGCATCCCCGCGCGCGCACCAGATGTGGCGTCGACGCGCGCGCACACCGGAAGTGGCGTCGCCACGGGCCCTGCTGCTCCGGCCTGAGCGTTCCACCCTGACATGTGGGTTCCACGCTCCTGAGCCGACGGGCTGTTTGGGCACGCGCGCGCCGGGTGACGTCACTGCGGTCCCATCGCTCCGGTCGGGGCGTTTCACATGCGACGCTGAATGGCAGGACCATCAAGGCCCATATCAACCCTGGATTGGCCCTTAAAGTGACTGGAAAGGGGAGGGGACTGAGGTCCCTTGCTGGGAGGCACGGTTTTATTTAAAACCCCCCTGAAGACACCAAAAGGTAAGGCTATTCCCACCATATTCCCACTATGGAAGGTGATAGGTCCTGTACCTCTGCATCTGCCGAGCCCAGCATGCCCTCGGCTACAGTAAGTAGTACCTGGGTGGTCATTATGGGGTTATCTCGGCCTCCTTTTTTAGATGTCATTAGATCTCCCCTCCTTCTAGTTACATGGGTCCCCTTCTCTTCCCCTTTCTCAGGAAGACAAGGCCCCACTGCTAAGAAGGATAAAGACCAGCCCCGTAGATGTGGCATCTGTACAAAAAAGCTGTCCTCATCCTATAAGAAGTTGTGTCAGCCCTGTACGGATAAAATAATTAGAGAAGAAAACCCCTCACTGATCGAGAAGCTTAGATCACTCTTTAAACTGGAGGTTCAGGTGGTTAGACAGGAGGTCAAGGCTTCTTTGCTGCCCTACCTGTCTATTCCTCCTCCAGGCCCTCTCCCCCTAAGAAGAGGAAGATCAAAGAATTAGACTCAGATGTGATCTCTATGGACGCTAGTAGCTCAGCCTCTGATGATTTTGAGGAATTGGCATCCGTAGGGCCTGCCAAAACAGTAGAAACCGGTAGATATTATTTTTCCTCGGACAACTTAGAGGAACTACTGGACGTAGTTAGAGGCACTATGGGGCTGGAGGAAGTGGAGGTTCCCTGTTCTGTTCAGGATGAGATGTGTTAGGGGTCTTAAAACCAAGAAACAGACTGGTTTTCCAGTCCATGAGGTAATTAGGGATCTCATCCGACAGGAATGGGAGTCCCCGGAAAAGTCATCTCACCAGCCCTTCGGAATTAAAACATAGGTTTCTGTTAGAGGGTGAAGGATTTGAGTGGGAAGTCCCTAAGGTGGACATCCAGGTGTCTAGGGTAGTGAGGAAAACCTCACTTCCCTTTGAGGACTTGTCCCAATTAAAGGATCCTTTGGACAGCAAAATGGAAAGCGTCCTTAAAAAATCATGGGAAACCTCCTCTGCCTCTCTCAAAGTCAATATTTCCTTGACTTGTGTGGCCAGATCCCTCTTCAAATGGCTGACCCAACTGGAGGAACACCTGTCTCAGGGCACGTCCAAGGCAGACCTGCTTGACTCCATCCTTCACCTTCAAAAAGCCACAGGTTTCTTAGCGGACGCCTCGGCTGAGTCAGTCCATATCGCGGCCAGGGCAGCTGTCCTGTCCAATACTGCTCGCCGTGCACTATGGCTCAAAACATGGAGTGGGGACATCACCTCTAAAGTCAAGCTCTGTTCCATTCCATTCCAAGGAAAATATGTATTTGGCCTAGCCCTGGATGAAATCCTGGCAAAGGCCTCGGACAGGAAGAAAACCCTTCCTGAACAGAAACAGGCTAAGAAACGTTTCTTTCGGCCTTCCCAAAGTCACCCCTCACAATAAAGAGGAAATGGAAAATCTGGGCGCTGTAGCTATCCTAAAGGTTGCAAGGGTCGCAACATCCTTGTACCCCAGCAACAACACCAGCAGCAGGACAGGCAATGACTTGGTCCGTGTAGGGGGGCGTCTCTTGAATTTCTTTCCCCAGTGGCAGGCAATATCTTCCTGCCAGTGGATCCTCAATACCATCGAGGAGGGTCTTCTATTGGAATTCAAGAGTCGCCCCCCTCAGATCCTGAGGGTCACGTCCCTTCTTTCTCGGGGGGCTCAGGAACTCCTATTGGTCGCCCTAAAAAACCTTCTGAATTCGGGAGTTGTGAATCTGGTTCCCCCTGGCCAGGAGGGGACGGGCCACTACTCAAAAGTATTCCTAATATGGAAACCATCAGGGACCCCACGCATCATAATCAACCTGAAGTCCCTAAACCATCACATCAAATACAGACGTTTCAAGATGGAGTCTATAAAATCAACTATTCCCCTAATAGGGAAAGACTTCGTCATGGCGACCATAGATTTAAAGGATGCGTACTACCATGTGCCGATTCATCCGTCCCACAGGAAGTTCCTGCGGTTTGCAGTCCTCAGGGACAATATAACAGTTCACTACCAGTACAACGTACTACCCTTCGGCATCTCTTCAGCACCCCGGGTGTTTACAAAGATTATGGCAGAAGTCATTGCACTCATCCAGAAACAGGGCGTCTGCATAATTCCATACTTGGACGACATGTTGATTGTCGCTCCTTCAGTAGCAACTCTCAATCTTCACATCTCTATAACCTTAAGAACCCTTCGGTCTTTAGGTTGGGTTCCAAACCTAAAAAAATCGGAACTCCTCCCTTCATCAAGGAGGAAGTTCCTTGGTGTATTGCTGGACTCCAACAAACAGATGTCCTTTCTACCATTGGAGCATCAGACAGTTCTCAATTCCAAAATCTACAATTTCAGACACCAAGAGAATCCAACATTGAGAGCGACAATGTCTGTATTGGGGTCTATGACAGCCTGTATCCAGTCGGTGTTGTGGGCCCAGGCCCACTCAAGGCCTCTCCAGGATCATATGCTAAGATCCTGGAACAGACAAAGGGACTCACTAAACAAACGGTTCAGGACCCCCGGTCGGATAAAAGCTTCTCTTTCTTGGTGGCTAAGCTCCCGAAATCTTCAGAGGGGGATTTCTTGGACCCAGGACCCTCTAATTACAGTGACTACCGAGGCTGGGGAGCTATGGTGGCCCAGATTCCCTTTCAAGGCAGATGGAGTCCCGAAATCAGTGCAAGATCTTCCAACTTCAGGGAGCTAATGGCGGTAGAAAAAACGCTCAGAGCGGCAGTCAACTTAATCCAGGGTTCTCACATCAAGATTCTCTCGGACAACGTGACTACAGTTGCCTTCCTTCGTCATCAAGGAGGTATGAAGGTACACAGCCTAAAACAGATTGCAGGCCGGATATTTTTTTGGGCAGAACAACATCTCCTATCACTTTCAACAATCCACCTGAAAGGCTCAAACAACGTTCAAGCAGACTTTCTAAGCAGGAAAGATATTCAGCCAGGAGAATGGAGCCTGAATCCTCAGATTTTCCAGTCGCTGGTAGCAAAATGGGGTCTCCCCGAGGAAGATCTCTTTGCCAGTCAGTCAAATGCAAAACTTCCCCTCTTCTTTTCATTGGACAGACAAGACAATGGCATGAATTTGGACGCATTAGCCCATCTCTGGCATTTCAAGCTGGTCTATGCGTTTCCTCTGATACCGCTGATAGCAAGAACCATCCAGAAAGTCAGGTTAGAGAGAGTGGCAACAATTCTGGTAGCCCCTCTGTGGCCCAAAAGGCCTTGGTTCGGGGCCATCACAGAACTCTGCCTAGAGGGTCCGGTAATACTACCACAGGTCAACAACCTTCTCTCTCAAGGGCCCCTGTTCCATCCCAATCCTCAGTGGCTAAACCTAGCAGCCTGGTTACTGAAGCCGAGATCTTAAGATCCAAAGGTCTCTCGGAAGAAGTTATAAAAACTCTTCAACAGAGTAGGAAGCCAGTAACCAACGCGATATATGGCAAAATATGGAAAAAATTCCCATCATGGTATGCCCCGGATATTCCTGATACCTCACATCCCAACATTGCTCAGATCCTTGATTTTCTACAGAGTGGATTGGAGTTGGGTCTCAAACCCAGCACTCTTAAGGTGCAGATTTCAGATCTAAGTTCCATATTCAACCAAGATTTGGCCTCTCATAGATGGATCAAGAGATTCATAACTTCAGCACTCAGACTTCACCCAAGAATTCAGTCTAAGGTCCCATCCTGGGATCTAAATGTGGAACTCAAGGGTTTAACCCTCTCTCCCTTTGAGCCTCTATCCTCTAGCACAATACAGACTCTCTCTCATAAGACTTCCTTCTTAGTAGCCATCATTTCAGCACGGAGAGTAGGAGAACTTCAGGCCCTTTCTATCAGAGAACCTTACATGAATGTGACCGAAGATAGAATTACGCTTCGCCTGGACCCTTCCTTTCTCCCAAAGGTAGTTACGGACTTCCATCGTTCCCAGGAAATCATCCTTCCCTCCTTCTGCCAGAATCCTTCCAATCCAAAGGAAGCAGAGTTCCACCTCCTAGATGTTCACAGAGCTCTCCTTTATTACAGTATCTTCAACAAACTGAGTCTTGGAGATTGGATGGGAACCTATTTATACAGCACTCAGGGCAGAACAGAGGAAGGAAGGCAGCTAAATCCACTATAGCAAACTGGATCAAAAAGGCAATTGGGGAAGCTTATAGCAATCAACAAATGAATCCACCGATTGACTTAAAGGCTTAGTCTACCAGATCCACATCAACTTAATGGGCCAAAAGAGCGGGCGCTTCTACTGAGCAGATTTTCAGAGCAACTACATGGTCTTCCCTTCATACGTTTTCTAAACATTATAGATTACACTTGTAGCACCCCAGGGGTCTGGTTTCCACAGTAATGTAGTGTTATGTCTGAGAGCAGGTGGGAGGTCCTTTGGTCAGGGATCCTGTGCATGCCACACCTCCTGCCCAGTCTTGGGAGGGGAAGAACTTCCCCTATAAAAACCTAGGGCTGAGGCAGGGTGAGTGAGTAGGGAAGAAGTAGAGACGAGAAACAGTCATAGGAAGAAACAGCAGAAGCTCAGTGGGAGCAATACTACTACGAGTCAGGGGCTGGCAGCTGCAGAGCTCGCCCTGACTGAGAAGCTTTCTTACCGGACCCGGAGTCCGAGGCTGTGGGGACTAACTCTTACCCAGCAGCAGAAGCCGACCGGCAGGGGATTTCAGGTCCTCAGGCCCAGAAACCCGAAGGCACGGTCACACGCGTGGGACCAGCACTGCCATCGTGGAGCGGAAGCCATTAGAAGGCCCCGAGTCACCGGCCATACGGGTGAGCACCACACGGTACACTCAGGGACGTGGGCTACTTATATCCGCTTCTAGCAAGGTAGCCAGAAGAGTACAGTCAGTTTGGGAGGCCTACAACTCCACCTGGCCAGGGGAGATCCCATCTGCTCAAGGACTGACCAGGCCCCGTTCGCTAGCAAGTACTCCGGGAGGGTCTATCGTTGTTACCAGTAAAGACCCTGAATTACACCGCACCGTCTCTGAGTGGTTCCTGCTACCCCCATCTTCCACGTCGGCTGCCCTGAGGCCATACCCCTCCCGTTGGGGGTTATACTATCACGCTGCACAATTCTACACCGGCCTCAGCGGTCTGCCCTGCAGCGGCAGCTCCATAGCTGCAAATCAACGGGTGGCGTAGTCGACACTCAAATAACATCTATCAAGACGGCCACACACTGAGTTTGACTCCCTGGGCACGGACCGGGTCCCCGCCACTCGGAGACTACAACCCTCATCTGATACGGTTCCGGGTAAGCCCCCGTGCGCGAGACGCTGCGCGACACAGCAGGCCCAGGGGCGCGTCAACTTTGGCGTAGTCGGCAGGATTTCGTGCCCGCAACCACCGAGTACTGCGTGCCTGAAAAAGAGACTTTTAAAACTTACCATCCGTGAAGTTTTCCCGTCATCGGTGAAGATTCCCGCCATTCGGCGCCATTTTCAGCCTTCTTCCCGCCATCTGTGAAGATTCCCGCCATCCGGCGCCATCTTCAGCCTTCTTCCCGCCATCCGTGGAGTTTTCCCGCCGTTGGACGCCATCTTGAGGACGCCGCGCGGGAAGAAGAGGGGCGTGGACTCCGAAAAGACCGCGAGAACTGAAGCCCCGCCTCACGTCCGGACGTTGCGTAAGGTCCTGGAAGGAGCCCAGCAGACGCCGACGTCACCGGAGCGCGACGGAAGGTCCTCAACCCTGACGATCCACTGCGGAGCCGCGGCCTACGGAAGAGGATCATCGCAAGGTAGGCCACGGTCCACTAGGGGGGAGAAGGATGTCGGATACGGAGGAGAGCTTCACCGCTTCAACCCCCGCCAGCGCCACCGCTGTCGCGGTCATGCCTTTCACCATGCCCTATATCCCGGGGGCAGCCTGGCTACCCCAGTACTCAGGGGAGTCACATACCCTGCAGGACTTTAGAGAAAGGCTGGATAGCCTCTTCCAGGTGTACCCCCTCACAGAGGAGCAAAAAGTGAGCATCCTGGTGGCCCAATTAACCGGAGCAGCCCGAAGGGAGGTAAAGTCCTGGCCACCTGGGGGGAGGACTGTCGCAGGGATACTAACCCGGCTGAGGGACACCTTTGATACCCGCACCTCAGCCGAGATCAAGCTTAGATTCTACGGGTGCAAACAGCGGTCCCATGAGAGTATAAGGGACTATGCCCTGAACCTACAAGAGGCCCTGAGAGCCGTTAAGCAGACCGACCCTGACGGCGTGGGAGACGAGGACAGGCTGTTGACTGAACAATTTATAGAGGGTTTATATTGCAATGCCCACCGAACCCAGTTGCGGGCAATGGCCCTACAGGACCCTCATCTGGGATTTGCACAGTTCAAGGACAGAGCCATCCGGGTGCTCCGAGAACCGGCACCGGATGGCGTTGTGACCCACAGGCGCCCAGCTATCACTTACCACCAGGAGGCGGCGCCCTTGTCGGCAGGGCCTGTAGGGGCTGATGCGCAGGCTTTGAACAATGACCCGGCTCCAGACCTGCACCATCAGGTCCAAGAGCTAGCTAAAAGCGTTGCTGCGTTAACCCGAACTGTGCAGTCTTTACAGGCTTCCACTCCAGGGAAGATCCAGCTGGCATCCGGACCGGAGAACATCCCGTGGCGTCGACCAAGGAGGACCCCACCGGCCAGAGGAAGACCCAGTGACCGGTACAACGAGGACGGACGACCCATCTGCCGCCGCTGCAATCAACCCGGACATATGGCAAGGTACTGTCCTTTAAACTGGCACAACCTGGGGGTAGAGGGCCAACCCCCAGGAAAAAGATCACCAGGCCCATCGAACTGGCGCGACAAATATGTCGGAGGACGTCCAGTCTTGCCTGTGGTACTGGATGGCATCCCTATGAGTGCCCTACTAGACACCGGGTCACAGGTCACCACCATCCCGTACGTGCTCTTCAAGCAGTACTGGAATGACTCGGATATAACCCGCTACCCTGACGACGACTTGAGTATCATCGCCAGCAATGGTCAGCCCGTGCCACAGATCGGATTTAAAGAGGCGACCATTAAAATTGGTAGAGTCGAACTAGCAGCACAGGGACTGATTATTGTAGACATTGACAAACACGAGAGTCACCCAAAGATAACGCTAGGAACTAATGTAATTGAAAATTGTCTTGCAGAGGTGATTTTCCTTTTACAACAGGTTGCCAAGAACGCCAGCTCCGGCGAGCAGCGGGTGCTCCAGAAAGAGATCCGGGCACTGATGCGACGGCAACAGGTGGAACTCTCCGGCGGTGAGCTTGGTAGCGTAAGAATGTGTGACCCTTTTCCTATTGCCATGCCCCCAAAAAGTGAAATGATGATTTGGTGCCGGGCAGCTATTGGTCTGAGAGGTAGGGATTACCAGGCAATGGTAGAACCAGTTTACTCGGACAGTAGGCCCACCATTTTGACAGCACGGGGGGTGGTTGATGTACGCCATGGGAGGGTGCCCGTTCGCATAATAAATATCGGGGAGAGGGAAGTGTACCTGCCCCGGTATGCCACGCTAGCCAAATTATATACCATTAACCAAAATTCTATACAATCTGTGGAACCCTTGCCTCCATCTCACCCGGAGGAAGGTAACGGCTCTAAGAAAAACATGGAGGACTGGTGTCAGCAACTACATCTGGGTACTGACTCCACTCCCGCACACCAGAAACAAGGAGTCTATCGGGTGGTTCAAGAGTACGAGAGAGTGTTCAGTAAACACCCGTTAGACTTCGGGCGAGTCAAGGGGGTAGAACACCACATCCCCACGGGAGACCATCCTCCTATAAAAGAGAGGTATCGACCCGTACCCCCTGCCCACTACCAACACGCCAAGGGGATGCTTAGAGACATGAAGGAGGCTGGGGTGATCAGGGATAGCTGTAGCCCCTGGGCAGCTCCACTAGTCTTAGTCAGAAAAAAAGACAACACCATGAGGATGTGTGTAGATTACCGGAAAATCAACCGTATCACACACAAGGATGCGTACCCCTTACCAAGGATAGAGGAGTCATTGGCTGCTTTAAGATCTGCTAACTTCTTCTCTACCTTGGATCTCACTAGCGGGTACTGGCAGGTTCCTGTAGCAGAGGCGGACCGGGAGAAGACCGCATTCACCACCCCGATGGGACTTAGCGAGTTCACCTGCATGCCGTTCGGACTCTGCAACGCACCAGGAACCTTCCAACGACTAATGGAGTGTTGTCTGGGCCACAGAAACTTCGAGACGGTCCTGTTGTACCTGGACGATGTCATCGTATATTCCAAGACGTATGAGGACCACCTGAAACACCTGGCGGAAGTGTTCGAAGCTCTGGCGAGTTACGGCCTAAAGGTGAAACCCTCCAAGTGTCACCTCCTGAAACCAAAGGTGCAGTACCTGGGACACGTGGTGAGCGCTGACGGAGTGGCTCCCGACCCTGATAAGATCACCGCAATTAAGGAATGGCCAAGCCCCTCCAGCGTAAAAGAAGTGCGGCAGTTCCTCGGGTTGGTAGGCTACTACCGAAGGTTTATTCCCGGTTTCACCAAAAAGGCAGCACCTATGCAGGACCTCCTGATAGGCCAGTCCCGGAAGGCCAAGAACCAGAAGCCGCCCTTCAAATGGGAGGAGCTGGAAGAAGAGTCCTTCCGCCAGCTGAAGATGGCCCTCACGGGGGACGAAATCCTGGCGTACCCGGATTATAGCCAGCCCTTTATCCTCTACACCGACGCCAGTAACATCGGGCTAGGAGCTGTACTGTCCCAGATCCAGCAGGGGAAGGAACGAGTAATCGCCTACGCCAGCCGAAAACTGCGACCCACCGAAAGGAACCCCGAGAATTACAGCTCATTTAAGCTAGAGTTCCTGGCCGTAGTATGGGCAGTCACCGAGCGCTTTAAGCATTACCTCGCTTCTTCCCGGTTCACCGTGTACACGGATAACAACCCGTTGACACACCTGGACACGGCAAGACTCGGTGCCCTGGAGCAGAGGTGGATGGCCCGTCTGTCCAACTACGAGTTCACAATCAAATACCGGGCCGGACGCTCCAATACCAACGCGGACGCCCTGTCCAGGATGCCCAACCTGCCGGACGAAGGAGAAGATCCGGAGGGACTGGAAGAAGTTGAACTCCCTGCGTTCCACCGTCATGGGACTATCCAGTATTCCCACCGGGTAAGGAGTAAACAGGCTGCTACGTTGAACCCCTTACCTCACTACAACTGGGCGGAAACGCAAGACAGCGACCCTGCCGTCCGACTGGTGAAGGAGATGCTGACTCGCCCGGAGGCTTGCCTTGAACCAGACGCTCCGGAGGAAGCCAAACAACTATGGGCAGAGAAGAGTCGACTGTTCCTTTACAAGGGGAAGTTGTGCCGCAGAATGGTTAACTCCCGGACGCATGAACTACTCTGGCAAGTAGTGGTGCCATGAAGAGACGCAGCCATGGTGATGGAGGCATACCACGACGGAGCTGGACACTTCGGGTGGAAGAAGCTGGAGTTCCTGCTGCGCGAGCGATTCCACTGGGTAGGCATGAGGGGAACCATTAAGAAGTGGTGCAGAGACTGTGGCCCGTGCAACCTGAGAAGGAAGGACCGTGCCAGCCAGAAGACTCCCCTGCAGTCCATCGTCACCCGGCAACCGTTGGAACTGGTAGCCTTGGATCATGTAAAACTGACCCCAAGCAGAAGTGGCTACGTCTACGCGATAACCATCGTGGATCATTACTCCCGGTTCTTGGTTGTCGTCCCCGTCAAGGACTTAACGGCTCAAACAGCAGCTAGAGCCTTCCAGCAGCACTTCTGCCGTCCACACGGGTACCCGGACCCAGTGCTGACGGACCAGGGACCTGCCTTTGAAGCGGAGGTCTTCCAGGAATTCTGCAATCTGTATGGCTGCCGGAAGATAAGGACGACACCCTACCATCCGCAAACTAATGGACTTTGTGAGAAAATGAACCAGGTGGTAATGGATCTTCTAAAAACGTTGCCCCTGGAAGAACGCAGTCTGTGGCCTGAGAAGTTGCCCGATCTGGTGGACCTATACAACCACATCCCGGTAGGTTCCACCAACTGTACCCCGGCTTACCTAATGAGGGCAAGACCTGGTAAGTTACCTGTTGACCTGGAAATGGGAGTCCTGACACCCAAGGACACTTCACCAGAAGCAGACTGGGACACAGAGAGGCAGCAGCAGTACAGGAGAGCGTGGAGCGAAGTCTCTGTCAGGCTAGGGAAAGACAAGAGAAAACTTACAACCAGTATGCTCCCGCTGTTCCCCTGGTACCCGGAGAGCAGGTCTTGAAGAGGAAGAGACGGCTCCACAAGTTGGACGACCAGTGGGAGAAGGACCCGTACACCGTACTGCCCTCAGGCCACGAGAACCCGAAGGTTTGTACCATCAGTAAAGACGGAGGGGAAACTACAGCCATTGTATCCCGGGACCACCTGAAGAAGTGTCCCGAACAGCTGAGGAACCCTGAAGAGGAACAAGAAGACCATCGACCCGTAGAGGAAAGGGAAGATATGGTTAGTACTGTGCTCGGGGACTTCCCTCGGTCTTGGACTCAAGTCAATGGTGCAGTTGTGGTACCCGTACTCACCTTCCTCCAACCAGCATCCCAAGTACCTACGGAGCAACAGGTAGAGCTGGAAGAACAGCCGGTCCAGGAGGCAGAAGACCCCACACCAGCAGACCAGGAGGATCAACCCTCTGCTTGCAGTGAGCCTGCCATATCCCTAGTGAGCCAAAGAGCCGGTAGACAGCTGCCCAGTTTACCCTTGACAGCTCCTACACCCTGTAGTTCAGGACTGGACAGTCAGCTCCGTAGGTCCACTAGGGCCACTAGGGGCCAGTTACCCGCACGTTGGAGGATTTGAAGTGTATAAATTGTTTTATTTATGTTTACCTGTGTATTGTTGCTTGTGTATAATTTTGTGTTTCTAGTTCTTTGTAGGAGTCCTTGGTGGATTTACCGGGAATCCTTGTACATAGTTGGAGCGTAACCCAGGACGGACTAAAGACTGTTAAGGACTCGGGGCAGGACAAACCCCTACCTGGTTACGTCTCCCTGTTTTGGTGAAATGGACACCTTGCTTTTCTTCAAAGACTGCACCCGGTTACGGACATGCCGTAACCATCCTTATATGTTTTTCTTATTGTATTATTATTGTTTTTACCTTGTTATGTTTTTCTAAAATATGTTTAGTCCCGGAGTACTAAATTTCACTAGGGGGGAATGTGGCACCCCAGGGGTCTGGTTTCCACAGTAATGTAGTGTTATGTCTGAGAGCAGGTGGGAGGTCCTTTGGTCAGGGATCCTGTGCATGCCACACCTCCTGCCCAGTCTTGGGAGGGGAAGAACTTCCCCTATAAAAACCTAGGGCTGAGGCAGGGTGAGTGAGTAGGGAAGAAGTAGAGACGAGAAACAGTCATAGGAAGAAACAGCAGAAGCTCAGTGGGAGCAATACTACTACGAGTCAGGGGCTGGCAGCTGCAGAGCTCGCCCTGACTGAGAAGCTTTCTTACCGGACCCGGAGTCCGAGGCTGTGGGGACTAACTCTTACCCAGCAGCAGAAGCCGACCGGCAGGGGATTTCAGGTCCTCAGGCCCAGAAACCCGAAGGCACGGTCACACGCGTGGGACCAGCACCGCCATCGTGGAGCGGAAGCCATTAGAAGGCCCCGAGTCACCGGCCATACGGGTGAGCACCACACGGTACACTCAGGGACGTGGGCTACTTATATCCGCTTCTAGCAAGGTAGCCAGAAGAGTACAGTCAGTTTGGGAGGCCTACAACTCCGCCTGGCCAGGGGAGATCCCATCTGCTCAAGGACTGACCAGGCCCCGTTCGCTAGCAAGTACTCCGGGAGGGTCTATCGTTGTTACCAGTAAAGACCCTGAATTACACCGCACCGTCTCTGAGTGGCTCCTGCTACCCCCATCTTCCACGTCGGCTGCCCTGAGGCCATACCCCTCCCATTGGGGGTTATACTATCACGCTGCACAATTCTACACCGGCCTCAGTGGTCTGCCCTGCAGCGGCAGCTCCATAGCTGCAAATCAACGGGTGGCGTAGTCGACACTCAAATAACATCTATCAAGACGGCCACACACTGAGTTTGACTCCCTGGGCACGGACCGGGTCCCCGCCACTCGGAGACTACAACCCTCATCTGATCCGGTTCCGGGTAAGCCCCAGTGCGCGAGACACTTATCATCCACTAGGGATTTAGCCTTTGGTAGGAAAGTCCTACAAGCTATTGTCCCTCCCTAATAAAATATCGTTGGTATTCCTCCCATGCTGTCGTGAAAGGCGTATTGAGAAAATAGAATTAGTCCTTACCGGTAATTCGGTTTCTAGAAGCCTTCCATGACAGCACAAATTTCCCTCCCTTTGGATTCCATATAACTGTCAGGTAACCATTTTTCCAGGTGATCTTGGTAAACACTGGGGATTGACGGTGGGGAGGGGCTTTTAAACTCTCTATGTTCCTGTCCCCCAACAGGACGTGGACAACATCCTCCAATGTTGTCGTGGAAGGCTTCTAGAAACCGAATTACCGGTAAGGACTAATTCTATTTTTCGGATTTTAATCATTCACTTAAAGGGCAGGTGTAGACAAGCGTCTTTTTATTCCGAGTGCGATCAGACAAAACATTGGATCGCACTCAGACCAATGTTAGTCTATGGGGGCGTGCACATGTCCGATTTTGATCCACTGCATGCCTGACTTTGATCCGATATTTGGATTGAACTTGGCTATACAAGTCAATGAGTGCATGAAAAAATCAGACTGCACTCGGATGACATAAGTGCAGACCAGTTTTGCTGCACTGACACATTGTCACGGGTGTGTCAGGTGTAATACACAGTCGCTCTGGATCTGGCTGTAGAAGGTCACTGCGCTTGACATTGCAGACACCTTCTTAATCCTTCTTCCTTTAAGACCCAGCGGAGACCTCCCTCCTACTGCTGATTGACACACCCTTGCATGAGAGTTAAAAACCCTCAGTTTTCTCCAGGCAATTGCCGGTGATACTTCTATGTTCAGGCTTGGAGCACTAGCAGTCGACTAGCATCTGCTCTGGTGCCCTTGGAGGACAGTTGGCGTTACTCCTCTGGTGTCGCTCAAGCTAGTTAATCCCCTTTGTTTGTCTACCTTGTTGTCTTTAGTTTGTAGTTGGGTCTGACCAGTGCTCACCCATCCCCCTCTCTATCTAGGGCCAAGCTCTAGGGTGATCCAGGGTTGAGTGTCCTGCTCGGCGATAGGTGTGGAACCTATATAGGGACGGTAGGGTAGGCAGGATGATATTAGATCTGCCTAGGGGTCTCCACTCCCCCTTTCCCTAGTGTTTGGGCTTCTTCCCCATCTTCCCTTCGTGTTGCAATTAGTCCTTCACACACCTTGCGTGACAAACATTGGGAAGATGGAGAAATTTTTCTCCTCATCCGAGCTCACTATGATCAAACTCTGATCAGAGTATCATATGCAAAATGGACTCAATTCTCTCAGATAAGAGAATACACGGTCGTCTGCACCTGCCTTAACCCCTTTACGACCTTGGACGTATAGATGTGTCCAAGGTCGTCTCCCTGCATTTGATGCGGACTCTGGCACTGAGTCCACATCTTTCCTGGCACATGACAGCAGTTCTGATCATGTGTTATGTGCCTCTAACAGCTGCAGGTGGATCCAAGGTTCACCCGCGGCTGTTAACAAGTTAAATGCCACTGCCAATCTCTGACAAAGGCATTTAACTTGCGCGAGCCAGAAGTGCATCTTAAAACATGCCCATTGGCGCCCCTGTCACGTGATCACAACGCGCCGATGGGTTGTCATGACAGCTGGGGGTCTGCAGAAAACCCCCATATCTGTCATTGTAAATCTCCTATGAACGCTGGCCTGAGGCCGGCATTCATAGGAGATCATGATTTATGCTGCTATCGGACTATCTCGGCTTTAAGTCTCCTAAAGAGACTATTAAAGCCAGTAAAAAGTTAAAAAAAAAAAAAAAAAAAAAGTTTTAAAAAATATTTAAAAAAAACATAAAAGTTCAAATCACCCCCCTTTTGCTCCATTCGAAATAAAACAATTAAAAGTACACATGTTTGGTATCGCTATTTTGTAAGCCAAAACCAAGTGTGGAACAATTAAGAGAAAAAGTATAATAGAAACACGTCACTACTTCTGCATTTTTCACGCACTCCTGGCTTTGGCTTACAAATACTGATGTAAAATACTGACCGAATACTGATAGTGTGAACGTGGCATGAAGAAGATGGCACTATTACTATATTATAAGTCATCTCAGTGCGTCGCTTCAAAAGAAATCAATAGAAAATTCACTCAAGTGCACGTCAAAATAGGATTCTTCACAGTTTAGCTAACACACTGTACAAATGTGTAAATGCGTCTGGTAAGTAAAGTCACGGCTTCTTCTGCCTATCAAGTGATTTAAAAAAAAAAATCTTCTGTGCTGCACCTAGTGAATTACACCAAATAATATCTGTAATCTGATAATTCTCCATGATTCCATGATAAACAGGTTTTGTCACTTGCCATTTAATATGTAATTGTTTTACCTGGTGTAAATGCCGCTGTTCTCCTGAATCCTCCGATGTTTTTCTCTTGTTCCTGCTCCTCTCCGTTCCTGAGATGTGGTCCCCACTACACGGTAGGTAAATTTACTCTTGTTAGCCAAGTGGGTGGGATGCTCAACTCTTTTTTTGAGTATCACGCCCCCTTGGCTAACAAGACTAGACTAGATAGATCCATATCTCAAGAGTGTAGGAGCTAAAGGAAACTAGCACCAGATTCATGAAAACAGGGGCATTTACACTATGACATATTAATGAGATAAGGTCCTCTTTAAAGGGGAGGTCCACCATGGCAACCATTTTATTTTTAATGTTCCAATACATCTAAAATAAAACATAAAGCAGTTTGGATAAAAAAAAACAACTGTCCGGTATATATAATTCCTATGCCCAGGGGGTGTCCGCCATGTCTCCAGGGTGCACTGCCCTAATGATGCAGGGTGCAGCACCGTGTATGGCTATACTGCTGGGTGTAGGGAGTAGTTGGGGAGCACACCTTTAGCGTATTTGCATAATTTCCAAGGTTAGGGTTCGCTTTTCTCGGATGAGTTCTATCCGTGGTTTTCACGGATAGCACTCGTACCTATAATTTTTTTTATGGGGCTGTGCACATGTCCGATTTTTCTCTCGGACCGAGTGGTGCCTGGAAAAAAATCGGAGACGTGTCTGATTTTGATCCGAAAGTTGGATCAAAATCGGAAATGCAAGTCTATGGGTCTCTGAAAAAAAACGGATCACATTCGGATTTCATGTGATTTTCATGGAATGTCAGAATGGATAAAGCGGAGAAACTTTTTTTTTCTCTCTACGTCCAAGAAAAACTGATGGCACTCAGATCAAACTCTGATCGGAATAATCGGATCATTTTTCTGGGATGTGGGGATATCGGTCGTGTGAACCTAGGTTGTGTGTCTATAGACTATAGTAGTGTGCATTCTGCTGTTCTGTACGTCTCACCCGTGTCTGATCTGGAAGAGGATTTCCAAAATAAATTGAAAATGTATAGATGTCAGCTATCTAGATATGAGAGTCCTCAGTGGTTGATACCTTTTAATGGCTAACTGAAAAGATGGTAACAAATTGCAAGCTTTCGAGACTACGCAGGTCTCTTCATCAGGCTAGTATACCACAAAATCTGAAGAGTTACATATTTATACACAATAAGACACAAAAATAATGCAATAGGTAAGACAGGTGATGGAAAGCAGAGTTATTATGGAAGAGATAAACAGTTCTGGCTATAAATATTTTAGCAGTTAATAGATAAGGAGTGTGAAGGTTTTATTGTCCTGTGACTAGGTCCAGTGTTATGATGGCCTCACAAGTCTGAGGGGCACATTCCTTAGTTGATGTAAAATGACATAAATATGTGACTCTTTGGATTTTGTGTTATTCTATGCCTGATGAAGAGACCTGAGTAGTCTCGTAAGCTTGCAATTTGTTACCATCTTTTCAGTTAACCATTAAAAGGTATCAACCACTGATTACCCTCAAATCGAAATATTTTTCTATCTTCTGGCTAACACGGTACAAGAATATATATTTTCCCTATATGTAGATGTAAGCTGAAGTACAAGATGATTGTAGCTGGAAACTCCAGACAGATATATAAAAAAAGTCTCCTTCCCTTCAGGTCCATATTCTCCGGGCGCAGAACTGCAGAAGTCAGTGGTTGAATGAGCTTAAACAATGGCCAATTTAGACCATTTCAGCCCAACATGACAACAAGCTTCCTTCGGTGTCAAAATAATGACGGATGCATCTATCTTTTTAGAACAGGCTTAGCCCGTAGACCTCCTGTCATTATAGATTGCCTGGAATGTAGGGACGATTGTCAGCTCTGAAGGTAACATATAGTGAATAGTTTACTCTGCAGCACATCCAATCTCAGATCTCAGCTAGATTGTAAAACTATAGGTGGAGAAAACGCTTAAAAGAACGAACATATGCATTTCTATGTAAAAACGACAGGTTCCTAATAACGGCAAGCGTCTAAAAGAAGTTAATTCTTCTGCCATTTTACGCTCAGAAGACGCCCTGCAATTTACAATACAAGTCAATAGGAAAGCTCAAAACACACTCAGAAGACGTCCTGATGATTTTTGGAGGGATTTGCTATAGTTTTTGTTTAAAATAACTCTTCATTTCTTCAATGGAGAGAAAAAAACTACTGAAAAATCGACAATAAAAAAGACTTTATAAAAATTAAGGGAAAAAAATATCCCAAAAACTGCAGAAAAAAACTCAGGAAATGAGGTTAAAAAAAATTATGCTTCAAGAAAAAAATGACAGAGTTTCCTGAAGTTTCTTCTTCTTGAAACGAGTTTAAACGATGTTGTGTGCACATTTTTGAGCTCTTTTTTGTGGTGGAAACATCTGATGTGGTATCAAAGGAAAATCCACTTCAGGAATCAATTTGGTTATTGAGAAGATTTTCAGGTGTGACTCGGCTTTGAAGAGTTTTTTGACGTGGTTTTAAAGAAGTGTTTGACGTTTTGTTTACATATGGTTTTTGCGGCATTTTGACTTGATAAGTGTCAAGTTTTGAGTGCAGGAACCACTTCAGAGAAAAAAACTTACTATATCAACAGCAATGTGGATTTTCCATTGAGTTCAATAGGAAAAGTTTTTAAAAAGTATTTGAAGATATTTTTATATGGATTTTGAAGGGGATCCGCTTCAAAATCCACTTAAAGGGAAACTGTCACCAGGTTTTTGCTACCTCATCTGAGAGCAGCATCATGTAGAAAAAGAGATCCTGATTCCAGCGATGTATTATTTAGTTTACAGGGTGCAGCAGTTGTGACACAATCAGAGTTTTTAGATGTAGCATGTAGCAGAGCTCATAAAGTAAGCCCCGCCCACACCAGGCTCTCTGTGTATACTGTATATTGTTAGTGAGCTGCTTATCAGAGGAGGGGGCGTGGTTGAAGTCCAGGCAGTGATAATCTCCTGCTGATAAAATACTCATTGTATTGAAACAACAGCACACAGTCTAATAAGTGACACATCACTAAAATCAGTGCCTCAGCCCCTACATCATGCTGACCTCAGATAGAAAAAGCTGCTGACAGATTCCCTTTAAGAAAACATACCCTAACCATCCTGAAAATTAAAGCCCATGTAACAAAACTACTATTCAAATAGCCTCTTCAGAGAAGAAAGGAACTACAGCTCCACCTATTGGAGGTAGCAATTTTAAAAGTCTATATTAACCCTTTAAAGGACCTTGTCACATGACTTAGGGTAAGAAACCATGCCAGAAGCTTCATTTGTTAACATGTGTTTCAGATGTTTGCAAAGCTTACTTTCTTTGGAGAGTGCCAAGTTGGCATAGTTTGATATTGACTTTTAAGGCTATGTTCACATGTTGCATTTTTGCTGCTTTTTTTAATGCAAGTCTGCTTTTTACAGTACCAGCAAAAGCTATGAGATTCAGAAATCTAATCCACACAGTTGTTATTTTTCCCTGACTGAATTAGAAAACTGCTGGGTTTTTGAAAACTGCAGCAGGTCACTTCTTTCAGAATGTCATTTATTTCAGCATTTGTGTAGTGTTTTTTCAATGAGTAAGTTCAAAAAACTTAGCAAAAATGCTGCTATCAGTTTTTTCAGAATTTTTAATGAAAAAAAACACAATTACAGCAGGATGTGAAACCCATTTATTTTTGTGATTTTTTTCCAAGTTTCAGCCATAATGTATTGGTGTCCTCACCTGAGAATGAATGTTAGTATTAGTACAGTTTAATTAAATTAATGATACATGTAAAAGTAAACATTGGTTAGGCAATGTATGAGAGTACACAATGCCCTACCAACTCAATGCCCTACCAATGTGTGAAAGTAAACAATGCCCTACCAATGTGTTAAGTAAACAATGCTCTACCAATTCAACTTCCCCTGCTGTTTTTACATTTGCAATTGTGAATTTTTTCATGAACTCGTATAACCTTAGGGCAGAAGCAAAGCTGAACTTTGGGATCCTGAAAAACGCAGCAGAAACGCAACAACAACAAGAAAAGCAGCAAAAAAGGCAGCAAAACCTGTGTTTCAGCTGCAGCTTTTTCACTGCCAAGAGATCAGGTTTTGGCTGCAGAAAAAAAATGCAGCAAAAAAGCAACGTGTGAACATGGCCTAACATTGCTACCTCCAACAGGTGGCACTGCAGTTCCTGTCTTCTTTCTCCCTGAAGGGGCTACTGGTATTTTTAACTTCCCCATGGGAGATTTGCATGAATTAAAAATCTCATTGGTGCTCTCCATAAAGAAAAAGTTTACCCCTTACACCCCATGTGGCAAAACAAAGTAATAATATTAGGAATGATAAACTGGAAAGACAATAAGCGCAATAGGGTCTTATCCAAGTATAAAGTGAGAACAAATGGGCAAATGTGCTCACCTGGTAATGTTGTGTGGCCACAACCGCTTGAAGGGCTTAAACAGGCTGCTGCAGACCTACGGCTTGGAGAAACATCAAAGGCAGGAAGTAATGGGTTAATTTCTGTGCTGCCAGAAGATCAATGATGGAAAGGAATAGCGTTTTTTATTGTCAACGCGTTTCGAAGCAGCGCACTTCTTCAGTGGTCTGTCCTGATGTAGAAGTGCGCTACTTCGAAACGCGTTGACCTTAAAAGCGCTATTCGTGGATATCTGATTCCTTTCCATCGTTGATCTTCTGGCAGCGTAAAAAATGAACCCCATTACTTCCAGCCTTTAAAAGTAATAATATATTGCATTAAATCTTGCTCTAGGAATTACAGCCTAGACTCTTGATACTTTTTAGTTTTGGAAGTGGTGATACATTCTATTTAAAAGTTCAGAGTTCCGTTAATTAAAAACATATTCAAATATTTCATTCCGCATCTTCATCCATTACCGTACGGTATCCAAATATATATATATATTATTGCACCGAATAAGGCCGATCGGTAGAGTTGATACCAATTTCTTTCTCTTCTTCGGGCCGAGCGCACATCTGTATTGTGCAGTAGTAGTTTACCTGAGTGGGTTGGGCATTGGTAAATTCCTGTTACTTTGTAACGATGGTCAGTTCTAGTCTGAGCATGCAGCAGATTCTCGCCCAGTCACACGCTTGCCGGCAGCATCTGTGCACCACTGCAGAGGAGTCATAAGCCTGGTGTTAGGGCACAATCACATTCCACAGGTCTGATAATCGCTGGTCTGACTGCTCGCTGCCTCTACCCTCCGCCTGATTAACCGTGCAGCTCTCAGCAGTCCTGCCCCAGCAGCACAAGGTGCATCTCACTATTCCCTCGCTGCTCCTTTAACTGCAAAATATGCCAAATTGAAAAGGAGAAGGATCAAATTTTTCTTTTTTTTTTTTTCTTTTTCATTTGGTGGAAATTTACTATATCCTTTCGAGAATGTCCAAGCCGTCGCGTTTGGCCAGGCCCTTGTCGGCTAACGTAACGTCTAAGCTGCCTGTGAGTAGGATTGAAGATTTTAACAGCAGATCAAAAAAAATCAGCTTAGGAGAAAAGATTCTGAGAGCCGGCAGTGAAGGAAGCCTGGCAAGGAAGCAGCAGCAGGTGAGGATGGCGCAGATACCCAACAAGCAGCCTGAAGCCACCATATCCAAAGGTAAGGTACCTATAGAGATCATCATGTGCCATAGCAGCATCTTTATGGTACTGCATGTCCTGCGTAGAAATGTATGGATTCATAAGGATTCTGGATTTCATTCTTGTTTCTTTATCAAGCGCTAGAAGATGCTTAAACTTTTTCAAAAGTAGTTTGCAATGGGTTAATGCTCTGAACAATAAATGGCACCTTGAGAATGGAAAGAGATGGAATGTGGACTTTCCCGTAAAGGGGATTTCTGGCTTCGGAAAACTCCCGTCTCCTGGTTTCAGGTGGTTTAAAAAAAAAAAAAAAAGGGTTTACTCACCCTCCCCTGGTCCCACAAGTCTCTGCTGCTGCTATCAGTGTCGGTTATTGGCTGCTGCACTGTCATTGCTGCAGAAAATCAGCCAGCACAGCAGCTCTGTTTAAGTTGACAGCACGAGCTACTGAGACCACTGATCGGCTGCAGCGCTGTCGACATAACATCAGCAGGGCAGATAATAAAAGACATTCAGAGCGCCGGTATAGACTCATTGCTGGACCAGGAGAGGGTGAATTTGTTTTTAAAGCAACAGGCGGACAGTAGTTTTCAGGAAACCCCTTTAAATCATAACTTAAGGTTCCAATATGTCATGTCTTCTTATGTGCAGCCTCAGCACCTGGGCCCGCTACCTCTGTGCCACGTATAGCTTATCACTACGTAAGCCATCGTTTTCACTATTTGTATAGACGGTTGTCCTGTTATTGATTGTAACCGAACTGGCAAATTCTAGCGTATCAGATGGAAATTGTCCAATTTGTGTGTTGTCTTGTGTCTTGTGATACCTCTTCCCAAAAACTTCTAACCTCTCTTTAATGAGTTGTCAAAAAATGACCTATTGATTAAATCAGGTATATTTTATTTTATTTATTTTAATTCCACAGCCCTTTACAGACATTATGGGCACTGTCCCCATTGGGGCTCACAATCTAAATCGGTTCTATATATTTTTAACATATTTTTGGCATTATATTGTTTTTCATATTACAATATTTCTTAAAAAAAAACTAAATTAGCAATCTTGAAATTTTCACACTGGTCACTAAGGCTTTTTTAGACTCATCCTGTCCTTTCAGGAAGAGTTTTCAGCAGTTTCTTTATCATCAGAGGCAGGATTACAATGACAGGTAACAGCTCTATACACATCTGATAACACAGGATCCACCAATAATAATAGATGATGTCACAACTGACCTGCTCCTCCTCCCTTCAGAATGATTTTTGCACACGCTCATTAGATGCTTCAATACAAACAATAGGGCCGGAGTCTGGTCATTGTGGCTAATGTACATGTGTTATTTCCTGAAACAATAGTAAGGTAGAGTCTAAAAAAGCACCAAGCACCAGTGTGAGATTTGCAAGATTTCTAGTTGTTTTTTTTTTTTTAAAAGTTTAAAATATGTTAAAATAAACATTGCTAATTAAAAAAAAAAAATCACAAAAATCTGATAATTTTCTGATGACACATTCCCTTTAAGTGCCCAACAGACAATAATAAAGCGTGTATTATCTTAATATACAGACTCAAAAGATACAAAAAAAAAGGCTGCGATTTGGCATCTGTCAGGCAGGTGTTCATTGACATAACTTTTCTGTTGTTTTTTCCGATGCACAAGTATTCTGCAAAAAAAAAAGCGTATAGCACTATTTATATTTTTTACCATCGTAGTCTATGCGCGGAGCGAGGCACAATGACTTTATTTTCTGAAATATTTCCCAGTGTAAACTTACAGCAAATACTGACGCATCTCCAGTCTTAAATTCATCACATTTTTGGTATAAATCATAAAGCTCTGGATTAATAATCTTATAGATCCATCACAGATTTTACTGAAATATGGGATGAAAAAAAAAAGTCACATTAATAAAAAATGAAAAATATCTCTCAGTATATCTACTAAGCTGTATGATTCTCCCTTTGGCCTCATACATTACAGACGTCCATTTTTCACGTTTGCGCCCTATTAGCGATTTTCACGGATAGAACACGTACCCGTTATAATTTATGGGGCCGTTCACGTGTCTGTGTTTATTTCTTGCATACCCAGTTTGCACAAAAAAAAAACCTAAACTGATACATGTCCGTTATTCATCCGAGTCATGGATCAAACTCTCCAATGCAAGTCTATGGGTCAGTGACAAACACAGACAGCACATACTGTAGATCCTATCCATGTGTCATCCGAAAAAAAAGTTACCAAAAACTCATCCAGCACAGGCACGAGAAAAAACAGACATGTGAATGAGCTGTAATGCACATGTAGCACCCTGAGGATTCGGCTGCTACAGGGGTATTGCACCTCAACCCAGAGGTGTGATATTCCACTCCCGGGTAAGGATGGAGTGTGGATCTGAGCTCGGTAGGCTGCATGCACTACACACATCCCATTTCCGAGGAGCAGACCGACGGTACTCCCACTTAGAAATGTGCAGGTACGACCGAGTCTGTTCCTGGCTGGAGTGGGAGGGGGGTGGTACATCCCAAGTAGTGTAGGGGCAGATAGGGGGAGCAGCCTGGGTAAAGATAGGAGCTCATTGGGTGCTGGTCGCCTGAGCTCACACATAGAGGGTGTATATAAGGTGGGCACCATCAAAGAACAGGGTCAGTCTGTCAGAGTCAGGAAGAGGAGCAGAGAAGTCCCAGAGAGAGAGAGTGGAGCAGAGCAAGAAAGACCCAGAGGGGGAAACAGAAAAGGAACTCTGAGAACCCAAAGTCCATCAGCGGGTGAAGAGTTGGCATTAGGGTACCGGAACCCAAGCTGGTGGGGGCAAAAACACACCCTAGCCAGAGACCGGAGGCCGTGGGCAGCGTCTGCCACGGCCACCCACCACATCCACCCCGAAGGCATACCACGTGGAGGGTCAGGGAACCCAAGGCCAAGGGTCTCCCAACAGAAGGC
This sequence comes from Phyllobates terribilis, assembly GCF_046119375.1. Lineage (NCBI taxonomy): Eukaryota > Metazoa > Chordata > Amphibia > Anura > Dendrobatidae > Phyllobates > Phyllobates terribilis. Next base: position 76,496,264 of record NW_027362764.1, read on the forward strand.
CCGAGGGAGCTGGACCTGGGTGGATCAATAGTGGGGACGGCCAGAGAAAGGACAGAAGGAGAGCTCAGGGTCACGCTCCGGACTTGCTTGGGGGTTGGCTGGATCCAGGACCTGGTGGACGCAGCACGGCTCGGGTGGTCACTTGAAGCTGGAGTGACTGGAACATCAGCAGTGAGTAAATACCCTAAACTGCACAACCCGACTCTGTCTTCATTTTACATCTACGCTGCACCACCACAACCCCCATCCTCTGCACCTGACCCCCTGAGGCTATACCCCACCCGTTGGGGGTTATACCACCAAAAGCTGCACCTACACCATCAGCCTCAGCGGACCCTGCTGCAGCGGCGGCCATAGTGACCGCAATACAACGGGTGGCGTAGTCGACAATAAAGAACTTAATAACATCTGTAGGACTGCCACATACAACTGAGTTTGACACCCTGGGCACGGACCGGGTCACAGCCACTCGGAAGACTACAACTCCCATCTGATCCGGCTCCGGATATTCCCCCTAAAGAATATGGCCCAGGGGGCGCGTCAACTTTGGCGTAGTCGGCAGGATTACGTGCCCACAACAACCGGGTACTGCGTGCCTGAAGAAAAGTGCAAGTTTACCTCAAAAAGAAGTCTCCTGCCGGTTCCGGAGGGTCCCCGCCATCGGACCCCATCACCAGTCGATTCCCGCCGGTTGTCCGCCATTAACAGCTTTTTCCCGCCATCTGCAGAGTTTCCCGCCACTGGGAGACGATTCCCGCCATTTCCAAAGGTTTCCCGCCTTGGAAGAGCGGACGCCATTATGGGCGTGCCAGAGGATGGCAAGAGGCCACCTCCCATCGTGGGCCAGGACCGAAAATGGCGCCAAAAGTGGAAACCGCCCCCACCAACAGAGACTGTGATGCTAGAGGTGTCTGTCAGCGTGAAAGAACAGCCCCTGGAGCTGACAATCACCAAGTGGCCCCGGGACCGCCCTCGAGGTGGGAGGAGATGAAAGGAGAGAGCAAAGATGGGTGTCGCTTGGAGCAGTCTGGAGAGAGCGCACCCGGAGGCAAGAAGCCTGGAGAAGAGTTTCGGAGGAGCTTACCCGGAGATGGCGAGAAAGCAGAGCAGCACCGGCCCGTTGGCCAGGAGCCTGCTAGAAACAGAGGAGGGAGAGCAGAGCAGCACCGGCCCGCTGGCCAGGAGCCTGCTGGAGACAACTGAAGGAGAGCAGAGCAGCACCGACCCGTTGGTCAGGAGCCTGCTGGAAACAACGACCCCACTAGGCCTAGTGGAGGTCCTAGCACAGCTCCCCCGAGACCGGGAGTGTGCACAGACCGCTCTGGAGGGCCTCGCAAGGAGGATGGCCCGGGTGCAGCGAGAGACGTTGGCGGAGTGGAGCCGTGAGATGGCCCAGCAGACCGAGACCTGTCAGCGGAGCACGCCGCCCGAGACGAGGAAACAGACCACCTCTGAGGATGGCGCGGGAGGATTGAAGGCCGGAGACGGCGCCGAGAAGGGAGCCGAACGAGTGGAGGCAGGTAAAGGGGACGTCTATACCCCAAACCGGGAAACCGCGTACCTGCCCCAGCTCCCCGTCGCAGAGCCCGAAGTCTATCCTGCCGTGCCCGTCGCTGCAACGTCACCGCCGCAGACTAGGCCTCAAACGGGAGCCGCGACCCCTGTGACGTCACACGCCTCGACCCCGGGCGTGACCAAGCAGGAAGTACCACCAGCCTGGTCGCAAGGCCTAGTACCCCCGGGCGCCGCAATACCAACAGCGCCCCCTACCTCCGCGGAGCCCCCGGCCTGGTCGCAGGGCCAAGTAGCCCAGGGCGCCGCCGTCCTTACGGTGCCCTTCACCTTCCAGATACCCCAGGCCTGGCCGCAAGGCCCGGGCAACCCGGGCGCTAACACCACCGCGCCCATAAGACCAAGAGTGCCGCATCTGGGAGAGGACCTGTACGCCCAGCATACGTGCCCGAACGGGTCTGAAACTGAAACTGTCCACAAAGAAAGAGCAGGAGGACGCCGTCGCTAAATACAGCGAAGCAGAAGCTGTATATAGTTGCCCGTCGGGGCACAGTGAACTGAAACTGTTACTGTTGCTAATGTAGTCCCCGTTGGGACCAGCATGTGTGAACTGTTACCCGTAATTCCCTAAATCCCACTGACCGAGGACTGAGAGCGGTCATTCCTCCCTAATATCTGGCCGAGGACTGAGAGCGGCCATATCCCCTGTAAATAGTTGCGCGTCCTAAAGCGCCCCCTACCGGTTTTATAGGAAAACCAGTTTTCTAGAGAGACTGTCGCACTTTACCCGGTCACACGTTGCACAGTGACCGGAGGAGGAGCCAGAGGCGACAAGAATGTTTTATATGAAGAGTTATGCTGCTAATATATGTTGTTTAATATGTTTTATATGTTTATGCAAAAATTTGTATGTTTTTGGTGTTATGTCTTACAGCCCGAGGACGTGCTGTGATTTACCAGGGGGGAATGTAGCACCCTGAGGATTCGGCTGCTACAGGGGTATTGCACCTCAACCCAGAGGTGTGATATTCCACTCCCGGGTAAGGATGGAGTGTGGATCTGAGCTCGGTAGGCTGCATGCACTACACACATCCCATTTCCGAGGAGCAGACCGACGGTACTCCCACTTAGAAATGTGCAGGTACGACCGAGTCTGTTCCTGGCTGGAGTGGGAGGGGGGTGGTACATCCCAAGTAGTGTAGGGGCAGATAGGGGGAGCAGCCTGGGTAAAGATAGGAGCTCATTGGGTGCTGGTCGCCTGAGCTCACACATAGAGGGTGTATATAAGGTGGGCACCATCAAAGAACAGGGTCAGTCTGTCAGAGTCAGGAAGAGGAGCAGAGAAGTCCCAGAGAGAGAGAGTGGAGCAGAGCAAGAAAGACCCAGAGGGGGAAACAGAAAAGGAACTCTGAGAACCCAAAGTCCATCAGCGGGTGAAGAGTTGGCATTAGGGTACCGGAACCCAAGCTGGTGGGGGCAAAAACACACCCTAGCCAGAGACCGGAGGCCGTGGGCAGCGTCTGCCACGGCCACCCACCACATCCACCCCGAAGGCATACCACGTGGAGGGTCAGGGAACCCAAGGCCAAGGGTCTCCCAACAGAAGGCCCGAGGGAGCTGGACCTGGGTGGATCAATAGTGGGGACGGCCAGAGAAAGGACAGAAGGAGAGCTCAGGGTCACGCTCCGGACTTGCTTGGGGGTTGGCTGGATCCAGGACCTGGTGGACGCAGCACGGCTCGGGTGGTCACTTGAAGCTGGAGTGACCGGAACATCAGCAGTGAGTAAATACCCTAAACTGCACAACCCGACTCTGTCTTCATTTTACATCTACGCTGCACCACCACAACCCCCATCCTCTGCACCTGACCCCCTGAGGCTATACCCCACCCGTTGGGGGTTATACCACCAAAAGCTGCACCTACACCATCAGCCTCAGCGGACCCTGCTGCAGCGGCGGCCATAGTGACCGCAATACAACGGGTGGCGTAGTCGACAATAAAGAACTTAATAACATCTGTAGGACTGCCACATACAACTGAGTTTGACACCCTGGGCACGGACCGGGTCACAGCCACTCGGAAGACTACAACTCCCATCTGATCCGGCTCCGGATATTCCCCCTAAAGAATATGGCCCAGGGGGCGCGTCACACACACGTTGGGCTCATTCACACGTCTGATTTTTCTACGTGCGAGAAAAACGGGCTGATTATTCTGATCAGACTTTGATCAGAGTGCGGTCCGTGGGTCTTCCGCTTTTCTTAAATGTGCAGGAATTAAACAAAAAAAAGTTTGCCCACCTTCTGTGTTCCGTCAGTCCGATGTCATCCAAGTGCGGTCCGATTTTCTTCTCGGACCCATAGACTTGCATTGCCAACCCTTGGATCAAAATCCGACATGTCTCCATGATTTTCCACCGTCCTCTTGGTCTACAAAAAATGGCCCCATAGTCTATCACAGGTACGAGTGCTATCTCTGAAAACCACAGATAGAACTCGTACGTGAAAAATCAGACATGTGAATGAGGTCTTATTGTTAGCGGTTCCAACTCAGATTCCGCCAAGGTCGTCTATGCAATGTTTGCTCCCCATGTGGCTGATTGTGGCCCCAAGAAATTGAAGCTCAGGTTATTTTATTTTTCTTATCTTGAAAGCTGGATTTCCCCTTGACAGACCCTACAATAAGTGTATGAACAGATCCCAATGAAAATGTGAAAAAAACAAAAAACATTGCCAATAAATATAACACAAAAACCTGTGCAGACCCTGCAGACCTACTCTCTGTAATCTGTGGGGAAACCCAGCTGTTAGTGCTGTTAGTTTTTCATCTCCCCACAGCTCCTCCACAGGAGAAGCCGAGCATTACAAGATGCTGATTCAAATCCATGGGCTGTAGTGCAGGATGGGACAGGACAGGTCCTCCAGTGAGAGAGGGATGCTCTTTATAATTGCTCTAATCTATGGAGAAGAGATGGAGATGCAGAACAGAGGACCACCCTCTATTATAATGTACAAATACATGAGGGGACAGTACACAGATTTCTGTGACTTTTTTACACCTAGGCCTGTGACGTGGAAAAGGGGGCTTCCTCTACATCTAGAAGAAAGAAGGTTTCATCATAATCACAGATGCGGATTCTTTACTGTAAGATCAGTGAGACTATGGATTCTTTACTGTAAGAGCAGTAAGACTATGGACTCTTTACTGTAAGAGCAGTGAGACTATGGATTTTGTACTATACGAACAGTGAGACTATGGATTCTGTACTATACGAGCAGTGAGACTATGGATTGTTTGCTGTATGAGCAGTGAGACTACAGATTCTTTACTGTAAGAGCATTGAGACTATGGATTCTTTACTGTAAGAGCAGGGAGACTATGGATTGTTTGCTGTATGAGCAGTGAGACTACAGATTCTTTACTGTAAGAGCATTGAGACTATGGATTCTTTACTGTAAGAGCAGTGAGACTATGGATTCTTTACTGTGAGAGCAGTGAGACTATGGATTCTTTACTGTAAGAGCAGTGAGACTACGGATTGTTTACTGTAAGAGCAGTGAGACGACAGATTCTTTACTGTAAGAGCAGTGAGAATATGAATTCTTTACTGTAAGCAGTGAGACTATGGATTCTTTACTGTAAGAGCAGTGGGACTATGGATTCTTTACTGTAAGAGCAGTGAGACTAGAAATGTCTCTAGAACATGATGTAGTAAAGGTTGATTCACTAAAATACAAGAAGGACTTGGGTAACTTTCTTAAAAAATATAAAGTTACGGGTTATGGGCACTAGATTCTGTGATGGGGTGTTGATCCAGGGAACTAGTCTGATTGCCGTACGGAGTCGGGAAGGAATTTTTCCCCTATATGGAGCTATTAATGTCTGCCTCATGGGGATTTTGCCTTTCTCTGGATCAATGTTAGGCTATAGGTTGAACTCAATGGATTTGTGTCTACTTTCAACCTTAAAAACTATGAAACTTCTAATTTAGAATATGTGGGAAAACCCTTTAATTTGGTATCATTAGTATTAAGAGTTTTTTATTATTTTTCACAAATAAAAAATAATAATTTTCTCACTTTTTATAACCTTTTTGCGCAGTCCTATGCTTTTTTTGTTGTTGTTTTTTTAGCTCCCATAAACTTCAAAGGGGAAAGCCAGGCACATGTGACGCCCCTCTACATTCTATCCCCCCATGATTTTGCTGATCAGAAATCAAGGACCCCCATACATGTCAACAGTGTGACCAGTAATATTTGTAAAAAAAATAATAATCGAAAAATATAATTTTCCTGATAGACGCTCATTACTCTCATCCATACTATAGAGAAAAGTCTCCCGAAAACGGAATCCGTTGCCACGACCAAGGTTAATGCGGCATTTACCCAAAAAGCTGGTCATGGAGGTATGAATAAATCATAGCCAGGGGCCTATTAGGATGGAAACAGGTAAAGACTCTCGTACATTTCCTCGAAGAAATTTATGAAATTGCTAGAAATGTGTCTTGTAAAAGGAGAAACTGCTGCAGGCCATACTTCATTGTAGTCAATGTAAGTGTTGTAAAGGTCGTGCGCTCGGAGGCCGAAGGCTTCTCTGCAGCTACCGTCATATGTTGCTCGCATGCAAAATTTGGCTTCTGCTGTGACAGAAGCATTAGACATGTAGTATACAGATCCGCAGATGTCCAGGATTCGCCGCTGTCTCATGGCCCGTTACCCACTGCCCTGGAATAAATTACACCGTCCGTATTCCTGTTATTGAGGGACTGTCAAGAAAAGACCTTGTTTGGCCTCTTTTTTTTTACTTTTCGATGGCGCAAAACAGTGCAGGATTGTACTAGTGTCCTGACTTGCCCCGGTTTCCTATTAACACCGTGTCTGCTGATGCAACGTCAGAAGCCATGATTTCTGCCTCTGGAATGACATGTCGGGGGGACTCATGGGAGACGGCATTATGTACGCTGTTTTACGCTTGCATCATTTCTTTATAAATAGCATGGGGAACACTCCTGATCATTTTACAGTATGCAAAAAGTGTATAAGTCACAGGACCCCAGCAGTCAATGAATGTCCACCCACTCATTCAAAATGAAGAAATGGACTAAAAGGGAAGGTTTAAATCAACATTTTTGAAAAATCGCTTTTTGAGTTTTTGTTGTGTTCTTGAGGCTGCATACATACGTCTAAGGCTATGTTCACACATCATGTTTTTTTCTGCGTCGATTTTCTGCAGCAAAACCTGATCTCCTGCCAGGAGGTTGTTCAGGATTTTTGTTGCTGTTTTCTTTCTTTTTTGTGCTATTTTTGGTGCGTTTTTTCATGGTTTTTTTCACTGAACTTTTGTCTCTTTATGCATGTACATAGATTTCAATGAAAGAAAGAAAATCTCATTCTGGCTTATGCACAAAAAACGCTGAAAACTTGACACCTGCGTTTTTGGTGCGTTTTTTCAGCATTTTTTTTATCACCCATTACTTCCAATGGGTGAAAGAGCACGTCCCTTCCTTCAGCGTTTTATCTTTCAAAAAATCCTGCAAAGCACAAAATCCTGAACAAAAAAACCCATGATGTGTGCATGAGATTTCTGAAATCTCATAGACTTTGCTGATACTGCAAAACGCAGCTGAAAATTTGCCTAAAAAATGCATCAAAAAATGCTGAAAAAACCATGATGTGTGAACATAGCCTTACAGTTCCAGCAAAGTGGATGGGATTTATAGAAATCTCATGCCCATTATGCTTTTTTTTGCACAACATAAACTGACCTGCGGTGCGTGTTTCAAATCCGCAACACGTCAATTTTCTTTTGGGTACGTGTGAGTTCTTGTGAGTTTTCTGTGCAGATTTCCCCCATAGACTTGTATTAAATGTGGAAAATCCACAGGTAGAAAACACACATATGTTTGTAGCGTTTTTCCGTGGCGGAAACACATCAAAAACACATGTAATCCGCACTTGACTGTATTAATGACATTTTTTCAAAAGCAAAATACCAAAAAAAAGGAATTGTAAAAACCTCAACGTGTGATAAATGGAATGGTTGCATTTAATCCTACGCCATGGATATCCTATTTTTTAATTGAATGTAATAAAAACTGGATTTTTACATTTTCTATGCCAATCCATATTTTTCTTTTTTTTGCAAAATAGCAGGGAGTATCAAAAACAAAGCAGCTTTATTTAAAAAAAATTACATACCAACAAGAGACAAAAAACGCAGCATCAAAAACTTCATAAAAACGCATGTAAAAACGCATTAAAAACTCAGTAAAAAAAACGCAAGTGACCTAATATATTTAACATATGCAGAAGTTCTACATTAGAAACTCACCAAAAGCTCATCATGGGAACGTAGCCTAACACTTAAAAAAATATTTTTTTTTGCCTTTTTTTGTGTGTTCTTTGTGTGTGTGTATGGGCAGGTGGAACATTTTTTTTTCTGTTTCAATATATTACAAATGTTGAATTTGGAGTATTTTTTTTCAAGCAAAACCAACTCAAGTATTGACATATTGTTTCTTTTTCTACATGGAAAAAAAACGAACACAACATACACAGTAGACACTTTCCCCATTGAAAAGTGATTGAATTTCTGTGACCCTAGGGTAAATCCACAATAATATGCAGTGGATTTTTTTATGTGGATTTGTGTGTTGAAATTTCCCTGCATAATACAGTACCAGCAAAGTAATTGAGAATGTACAGCGATACAAGCTGCCCTGTGTGTACATGAGGAATTACACTATGTCTGCGCAATGTATGATGTGTAGATAACTGTATGCCGACAGAAATCCGGCCCAACTCTTTCGCTCACATGAACATTCAGCTTTTGTCGAGCGTTAATATGTTGCCTATGGGGAGAGCGGAGTAAGCTACTGCTTAATTCACCTGGCAGATGCTTATCTGCCTACAGAAACGGATTGGGCTATCAAATTCAAAATGCCCCCATCTTTATCTCAAACATCAACTTTTCAGGTGAGAGTTACAATGAATCCATTCACATTTATTGGGGTTGAGCTAACTTTTATTTAAATTGTACGGGAGGCTTTACAGTTGTTCCATACAAATTCAATTTTTGCGGATGAAAAAAAGAATCGTTCTGGTAACGTTTTCCGCTTATCTGACTAAAGAAAAAAAAAAACAATTAGACGATCTAAATTCAAAATGCCCCCGATCTTTATTTCGAACATCAACTTTCAGGTGAGAGTTAGAAGGGCTCCATTCACATTTAATAGAGTTCAACCAACTTTTATTTAATGTATATGGGGGCTTTACAGTTGTCCAATACATGTTCAATTTTTTAGATGACAAAAAGAACAATCTTTCTGGGAATGTTTTCCAAAGAAAGATCATTCATGCATTTCCTATGGGAGAAAGCTGCCGCCAGATAGCTTTGACAGAGATTAAAAGATCAGGTATTGTAATTTAATAAGCTGAATCCTTCTCTCCCCTTACATTATTGTAGGAGAGTCAGGAAGCCACTATACAAGTTAGATGGTCGGCAAACAATCCAAATCAGCTGATCTGACCAACCTTCATATAATGTATATTGGGGTATTCTGTCTCCATAACTGGGCTGCAAGTGTGGGGCTCTTGAGACAGCGTTTCTATGGAGGTCTGTATTGATCACGAAGAACTTTGTCAGATAGCTTGACTCGACTGTAGAGGCACGTATGAAGATTCCAGAAGAGATTTATTCTCAGGCGGATTACGCGCAACAAAAGGTGAAAAGATGATTCTCAGCCAGGGATGTACAGAGGATGAACATGAGACAATGATGGCTGACTCAACAATAACTAGTTACAAGAAGAAGGGAGTGGTTACCCGCATCAGAGCTGGACTACAGGGAGAGAAACAGGACAAATTTCAAAAGGCAAACCTGATTGTATAGCACAGCAATAATACTAGCATAATACATAATAGTAATACAATACTGAATAATTCTCAAGTCGTGGGACATGACAGGGTGATTAAGTCTGTAAATTGTTTAGACTGGATACAATTATAGCAAGGACTTAAGACCCCAATACATGTTAGATTAAAGTTGATGAAAATTAACAATTTCAACCAAAATCATTGTTTGGTGGTTAATAACTTAAAGCACCACTTCAGCCTTTTTTTTTTTTTTTATTGCAGTGCTGGACCGCCATTTTGTGACCACAACTTTTGGCTAATTGAAAGTCAGAGGTAATGGTCACAAGCTCTCAAGGCAAGTCTATGACTGTAGTCACACCATCATATCTTATACTAAAGGCAAGTCTATGACAGCCAGAATGAGACCCTCATAGACTTGCATTGAAAAGTGACTTCTGGCTCACCCAGCAAACACTGGAGCGATCTGGCAGGTCACAAACTGCTGGAGACTGACCGGAGTAGTGAAGATGACAGCAGAAGATGGCAGATGGTAAGTATAAGACTTATTGCAGGGGCCTTACATTAGTAGCACCACTCCAGCCCTGCAATAAAGAAACCCAGCTGGAGTGGTGCTTTAAGGATGAACTATCGTTTTAGCAGACGGATCACAAGCCATAACCGTTTGATATTAAGTCAGCTGTGCTTAATTTTTTTGGCTGGAAGTCGTCCAAACGATCTGAACGAGCTGTCATAGAAAGACCATTCCCAAAAAGATTCCGTGTCCCTGTTTCACTGAAAACATATGACCAAGTGAACCGACGATACCAAGCAATATGGACTAAAATGTGTATGGCCGTTTTGACATTACGATTTCTCGTAAATGATCATTCAATCAGCAACATACTTCAATCGAATGTGTATGGGGGCCATTAGGACTGCATTGACTGTATAAAAGATTGTCTAGTTCAATTATAGGGAGCTTAGATTATTGAAGATGGTGCCGAATTGAAAGAAAAGGGAGAAATCATCATGGCTTAAAACTAAAAACTGCCTCATAATGCTTAAGGGATTCATACACAATAAACTAAACTGAACCTGCCGATATCGAAGTGATAGGCCAACAGTCTAAGGCAGGGGTGGGCAATTAATTGTCGTGAGGGGCCACATGAGAAACTGTGACTGTTGTGGAGGGCTGAACCAGTAGTCTGAAATTAATTCTGCTCAATATTAACATTAACAAGTTAATTATAATTATTATTTAAGTTTAATGGTATAACTTAATATTGAGCAGAATTAAGTACATTGGGCACACCAGAGAAAATCATTCTTGGGGCCCACTATGTAGCTACATAGAAATAAATACAAGACCACCATTAGTGTGGTAACACACTAATATCAGGGTATAATATAAGATATTACACTTCTTATTGTTATCCACAGCGTGAATTAACCGATGCTGCGGATTTCACATGAACAATGCGTGAATATACGCTGCGGATATTCACCCCCGACTTCATCCTTTACAATACAAAACGATCAAGTCCTGCTACGTTCCCACGGAGTGAAGTCGCTGCGGCCTCGACGCTGCAGTAGAGCCGCGGCACTTTCGCCTCATTATGCTAATGAGCGGCGCCATTTTTTCTCCTGCGGACTTTCCTCATTGTTGTTAGTCTATGGGGAAAGTCCACATGCATACCCGCAAGAGAAATTGACATGCTGCGGGTCTGAAAGATGCGCCGCATGTCAGTATGCGCGGGTGATCTGCAGCCTCAGATGCACACTAAGTGGACATGGGATTTCTAGAAATCTCATCCACTGTGCTGTAACAGCTGGCCGCTGCAGTTTTGACACTGCATAAACACACATCATCAAAACCGCAGAGAATCCTGAATATGGGAATATAGCCTCAATGGTAAAGGTGCACCAGCAGTAAACACAGCAATATCTGCACAATATCTGTGTGGATATTACCGCTGTTAATTTGCTGTGGAATTTCCATTGTAGAAATTCTGCAGCAAATGCATTATGTGAATGTATCCACTAATAGTGGTGGGGGTCCTAAATCACTTATGTATGGTGTGATTAGTGATATCAAAAAAGAGCTTTCCCTTACTTACATCTTTCTGCCACATTTAAGGCCATAACTTTTTATGAAGGGCCTCATTTTGTTAGTAGTGGGGAAATAAAACTTTTAGTAAGTCTGGGCTGATACAGGGAGAGGGGTTCAGTCAGGGGTGGTTCAGGGAGAGGGGGCTCAGTCAGGGGTGATACAGTGAGAGGGGGCTCAGTCAGGGGTGATACAGGGAGAGGGGGCTCAGTCAGGGGTGATACAGGGAGAGGGGGCTCAGTCAGGGGTGATACAGGGAGAGGGGGCGCAGTCAGGGGTGATTCAGGGAGAGGGGGCTCAGTCGGGTGATACAGTGAGAGGGAGCTCAGTCAGGGGTGATACAGGGAGAGGGGGCGTAGTCAGGGGTGATATAGGGAGAGGGGGTCAGTCAGGGGTGATACAGGGAGAGGGGGCGTAGTCAGGGGTGTTACTGTAGCACCCTGAGGACTCGGCTGCTACAGGGGTATTACACCTCAAGCCAGAGGTGTGGTATTCCACTCCCGGGTAAGGATGGAGTGTGGAACTGAGCTAGTAGGCTGCATGCACTACATACATCCCATTTCCGGGGGACAGAACGACGGTACTCCCACCAGTATATGTGCAGGTACGACAGCGTCTGTCCCTGGCTGGAGTGGGAGGGGGGTGGAACATCCCAGTAGTGTAGGGGCAGATAGGGGGAGTAGTCTGGGTAAAGCTAGGAGCTCATTGGGTGCTGGTCACCTGGGCTCACACATAGAGGGAGTATATAAGGTGGGCACCATCTTAGATCAGGGTTCAGTTCAGGCAGGAGGAGAAGAGCAGAGGAGCTCAGCCAGGAGGGCTGACAGGGAGCTGTGGCTCCGGCTGGGCCCAGCTCCAGAACAGAGCCTGCTGAGAGAGAGAGAGAGAGGAGTAAGAAGGACCCAGAGAGGAAACAAGAAGAGAACCCCAAGATCCCAGAATAAGGACAGAAGGGTGAAGGGTTGGCGGACACGGGTACCGGATCCCAAGCTGGCAGAGACCAAAACAAACCTTAGCCAGGAACCGGAGGTCGTGGTCAGGATCTGCCACGACCCTCACCAAATCCACTAGAAAAGCACACCAAGTATAGGGTCAGGGAGCCCAGAGGAGGCTTGACCACCAAGAGACCCGAGGGAGCCGGCCAAAAGTGGATCCCTGGTGGGAACGGCCAGAGGAAGGGAGAGTCAGAAAGGAGCTCAGGACCACGCTCCGGAATTGCCTGGGGGTTGGCCGAGTCCAGGACCTGGTGGACGCAGCACGGCTCGGGTGGTCACTCAAGGCCAGAGTGACTAAAAGGACACCAGTAAGTAAAAACCCTGAACTGCATCTCCCGACTCTGAGTCTTCTTACTGCATCGTCACAACCCCCACCATCTACACCTGCTGCCCTGAGGCCATACCCCTCCCGTTGGGGGTTATACCATCACTGCTGCACATATACCACCGGCCTCAGTGGACTGCTCTGCAGCGGCGGCTTCAAAGCCGCACTCAACGGGTGGCGTAGTCGACACATCAAATTAACATCTACTGCCATAGACTGCCACTTAGTTTGACACCCTGGGCACGGACCGGGTCACCGCCACAAGGACTACTACCCCCATACAGATCCGGCTCCGGGTATCCCTTGAACATGGCCCAGGGGGCGCGTCAACTTTGGCGTAGTCGGCAGGATAACGTTCCCGCAATCACCGGGTACTGCGTGCCTGAAGAAAAGTTCATATTTACCGTAAAAAGAAGTCTCCCGCCAATTCCGGAGGGTCCCCGCCATCGGACGCCATCTCGGATCATTTCCCGCTGTTTGCCCGCCATCTGCAGTCTTTTCCCGCCATCCACAGAGTTTCCCGCCATTGGGAAGCGGTTCCCGCCATCTGAGAAGATTTCCCGCCTTGGCAGAGCGGACGCCATTATGGGCGTGCCAGAGGGTGGCAAGAGGCCACCTCCCATCGTGGGCCAGGACCAAGAATGGCGCCAAAAACGGAGACCGCCCCCACCAGTAGAGACTGTGATGCTTGAGATGTCCATCAGCGTGGGGGGACTGCCCCTGGAACTGACAATCACCAAGTGGCCCCGGGACCACCCTCAATGTGGGCGGATACCGAACAAAACAGAGAAGATGGGAGCAGCTTGGAGGAGTCTGGAGAGGAGTCCGGAGAAGTCGCACCCGGAGATGGAGGGAGAGGCAGGCAGCACCGACCCAGCGGTCAGGAGCCTGTTGCAAGCGACAACCCCAGAAGGCCTGGTGGAGATCCTGGCGCAGCTCCCCAGAGATCGGGAGCATGCACGGACCGCACTGGAGGGCTTGGCTCAGAGGATGGCCCGAGTGCAGCGAGACGTACTGGCCACATGGAGCAGAGAGATGGCCCTGCAGGCAGGAACCCGCCAACGGAGCACGCCACCCGAGACGAGGAGTCAGACCGCCTCTGAGGATGGCGCAGGAGGAATCAAGGCCGGAGACGACGCCGAGGAAGGAGCTAAAGAAACGGAGGCAGGTAAAGGGGACGTCACTACCCCGAGCCGAGAAGCCGTGAGCCTGCCCCAGCTCCCCGTCGCAGAGCCCGAAATTTCCCCTGCCGTGCCCGTCGTTGCACCGTCACCGCTCCCGACTAGGCCTCAAACAGAAGCCGCGGCCACGCCCCCTGTGACGTCACGCGCCTCAACCCTGAGCGCGGCCAAGCGGGAGACGCCACCGGCCTGGTCGCAAGGCCGAGTACCCCCGGGCGCCGCAGTACCAACAGCGCCCTCTACCTCTGCCGAGCCACCGGCCTGGTCGCAAAGTCAAGTACACCCGGGCGCCGCCGTCTTCACGGTGCCCTTCACCTTCAGGGTGCCCCAGGCCTGGTCGCAAGGCCTGGTGAACCCGGGCGCCGCTACCACCACCGCGCCCTCAACTTCCACTGTGCCGCACCTGGGTGAGGACTTGTTGGCCCAGCACACTTGCCCGGATGGGCAGCCCTTTGTGTGGCCACCGGAGTACCACCATCCCCGACTCCGGAAAGAAAGACCTCTGGATGAACCCCTGATCCCGGCTCCGGCGCCCGTCAAGATGACCCCGCTCTCGTTAGAGGAGGCGCAGTTTGAGTGGGACCCCACTGGAGGAGACCTCATCGGGTTCACTCAAGAGGACCCGGACGGGTCTGAAGGGTACACGGAGGCATCAGGAGGACGCCGTTACTAGAGTACGGTAAAAAAAAAAGAACTGTGCATAGTTACCCGTATGTTCCTTCTTCCCACTGACCGAGGACTGAGAGCGGTCATTCTTTCCTTAATCCCACTGGTCGAGGACTGAGAGCGGCCATACCTCCCCTTGTATATAGTTGCGCTTTTTAAGGCGCCCCCTACTGGTTTTATAGGAAACTGTTTTTTCCAGAAGAGACTGTTGCACTTTACCCGGTCACAATTTGCACCGTGGCCGGAGGAACAAGAATGTTTACTATGAAAAGTTTTATATGAAAAGTTTTATGCTGATGATATATATAATGTTTTATATGTTTATGATGTTTTTGAAAAAAATTTGTATGTTTGTGGATGTTTTTATTCTTTTACAGCCCGAGGACGTGCTGTGATTTACCAGGGGGGAATGTAGCACCCTGAGGACTCGGCTGCTACAGGGGTATTACACCTCAAGCCAGAGGTGTGGTATTCCACTCCCGGGTAAGGATGGAGTGTGGAACTGAGCTAGTAGGCTGCATGCACTACATACATCCCATTTCCGGGGGACAGAACGACGGTACTCCCACCAGTATATGTGCAGGTACGACAGCGTCTGTCCCTGGCTGGAGTGGGAGGGGGGTGGAACATCCCAGTAGTGTAGGGGCAGATAGGGGGAGTAGTCTGGGTAAAGCTAGGAGCTCATTGGGTGCTGGTCACCTGGGCTCACACATAGAGGGAGTATATAAGGTGGGCACCATCTTAGATCAGGGTTCAGTTCAGGCAGGAGGAGAAGAGCAGAGGAGCTCAGCCAGGAGGGCTGACAGGGAGCTGTGGCTCCGGCTGGGCCCAGCTCCAGAACAGAGCCTGCTGAGAGAGAGAGAGAGAGGAGTAAGAAGGACCCAGAGAGGAAACAAGAAGAGAACCCCAAGATCCCAGAATAAGGACAGAAGGGTGAAGGGTTGGCGGACACGGGTACTGGATCCCAAGCTGGCAGAGACCAAAACAAACCTTAGCCAGGAACCGGAGGTCGTGGTCAGGATCTGCCACGACCCTCACCAAATCCACTAGAAAGGCACACCAAGTATAGGGTCAGGGAGCCCAGAGGAGGCTTGACCACCAAGAGACCCGAGGGAGCCGGCCAAAAGTGGATCCCTGGTGGGAACGGCCAGAGGAAGGGAGAGTCAGAAAGGAGCTCAGGACCACGCTCCGGAATTGCCTGGGGGTTGGCCGAGTCCAGGACCTGGTGGACGCAGCACGGCTCGGGTGGTCACTCAAGGCCAGAGTGACTAAAAGGACACCAGTAAGTAAAAACCCTGAACTGCATCTCCCGACTCTGAGTCTTCTTACTGCACCGTCACAACCCCCACCATCTACACCTGCTGCCCTGAGGCCATACCCCTCCCGTTGGGGGTTATACCATCACTGCTGCACATATACCACCGGCCTCAGTGGACTGCTCTGCAGCGGCGGCTTCAAAGCCGCACTCAACGGGTGGCGTAGTCGACACATCAAATTAACATCTACTGCCATAGACTGCCACTTAGTTTGACACCCTGGGCACGGACCGGGTCACCGCCACAAGGACTACTACCCCCATACAGATCCGGCTCCGGGTATCCCTTGCACACGGCCCAGGGGGCGCGTCATTACAGTGAGAGGGGGCGCAGTCAGGGGTGATATAGGGAGAGGGTGCTCAGTCAGGGGTGATACAGGGAGAGGGGGCGCAGTCAGGGCTGATACAGGGAGAGGGGGTTCAGTGAGGGGTGATACAGTGAGAGGCGGCACAGTCAAGGGTGATAGAGGGAGAGGGGGCTCAGTCAGGTTTGATACAGGGAGACAGGGCTCAGTGAGGGGTGATACAGTGAGAGGGGGCTCAGTCAGGGGTGATACAGGGAGAGGAGGCACAGTCAGGGGCAATACAGGGAGAGGGGACTCAGTCAGGGGTGATACAGGTAGAGGGGCTCAGTCAGGGGTGATACAGGGAGAGGGGGCTCAGTCAGGGGAGATATAGGGGGATGGGGTGCAGTCGGGTGATACAGGGAGGGGGTGCATCCAGGGGTGATATAGGAGAGGGGTTGCTGTCAGGGGTGATAAAGGGGGAAAAGCCTCAGTCAGAGGTGATGAGGGGGATGGGGTGCACCATGCAGTCAGTCAGGGTTGAAAGGGGCAATTAGAGAATAGAGCCCTCATTCATCCCTAAGTAACTTAACCCCTTCCCCCTCTATCATCCCTGACTAAAGACCCCCCATTTGCATTTACTCACTGTTAGGCTGGCAGGGGGGGGCCTCCTTCAATCATTGCCCCTGTAACAGGGAGTCATTTATCTCCCTCTGCTGCCAGTGTTTACACTGTCGGGGAGGGGTGAGCGCTTTGTGAATCATAGTATAGCTCATTACTGGAGCTGTGCTGTCCAGCCCGCAAGGACACAAACAAAGCTGGCTGGACAAGAGCTTATCAAGAGCTGCACCGCTCTCCCTGCTTGTTCAATGCAGGGCAGACCAAGCTATCAGGGCGCAGCAGCGTTGACTTACAACTAGCGCACCGCAGTCTGCAGCAGTGGAGCGGGCCCTCAATGTGATCAGTGATGCACACTGTGCTCTCCCGGTTTGTTTAATTATGGAAGGAGCTGCGAGGAGTAGTGAAGTATTGCTCGCAGCTCCTCCCAGAGTAACCCGGGAGAGCACAGTGTGCATCACTGATCACACTGAGGGCCCGCTCCCCTGCTGCAGACTGTGGTGCATTAGTTATAAGTAACAGAGCGCTGTTGCGCCCTGATAGCTTTTTATGTCACAGCGGTCAGTAAGAGCATCGCTGGCACATGTGATGTATGTTCACTGTGCCAGCAGATGTCAGTGCCTGGGCCCACTGGAGGATTCTCCGGTCCCCCGGTGGGCCAGTCCGACCCTGCA
This sequence comes from Phyllobates terribilis, assembly GCF_046119375.1. Lineage (NCBI taxonomy): Eukaryota > Metazoa > Chordata > Amphibia > Anura > Dendrobatidae > Phyllobates > Phyllobates terribilis. The sequence goes on from NW_027362764.1 coordinate 76,513,795, forward strand.
GATATCAGTGATATTGGGAAGCAGGTGGTCGGATGAGGGCATGGTGAGGCCTGTAGACACTATTTTCAGCCCTTCGGCTGTCTTGGTGCTGATTCAGCCCTCTGGCTATTCCATTCTGGTTCATGGTCTGCACTTTTGTCCAGGTCTGATCTAAAGTGTATTGAGGACTCCTGACTCTTCCTGACAGATGATGTAGGATAGGGAAGGATCTGGCCTGTTGAATATCAATGGCTGATCCTTTTGTTCTCCTTGGAGATAAGCTGCCGCCACAGGAGTCTGGTGGACACAGAGAAGTCTGGCAGTGGCTCTCTCATTGAGAACAGACAAGTATGTGACCAGACTGAGCGTTCCTGTGCATGGTGAGTCAGGAGAGATAGTAGAAAGTAGCTTAAAAAATTATAGTGGAACACTAATGTAGTTTTTTTTGGTGTAGATTTGTGATTCTGGCACAAGGAAAGTCTAAGGATGCACCAAATTCTTTCAATGGCAATTTGACACCTCTTACTGCAGCAGACGTTTCATCAAACCTGTTATTTGAAAGGACACTTTTCATTATTTCCCCTCAAGGTATATTAGAAAGTTGTAAAACTTTTCAGTATGATTCAAATTAATTTATGAAAAAAACAAAATAAACCTTTACGTAATTTTTATAACGCTGCCATAGCCGCAGGTGGGCGCATAGATTGGCGAACATTTACGATTCTACTTGATCAGTTTAGACAGTAAGACATCAAACAAGACGTCCATTGTTTCAATTGCAGACACAGGATGATTCCAGCGAGACTCACAATGAATAAGATGCCTCATGTCTTTATCACACCTTTGTAAGTGGATCCTTTTGTGCGAAAGCCTCAGTTTATAGGTGGAATAAAGTTATTTGCTCAGAAGTCAAGAAGAACTGCCAGTCTTTCTCCTGCCAAATGTGCCGCGCTCTCCCTCAAGCATTGCTAACATTACTCATGCAATTTCTCAAAACCTGCCAGGATGGGATTTTGTAACCTGAAACGACTGCTTTTTAAGTTTACCCAGAGGCCTCGGAGGTTAACATTCCTGGCTCTGTGGCTCTGGAGAGGTTTTTAAAGCATTTTTTCAGCATGACTTGCTCTACGCCACATAACAAAGGTGATGACACATTACCTTATCAGAGTTGATGGATTAAGTGCTTCATTAGTAAAGCTGGATTTCAGGACTATGGAGGACAGACGTGAGAAGTCAACATGAGTGTGACTCCGGGAACCGTTCATGTCTGCTGGAGGGTCTTCTGTATCAGCAAATATACTTTGATCAAAAACTTAGAAGTGGCATGCATCAAAGAGACAAGATGGGTAGAAACACCCAAGCAGAATAAGGGTTCATTTATGATCATTTAAATGATGAACTATGCGATCGTAAGGCCGGAAATACACTTCAGTGCCCGCTCACATCACCGTATTATCGGTCCGATTGCGATCCAACAAAACATCGGATCACACTTGGAGCAATGATAGTCTAGGGGTTGCACACATGTCTTGATTTTTTCCTTTGACCGAGCTGAAAAATTCACAGCATGTCCGAGTTTGATCCAATGTTTGGATCGCACTCGACCGTGCAAGTCAATAAGTGCATGGAAAACATCACACTGACACAATGGAGAAGATGGAGAATTTTTTTTTCTCCATCATCTCCTTATTCAAGAGAGTCAGATCACACTATGTTGACACTCTGATCAGAGTTTGACCCGATTGTTTAGAATGAGGGCATCTACGGTCATCTAACCCTTGCCTTGGATGGCTGTCAGCTGAAAAATCGTTCAGCTGACAGCCATCTCAGCCGACTCTTCCATCTCTCTGTTGGCTGAACGAGCTCTCTTGTGCTCTCTATGAAAAAGGTGCTTACTGATACGTTGGCTTGTGGCTTATCTCAGGAAGAACAATGCGATCGGCAGTCTGAAATCGGACATGTCTGATTGGCATCACTCCCGACAATTATGTGGCCGGCACCCCTATACATATTAGACTGTTGGCCGAACACATCGATATCAGCGGGTTTGGACAACCTAAGTCTAATGTGTATTGCCAGCTTTACTCACGACTGGCAAAGGATGTCAGACAAGTGTTTATACATCGCAAATTAAATGGTTGAATAGTGATCGAAGGACGAACATCATTCACTGTGTCCTCAGAGTTCAAATCCCATAAGTGATACTAATTTACATGAATATTGTAGAAAACATTTCCATTGATGCTGTATAAAAAATATTTGATCAAATTAACAAAGCAAAATTGTTAATATTGCTACGAATATTAGATATATATTTGCAAATTTGTGCTCATTCCAATGCTCCATTGGCTACTGAACTATTAATTGCTTTGGATCACGGTCATCCTTATTTTGGGCTTGAATTTCCACTTTTCCTTTTTGTTGGTCAAATCGAGCGAACAATCTCCATTTACGTTACACATTTTTCAAAAATTGAACGAGAATTTTTTCGCTCCCCTAAATGGTTTGATGCACAAATAACGAGCGTTTTTGGACACATCGTTGAGTCGCTCAACCCATTCACATTACACAAGTAGTGACCAATGGGTCGTTACTGTTAGAATCTGTCAGAGTATCGCCAGTGTAAATGGGCCTTAAGCCATGGACCTGAAGGTAATAAACGCTTAGCTGGTCCATGGGTGAAACATTCCGGCTTTAAGTTTTACTGTGCTTTCAAAGATAAACGTAGGTGTGTCCCACAGGGTGCTAACAAATATGGGAACTGTGGCTCATTTCCACTGTTCTAGAGTTTCAGGAGGACTCTACGACACTACTATAAGGCTCTGTTCACATGTTCAGTTGCCATCCGTTTGTAACAGATCCAGTATTAAAAAATTGATCTGTTAGCAAGGCAAAAACAGATGCAAAAGGGAAACTAAAGTTTATATTTTTGAATGGATCCGTCTGAAAAAATCTGTTTGAAAATGGATACTTTGGTTTGTAGCTTACATCCGTTTTTGTTCAATTTTGTACAGATCTTTGATCACAACACGTGTCACTGAACCCTAGTGGGCATCTGCAGTGTTCTGGGTATGAGCAGTGTTCTGGGCATGAGCAGTGCTAAAAGAACAAATCTGTTACCAAACGGATGACCATTCATTATGATTAGTGATGAGCGAGCTTGTTCTGTTAACCCTTTCAGCGAGCATGCTCGGGTGCTCACCGGGTATTTGCAGCGTGCTCGAATGTTATGTTTGAGTCACTCTGTGTGCATGATTTGCGACTGTTTGACAGCATTAATACATGTAAGGAATGCCTAACAAACAGGCATTCCTCACATGTATTAAAGCTGTCAAACAGTCGCAAATCATGTACACGGGAGTGACTCTAACATAACATTCGAGCACGCCAAAGATACTCGGTAAACACCCGAGCATACTCGTAAATCTCAAGTAACTGAGCATGCTCGCTCATCACTAATTATGATCCATTCCTCATAGACTTCAATGTTTAAAAAACGAATCCAATTGCTATCCGTTTTTTGTCCGGCAAAAAAGTTGAGCGGATTATGTTTTTTGATTGTAGTTTGCACGGAAAGAAGGTAAAAGAAAAACATTTTAGGTTAAAATGAATGGGTCCTGTACCGGAACATGTTATTTCGGTTTTTCTAGGATCCAAAAACGGACACAAAAGCGGAAATAATAACTGGATATGTGAATAGAGCCTAATCCGATGCTATGATCAAAATGTTGCCATGTATGACTTTCTCTCTGTACTTTTAGAGCAAAACATATTTGTACATACATGTCTGAGGGAGCCTCTATGGCAGCCCCAGAGGCTCGATGTACTATGTGGACCAGCAATTCCACAAGAATCCACTGGAGAAATTCATATCAGCAAATCAGCATCAAATCGTGATGATTTTGCCACAGATTTCTCTGCTGAAAACAGGGGACAATACTATATTCCTCTCCCCTGGTGCTTCCATGGTTTGTTTGCTTGCTCCTGGCTGTTTGCTATGAGGTTTTTAGTCACTGACTGACTGCAGTGGTCAAGTGAAACGAGGCATCATTACAGAAAGCCAGGTTGTACAAAAAAACACCAGTTTTTTTTTATTTTGATGTTTATGTAGTGTTTTTCTTTTTGAGTATTTTGCTGCAGATCAGCAGGTAATCCACAGCAAAATGTGTACCAGCTTGGGTTTGTTGTGGATTTGGATTTATATATTAAAAATAATATCTAAAAGAACAAATCAGGGATTAATCTGTGACTAGAGTAGACATGCTGCGGATTGAAGAAGCTGCGCTGCAGGTCAATGTCTGCACAGAAAGGTTCTGCAGTATTTGGATAACAAACTCAAATCTCATCCACTTTCAGTTTTTTCCTGCCATCAAAACCATATGGAAAATCTGCTGCATTTCTGCTACATATGAACATAGCCCGAAATGTATTAATAGAAAAAAGCTTAAACACAATGTAATATCATCTACCCTTAGGCTAGGTTCACATGTTTATGTATGTGGTGCAGATTTTATGTTCGTAAAATCTACAATATTTTACAGTACCAGAAAAGTGGATGAGTTTTAGCTTAATATCATCCACATGCTGCATTATTTATTTTATTTTATTGAAGAAGGGTGGTGCAGGGACCGGTGCAGAATCTGCACTAAAATTAACAATTGTTGCTTTTTAAAAAATTGACAAAATGTCAATTTTTACTGTGGAAACGCATAGTTTTTGGTGCAGATTTTACCCATAAATTTCAATGAGTAACCTAAAGCCTCAGGTTAAAATGCTGGCTAGGCATTGTTTTGTTGCACTTTTTAGTGTTTTTCCGCCACAAAATCAGTGAATAAAATATACTCAGACTTTTTTTTTTATTCAGAAATGCTACGGATTTCAGTTTAGAAACCTGCATGTAAAATCTGCACCAAATATGCAATGTGTGAACCTAACCAATGTGTCATTGGGCACCGAGTCATAATACTATAGTGATAAGTGTACGAGGCCTGGCTGTAATGGTATCACGGCTGAACATCAGCGTGCAGGGATTATATCCTTTAGTTACAATAATCCGCACAGCTTTATTAACAGGCGTCCTCCGCAGTTTATGTATCGGCAGGAATGTTCTGCCTAGTGCAGATTTTTGTTCCGCTCGCTGTTTCTGTAATGTGCTCCAAATGAGACGTGATTAATCTGATTAAAGGCAGATGAAGGGAAGGGGCTGCGGTACATGCCGAAGATATGGATGGAAAATGAAAAGCAGAACTTGGTGACGCAAGAAGTGGCGCATTGTATATATGTATTTACCCACTGTACTATCTATTCATCTCTGTATCTATCTATCCATATCTATCTATCTATCTATCTATCTATCTATCTATCTATCTATCATCTATCCCATATCTATCTATCTATCTATCTATCTATATATCTATCATGGATGGTGTCTGTGGACCAGGTGTTTTCACTGGGGGTTTATTTGACCATTCTTTGCCTACTCAACAGAATAGTTACCATGTAATTCATGGCCAGGCCCATTCTCCCTGATATGCCTTACATTTTCTTGATAAGACAAACCCTTTACCACTGAATGATGAATGCAGGATATATCCCTTATGAGGGGGTGCTAATTCCCGCACGATGACAGATATATCCATCATGGTGATCCTGTGGATGCTGGAAAAGATTATGGAGGAAAGGAAAGAGGATGTAATTCACAGCTGGAGTCCCTACACAACTGCCCGGGTGAGATACGTCTGACACTGGCAGATGCCATGGTCATAAGAGACTCCTTTCTTCTGGCACCCCACAAAGTGATCCCAGAGTGCTGATGTAGCGAGCGAGTGGCTTCTGAGATGAGTGGAAGGTAGATTGAATCAAGTCAAGAGCCGCATGTAGAACATTTCTTTTCCGCCCTCTCCTCCTCCTCTCTGAAGCCTCTGGGTATATCAGTGTAGCAAGCGGCGACTGCAGAGAAGAGCCAGGTAGGTAATTGCACCAGCACTTCTGTGTATTAGTATTAAGACTTCAATGTTGCTAAACTCTGGCTTGCTCTACCCACCTTAACCTGCTCAGCTGCTGTTTGTGGTCTCCTGGACGTCTTCTGCCTGCCAGCAGCTTCCAGCATTCCACATGCTTGACTGTGGTCTCCTGGACATCTCTCACCTGCCAACTGTTTCCTGGATGTCGGCCATCTACCTGCGGTATCCATCATCCTGCCTGACTTCAGTTTCCTGGATGTCTTCTATCTGCCTGTATGCCGCCTACCTGCCTGCAGTCTCCAGTTCCTGGTTGTCCGTGACCAGTGTGTTCCACCTACCTGCTGCACAAATGCCTGTGTGCCCTCCCGGACCTTGGGCTTGGAGGCTCCACTTCACTAAAATGTACAGAGCTAGTATGATTTTTTTTATAGGAGCTAAGTCCCCTATATCACTGTACATCTAGTTTAATATGTATTTTGGAGGTGACACACTCCTTTTAAGACCCAAAGAGGTCTTGTTGCTTGGGGTTAATTATACGTTGATTTATTGGCAATATTGCTGCCTTTTTCACGTATCGGTGATAGGTCTCCTTCAGCAAAGCTCCTAATTACTCCTTACCAGAAGCACCAACAACAATTATATTAAAGCGGATTTAAAATCTTTAAAAACTAACAGAAACCACGATAAAAAAGTAAATGCAGGTTATAAAAAAGTCAGATGAAACTTGAAATTTACCACATTCTGGAGATAATTAATCCGAAGTCAGCTGCATTTTATGTGAAGATTTTCTAAAGCGTGAAACTGAAACTATTGATCGAATCCTTTTTTATTGGTGCATGGAAGTGTATTTTACCAAGAACCGAATATCTTCAAGTGCCCGGGCTCTGATTTATAGAGGCTAATATATTCCCCTCTGTTATACAAGACGATATCTAGAGCTATTTATCTGCTGAATACTAAACACGACAGTCCGGGCTCCCGAGAGCAGCAAATAAAAGGGAGCTGGATGTTGACAAAAGTCATAAAGAGTATAATAGATGTTCCTTCCCCTAATATGAGGTTTAGTGGAGGAGCCTCTAACATCTCAGTAAAATAATAGTTGGTGGAGAAACTGTGAAATTGAAAGAATGTTGGAAAATATTTGCTCCATTACATTTTATTTTAATAGCCTGAATTCTGCCGAGTGGTGTCGTCCATACAAAGCAGGAGGGTAGGGTTGGCATTGCTTGCTTAAGGTTGGCCATGTGAGAGAAATCTCTATAGGCAATGATTAAACTGCATCAGACCAGAACCTATGCCGAATAAAGCTCAACAATTTATTTACACAGCTTCTTCTCTCTCCTCTTTATTCTTCAAGGACCCTGCGGAAGCAATATTCTTATAGAAATTGAAAATCATGGCTATCTACCTTAGGCTGCATTCACACATCCATGAGACACATACTAGTCGTGTCCGTTTTTCTTCTGACCCATAGGGTTTCATTGATCCATACACACATCAGTTGTAAATATGAATGCTGAGACTCTTATCGATCCCTAGATTGCGGCTCTGGAACCCCAGAGATCAGGGCTTTAAGGCCTCATCCTGAAAATAGCAGAGGAATGCATGCTCGGCCACTTCGAGCACCGTAATCAGTATTCCCATAGACCAGGGGTGGGAAACCATTTTTTCTGCCAAGGGCCATTTTGGATATTTATGCCATCATTCAGGGGCCACACAAAATTATCAACTTGAAAATTATCCTGCAACATTTTTGGTCAAATAATTAATAACTCACCCCTAATGTGATGGCTGGAGCTGTTTCTCTTTGGTGTGATGTGTGATGTTAGGTGGTAGTGATGATGTGGATACTCACAAATGCTTTTTCAGGTTTGTGTTGGTCTGGAGCGCAGGTGAATCTTTGTGAAGATAAGTTTTGTAAAGAACTCGCAGCAGTAAGTCATACCGAACACAGATGTATATTACGCTGAAGGTCTCCTCACAGTGGGAGATTCATCAAGCAGTGGGAGATCTGCAGTATACATCACATAGGAGATACCGAGAGTGCCGATTATACATCACACAGGAGACACAGAGACTGCTGTTTACAACACATAGGAGACACTGAGACTGCTGTATATACATCACATAGGAGATACTGAGACTGCTGTATATAAATCACATAGGAGACACTGAGATTGCAGTGTATAAATAACATAGGAGACACTGAGACTGCTGTGTATAAATCACATAGGAGACACCGAGGCTGCTGTATATACATCACATAGGAGACACTGCTGTATATACATCACATAGGAGACACTGAGACTGTTATTTATAAATCACTTAGAAGACACCAAGACTGCTATTTACACAATACACAGGAGATGCTGGAGCAGTAGTATATACATCACAAAAGAGATACTGGGTCTGAATCATATATAATAAATAGGGGACACCGAGGCTGCTGTATATACATCATGTAGGAGATGCTGGGGCTGCAGAATATACTTCACATAGGAGACGCTGGGGTTGCAGCATATATCATATAGACGCTGGGTCTGGAGTATATAAATCACATAGGAGACGCTGGGTCTGGGGTATATACATCACATAGGAGACGCTGGGTCTGGAACAAGTATATCACAGGAGACATTGGGGCCGAACCACATACAGTACAGGAGACATTGGGGCTGAAGCACATATGTGGCACCCCAGGGGTCTGGTTTCCACAGTAACAGCAATGTTATGTCTGAGAGCAGGTGGGAGGTCTCTTGGTCAGGGATCCTGTGCATGCCACACCTCCTGCCCAGTCCTGGGAGGGGAAGAACTTCCCCTATATAAACCTAGGGCTGAGGCAGGGTTAGTGAGTAGAGAAGAAGTAGAGACAGAGAAGAGAAGCAGATCTAGGAAAAGAAAATCAGGAGCTCTGTGGGAGCAGTGCTATAAGGAGTCAGGGCTGGCAGCTGCAGAGCTCGCCCTGACTGAGAAGCTATCACCGGACCCGGAGTCCGAGGCTGTGGGGACTAATCTTTACCCAGCAGCAGAAACCGCCCGGCAGGGGATTTCAGGTCCTCTGGCCAAGAAACCCGAAGGCACGGTCACACGCGTGGGACCAGCACCGCCGTCGTGGAGCGGACGCCACTAGAAGGCCCCGAGTCACCGGCCATACGGGTGAGCACCACACGGTACACTCAGGGACGTGGGCTACTTATACCCGCCTCTAGCAAGGTAGCCAGAAGAGTACAGTCAGTTTGGGAGGCCTACAACTCCGCCTGGCCAGGGGAGATCCCATCTGCTCAAGGACTGACCAGGCCCCGATCGCTAGCCAGTACTCCGGGAGGGTCTATCTTTATCACCAGTAAAGACCCTGAATTACACCGCATCGTCTCTGAGTGATTCCTGCTACCCCCATCATCCACGTCGGCTGCCCTGAGGCCATACCTCTCCCGTTGGGGGTGATACTATCACGCTGCACAATCCTACCACCGGCCTCAGCGGTCTGCCCTGCAGCGGCAGCTCCTTCGTTGCATTCAACGGGTGGCGTAGTCGTCCAACATCTACCGCTAATACATCGCCGCTCAGTTTGACTCCCTGGGCACGGACCGGGTCACCGCCACGAGACTACAACCCTCAACAGATCCGGCTCCGGGTAAGCTCCCGTGCGCGCGATGCCGCGCGACGAAGGCCCAGGGGTGCGTCAACTTTTGGCGTAGTCGGCAGGATCTCGTGCCCGAAACCACCGGGTACTGCGTGCCTGAAAAAGACTGTTCAAACTTACCAGTGGTGAAGATTCCCGCCATCCGGCGCCATCCTCTGTCTTCTTCCCGCCATCCGCGAAGTTTTCCCGCCATCCGGCGCCATCTTCTGCCTTCTTCCCGCCATCCGTGGAGTTTTCCCGCCGTTGGACGCCATCTTGAAGACGCCGCGCGGGAAGAAGAGGGGCGTGGACTCCGAAAGCGCGCGAGAACTGAAGCCCCGCCTCACGTCCGGACGTTGCGTAAGGTCCTGGAAGGAGCCCAGCAGACGACGACGTCACAGGAGCGCGAAGGAAGGTCCTCAACCCTGACGATCCACTGCGGAGCCGCGGCCTACGGAAGAGGATCATCGCAAGGTAGGCCACGGTCCACTAGGGGGGAGGAAGATGTCGGATACGGAGGAGAGCTTCACTGCCTCAACCCCCGCCAGCACCACCGCTGCTGCAGTCATGCCTTTCACCATGCCCTATATCCCGGGAGCGGCCTGGCTACCCCAGTACTCAGGGGAGTCACATACCCTGCATGACTTTAGAGAAAAGCTGGATAGCCTCTTCCAGGTGTATCCCCTCACAGAAGAGCAAAAAGTGAGCATCCTGGTGGCCCAATTAACCGGGGCAGCCCAAAGGGAGGTAAAGTCCTGGCCACCTGGGGGAAGGACTGTTGCAGGGATACTAACCCGGCTGAGGGACACCTTTGATACCCGCACCTCAGCCGAGATCAAGCTTAGATTCTACGGGTGCAAGCAGCGAGCACACGAGAGTATAAGGGACTATGCCCTGAACCTACAAGAGGCCCTGAGAGCCATTAAGCAGACCGACCCTGACGGCGTGGGAGACGAGGACAGGCTGTTGACTGAACAATTTATAGAGGGTTTATATTGCAATGCCCACCGAACCCAGTTGCGGGCAATGGCCTTACAGGACCCTCATCTGGGATTTGCACAGTTCAAGGACAGAGCCATCCGGGTGCTCAGAGAACCGGCACCAGGTGGCGTTGTGACCCACAGACGCCCCACTACCACTTACCACCAGAAGGCGGCACCCTTGTCGGCAGGGCCTGTGGGAGCTGATGCGCAGGCTTTGAACAATGACCCGGCTCCAGACCTGCACCATCAGGTCCAAGAGCTAGCTAAAAGCGTTGCCGCGCTAACCCGAACTGTGCAGTCTTTACAGGTTTCCACTCCAGGGAAGATCCAGCTGGCATCCGGACCGGAGGACATCCCGTGGCGTCGACCAAGGAGGACCCCACCGGCCAGAGGAAGACCCAGCGACCGATACAACGAGGACGGACAACCCATCTGCCGCCGCTGCAATCAACCCAGACATATGGCAAGGTACTGTCCTTTAAACTGGCACAACCTGGGGTAGAGGGCCAAACCCCAGGAAAAAGATCATCAGGCCCATCGAACTGGCGCGACAAATATGTGGGAGGACGTCCAGTCTTGCCCGTGGTACTGGATGGCATCCCCATGAGTGCCCTACTGGACACCGGGTCACAGGTTACCACTATCCCGTACGTGCTCTTCAAGCAGTACTGGAATGACTCGGATATCACCCGCTACCCTGACGACGACTTGAGTATCATCGCCAGCAATGGTCAGCCCGTGCCACAGATTGGATTTAAAGAGGTGACCATTAAAATCGGTAGAGTCGAATTGGCGGCACAGGGACTGATCATTGTAGACATTGACAAGCGCGAGAGTCACCCAAAGATAACTCTAGGAACTAATGTAATTGAAAATTGTCTTGCAGAGGTGATTTTCCTTTTACAGCAGGTTGCCAAGAACGCCAGCTCCGGCCAGCAGCGAGTGCTCCAGAAAGAGATCCGGGCACTGATGCGACGGCAACAGATAGAACTCTCCGGTGGTGAGATTGGTAGCGTAAGAATGTGTGACCCTTTTCCTATTGCCATGCCCCCAAAAAGTGAAATGATGATTTGGTGCCGGGCAGCTATTGGTCTGAGAGGTAGAGATTACCAGGCAATAGTAGAACCAGTTTACTCAGACAGTAGGCCCACCATTTTGACAGCACGGGGGGTGGTCAATGTACGCCATGGGAGGGTGCCCGTTCGCATAATAAATATCGGGAAGAGGGAAGTGTACCTGCCCCGGTATGCCACGCTAGCCAAATTGTATACCATCAATCAAAATTCCATACAGTCCGTAGAACCCTTGCCTCCATCTTCCCCGGAGGAAAGTAACGGCTCTAAGGAAACAATGGAGGACTGGTGTCAGCAACTACATTTGGGTACTGACTCCACTCCCTCACACCAGAGACAGGGAGTCTATCGGGTGGTTCAAGAGTACGAGAGAGTGTTTAGTAAACACCCGTTAGACTTCGGGCGAGTCAAGGGGGTAGAACACCACATCCCCACGGGAGACCATCTTCCCATAAAAGAGAGGTATCGACCCGTACCCCCTGCACACTACCAACACGCCAAGGGGATGCTTAGGGACATGAAGGAGGCTGGGGTGATCAGGGATAGCTGTAGCCCCTGGGCAGCTCCACTAGTCTTAGTCAAAAAGAAAGACAACACCATGAGGATGTGTGTAGATTACCGGAAAATCAACCGTATCACACACAAGGATGCGTACCCCTTACCAAGGATAGAGGAGTCTTTGGCTGCTTTAAGATCTGCTAACTTCTTCTCTACCTTGGATCTCACTAGCGGGTACTGGCAGGTTCCTGTAGCAGAGGCGGACCGGGAGAAGACCGCATTCACCACCCCGATGGGACTTGGCGAGTTTACCTGCATGCCGTTCGGACTCTGTAACGCACCAGGAACCTTTCAACGATTAATGGAGTGCTGTCTGGGCCACAGAAACTTCGAGACGGTCCTGTTGTACCTGGACGATGTCATCGTATATTCCAAGACTTATGAGGACCACCTGAAACACCTGGCGGAAGTGTTCGAAGCTCTGGCAAACTACGGCCTAAAGGTAAAACCCTCTAAGTGTCACCTCCTAAAACCAAAGGTGCAGTACCTGGGACACGTGGTGAGCGCTGACGGAGTGGCTCCCGACCCTGATAAGATCACCGCAATTAAGGAATGGCCAAGTCCCTCCAGTGTAAAGGAAGTGCGGCAGTTCCTCGGGTTGGTAGGCTATTACCGCAGATTCATCCCCGGTTTCACCAAAAAGGCAGCTCCTATGCAGGACCTCCTGATAGGCCAGTCCCGGAAGGCCAAGAACCAGAAGCCGCCCTTCAAATGGGAGAAGTTAGAAGAAGAGTCCTTCCGCCAGCTGAAGATGGCCCTCACGGGGGATGAAATCCTGGCGTACCCTGATTACAGCCAGCCCTTTATCCTCTACACCGACGCAAGTAACATCGGGCTAGGAGCCGTACTGTCCCAGATCCAGCAGGGGAAAGAACGAGTAATCGCTTACGCCAGTCGAAAACTGCGACCCACCGAAAGAAACCCTGAGAATTACAGCTCATTTAAGCTAGAGTTCCTGGCAGTGGTGTGGGCAGTCACCGAACGCTTTAAGCACTACCTCGCTTCTTCCCGGTTCACCGTGTACACGGATAACAACCCGTTGACACACCTGGACACGGCAAGACTCGGTGCCCTAGAGCAGAGATGGATGGCCCGTCTGTCCAACTACGAGTTCACAATCAAATACCGGGCAGGACGCTCCAATACCAACGCGGACGCCCTGTCCATGATGCCAAACCTACCGGACGTAGGAGAAGATCCAGAGGGACTGGAAGAAGTCGAACTCCCCGCGTTCCACCGTCATGGGACTATCCAGTATTCCCATCGGGTAAGGAGTAAGCAAGCCGCTACGTTTAACCCCTTGCCTCACTACAACTGGGAGGAAACGCAAGACAGTGACCCTGCCGTCCGACTGGTGAAGGAGATGCTCACTCAGCCAGATGCCCGCCTTGACCCAGACGCTCCGGAGGAAGCCAAACAACTGTGGGCTGAGAAGAGTCGACTGTTCCTTTACAAGGGGAAGTTGTGCCGCAGAATGGTTAACTCCCGGACGCATGAACTAATCTGGCAAGTAGTGGTGCCACGAAGAGACGCAGCCATGGTGATGGAGGCATACCACGACGGGGCTGGACACTTCGGATGGAAGAAGCTGGAGTTCCTGCTGCGCGGGCGGTTCCACTGGGTAGGCATGAGGGGAACCATCGAGAGGTGGTGCAGAGACTGTGGCCCGTGCAACCTAAGAAGGAAGGACCGTGCCAGCCAGAAGACCCCCCTTCAGTCCATTGTCACCAAGCAGCCGTTGGAACTGGTAGCCTTGGATCATGTAAAACTGACCCCAAGCAGAAGTGGCTACGTCTACGCGTTAACCATTGTGGATCATTACTCCCGGTTCTTGGTTGTCGTCCCCGTTAAGGACTTAACAGCTCAAACAGCAGCTAGAGCCTTCCAGCAGCACTTCTGCCGTCCACACGGGTACCCGGACCAAGTGCTGACGGACCAGGGACCTGCCTTTGAAGCGGAGGTCTTCCAGGAATTCTGCAATCTGTATGGCTGCCGGAAGATAAGGACGACACCCTATCATCCGCAAACTAATGGACTTTGTGAGAAAATGAACCAGGTGGTAATGGATCTTCTGAAAACGTTGCCCCTGGAAGAACGCAGTCTGTGGCCTGAGAAGCTGCCCAACCTGGTGGACCTATATAACTACATCCCTGTAGGTTCCACCAACTGTACCCCGGCTTACCTAATGAGGGCAAGGCCTGGTAAGCTACCTGTTGACCTGGAGATGGGAGTCCTGACACCCGAGGACACTTCACCGGAAGCAGACTGGGACACAGAGAGGCAGCAGCAGTACCGGAAAGTACAGGAGAGCGTGGAGCGAAGTCTCTGTCTCGCTAGGGAAAGACAAGAGAAAAATTACAACCAGTATGCTCCCGCTGTTCCCCTGGTACCTGGAGAGCAGGTCTTGAAGAGGAAGAGACGGCTCCACAAGTTGGACGACCAGTGGGAGAAGGACCCGTACACCGTACTGCCCTCAAGCCACGACAACCCAAAGGTTTGTACCATCAGTAAAGACGGAGGGGAAACCACAGCCATTGTATCCCGGGATCACCTGAAGAAGTGTCCCGAACAGCTACGGAACCCAGAAGGAGAGCAAGAAGACCCTCGACCCGTAGAGGAAAGGGAAGATATGGTTAGTACTGTGCTCGGAGACTTCCCTCGATCCTGGACTCAAGTCAATGGTGCAGTTGTGGTACCCGTCCTCACGTTCCTCCAACCAGCATCCCAAGTGCCTACGGAGCAACAAGTAGAGCTGGAAGAGCAGCCGGTCCAGGAGGCAGCAGACTCCACACAAGCAGAACAGGAGGATCAACCCTCTGCTCATAGTGAGCCTGCCGTACCCCTAGTGAGCCAAAGAGCCCGTAGACAGCTGCCCAGTTTACCCTTGACAGCTCCTACACCCTGTAGTTCAGGGCCAGACAGTCAACTCCGTAGGTCCACTAGGGCCACTAGAGGCCAGTTACCCGCACGTTGGAGGATTTGAAGTGTTTAAATTGTTTTATTTGTGGTCACCTGTCTGTTACTTGTAAATAATTTTGTGTTTCTAGTTATTTTTAGGAGTCCTTGGTGGATTTACCGGGAATCCTTGTACAATTGGTTGGAGCGTAACCCAGGAATGGACTAAAAGACTGTTAAGGACTCGGGGCAGGACAGACCCCTACCTGGTTACGTCTCCCTGTTTTGGTGAAATGGACACCTTTGTTTTCTTCAAAGACTGCACCCGGTTGCGGACACGCCGTAACCATCTTTATGTGTTTTTCTTATTGTATTATTATTGTTTATACCTTGTTATGTTTTTCTAAAAAATAGGTTTAGTCCCGGAGTACTAAATTTCACTAGGGGGGAATGTGGCACCCCAGGGGTCTGGTTTCCACAGTAACAGCAATGTTATGTCTGAGAGCAGGTGGGAGGTCTCTTGGTCAGGGATCCTGTGCATGCCACACCTCCTGCCCAGTCCTGGGAGGGGAAGAACTTCCCCTATATAAACCTAGGGCTGAGGCAGGGTTAGTGAGTAGAGAAGAAGTAGAGACAGAGAAGAGAAGCAGATCTAGGAAAAGAACATCAGGAGCTCTGTGGGAGCAGTGCTATAAGGAGTCAGGGCTGGCAGCTGCAGAGCTCGCCCTGACTGAGAAGCTATCACCGGACCCGGAGTCCGAGGCTGTGGGGACTAATCTTTACCCAGCAGCAGAAACCGCCCGGCAGGGGATTTCAGGTCCTCTGGCCAAGAAACCCGAAGGCACGGTCACACGCGTGGGACCAGCACCGCCGTCGTGGAGCGGACGCCACTAGAAGGCCCCGAGTCACCGGCCATACGGGTGAGCACCACACGGTACACTCAGGGACGTGGGCTACTTATACCCGCCTCTAGCAAGGTAGCCAGAAGAGTACAGTCAGTTTGGGAGGCCTACAACTCCGCCTGGCCAGGGGAGATCCCATCTGCTCAAGGACTGACCAGGCCCCGATCGCTAGCCAGTACTCCGGGAGGGTCTATCTTTATCACCAGTAAAGACCCTGAATTACACCGCATCGTCTCTGAGTGATTCCTGCTACCCCCATCATCCACGTCGGCTGCCCTGAGGCCATACCCCTCCCGTTGGGGGTGATACTATCACGCTGCACAATCCTACCACCGGCCTCAGCGGTCTGCCCTGCAGCGGCAGCTCCTTCGTTGCATTCAACGGGTGGCGTAGTCGTCCAACATCTACCGCTAATACATCGCCGCTCAGTTTGACTCCCTGGGCACGGACCGGGTTACCGCCACGAGACTACAACCCTCAACAGATCCGGCTCCGGGTAAGCTCCCGTGCGCGCGATGCCACGCGACGAAGGCCCAGGGGTGCGTCACATACATTACAGGAGACATTGGGGATGGAGCACATATGTCACAGGAGATATTGGGGCTGGAGCATAGATCATAGGAGACACTGGGACTAGAGTACATACATCATAGGAGACACTGGAGCTGGAACACGTACGTCACAGTAGACATTGTGGCTGGAGTTCGTGCTTCACAAGAGACATTGGAGCTTGTGCTTGTACGTCACAGGCCTCAATGAATACACCACTGCATTTAGTAGTGAATGCTGCTGGCACGTGCTCACAGTGCAAGTACGGTTTAAAGGCCCAGCAGCCGGCAAGACACGGCTGCCTGCCCGAGCACTGCTCAGTCCATTGGAATCTTCCCGGAGGCCGAAAGAAAGGTCATCGTGGGATGCAAACTGCCAGCAGGCCTGAGGTTTCCAACCTCTTCCATATACATTGAGTGGAGTGGAGGTCGCGCATGTGCACCTTTCTTTCATTCAGGATGGTGCTGCTGGCCTCGGGGTTCCACAGCCCTGATCTCAAGATTATGGACAATCATAGCATTTGGACTCGATTGATCAGAAAGTTATCTTCTATCCTATGGATAGGTGATGATAAATAGATTTTTTGTGAATAACCCTTTAAACCATTTGCCTTTCAGGAAGAGTTTATTTCAATTCCCACTCTAAGGACAAATTCAGATGTACATGAAACAAGAGTATGGACTGTGATGCACAGAAGGGGCAGGGGTCTCCTGAGCAGACATCATGGTCTGTAAGGGGGAAGACCGGGGTGTAAGTGCTTTCAGAGCAAGGGATCCGGAACTGCCTGGGCCGTACCTCCTGTTGCAGGGGGGAGACAGACTGCGAGCACAGGAGTCATGTGACTGGGAAGTTGGGGGGTGTGTCCAGAGAAAGTGCTGGGAAGTCAGGTGACCGAAGGACTCCTGGTGTGACTGGAGAGAGGAAGAGACGTTTTGCTCGGGAAAGCGGAGCTGAGTCCTGCGCAGGAGAACAGTGTGAGGGGGTCCAGGCTCCTGGCTCGAGTACTGGGAGCAGGAGTCGGATGCAGTGGACCGGAGGAGACAAGCCCGACTATAGAGACAAGGGACACAGGGTCCGTGGAGCCGAGGCACGTGAGGTGCCGTGTTATGGACTAGGGGCTCAGCGGGTAAAACCGGAGACCGCCCACTGCCGCCAGAAGATGGAGCATTGTTTGGGTGGGGAAGCCTGAAGAAATCATCACCTGCATCCGCTGGAGACTGCCTTGTGAGGAGCCAGAGTCAGCTAAGTATACAAACTGACGTTTACAACCGGTTCGGCTCTGCTACATCTTGTCAGACTGTGAACTGTTAATTATAGACTTTCACCTGCTATTTTCCTTGTTGCTCCCTGCGTGGAGATTGACCTTGTTCTTATAAACCCCCCCCCGTTTATTAACCCCGTATTGGCTGCTCTGTGTTTCTGTGTCACTGCATCTAAAGTACCCGTGTTACAGGTCGATGCTCTGACCTTGTTTAATGCACATCCGACTTTCGCTTAGGACTGGCTGGTTCACAGATCTTAGAAAGTCGTGATCATTTCCTGAGTAGAATTACAATTGTAGTGAGCATTTCAGCACACTATTGGAGAGTGCTAGTAAGACTTTGTTCACACTTGTGTTTTGTAATTCTCTATTCTGTTGTAGGAACAGAGAAACAGAAGCCATGATGGATGCAAACGGAAATCAAAGGACCCTATTAACTACACTGGGTTCTGTATGGCTTCTGTTATAGTGTCAGATCTTTGTGGGATGTGTCTGTATGTGCAGACTGATACTATTCAGTCAATGCCAGGCTATGTAGGGACACAGCCTTCGGACAACAACAATGAAATCCCTTTGCTGTGTTGTCAGCTGTTTACGGACTATGGCTTTTGCAGCAAAATGCAACTAAGAAAATGTCAGTAAAATCTTACTAGAACAGCTAAACTTTATATGGCGTTAATCAGAATCACTGTACATGATGTGCACTGACTGATTCTGAACACGATCATATCCCCAATTATAATAAGGTGTTTGTTGACACTTATGCAACCACATCCACAAAATTATTTAATTTTTTCTCTCAATGGATTTGTACAGATTATGGGTGATATTAAAGGTGGAAAAAGTTATGAAATTATTCTACTTGGTATGATTTTTTTACATGACAAAAACCTGTCATTTTAACAGGGGGTGTGTAGACTTTTTATATGCACAATATCTCTCTATCCCATATCTATCTATCTATCTATCTATCTATCTATCTATCTATCTATCTATCTATCTATCTATCCCATATCTTACTATCATTGAGATTTTTTATAATTTAGTCTTCAATACTTTATCAGGAAATGGCCTATATCTCCAAACTCAGAGAAAGCTGTCATTATTTAATTAGCAGCTCACTTGTGTCACTCTTTTATAGAATAAACATGGTGACAAATAAATTGTTAATACTGAGGTGAGAACTTATAAGTATCAGCCTGTATGGCTGCACTTTCTGTTGTTACTATATACAGCATGAAAAATAAAAATCCAAAATTGCTGTTAGTAAATAATATAAAAGTGCCCTAACTTTAACCAAGTTGGGAGTATGCAAATTAGCCCTCCTCCAGATAGAAGAAAACTATCCCATATTAAAGGGATCTGTCACCATAACTTCACCCCCAAAACTATTTGTATGTGGATGTAGCTCTTTCAAAAACAAGTTCAGTAACACCTTTACATGGCCAGTCCATTCCTCCATTACTGAGAAATCAGCATTAGCATTAATATGCAAATGAGGCTCAACAGCTATGGTAGATCTGAAGCCTCTGTCACTCCAGCTCTATTCCCCTCCCAGCACCGTCTCCTCCTGTTTGACTGACAGCCTCTATGGTGTGTGACTTCAGGCAAAGGAGCTATCAGTCAAGCAGGAGGAGGCAGCACTGCGCGGAGACAGAGGCTTCAGATCTACCATATCTCTTTACCTCCATTTGCATATCAATTCATACTCTGATTTCTCAGTCATGGAAGAGCGGATCAACCATGTAAAGGTATTGCTGGAACTACTTGTGCACATAAATAGTTTGTCAGATGAAATTCTGCTGACAGATTCTCCTTAACCCAAACTTTTTTCTGTTATGACTCACCTGATGATATGGATTTGCTAAGCCAAAGGTCTGGATGGTCAGCTACGAATCAAGGTGCAGTGAGATACAGCAGAATTGAATAGGATGATCGGCACGTGGAACAGCAGAGCTCGATTTGCAGATTGGCACCCAGAGCAACATGGGTGAATATGAAAATGGCGTGAAAAACTGAATGGATCAGTGAAGTTGGATATGCTGGGCGGCCTTTTTGGACTGAACATGTAGACAAGTACCTTGATACAGCATAGCCGAGGGTGTGTACAGGCAACTTGAAACAATAGAGTCATATATGCAGTCAGGCTCCTAGGTACATCAGAACCATGTTGGTTAAGTGGCTCAAACAGCACAAGCAAAGAGCTCCTCATACAGCATTGACACTACACTACCTGAATACTCAGGTGGTTTGCCATAACCTGAGCCAGGCTAATAAAGCCGAGGGGAGTGACATCATCGCGCAGTTTAGCAGGGTAACCCAAAAAGCACTAGACCAGAGGGAGAGGACCACTGGGGAATGAAGACGCAGAGCCCGGCTCAGGATCCAGGACAAGTAACACTTTCTCCATCTTTTTTCCCATGAAGCACTACCTGTAAGTAAGTTATATATGCAGGCTAATGATATAAATCCTTTTCAAATCCTTTTTGTTTTCTAAAAAAGAAAATATATAAATAAAAAAAACGCTGTTTGGGTTCAACCACTGCTGCTGCAAAGGAAAATCCACAGCTAATTTACAGTGGCAAAATAAGCGCTAAATAGTGTGGATTCCATTATGGAGATGCGTCAGATTCATAGCATTGCAAAAGGTGATATCCACAGTGAAAATTTTTCAGTATTAATTTTCATGCTGTGGAAGACAAATCTGCAACACCGCTTTATGCACACTTTGGATTTTATCTGCTTCCTGCGGCTGAGATTTTGGAAAATCTTATACACAATTACAGGTGGATTTTACAGTGGATTTCACCCTTCACAATTACAGATGAGTGAACCCTAACTGTAAAGTTCGTGGTTCGTATCAGACACCTAGTGTCCGGGGCTGAACTCTGAACACATATTCCTGGACATCCGTTGTATAGCTCAGGGAGGAGAGAGAGAGATAGAAAGTTCGGGTCCTCATTGATTTCTGTGGAATTCAGGTTCAAGTTCAGATACAGTTGTGGTACCCGAACCGAACGTTGGACTAAACCCGACGAACACGAATATCAACGGGTCCACTCATCCCTATTCACAATAAAATGGTAAAATTCCTGGCAAAGTTCAGGATCAAGAAATCTGCAACTTATAGGGTATGTTATGGATGGTAACTCCGCTCTAGTATATAGATATATACTGTATATATTGTGACAAAGTCACTGGCAGAATACTGGAGAGGAGATATGTTTCGTCGAGGCTGTTGGCTTCAGTGATGAGAAACATGGAAGTTTCTCCTGCATAGTAGGTGCAGTGAGGGTTAAACAGCCATTTAAAAAGGGCATGTTTTATAGGTGGATGGCTGCAATGCGGGCGGGAGGTCATTCACCATATCTCCACCCCAGGGCGAGGTCTGGGCTTTAAATAGTCATCCTTTTCACTCAGGTGGTGTTCAGTGTGTGGAAGTTCCTGAGAGAGCTGGTGTTTGTGCTAAAACTGGACCATGTACTCTTGCTAACCATGAGTGGCCAGACCTTGACTGAAGTAAGGACTGTTTCTGTACCTTTTTATTATTTTACTCACTTGTATAGCGCCATTAATTCCACAGCGCTTTACAGACATTATCGGCGCTGTCCCCATTGGAGCTCACAATCTACATTCCCTATCAGTATGTCTTTGGGGTGTTGGAGGAAACCGGAGAACCCGGAGGAAATCCACACAAACACGGGGAGAGCATACAAACCCCTTGCAGATGTCATCCTTGGTGGGATTTGAACCCAGGTCCCCAGCGCTGCAAGGCTGTAGTGCTAACCACTGAGCCACCGTGCTGCCCCCTTTTTGTTTCTTGTTGTTATGCCATAACTGCCATGTTTATGTTATGCACTTGACCGTGGTTTATGATGCTTCCTACAATAAACCACTAAGTCATTTAAAGAGACAGTGTTCTGTATCTCCCTCCGAGTGCAGCAGAGCGAGCAACTCTACCACAATATATATATAGCAGAGCTGAATAATTATTTTGTACATGAAGATTGCTCAATGAGTTAAGACAAGTCATTGGGTTTGTATACTATATATACTGTCCCTTTATCATTCCTAGTCTGAACGCAATCATTGATTCACTATTAGTCTCTTCAGGTAATGAAAACCTCGTTACGCCGTATTCCACAACTTCATTATATTAAATTAATCTTGATGACAGATTGAAGATTAATGATTGTCGATGTCAAGAAGCCTATGAGCCATCTCCTACATATCACATGCACCATATGGCAGGGGCCTTGTAGCAATCACATCAGGCTGCTGACATTTATCCAGGGACGGTATAATGCCAAGCGGCCCCGTGCGTCTACGGCACATTAGATGGGAGTTCATTTACTCCTCTCACTCTTCTGTTAGGAAGTCTCAATTGTACATTTGGAAAAACTTTGATTTGGGGGAATTAAATTGTTTTAACAAAATTGATTACGTTTTTAAACATCCTGTAAGCTTTAAAGATTTTCTCCGCTCAAGAAGGGAATACGTAGGATTTGGGGGACACTACAAAGGTCTGGCTATGTAAATATATAAGCGCTACTAATGTGCTTGTTACAAATATTTTTCTTTTAGTCTCCACTGATTTTTGTAGAGATTGTAGTAGGAGATAACTAGGTACAGCCCTCCTCAATGAGAACTTAAATTGCAGACCACAGAGCTACACACTTCACAATCCCATTGTCCAGGCTGTTGCAGACAGCCATGGCCATCAAGAATGGATAGAAGACCAATAAAGGTAGTCTTAGTTAATCGCTTAGATGCTGCGGTCAATAGAGTTCATGGCATCTAAGGTGTTTGATTGAGGGAGTGGGTTCCCAATCAGAGACTTGTCCCCAAGCAATACAATGCATTGGGCTGATCTTGTCCTATGGTGGATTTGGGGCTAACACTGGCCAATTCAAGTCCCTTTAGAGGGCAGAAATATGATTAAGTTTAATAAAGTTTTATTAAAAAAACAAATCTTTCCTTCCCCATCCCCCAAAATAAAAATTCATAAAAAAAAATGTTTCATTACATAATTTAAAAAAATAACCTAAAATAATGCATAGTTTCTACCCCTGCAAACATTACAATGACCTTAATATTTTTTTCTGCATGGTAAATGCCGATACTAATAAAAAATGAAAAAAAATTGAACTGTTTTTATTTTGCAATAATTCTACCCCCCTAAAAAAATTATAAAACTAATTAATAAATTATATGCATCCCAAAATAGTATACTGTATGGTTAAATGAAAACTTAAACTTGTTTTGCAAAAAAATAAGCTATCATATGTCTAAGGTGATGGAAAAACATAAAAAGTTTAACCTCTCAGAATTTGACAACATAAAAATGACTTTTAAAGAAAAAAACCCCAAAACAAATAAACATATCTTTATTGTACAAAGGTATTAAAATGTTAAATAAACTACATTAATTTGGTATCACCATAACCGTACTGAGCTACAGTATAGAATAAAGGTAACTTGTTTATTATACTCAATGATAAAAAGCATAAAGCAACATAAAAAATAAATCCAATATACAGTACAGACAAAAAGTTTGGACACACCTTCTCATTTAAAGATTTTTCTGTATTTTCATGACTTTGAAAATTGTACATTCACACTGAAGGCATCAAAACTATGAATTAACACATGTGGAATTATATACTTAACAAAAAAGTGTGAAACTACTGAAAATATGTCTTATATTCTAGGTTCTTCAAAGTAGCCACCTTTTGCTTTGATGACTGCTTTGCACACTCTTGGCATTCTCTTGATGAGCTTCAAGAGGTAGTCACCGGAAATGGTTTTCACTTCACAGGTGAGCCCTGTCAGGTTTAATAAGTGGGATTTCTTGCCTTATCAATGGGGTTGGGACCATCAGTTGTGTTGTGCAGAAGTCTGGTGGATACACAGCTGATAGTCCTACTGAATAGACTGTTAGAATTTGTATTATGGCAAGAAAAAAGCAGCTAAGTAAAGAAAAACGAGTGGCCATCATTACTTTAAGAAATGAAGGTCAGTCAGTGCGAAAAATTGGGAAAACTTTGAAAGTGTCCCCAAGTGCAGTTGCAAAAACCATCAAGTGCTACAAAGAAACTGGCTCACATGAGGACCGCCCCAGGAAAGGAAGACCAAGAGTCACCTCTGCTTCTGAGGATAAGTTTATCCGAGTCACCAGCCTCAGAAATCGCAGGTTAACAGCAGCTCAGATTAGAGACCAGGTCAAAGCCACACAGAATTCTAGCAGCAGACACATCGCTTCAACAACTGTTAAGAGGAGACTTTGTGCAGCAGGCCTTCATGGTAAAATAGCTGCTAGGAAACCACTGCTAAGGACAGGCAACAAGCAGAAGAGACTTGTTTGGGCTAAATAACACAAGGAATGGACATTAGACCAGTTTGGTTCCAACAACCGTGTCTTTGTGCGATGCAGAAAAGGTGAACGGATGGACTCTACATGCCTGGTTCCCACCGTGAAGCATGGAGGAGGAGGTGTGGTGGTGTGGGGGTGCTTTGCTGGTGACACTGTTGGGGATTTATTCAAAATTGAAGGCATACTGAACAAGCATGGCTACCACAGCATCTTGCAGCGGCATGCTATTCCATCCGGTTTGCGTTTAGTTGGACCATAATTTATTTTTCAACAGGACAATAACCCCAAACACACCTCCAGGCTGTGTAAGGGCTATTTGACCAAGAAGGAGAGTGATGGGATGCTACACCAGATGACCTGGCCTCCACAGTCACCAGACCTGAACCCAATTGAGATGGTTTGGGGTGAGCTGGACCGCAGAGTGAAGGCAAAAGGGCCAACAAGTGCTAAGCATCTCTGGGAACTCCTTCAAGATTGTTGGAAGACCATTTCCGGTGACTACCTCTTGAAGCTCATCTAGAGAATGCCAAGAGTGTGCAAAGCAGTCATCAAAGCAAAAGGTGGCTACTTTGTAGAACCTAAAATATAAGACATATTTTCAGTTGTTTCACACTTTTTTGTTAAGTATATAATTCCACGTGTGTTAATTCATAGTTTTGATGCCTTCAGTGTGAATGTACAATTTTCATAGTCATGAAAATACAGAAAAATCTTTAAATGAGAAGGTGTATCCAAACTTTTGGTCTGTACTGTATATACTAGTGATGAGCGAGCATGCTCGCCACTATTCGGTACTCGCCCGAGCATCACCATGCTCGGTAGGTTTGGTGCTCGGTGAGTATTTTTCGAATGCTCGGGTGGGAGCTCGGGTTCCCGCCCCACATTTTTGGCCAATTAACATGCAGGGATTGCCTGCCAGTCACTGTAATGCCGCAGCCATGTTGGTTGTGGCATTACAGTGATTGGCTGGCCGCACAGCATCATCAGGTCTATATCAGACCCAGTGACCCTATGCTTGTCACAGTCTATCCTTTAGACAGGCAGAGTAGGGAGAGCTGTAGCTGAGTGAGGGAGAAAATTGGCGGTTTATTAGTGAGGTATTAGGTTATCCATAGCTATATATACACATCTGAACTAACAGTCCTTCTATGGACTAATCCAGCTGCATAGTATTAATCCGGGTGATAGCAGGAGTTAGGCAGGCAGAGTTTGTGGACACTGTATACAGCAGAATAGGGTCCATTGCACATTTTGTCTGCTGCTGTTACAGATACCATAGCCCTAGATATCAGGGCTTTTTTTTTTTTGCTCTTAATCCTGATTATTTATATCTATAACGCAACTGCCTAAAACCGTGGTCATCAGATGTGATCCGATATTACTGCCGTAATAATCGTGACATTTTTTGGAGCGTGCAAAATATTACACTCCAGTTAAAGTCTGTCAGTTGTGTGTTCAACCTATTCACACTTGGTCACTGACCAATACCACATCTGTAAGGCCACTGCCTAAAACCGTGGTCATCAGACGTGATCCGATATTACTGCCGTAATAATCGTCACATTTTTTGGAGCGTGAAAAATACTACACTTCATTTAAAATGGGCAAGGCGCGTGGCAAGGGACAGGGAAGTAAACGTGATGGTGATGGTGCACGCAGAGGCCGAGGCCGTGGGCAAGATGAAACTGTGCCTGCTGAGGGAGTACAACCAACACCCACATCATGTCGAACTACCTTCTTGTCCCAATTTCTAAGGAGCCCCGGAACACCACTCTTGAAGCCAGAGCAGTGTGAAAAGGTTGTTGGTTGGATAGCAGATAATGCTTCCAGTCAGTTTGCCACCACCACCACCCGGTCTTCCACATGGTCCAGTGTCTCAGTAGCCGTGAGTCTTGATCACATATTCCTCACCCTGATCCTCCTTCCTCCCACCATGCCGAGTGCCTGAAGACAAGTGATCCCTCACTTGGACACTCCGAAGAGCTGTTCACTTTTCCATTTATAGATTCGGGCCTCTTGCCTGGCCCACTTCAAGCGGGTCAAGAGAAGATAGCATATAGCGATGCTCAAATATTTGAGCAGCCACAGTCACATGAAGGCGACGGTGGGAAAGTGCAATTACTGTGGCAAGAGGTGGATAATGATGATAGGACACAATTGCCGGGAAGGCGGGAGAAGGCGCAGGGTGCGTACGTGGAAGAGGTGGTGGATGATGAAGTCACTGACCCAACCTGACAAAGTGACATGCATAGCGAGGACAGCAACACAGAGTGCGAGGGAGGTGTAGCAACACAACAGGCAGGAATAAGCAATGGGATGGCCGCAGACACAAGCTAGGCTACTTTTCCCCGGAACACCAGCACGACGGAAGTTGCCAGTCCAAATGTTAGGTCTTCCAGAGTCTGGCTCTTTTTTAAAGACTGTCCAGTTAACTCCAAAAAGGCCATTTGCAAAATCTGCTATGCAGCATCAGCAGGGGCAGGAAAACTACCAGCCTGACCACCACCAGCATGCTCAGGCACATGACAGCAAAGCACCCGACTAGTTTGGCCAAACGCCAGGCTCCAAGAACACCACTGCTTGTTTTTCCTCTGTTGTGCATGCACGCCAATCCCCTGTCCATGGTGCAGGTGAAGATTGTGTCTGCCCTGCACCTGTCATTGCACACTTGCAACCACCCCCATCAGCAACAACATCCACGTCCTTGTCCCAGCTCAGAGTTCAGTTGTCCCTATCCCAGTCCTTTGAATGCAAGCACAAATATGCAGCCAACCACCTACAGTCCACAGCGCTAAACTGCCATATTTCTGGATTGCACTTGAAATGTTGCATTTTAGGCTCATGGAGACGGAATCTTTCTGCGACCTCATATTGGCGGCCGTCCCTTGGTACTCGGTCCCCTGCTGCCACTACTTCTCCTGGTGTGCCATCCCAGCCTTACACAAGCACGTGTCCCAGAACATTACCCATGCCCTCAACAACGCAGTTACTGGGAAGGTCCACCTAACCACGGACACATGGACAAGTGGTTGTGGCCAGGGACGGTACATCTCGCTGACGTCACACTGGGTTAATATGGTGGAAGCTGGGACCCAGTCGGACCCTGGGATGGAACACGTCCTCCCTACGTTAAGGATTGCGTGCCCTGGGTAAGTCAAGGTCACCCCTACATTCTACAGCTCCTGCAACTCCTCCTCCTCAGCCTCCATCTCCGAAATGACCATATCAGTCGGAAGCTGGAAGCACTGCAGCACTTCCTTGGCCAAACGGCAACAGGCTGTGCTGAAGCTAATATGCTTAGGTGACAAACCACACACCGCTGCAGGGTTGTTGATAGCTGTAACAGAGCCGGCTGATCTGTCTGTCACTGTTGAACCTACAGCCAGGCATGGTCGAGTGTGACAATGGCCGGAACCTGGTGGCGGATCTGAAGCTAGGCGAGCTCGCACAAGTACCATGCTTGGCCCATGTGCTCAACGGGTTCAGCGGTTTCTCAAAAACTACCCAGATATGCCTGATCTACTTATGAAAGTACGCTGCATATACGCCCATTTTCGAACGTCAACTACAGCTTCCGCCGCCCTTGCCGTGCTACAGCAACATTTGCAGCTTCCAGCTGACTGGTGTGTGATGTTACCACGCATTGGAACTCAACGTTGCAGATGTTGGAAAGGATTTGTGAGCAGCAGAGGGCAGTTGTAGAGTACCAGCTTCAACACCCCCATCGGTATTCAGGTCATCCTCCTCACATAAGAGCTGATGAGTGGGCATGGATGTCTGATATCTGTGCCGTCCTCCAAAACTTTGAGGACTTCATCAAGATGGTAAGCGGCGATGACACCATAATTAGCGTCACCATCCCACTTCTCTGTCTACTGAAACGCTTGCTATTCACAATTAAAGAACAATTGCAGGCAGAGCACGATGAGATGGAGCAAGAAACCAGACAGGGTGATGGCACATAGCCGAACCTCATCTCATCTCAACGCGGATTGGGTGATAATGAGGAGGAGGAGGAAGATGAGGAGGAGGAACAGGAGCTGTTTTCCTGCGCTACAGACGGTACTACCCACACAACAGTTATACCGTCTGTTCAGCGTGGATGGCCTGAGGAGAGGGAGAACGAGGAGGAGGACCAGGAGGAGGATGAGGAGGAGGAGAACATGGACAGTTGTCATCTTGGTCAGGTCAAGGAACACTTGGCTGCTGGCAGACTGGCACACATGGCTGACTTTATGTTCTGCTTCATTTCCCGTGACCCTTGCACATTTTGGCCAACAGCAATTACTGGTTGGTCACACTTCCACACTTCTAGACCCACGCTACAAGGAGAACTTTCTATCTCTCCTTACTGTGGCGGAGAGATCTAATAAAATGTTGCAGTACCAGAAGGCCCTTGTTGAGGAATTATTAAAAAAATTCCCATCTGAAAATGCTGGCAGCAGAGGTCACAGTGTGTTGGACAATCAAGGAGTACAGGCAAGGAAGACACAAATACAATGCAGCAGAGGCAGGGAAACACTGTCTAAGGTCTGGGACAATTTTCTCAGACCCTCTCAGCGTCCAGGCCCTGATGCGCGGGGTACTCTAACAAGGAGGGAAAAGTTTTGGAAGATGCTGAAGGAGTACCTTGCCGACCATACCAATGTCCTCTGTGATTAATCTGTGCCTTATAACTATTGGGTATCCAAGCTGGACACATGGTATGAACTGGCTCTCTATGCCTTGGAGGTTCTGGCCTGCCCTGATGCTAGCTTTTTGTAAGATCGGGTTTTTAGTGCTGCCGGGGGCATTATAACTGATAGATGCATTCGCCTGTCAACTGAAAATGCTGACAGGCAGACTCTTATCAAAATGAACAAGGGCTTGAATGGGCCAGACTTCTCAACACCACCAGATGATAGCAGCGGAACATAAAGTCAAATCGAATGGCTTTTTTTGGGGGGGAGTAATCCCATGCACCTCTTCACACCCAGGCATGGGTATACACTTACTGATTTTGTCTATTTTCTGTTGTCCTCCTCCTTCTTGTTCTCCTCATCCTCCACCACCATATCAACAGGGTAACCGTAAGCAACACCCACATCATTTTTTTAATGGTGTTTATGATGCCTGTAGGAAATTATTTTTAGAGGCCTACCTCTAACATTCTGTATGTTATATAGTATGTTCATGTATACCCCCCAGGGGTAAATATTTTTCAGCCCATGCACTTAGTGCAAGGGCATTGCCAGTATAGGAGACCCACTCCTTAACAATGGTAACTTTTTTTTAAATGAGGATCTCCTCTATGTCTCTTCAAAGGAGTATTGGAGTGCATCCTAATTTTTGGCAGCCCTTGCAGTTACCGCATGGGCATTACCACTATTAGAGACCCACTCCTTAATAATGGGAACAATTTTTTTAATAAGGACCTCCTCAATGTCTCTTCAAAGGGGTATTAGAGTGCATCCTAATTTTAAGCAGCTCTTGAACTTGCCCACTCCTTTATAATGGGAACAAGAAAGCATAGCCGGCTGATGGCCCTTTAACAATAGTGAGGGCCGACTGCTGGCCCTTTAAGAATAGTAAGGGCCACGTGATGGCCTTGTAAAAATAGGCTTTGTGACTTTCCCAGTCTTTCCTTCATAAATGAATCAGGATGTGTCTGATCATGTCTCACACACCACATGGCCAGATAAGGTAGAAAAATGTTAAAATGAAATTTACCGGTGAATGTATTTTTCACTGTTGAAAGCAATGCAAAAGTGCAAAAACGCATCAAAAATGCTACGTGTGAACATAGCCCAAGGTATGGAGGAGCATTTTTGTTTTTGGTTATTTATTTTGCCTTATATACAAGTCATTACCCTGGAAAGAATGTTCCTGAACATTTTTTCCATGAAAATCCATTTGGCTTAGTTTTTGTATGTTTTATTGTGAGTCCGTAAAAGTGGCATAATACTCTGACAACATTGTTCTCAGCAATGACCTGGGAGTCAGAAATGCTTCCAGGGGTCTCCCCTATGCTGTTCCCATATAATTTTAGCACTGTTCCCATCGATTTGGTCAATTTTTAGGCCCCCTACAGACCTTCGGGGGGCTGCAGGAAAAATGCTCGAGTTTCCCATTGACTTACAGTACAGACCAAAAGTTTGGACACACCTTCTCATTTAAAGATTTTTCTGTATTTTCATGACTATGAAAATTGTACATTCACACTGAAGGCATCAAAACTATGAATTAATACATGTGGAATTATATACTTAACAAAAAAGTGTGAAACAACTGAAAATATGTCTTATATTCTAGGTTCTTCAAAGTAGCCACCTTTTGCTTTGATGACTGCTTTGCACCGGAAATGGTCTTCCAACAATCTTGAAGGAGTTCCCAGAGATGCTTAGCACTTGTTGGCCCTTTTGCCTTCACTCTGCGGTCCAGCTCACCTAAAACCATCTCGATTGGGTTCAGGTCTGGTGACTGTGGAGGCCAGGTTGTCTGGCGTAGCACCCCATCACTCTCCTCCTTGGTCAAATAGCCCTTACACAGCCTGTAGGTGTGTTTGGGGTCATTGAAAAATAAATGATGGCCTGTTGAAAAATAAATGATGGTCCAACTAAACGCAAACCGGATGGAATAGCATGCCGCTGCAAGATGCTGTGGAAGCCATGCTGGTTCAGTATGCCTTCAATTTTGAATAAATCCCCAACAGTGTCACCAGCAAAGCACCCCCACACCTCCTCCTTCATGCTTCACGGTGGGAACCAGGCATGTAGAGTCCATCCGTTCACCTTTTCTGCGTCTCACAAAGACACGGTGGTTGGAACCAAAGATCTCAAATTTGGACTCATCAGACCAAAGCACAGATTTCCACTGGTCTAATGTCCATTCCTTGTGTTCTTTAGCCCAAACAAGTCTCTTCTGCTTGTTGCCTGTCCTTAGCAGTGGTTTCCTAGCAGCTATTTTACCATGAAGGCCTGCTGCACAAAGTCTCCTCTTAACAGTTGTTGAAGAGATGTGTCTGCTGCTAGAACTCTATGTGGCATTGACCTGGTCTCTAATCTGAGCTGCTGTTAACCTGCGATTTCTGAGGCTGGTGACTCAGATAAACTTATTCTCAGAAGCAGAGGTGACTCTTGGTCTTCCTTTCCTGGGGCAGTCCTCATGTGAGCCAGTTTCATTGTAGCGCTTGATGGCTTTTGCAACTGCACTTGGGGACACTTTCAAAGCTTGCCCAATTTTTTGGACTGACTGACCTTCATTTCTTAAAGTAATGATGGCCACTCGTTTTTCTTTACTTAGCTGCTTTTTTCTTGCCATAATACAAATTCTAACAGTCTATTCGGTAGGACTATCATCTGTGTATCTACCTGACTTCTGCACAACACAACTGATGGTCCCAACCCCATTTATAAGGCAAGAAATCCCACTTATTAAACCTGACAGGGCACACCGGTGAAGTGAAAACCATTTCCGGTGACTACCTCTTGAAGCTCATCAAGAGAATGCCAAGAGTGTGCAAAGCAGTCATCAAAGCAAAAGGTGGCTACTTTGAAGAACCCAGAATATAAGACCTATTTTCAGTAGTTTCACACTTTTTTGTTAACTATATAATTCCACATGTGTTAATTCATAGTTTTGATGCCTTCAGTGTGAATGTACAATTTTCAAAGTCATGAAAATACAGAAAAATCTTTAAATGAGAAGGTGTGTCCAAACTTTTGGTCTGTACTGTACATTCGGCTTGAGTTTCCTATTGACTTACATTCGGCTCGTTGTTTGAGTTGAACACCCGAGCATTACGATTTGCTCGACCCGAGCAACAAGTACCTGAGCATTTTAGTGCTCGCTCATCACGAATATATAACCCCAAAAATGTAGCACTGAAAAATAACAGAAAAAAGATTGCCCTCATCATAATGCATTATTAATGGAAAAATTAAAAAGTCACAGCTCTTCAAATGCAAAAATAAAAGCATGAAAAAAAAAATTTAATAAATAAATGAATTAATTAATTTTCCAATCTAAAATCAATGAGTTATTAAAGACCTAAAGTGTTATTTCCATCTTCATAGATGGGTATCGTTATATAGCCCTTGCAAAAACAATTCCTTTTACATTTTACTGTTTATTACAATTTTTAACATTTTTCTTTTGTTTACAGCTCATTGCCTAGAAGTCCGACCACCACAGTTATCTAGCAGTGGTGGCCAAACAATCGCAAGCTCTTTTCTATTCAGTTTGTAAGCGCTGCACTTTTTCCAGAAGGCACTCTCAAATGAGCAGTGGCTCTGTGTATTTTTGTATATTCTTTTTTTTGTCAGTTTCAACCATTGGTTTATTCCCTGAAGGCGCCGTGCAATTCCTTCCTTGGACTATTACATGGCTGTCGGCTAGATTCGCTTTCTGAAAAACTTTATTTTCAGAACAGACTTTCACTAAATTAGAGACTTCTGGTAATTTACTGCAACTTCTGGCCATGTCTTCAAATATTCTTGACGTATTGGAAAGTGTACAGCGCGTCTGTGTGCAGAACCGCGGATCAGCAGATGAAATACAGACACAGATAGAGGCTTCTTGGGGGAAAAAAAAATCAACTTTGTGTTTATAAACCGAGATTGAGGACTCTGCGGCTTCGGAGGGCGACTGTTGTGGGAATATCTGTGAGTGATGCGGCTGCTAGACGCTATCAAATATAACACAGCTCCTTTGAAATACTAAAGACTGAGTCAATAAAAGCGCTGCGGTTTCATCTAATACAATGCAGAAGCCGTAGGATAGTGAGACGCTGTCAGTAAATGCTGATTGAAGCAAATTAATGTCTTAGCACATAACATTAGGCATGATAGAAATGAATAAATGCAAACCATGTGTGATTATGTCAACTCCGTAATGTATAGATGGGACTATTTAAAGGGGGCTTCCAATGATTAGAATATACAATGGCGGGGCTATGTTTGGAGAAAATCATTGTTTTGTGTCGGGCTACATTAATTTTTGTAGAAATTGTATTAGGGTATATTTAAGTAGGAGTGCAGAGAATTTGATTAAGGCTAGGATCACATGATGGTATTTCCACTCATCCTAGAGATTTGGACGATTATCAAAAATCATAGTTTATCATAGGGTGATCCATAGTGTGATCGAATTTTCTTGGATGACTCCATTCTGTCAGTCCTTAAAAATCGGACTGCACTCAGATGTCATCCTAGAGCGGTCCAAAGTTTTCCACTGGCTCAATGACTTGCATGGCTGAGTGCGATCCAATGATTGGATTCAACTTGGGCATGTGGCTTGGTCCGAGGAAAAGTTGTACATGTGCAAGGCCCCATAGAATAACATTGGTCCAAGTGCAATCCGATGTTTAGTCAGATCGCATTAGGACCGAAAATACAATTATGTGCACGAGCCCTAAAAGGGAGACTGTCAGCACAAAATGACTGTTCAAGCCAAGGACAGTTAGTGCACCATTGGCCTGACTGAGCCAATTTATTCACCCTCATACGTACAGTATTTATGTGATGCTGAGTCACTTCTCATGGACAAGCTGTGAGTCGGGGAAGTCAAGGAGCCTGAGGTCATAAGCCAGGAGGGTACGTCATAAACAGAGGGAAGGGACAAAGGCATAGTCAGGCCACAGTCCAGGATCAGAATTCCTAGAAGATAGCAGATCAAGAAAAAGGGGCTAGACAAACGGATGGTCAAAAGCAAATCCAAGGTCAGGTAACAAAGATCGGAATATAAGAACTCAGAGCACAGAGAGAACACACACCACTTGAGCTAAGCAAGAACTGACAATATTATAGTCATTGTCAGCCAGCTAAATAGCCAGGTAATCACACAGAATGGGCGACAGCTGGAGGAAATCCCACAGGTCTGGCCAGATTGGACAGCTGAGCCATCACAATACTGACAGCTCAGCACATCCCTACCTCAGATTGGGTAGCTGAACTGTCAATCACAATCCTGACAGTTCAGCACGCCCCTGATCCTATAGGGCAGCTGAGCTCTCATTGACAGCGTCCTTAGGACACTGTGATTGGTGGAATCGTGACAATTTATTTTCCATCTATCTCTGCCATCCTCTGGATCCAGTAAAGCCAGAGCTGTCAATCAAGGAAGGTTGCAGGACAGGGTTAGAAAAAAAATTCATGTGGGAAGGTGCAATACATTTCTAAAGTTGCAGCAAACACCTGTGCTTGGTTTGAACAGTCATTTTGTGCTAAAAGATTACCTTTAACTAACATTCTCTGCGCTCCGAGGTGAGGAGGCATGGCTATTCCTGACATTCTGTCTCTCCTTACGTATATGACGCGCCCCTGGGCCGTGGGGTACCCGGTGCCGGGCCGGTAGATTCTGGGGAATGTCACAGTGGCGGTGACCCGGTCCGTGCCCCAGGGAGGTCAATAAAAAGGGGTTATTGGGAGGGGATTTATAGTGTTTTTATAGAGTTCATGACGCCACCTGTGGAATTCGGCTAAAGGGAGCCGCCGCTGCGGAGCAGTCCTCTGAAGCTGTTGTTACTGCAGCAGGGATGGTGTGGCTCTCCTCAGGAAGAGCTAGCTCCAGGGCAGTGTAGATATTGCAGGTTGTGCTGGGCGTTGTAGTGCAGGGGTTCATGGCGCAGCAAAAAACACCGAGACAAGGAAGTGCAGTCCCAGGGTCTTTACTGGTGGTGATTAGACAAGCCGGGACTAGGGTACTGGCTAGAAGTGGAAGTCCGGGCAGCCTGGAAGCAAGTAAAGAATCCTCCTTGCCAGGTGAAGTTGGAGGCCTTCCCTTTTCACTAAACTCTTTGGCCCTGCTGCTTGTAGCTGTGCGGTGGCCCTCGTCCCTGAGTGTAACGTTTCTGTGCTCACCCGTATGGCAGGCAGCTCGGGCCTTGCTGGTGCGTCGCTCCCACGTGGCGGTGCTGGACCCTGCGGTGCTGCTGAGCCTCCGGGCGTCTGATGGGGCCAGGAGACCTGCAGTCTCCTGCCCTCCGGTTTCTGCGGCTGGGCCTTCAGTGCCCCACAGCCTCGGACTCCCGTGTCCGGTTCTTCTGTGTCCCTCTGGGGTGAACTGCCGCGCAGCTCAACTCCCCAGCTCCTCTCTCCTCGACATCCTGACTTCAACTCCTCACACTAAGTCTCACTAACCCCGCCCCCAGATCTCAGTTGCTAAGGGGAGGAACTCCCCTTGCTGGTCTGGAGCCAGGAAAGTGTTGCATGCTTAGTAAAACCTGATTAGGGGACCCCTGCTTGCTTCCAGGCATGGCATCACCTCTTGTGAGGGAGGCAATTCCACTGTGAAAACCGAACCCCTGGGGTGCCACATTCCCCCCTAGTTAACTTCAGTACTCCCGGACTGAGGATACCTTTTAAGATTAACAATTAACTATAACAATTCACATTACAAACAGGTTACAAAAGTCAAAAGTTACAAAAACCCAACAAAAATTAAAAGCAGTCACTGCGGCGCTTAGTCCTTACGCCACAATCCGGGGATTGTCTTTTTCCGGATAACTGAAATTTGGCTGGTGGGAACCGCATCAACCCACTTTGTGCATCATCCCTGGGCGTGGCTTCAGGGCACTCTTTCGTTGGGCCTGGTCTTCAGCCACGCCTGCGGTTTATTTTCTAGGCCAATTAGTAACTATATCCAACATTGTCCTGACTACACCTAGTCCTGTGGTCCAATTGTCCATAAATTTTACAAATATCTATATCCAGGATTATTTAACGGTTACAACTATAAACAACATACACATTAGTTCTCTTATACTTTATACTTTAGTTTCTCCAGCGAGCAGGGAGCTGACTTTTTGTGCTCCTGGTCGATATACGTAGTACGTTAGTTGTCACTGCCCTACCCTGGTCCCTAGTGTCTACCCCTTGTGTGGTGAGTTCAGTGTGAACTACACTACAGGTAGTCTGAGGTAACACCGGTAGGCTGGGTAATTTCCTATGAATTCTTTGGCTCACCATGGGTACGACAGGTTCACTGCTACCAGAGGGTAGATTCTCCTGATCTGCTGCTGATGAAGCATCTGTCTCTGGGGCCGACTGGTCTTCCAGATGTTCTGGAGCCTCTGCAGCTTCCGGTGAGGCCACTTGGAGAAAGGTCAGGACCGGTACCACAATCGCTTTGTTCACCTGCGTCCAAGACCGGGGAAATTCTCTGAGGACTGTCTGAACCGTTTCTTCCACCTCTTCTGTGGGCCGAGGGCTGCCTTGATCTTCTTCTGTGT
Organism: Phyllobates terribilis; assembly: GCF_046119375.1. Lineage (NCBI taxonomy): Eukaryota > Metazoa > Chordata > Amphibia > Anura > Dendrobatidae > Phyllobates > Phyllobates terribilis. The sequence continues at coordinate 76,550,158 of NW_027362764.1, forward strand.
GTTTCAATTGTTCAGGACATATCTTCAAGTGATCTCTTGAGACTGCCGCTGAAGTTCCCCCTCCATCTTTGCTGATGAGGCACACTTTAGTGTTGTCGTAATTCGAGGGTAGGATGGTGTATGGCTTAACCTCCCACTGGTCATCTAATTTATGGACTCGTCTCTTCCTCTTAAGTACCTGTTCTCCAGGTGATAAGGGAACGGCAGGTGCGTGCTGATTGTAAGTTTTCTCTTGCTTCTGTCTCGCCTGGGACAAACTTCTCTCAACACACTCTTGCACCTTGCGGTATTGTTGCTGCCGCTCGGTATCCCAATCCGCATCTGGTGATGTTGTTTCTGGTGTTAAGACTCCCATGTCCAAGTCAATGGGTAGCTTACCAGGTCTTGCTCTCATCAGGTAAGTGGGTGTACAGTTGGTAGAGTTCACCGGGATGTGGTTATATAGGTCCACCAAATCTGGTAACTTCTCTGGCCACAGGCTGCGCTCTTCAAGGGGCAACTTCTTCAACAAGTCTATCACCACCTGGTTCATCTTTTCACACAACCCGTTGGTCTGGGGATGATACGGCGTCGTCCTTATTTTCTTGCAGCCATACAAGTTACAGAATTCCTGGAACACCTCTGCTTCAAAGGCTGGACCTTGGTCGGTAAGCACTCATTTAGGGTAACCGTGCGGGCGACAAAAGTGCTGTTGGAATACTTTGGCTGCCGTCTGAGCCGTCTGGTCTTTTACTGGCACTACTACCAGGAACTGGGAGTAGTGGTCTTCTATGGTGAGAGCGTAGACATAGCCTGACCGGCTGGGGCTAGCTTCACGTGGTCCAAGGCTACCAGTTCAAGTGGTTGTTTGGTGATTATGGGCTGCAGGGGAGCCCTCTGGCTGTCACGGTCTTTTCATCTCAGGTTGCATGGACCACATTCTCGACATCATCTCTCGATTGCTTTCCTCATGCCAGCCCAGTAGAATCGCTCACGTAGCAGGACTTCCCACTTCTTCCACCTGAAGTGTCCTGCTCCATCGTGGTACGCTTCTAAGAACATTGACGCATCCCGCCTCAGGACTACCACCTGCCAGACCAGTTCATGTGTCCGGGAGTTGATGCTTCTTCGACACAGCTTTCCTTCGTAGATGAACAGTTTGCCCTTTTCCTTCCACAACTGTTGGGTCTCCTGTGGAGCATCTGGATCAGGGTGCGAGTCCGCTTGTGTCAGCAACTCCTTTACTAGGCAGACAGCCGGGTCACTATCCTGCGTTTCTGCCCATCCATGGTGGGGCAATGGGTTGAACGTGGCCTCTCTGTTGGCGGAGCGCTTGTCCCTCACACAGTGGGAGCACTGGGTCACCCCATGACGATGGAAAGCGGGTATCTCTATCTCCTCCAGCTCTTCCGGGTCTTCTCCCCCATCTGGCAAGTTAGGCATCCTGGACAGCGCATCAGCATTTGCATTTTTATGCCCCGCCCGATACTTGATGGTGAACTCATAGTTAGACAGTCGGGCCATCCATCGTTGCTCTAGGGCACCAAGCTTCGCAGTCTCCAGGTGCGTCAGTGGGTTATTGTCCGTGAAGACTGTAAATTTGGAGGAGGCGAGATAGTGCTTGAAGCGCTCTGTCACAGCCCAGATTATGGCGAGAAACTCCAACTTGAAGGAAATGTAGTTGTCGAGGTTCCTTTACGTGGGCCGGAGCTTCCTGCTGGCGTAGGCAATCACTCTCTCTCTGCCTTGCTGTACCTGGGACAGCACCGCTCCCAATCCCACGTTGCTGCCATCTGTATGGAGTATAAAGGGTTGGCCATAGTCGGGGTAGGCCAGGACTTCGTCTCCAGTCAGAGCCATCTTTAGTCGGGTGAAGGATTCGTCTTCTGGTTTACCCCATTTGAACGGAGGTTTCGGGTTCTTGGCCTTCTTGGACTGGCCTACCAGGAGGTCCTGCATGGGTGCTGCTATCTTGGTGAAACCCTTGATAAATCTGTAGTAGCCTACCCGCCCGAGGAACTGCCGCACTTCCTTGATAGTGGAGGGTCTTGGCCAGTCCTTGATCACGGTGACTTTTTCAGGGTCTGGCGCTACACCTTTGGCGCTTACCACATGACCTAGGTATTGCACCTTGGGCTTCAACAGGTGGCATTTGGACGGCTTCACCTTCAGGCCAAAACCGGATAGGGCTTCGAACACCTCGGCCAGGTGCTCCAGGTGGTCTTCATATGTCTTCGAGTAGACAATTATGTCGTCCAGTTACAGCAGGACAGTTTCGAAGTTCTTGTGTCCTAGGCAGCATTCTGTTAACCACTGGAAGGTTCCTGGGGCGTTGCAGAGCCCGAATGGCATGCAGTTGAACTCTCTGAGGCCCATTGGTGTTGTAAACGCGGTCTTTTCTTTGTCCGCCCCTGCCACAGGAACTGCCAATACCCACTGGTGAGATCCAAAGTGGAGAAATAATTAGCAGATCTTAATGCAACTAGTGACTCCTCAATCCTGGGTAATGGGTAGGCATCCTTATGTGTAATGCGGTTAATCTGCCTGTAGTCAACACACATCCTCATTGTACCATCCTTCTTTCTCACGAGATCTAATGGAGCTGCCCAGGGGCTACAACTATCTCTGATCACCCCAGTCTCCTTCATCTCCCGTAACATTCCCTTGGCACATTGATAGTGAGCTGGAGGTACAGGCCGGTACCTCTCTTTAATGGGTGGATGATCTCTGTGATGAAAGCCGGCCGGTGGGTGCAGCTCTCTGGCGCCCCCTTACCTCTCAGGTCAGTCAAGGTACTGCACCTAGAGAAAGTAGTGCCAGGTAGCTGCAACCAGCGCAGGGAACACGGTAGTGTGTTATCCCTTCAACGTCACTAAACCGTAACGTCACTACACAGCACAACTCGCTAGCGCCCTCTTAGCCTCAGGTCAGTCAAGGAACTGCACCTAGGATAAGCGGTCGCCAGGGAGACTGTCCTGTAACCTACTGGGTATCGGGGCCCTCTGTAGTGAGGGCGGTATATATATCTTCCTTGGCCGCGCCAGGAATATATATATCTGAACCTCCGACCGTCACTACCAGCCTTCCCCAATCCCCAGTTGGTATGCTGCCACCAGTCCCTATTTTAGATATACGCCCAGTCCGTGAATGGGCCTATATCGGGTCAGGAACCAACCCTGGGTAGCGTTTTGGCTTGAGCCGAGCTCACACGGACGTGCGTTCGTTATGCAGAATAAAAGGCAGGCCCACAATTACTTGAGGTAATTGATTATAATAATACACTAGATACACGATATACAACTAAATATACACAGGTATAAGGTCAGGCTAAACTATACAACAATGGAATACAACACACAGAATCACCACAGCATATCAGTTACCGGTTTCTTGATTTTCTTGTGACGCAGGGAGAGGATTCTGCGGTCGCAGGCACGGTTCTTTGTTACAGGCTGAGGCCTACCACCGCATGGTCAAACTGCTCCTCCCCTTGGTGGCCTCAGCTGGTGCTCAGATGTTCAGCACCCCACTCTTGGGTCAAGACTGACTTATCTCTTGTCTGTCCTGCTATCTTACCTGCCCCGTCCCGCCCACTGCTGGTGAGGTCAGCTGGCTCAGTCTCCACCCTCAGGTCTAACTTCGATCAGAAGCCCAAATTCTATGGAACCCAATAACTTCTTCTGGGATGGTCTCATGATACCCCCAGGGGTTCCCATGGATTCGGGCCGCCGTAACCGACCTTTTGATATCAATTATGATACCATACGGTCCTCAGGAATGGCTCCGCGCTATATCTTGGCTTCCAGAGCACGTACAAACGTCTACCGCGGAGGCTTGTGTGCGCAATGGCTCCGGGACGCCGTGATATTTTTTTTATTGGCCCATCCCATGCAACATGCGTGTACTTTTCATGTTTCTATATCTTATGCCTCCATGCTTGTGACAGACAAAGAAACTAGTCCTATGGGACAAATGGTCAGGTACAGATAGACGAAGCACCCCCCCCTGCTGGCTGTGTTTCCTCTCGAAGTCTTTGAAGCTCCTAGCATTCAAGTGTTAAGTAGGCCCTGGATGGGGGAAACTATCTAGTTGACGTTTTAACAGAAGGTCCCAAGGGTGGGGGCTGCTGAAGTGTGGCCATCCCTGGATATGATTTATCATTACCAAGATGGCGGCTACGGGTTCATCACACCTCCCCCTATACGAGGGCGCGAGGGGGTAGCACATTCCTGTGTTCCCCCGTGCGTCCTTCTGCACCCTCCCCTTGCCGGGATAACCCGTCAGCGTTACCGTGGTCACGGCCTCTTCTGTGGCGAATGGAGAAGTGGTACTGCTGGAGAGCGAGGCTCCAGCGTAGCAACCTGCCATTCGACCCAGAGACCGTGTGTAACCAGCTGAGGGGGTTGTGGTCCGTCTCCACGGTGAAATGGCTCCCGTACAAGTAGGGCTGCAGACGCTGCAGGGCCCATACAATTGCCAGGCATTCTTTTTTCACCGTGGAGTAAGCCACCTCCCGGGGCAGTAGCTTCCTGCTCAGGTACAAGACAGGATGTTCCTGGCCTGTCGTGTTGACCTGACTTAGCACAGCACCGAGGCCAAAGTCACTGGCGTCGGTCTGTACCACAAACGGCCGGTCGAAGTCGGCAGCTTGCAGTACAGGGGAGCTACTTAGGGCGGCCTTGAGTGCCCCGAAAGCTGTCTCGCAGGCGACTGTCCAGTCGACTGCGACGGGCAGCTTCTTCTTGGTGAGGTCCGTCAGGGGCTTGGCCAGGGTGCTATAGTGTGGGACGAACCTCCTATAGTACCCGGCGGTCCCCAAGAAGGACATCACCTGCTTTTTGGTCCTAGGAGTGGGCCAGGATGCGATGGCATCCACTTTCCCCGGTTCTGGCTTCAGAACCCCCCCGCCTACCCGGTGACCCAGGTAGAGGACCTCACTCATGCCCAGCTGGCACTTTTCCGGCTTGATGGTCAAGCCTGCCCGGTGGATCCGACCGAGCACCTGCCGCAGGTGCTCTAGGTGATCCTCCCAAGTGGGACTGAAGACTGCAATATCGTCCAAGTACGCAGCCGCGTACCCTTCAAGTCCCTCAAGCAGCGTATTGACCATCCGCTGAAAAGTGGCAGGGGCATTCTTCATGCCGAATGGCATCACTGTGGACTCGTACAGTCCAAAAGGGGTGATAAAGGCAGAGCGTTCCCTTGCCGCGGGGGTCAGAGGAATCTGCCAGTACCCCCGGCTCAGATCCATGATGGTCAGGTACTTAGCCCCGGCCATCCGATCGAGCAGGTCATCGATGCGTGGTATGGGGAACGCATCGGTGGCCGTTACAGCGTTGAGCCCCCGGTAGTCCACGCAGAACCGTGTAGTTCGGTCCTTCTTTGGTACGAGGACTACAGGCGAGGCCCACGCGCTGCTGGATGCCTGGATCACCCCCAGCTTCAGCATCTCGTCTATCTCTTGGCGCATGTTTCCCTGCACCTCGAAAGAGACCCGATATGCTGAACGCCGGATCGGCGGGTGATCGCCAGTGTCCACGTCGTGGACAGCCATCTCAGTCCTTCCGGGCAGGCTGCTGAACAGCCCCCGGAAGGGGTGCAGGGTGGTCCCCAGCTGGGACCGTTGGTCCTCCGTGAGCTGGTGGCCAACCCCCACATCCTCGATGGACCCACCCGCCTTGGCTTGGGTGAGCAGATCCAGGAGGGTTTCTACCTCTCCTTCCTCGGGAAGGTTGCACACTGGGTGGGCAGTCGCTTCCCGCTCATGATGAGCCTTCATCATGTTCACGTGGAAGGCCTTCCTCCTTCCACGGGCGTGATCCAGGGTGACCAGATAGGTGACGGCATTGAGTTTCTGGTGCACGAAGTAGGGACCTTCCCAGGCTGCCTGAAGCTTGTTCTGTGGTACGGGGACCAGTACCCACACCTTTTGACCCACCTGGTAGGTCCTCTCACAAGCATTCTGGTCGTACCACCGCTTCTGGTCGGCCTGGGCCTGGGCCATATTGTCCTGCACCAGCTTTGCCAAGGCCATCATCCTGTCCCGGTGGCGCACGACATACTCGATGACCGACACCTCGGGGGTGGCCAAATCCCCTTCCCATGCTTCCTTCACCAGAGCCAGGGGGCCCCGTACCCGTCGCCCGTACAGGAGCTCAAAGGGGGAGAACCCCGTTGAGGCCTGCGGAACCTCCCGGTAAGCAAATAGGAGGTGTGGGAGGTAACGCTCCCAGTCTCTCCCGTGGGAGTCGACCAACATCTTAAGCATCTGCTTTAAGGTGCCATTGAACCGCTCACACAGGCCATTAGTCTGTGGGTGATACGGGCTGGCCACCAGATGTTGCACCTGCATTTGCTTACAGAGGGACTCCATCAGCCGCGACATGAACTGGGTCCCTCGGTCGGTGAGCATTTCTTGGGGGAAACCCACTCTGGAGAAGATCTCCAGTAAGGCGGTAGCCACCTTGTCGGCCCGAATGGACGACAAAGCTACCGCTTCCGGGTACCGGGTGGCATAGTCCACTACCGTGAGTATGAAGCATTTCCCGGAGTGGCTGGGAGTGGACAGAGGTCCAATAAGATCCACAGCGACCCTCGAGAAAGGCTCTTCGATGATTGGCAGAGTTACCAGTGGGGCTTTGGGGCGCGGCCCCGCCTTCCCCACCCTCTGACAGGTGTCACACGAACGGCAGTAGGCACCCACCGCGGCTCCCATCCCAGGCCAGTAGAAATGCTGAGCTATCCTGGCCTTGGTTTTAGCGATCCCTAGGTGTCCGGCCATCGGAATCTCGTGTGCGATCCGCAACAATTCCGCCCTGAACGGATAGGGTACCACTAACTGTCGGTCCCTGGGCCACGCCTCCGGTGAACCCTGCTGGACCGTTACCCGGTACAGCCGTCCCTGGTCCCAGACCACACGCTCGCAGTCTGACTCCATGGGAGGCTGTGCCGCCTGTTCCTTGAGAGCTTTCAGGCTGTCGTCTGCTTCCAACGCAGCCTGAAATTCCTGACTTGATGTGGCCAGAATCGACGAAACTGCCACATCCTCCGTCAGCCCCTCCGGGCATGTCACCTGGCCGCTGTCTGACCTGGCAGACACTTGGTCAGAAGTGGGGAAGCCGTCGGACCTCTGCAAGGCTCCTTGGGCTCCGGCGCTCCCACTCCTGGTGACAGCGGCTATGACCGCTGTGACCGTGGGTAGTGCCTGCTTCCCCTCTGTTTCTGACCAAGCCGCCCGATCAGGCAGGCTTCCTAGGCCTTTGGACCTCTCGGATGTGGGGAACTCCTGCCCTGCGGTCTTACCTGGCGGCTCCTCTCTTGGGACACCCCCACCTCCCATGGCCTGTTCCTCCCCCTGCAGTGGGCCTATACTCAGCAGCCTGGATACCCCTGGGAGCCCTACACTGCCGGTAGCTGCCCCCCTCTCCATCCCTGAGCTTCCCTCTACAGAATCCTGCCCGCCCCCTCCCTCACCGGAGGACAAGAGGTCACGGCACGCCGGCTGAGCACCTCTGCGGGCATCCCCACACTCCCCACCTGCTTTCACTAACCCTGTTTGTGTTGTGTCTGTGCAGGTGTTACCCTCAGGTTTCACTCCCTCCTCCTCAGCAGGACACACACTACATACAACATGGTTGGCATTAGCAGCAGACAAATCAATACACTCTTGGGGGGCCGAACTTGGGGGTTCAGAAGGTACATACTGCGATACTAGACGCCCCAAGTCGGTCCCTAATAAAACATTTGCGGGAATATTTGGCGTTACTCCCACCTCCCGCATCCCCCTTCCGGCACCCCAGTCCAAATACACCATGGCAACGGGAAGTGCCGGCTCCACGCCTCCAACCCCGGAGACGGAAAGAGTCTTTCCTGGTACCAAGTCCTGGGGGGACACCACCTCAGGCCGTACCAGTGTTCGTTCAGCGCCCGTGTCCCGCAGTCCCATGACCGCAGAACGGCCTATGGTGACGGGTTGGATGTTGTCCAGGGACCTACCACCACCCCCTCCCACACACAAAACATTGGGCGCTCTCTGGGACTGGGATGGGGTCTTTTGGCGCTGGGGACACTCAGCCCTAAAGTGTCCTGGTTTGTTGCATAGATGACAACGTCTTACGTCTGGTCCTTGCCTGGAGAGGGCAACAGGGGGATACACCCCTTGTGTTCTAGGGGCCGGGGAAACAGGGGCATGACTGGGCTTACCCCCTCTCCAGGTGCTGCTGGCAGACTTCTTCAGCTCAGGCGCCCTGTTATTGGCATACTCGTCTGCCAGGGCGGCTGTAGCAGAAGCCCCTGTTGGTTTTCGGTCACGGAGGAACTGTCGGAGGTCCTCTGGGCAGTTCCACAAGAACTGCTCCGTGACGAACAGTTCCTGGACCTCCTGGCGGATAGTAAGCGCTAGACCCGAGGTCCAGTGCTCTGCGGCTCTCAACAGCGCCCGCATATGATCGGTCCAGGTGTCCTTGGGGCCACGCAGCAGGCTCCGGAACTTCTGGCGGTACGACTCGGGAGTGAGGTTGTACTGCCGGATCAGGGCCCGCTTGATGCAGTCGTAGTTCTGTACCTCCCCGGCAGGTAAGTCCCCCAAGGCATCCAGGGACTTACCCCTCAAACGGGGGGTCAGGTATCTGGCCCACTGATCCCGGGCCAGATGGTGCTGAAGACAGGTCCGTTCAAATGCCACCAGAAAGGAGTCCAGGTCCCCATCCTTCTCCAGTAGAGGGAAGTCCTCAGCTCGGACTTTGGACGACTTGGTCTCCTGATGGGTTGGTTGCTCTAGCGGAAGCCCCCGCTGGGCCAGGTCCAGTTGGTGCTGGCGCTCCGCAGCTCGCTCTGCACGCTCCGCAGCCTCCCGGCGCTCTGCAGCTTCACGCTCCGCAGCCTCCCGGCGCTCTGCAGCCCGCTCTGCACGCTCCGCAGCCTCCCGGCGCTCCGCAGCTTCGCGCTCCTCCTCCGCTGCCTTCTCTGATGCTGCCAGGAGGGTTTTGTAGACGGCATCGCCATGAGACTGGAGACTTGCCATAGCCGCTTGTAAAAGGGCTTGTGATCTGGACAGGCTGGGCTGGGTAGGTGGTGGGCAGCCCACTGCGGGACCGTATACTGGGGACTGGCTCCCTGAGGTGCCCGGGCTGGACTCCTCCTCGCCATGAGTAACAATGTCCTCCCCTCCTGCCACACGGACCGTAGCATTAGCCTCCTGCAGGGTCTTGCTCCTGGTGCCGTCTGCCATCTTGGTAACCGACACCGCTGCAACCCTGAGTTTGCACACACCTTGTTATACTTTTAGCCTGACCGTCTAACGTTGGGCTGACCTTAAGACTCCAGCAGTGGAAGTTACCACTGGCAGTCTTTAGTGCCTGGGAGTAGGGGTCCCACAACACTATTATTCTGCAATCCCACCGCTCTGCCACCAATGATATGAAAGCCGGCCGGTGGGTGCAGCTCTCTGGCGCCCCCTTACCTCTCAGGTCAGTCAAGGTACTGCACCTAGAGAAAGTAGTGCCAGGAAGCTGCAACCAGCGCAGGGAACACGGTAGTGTGTTATCCCTTCAACGTCACTAAACCGTAACGTCACTACACAGCACAACTCGCTAGCGCCCTCTTAGCCTCAGGTCAGTCAAGGAACTGCACCTAGGATAAGCGGTCGCCAGGGAGACTGTCCTGTAACCTACTGGGTATCGGGGCCCTCTGTAGTGAGGGCGGTATATATATCTTCCTTGGCCGCGCCAGGAATATATATATCTGAACCTCCGACCGTCACTACCAGCCTTCCCCAATCCCCAGTTGGTATGCTGCCACCAGTCCCTATTTTAGATATACGCCCAGTCCGTGAATGGGCCTATATCGGGTCAGGAACCAACCCTGGGTAGCGTTTTGGCTTGAGCCGAGCTCACACGGACGTGCGTTCGTTATGCAGAATAAAAGGCAGGCCCACAATTACTTGAGGTAATTGATTATAATAATACACTAGATACACGATATACAACTAAATATACACAGGTATAAGGTCAGGCTAAACTATACAACAATGGAATACAACACACAGAATCACCACAGCATATCAGTTACCGGTTTCTTGATTTTCTTGTGACGCAGGGAGAGGATTCTGCGGTCGCAGGCACGGTTCTTTGTTACAGGCTGAGGCCTACCACCGCATGGTCAAACTGCTCCTCCCCTTGGTGGCCTCAGCTGGTGCTCAGATGTTCAGCACCCCACTCTTGGGTCAAGACTGACTTATCTCTTGTCTGTCCTGCTATCTTACCTGCCCCGTCCCGCCCACTGCTGGTGAGGTCAGCTGGCTCAGTCTCCACCCTCAGGTCTAACTTCGATCAGAAGCCCAAATTCTATGGAACCCAATAACTTCTTCTGGGATGGTCTCATGATACCCCCAGGGGTTCCCATGGATTCGGGCCGCCGTAACCGACCTTTTGATATCAATTATGATACCATACGGTCCTCAGGAATGGCTCCGCGCTATATCTTGGCTTCCAGAGCACGTACAAACGTCTACCGCGGAGGCTTGTGTGCGCAATGGCTCCGGGACGCCGTGATATTTTTTTTATTGGCCCATCCCATGCAACATGCGTGTACTTTTCATGTTTCTATATCTTATGCCTCCATGCTTGTGACAGACAAAGAAACTAGTCCTATGGGACAAATGGTCAGGTACAGATAGACGAAGCACCCCCCCCTGCTGGCTGTGTTTCCTCTCGAAGTCTTTGAAGCTCCTAGCATTCAAGTGTTAAGTAGGCCCTGGATGGGGGAAACTATCTAGTTGACGTTTTAACAGAAGGTCCCAAGGGTGGGGGCTGCTGAAGTGTGGCCATCCCTGGATATGATTTATCATTACCAAGATGGCGGCTACGGGTTCATCACAATCTCCTGTGGGGATATGATGTTATACCCCTTTTACCTGCCCAAAGTCTAATGGGTGTTTACTGAAGACCCGCTCATACTCTTGGACCACCCAGTATACTCCATGCTTTTGGTGCAAAGGGGTGGAGTCAGTGCCCACTTGTAGCTTCTGACATCAATCCTCCATCTGCCCCTTGGAGCCATTATCCTCCGCCGGTTTGGATGGAGGCAAGGGTTCCACTGTCTTTATTGAGTTGTTACTGACAGTAAATAACTTAGCAAGGGTAGCATACCGGGGTAAATGGACCTCTTTCTCCCCACAATTCAGGATGCGTATCGGTACTCTCCCCTTGCGGACATCGACTACCCCCCTGGCTGTCAAGATGGTGGGCTTACTGTCAGAGTATACGGGTTCTACCAGGGCCTGATAATCTTGACCCCTGAGACCAATTGCTGCCCGACACCATATTAACATTTCGCTCCTAGGGGGCATTGCAATAGGGAATGGATCACTCATCCTGACACTGCCAATTTCCCCTACAGACAGCTCTACCTGTTGTCTTTTCATCAGGGCTCTGATCTCCTTCTGCAGAACTCGCTGCTGACTGGAACTGGCAGTCTCTGCGACCTGTTGTAACAAAACAATAATTTCTCCAAGACAATTTTCTATCACATTAGTGTGTAAGGTTATCATGGGATGACTTTCTTGGCGATCAATATCAACAATAATCATTCCTTGTGATGGCAATTCTACTTTGCCAACTTTTATGGTCACCTCTTTATACCCCACCTGAGGCAAGGGCTGACCATTGCTGGCATAGATGTTAAGATGTTCATCTGGACTGTGGGTAATATCTGTGTCAGTCCAGTATTGCTTATAAAGGATATATGGCATCGTGGTCACCTGCGACCCAGTGTCCAGCAGCGCGTTCATTGGGATGCCATCAAGCACGACAGGTAGGACCAGCCGTCCTCCCATGTACTTGTCTCGCCAGCTTTGTGGGCCTTTTCGTCTTACTCCTGGGGGTTGGCCCTCTGCCCCAGGTGTTGCTCGTTTAAATTGCAGAATCTTGCGTAGTGTCCCGCCTTTTGACAGCGGCGGCAGATGGGTTGTCCGTCCTGGTCGTAGCGATTGCTGTTCCTCCCTCTGATCGGTGGAATTCTTCTCTGTCGTCACCACGTAACGTCATCTGGACTGGAAGCCAGCTGGATCTTCTCCTTTGGAGACACTTGCATGGCCTGCACGGTTTTGGTCAATGCGGCCATGCTTTTGGTCAGGTCCTGGACCTGAAGGCGCAGGTCTGCAGACGGGTCATTGTCCAGAGTCTGCGCGTCAGCCCCCACAGGTTCTGGGGAAAAGGATGCTGGGCGCCGGTGGGATGCAGCGCCTTCTGGTGTTGATTCCCGCAGCACCCGGATGGCTCTGTCTTTAAATTGCGAAAAGTGCAGTTCAGGGTTTTGCAGAGCCATAATGCGCAGCTGTGTCCTGTGAGCGCTGGACAGGAGCCCCTCAATAAACTGCTCAGTCAGCAATCTGTCCTCCTCATGCACACTGTCGGGGTCTACCTGTTTGATGGCCCGCAGCGCCTCCTGCAGGTTAAGAGCATAGTCCCGTACACTGTCCTGTACTCTTTGTTTGCACCCGTAAAACTTCATTTTAATTTCTGCTGCAGTGCGGGTGTCAAAGGTGTCCTTTAGTCTGGCTAGTATTTCTTTTACAGTGCCTTTGTCTCTGCCCGGCCAGGACTTCACTTCTCTCTGGGCTGCACCGATTAGCTGGCCTATGAGGATGCTGACTTTTTGCTCCTCAGACAGGGGGTACACTTTAAATAAACTGCGCAGTCTCTCCTCAAAGTCGTTCAGGGTGTGCGACTCCCCTGAGTACTGGGGCAACCACGCCGCCCCCGGTATATATGGCATTGATAACGGCATCACAGTGGCAGCGGCTGCGCCTGCGGCTGAACCCTCCTCCATGTTAGGCATCTTCCTTCCCCCTAGTGAACCTCAGCTAGGTCCTGGGCGTCTGCTGACGTACCAGTATGCTGCTCTGCAGGCGGAGGGATCTCTTACCCGGCGGTTCCGGATCGGGGCTTCTTTCTTCCCCCTCGGCGGGCGGCAAACCACGTTATAACACAGTTCAATAAAGTTTATGGCACACAGGACCCGGTTATACCGGGCTTCGTGAATCCAGTTCATGACGCCAAGTTGACGCGCCCCCTGGGCTGTGGGATACCCGGTGCCGGGCCGGTAGATGCTGGGGAATGTCACAGTGGCGGTGACCCGGTCCGTGACCCAAGGCGGTCAATAAAAAGGGGTTATTGGGAGGGGATTTATAGTGTTTTTATAGAGTTTGTGACGCCACCTGTGGAATGCGGCTGAAGGGAGCCGCCGCTGGGGAGCAGTCCTCTGAAGCTGATGTTACTGCAGCAGGGATGGTGTGGCTCTCCACAGGAAGAGCTAGTGACGCGCCCAGGGGATGGGGACGACTCGGTACCCGGGCCTTTGCCTGCTTTCGGGGATGTCGCGGTGGTCGGCTCCCGGGCCCGTACCCTGGGGTCACTCTTGAAAAAGGGGATTGGAACTTGGATAGAAAATAAAAATAAAGTAAATAGTTTGTGACGCCACCTGTGGTACCTGGTAAGGATTACCAGCGCTGCTTCAGACCTTCGGGGGTGTTGGGATGGCAGCTGAGGTGTTTCTGCTCCCCACAGGTGGAGCGGGCCCCCGGGGCAGGGATGGTGTGAAGGGATGCAGGAGAGATGGGACCTGCCAGGTCAGAGGAAGAACAGACACACATACCGGGGCTAGTTTCAGTACCTTTACTGCAGATGGTAGTCGGGTACGGTCCAGGGTACTTGTAGGTGGTGTGCACTTCTTGTCTTGCTCCCCAGTGAGCGGGTGTAAGGCCTCCTTTCTGTATCTTCCTGTCTCTCTCCCTGGAGCTTCTGACCTGCCTGGAACAGGGTCTAGCTCCCTTGATGTTTCTCTCGCCCGTGTTGCTTGGCGGCGAGGGCTTTCCCACTGGTTACCACGATCCCTGGACGCTGGGACCTTCGTGGTACCTAGTCCTCTGAATGTGCGGTATTCACGGGTGGACTGAGGGATATGAAATCCTCCTCAGTATGCCGGATTCCCTACTGGGCATAGAGATCCCAATAGGCTCGGGCCCGGTGCCCGGCTTGCATCAGGGGACGAACTCTCTGTGGTTCCTCTGTCCCTCATGGCTCTTCTCTTCTCCTTGCCTTCTAGCCCACTCGAGGCTCTCACTGGCCAGACTAGCCCGCAGCTTGGGCCTAGCCTGGCTTTCAGCCACACAGACTTCAGCTTGTCTGGTGCTGCAGCATCGTGTCACACTCACTGCTTCCCACTGACTGACTTCCTGAACTCCACCCCCCAGTATATATATACCTGACAGGGCTCCATCTAGTGGACTTGGGTGGAGGTGTCTGCATGTATTGAGGCCACTGGAGAGAATCCGTCTGTGCAACACCCAGGAGTTCTGTGACAGCCTGCAGCCACAGGGCGTCACACTAGCTCCAGGGCAGTGCAGATATTGCAGGTTATGCTGGGCGTTGTAGTGCAGGGGTTGATGGTGCAGCAAGAAACACAGAGACAAGGAAGAGCAGTCCCAGGGTCTTTACTGGAGGTGATTAGACAAGCCGGGACTAGGGTACTGGCTAGAAGTGGAAGTCCGGGCAGCCTGGAAGCAAGTAAAGAATCCTCCTTGCCAGGTGAAGTTGGAGGCCTTCCCTTTCCACTAAACTCTTTGGCCCTGCTGCTTGTAGCTGTCCGGTGGCCCTCGTCCCTGAGTGTAACGTTTCTGTGCTCACCCGTATGGCAGGCAACTCGGGCCTTGCTGGTGCGTTGCTCCTACGTGGCGGTGCTGGGCCCTCTGTGCTGCTGAGCCTCTGGGCGTCTAATGGGGCCAGGAGACCTGCAGTCTCCTGCCCTCCGGTTTCTGCGGCTGGGCCTTTCAGTGCCCCACAGCCTCGGACTCCGGTGTCCGGTTCTTCTGTGCTGATGCTCCTGGGGTGAGCTGCCGCACAGCTCAACTCCCCAGCTCCTCTCTCCTCGACGTCCTGACTTCAACTCCTCACACGAAGTCTCACTAACCCCGCCCCCAGATTCCAGTTGCTAAGGGGAGGAACTCCCCTTGCTGGTCTGGAGCCAGGAAAGGGTTGCATGCTTAGTAAAACCTGATCAGGGGACCCCTGCTTGCTTCCAGGCATGGCATCACCTCTTGTGAGGGAGGCAATGCCACTGTGGCAACCGGACCCCTGGGGTGCCACATATACAACTTCTACATGTCTTGCTATGCCTATTAGGAAGCATAAGGGATATGAAAATTTGGGCAGGACACTTAGCAGGATTTGTGGGGTACTACATCTCAGGTGATCATTTCTTTAGCTTTTCAACATCTTTACCAGATTCCTGAAAATATTATACATAGTAGAGTCGAGCAAAAAGATTTGGCTGCCCTGGCCCAGTGTCCAGTCCACTCCTCTGTCACAGCCAGATTGGGCAGTCTTCACTTGTGACCCTGACATCTTCGGCCTGGCAACATGGGCGCCTCTGACGTTTACTAAGCCCTACAACATCATCACGTTGCTCAAGGCCTAGTCACAAAGCCTCACAAGACAATTAAATGCGGCATAAGGACATTGCACAGTCTAGCAAACTCTAGGGGCGTCCAGGATACCAGGTTGAGGGCGCTGATGGCTTCATCCAAGACTGCCCTGGGCGAGCTGCGATGGAGGACTGAACTAGACCCAGGACCAGGGCAGCGTGAATCCTTCTACTCAACTCTACTATGAACATTATTTGCAGAAATGTTCACCTGGGAAAACTGTTGAAAAGGTAAAGTAATGTTCGCTTGCCATGTAGAGCCCCAACCCATAATAGTTTCCCCCAAACACAGCCAGCCACAGGGCCTCCATCATATCAACTCTACGCGCCCATAAAAATGCCAGTATCAGTGCCCACTACACAGCCAGTCTCCCTCCCCCTTACACCAACACAATTCATATGATTTTATTATTGCCCGTGATTTCTGGGGAACATTTGTCAGATTTTAGATTTTTACTTTATAAAAAGAGAAAGTACAACTTCATTTTTTTTTTCAAAAGCAGAAGTGAATATCTACAAGAAGAATAACTTCTATTGTTTTTATCTGTGAGTAAACTTTATTTACAATATTACAGTATTATCCAGAGACAGGCAGCATTATTAGAAAAAAACCTATAGAGAAGTGACTCAATATTCTTATTAATAAAGATTATTCTAACAGTGAATCAAGTGTAAAGTAGAACATTAGCACTTCGGTGTCTGGAAATGACACAGTTATTGCTTATTATCCGGGTTCTCCCATGATGATAAGCTGATAACAAAGTGTCCTTTTGCTGAGACTCCGACAATCAGATGTTATCTATTGGGAATCTACAGCAACATCTAACAATAAGTGTTTGATTTCCCTGCAGCACCCCCAAAGGAGAAACTAGGAATTACATAGGGTCAATTCAAATCACTAGGTTGTCTGTAAGATGGACAAGACAGGTTCACCAGAGAACTTATATGACCACTCTTCACTTTGACTAAAACCCTCCATACACTTGAGAAAGCTATCGGCTGAGCGATCCTGTGTTCTCTATGAGAGAGCCATGTCTGGAGGCGGCTTATCTACTGAAGAACAAATGGATCAGCCATCCGATATCTGGTGGCGGCTTATCTACAGAAGAACAAATGGATCAGCCGTCCGATATCTCAACTGACAATAAATTATCCGGAGTTTCCATACACATTAGAGTGCTGGCCGAATCCGACTATATCGGTTGGTTCGGCCAACATTAGATTAATCTGTATGAGGGCTCTAAGAAATAAGAATCTTATACAAATATCGCCCCGTTGATTTACAATTTCCTATTAGTGTATATGACAATCAATTTTCTGAACCCTATAGATGTATAAAAATTTTCTAATATAAATAAAGGACTGAAGAGGCAAAAACCCAAATCTTTTCTGATCCCCGAGTCCCCCAACCGGAGACATCAGAGAACAATCTAGTACCATAGATAATTGTTGTTCCGATTGACATCATAGAAAGGGGATTCTTTGCTGACTGGAGAACCATTGTAATTATTGGTTCTCACTCTGGCATATCCATGGTGGTTTTTCCATGCATCACTCCAAAATTGATGCATACTTGGGATAACTTGCCACCAAGTTGTAGATAAGATCAGAAAGTGAATGTTTCCAGGGTAGTGCAGTAATTATTTTTATTTTCAAAGACACATATAAAGAGGCCGCTTTAAAATAAAGAGACAAAATAATTACTCTGGTGCCTTGGAAACTTTCACTTTCTGTATGACCATATTCTCCTATTGACTTTACTGGGTGCCATGTAATACTATATTGGACAGCAATGAAATCAAGAGGAGTCGATGTCAAGAAGGTGGGCGCCAAAGAGGTATGGTAATTAGGTAAAAACCTACCAATTACCATGACCTCTATAATGACGATCAACGACAGCACTGTCCATCCAGTTCTAGGGCTACTTGTGGCCCACATGGCTGTGAACATTTACTCAATTCATAGCTCCCAATTACCCAATTGAGACCAATTTGGGTGATAAGCGGTTTCCATCTTTCACTGCAGCAGATCGAGCTATTCCATGAAGGGTCATCCAGTGAAAAAAAAAAAGAGTATGTTCTGCGGTTTTTACAGTAACACTCTATGGCTAAGTGATGCCGCCATTACCCATCACAAAACCCTACAAATCACAGGTATATAAATTTAACAAAAGCTAAAAAGAGTGTAGTAAGAGCCATATTGATGCATCACCACATTTACAAAGAGAAATAGAAAATGTTGATGTATGAGGCTTTTTGTGATTTTACAGACAGCTTCATACTGTTTTATAAAGTGTGAATTAATAAGCGCGATTTATGCAGCGCCCAGTAATGAAATCTCCCTGCAGCGACAATATCTGACATTTTAAAGGATAAAGAAATTCTGATAGAAAGGACGCAGAAAGCTTTCAAGGCACACAATCATTTACCTCTAATGCACATGAAAACTTAATTGCCTCTAGTTATGTCAGTTTAGTTCTGCTGTTTTGTAAGAACGTCCCTTTTAGGATACAGGAATTAAATCATCTAGAGCTGGAGACTGAGGATGTATTTAAGTATGGAGAGAGCTCGCTGAAAGATAATTGTGATAAATTTTTATTGGATCAAGTAAAAACACATGCTGCTCCACAGAGAGGGGGCACACCGGCCCGGTCACACCAGCTAAATCATCCAGTGTAACATTGTATCACTGCGGAATCCTAATGTCATTCTCCTTCACTTCCTGTCTACACATTGGTATCTAAGGTAATGAAAACTTACAAGCGTCCGGGGTGAAGACCGCCAATCCAACCACCTGCCAAAGTGCAGAGACATGGAGTCGCTATTCTGCTACTGCGATAAGTCATAATAGCGTAATACTTTTATACTGCTATTGGTTATGATATATTTTCATGTAGGTCTCAAATAAATGATAAATGGAGGATGGTGTCACGGGTGTGTCAGATGTGACAGACAGTCGCCCTGCAGTTGGCTGCAGGAGATCTCTTCGTTTGGCATTACAAACACCTTCTTAGATCTGTCTCACTCTATGACCCGGCGGCTAACTCCCACCTGTTAATTGACACCCTGACCTGGGTGTTTAAATATTTTCTGCTTGCTACAGAGAGGTGGCGGTGATATTCACATGTTCCCTTGTGAAGGCTTGGAGCTATTGCAGTCTGCTTACTTCGTCTCAGGTGCTAGGAAGACTTGTGGTGTTATCTCTCGGCATAAGCTAAGTTACTTTCCCCTGTATTTGTCTCCCTTGTTGTCTTTAGGTGTTAGAGGGGACTGACCAGTGCTCATCCCCCCTTCCCTATCCAGGGCCAAGCTCTAGGGAAATACAGGGTTTAGGTTCCTGTGCGGCAATTGGTGAATAACTAATATAGGAACGATAGTGGAGACATGGTGATATCAGATCAGCCTAGGAGGTTGCCACTCCCCCTTTCCCTAGAGTCTGGGCTCCCTTCCCCTCTTCCCTTCATGTTGCACTTAGTCTTTCCCACACCTTGCATAACAGATAGTTATGCATTAACTAAAAAGTCATGTCTCTCCAGGGCAGGATCGAAGTGTTGAAGCAAAAGAGAGCTGGGAAAATAACAAAGCCCTAGTTCATCAAACTGATTACACCATAATTCTGGCATAAAGCACTTTGAAAAGTTTCTAAATTGTTGCGCAACGCAGAGTTGCTCTAAAATGTTACAACTTTTGTCATTTTCATGTCAGTTTCAGCCATTTCAAAATAGGTGGAGCTGTGGCAGAATGGGGGCACAACGGGGCATGCCGAAAATTCATGATGAGCTGCGACGTGTGTTACGCTACAAATCTTACTCCAGTCCTTGAATGGAGTAAGATTTGTGGCGAGGTGCGCAGAGGTGCATGTTACTTTTCAAGCATGTTTGATTTATTAAGAGATGTGCACCTCTTAAAGAATCAGGCGCCCCTGACTCCAGCACAAGACCTTTGTTCCCTTCCCAATATTTAAAAGTAAGGGAACAGAGAAATTCAGGCTGCAGGTGGGGGCTCTAGAGATATTCCTGGACAATAAACTTGGCATTAATTATCAGTGTCAGGTAGCTGCTGCAAAGGCAAATAAAATAATGGGATGCATTAAAAGAGGCAAATAGTCACTAGTGCGACCACACTTAGATAGTATGTTCTATATTAAGCTAAGGTTGTAGTAGCTGTGATAGTTAATTCAATAACCTCTTACTGATGTGTGATGTATATGTACATCATCTACCCGGTGTGGGTGTATGAAGAGAGTTCAAGCCTGCAACATATTCAACAGATGCTGGGTGTGTTACACAGCCAGCACTCACTGCAAGCAGTAGCGAATGAACCCTACAAATACTGCTGTCAGTCTCTTAGTGGCATCTAGGGCAAGGTCAATTCAGGCCTGGTGTTCGTTAGGGTGACCATCAACCTCATAATGATGATGTGGTCTCAGGATGCTGATAGTTTGTTGTAGCAGCCGGGCTGCCATATCTGTCCTCCTGTGATGCCTAGCCTTAGGCTGGACTTTATATAACACCATGATTTTTGCAATTCACTAAAATAATAAAAAACATTAAATATGTTAAAATCAATACTATATTATAGTATTGCAGCATCCCAAAAAGACCAATCTATCAAATTCAACAAAATTATATAACTTATATAGTAAACATTGGAAAGTTGTGAAAGAAAAACATGAAAGTTACGGGGCTTAGAAAATTTTCATATAAAACTATTTTTCTTTTGTACAAATCTCAGATTTTTTTCCACCATTTAAATAACAAAAAAAAAACTTATACCAGTATTGTTTATTTGGTATCACTGTAATCGTACTGACATTGAAAATAATTTGGCCAGGCCATTTATCCTGCACAATGAACATCATAAAAGATAACCCAAAAAAAATGACAAAATTGCATTTTTTTTCACCATTTCACCCCACATGAATTTTTTCCTGCTTTCCAGTACAGCTATATTGATAGAAAAATAAAAAAAAAGTTATAACTCTGAGAAGAAGGGATGAAAACCATGACAATAGGCCTCTTGTTGGAGAGCAGTTAAACTAATTTAATTAGAACCTGGACTGCCTTTCTTGAAAAATATAACATGATAAAAGTACTAGTTAAAACACGGAACTAGTTGGATTATCTCATCTGGAAGTTTGTGATAATTGTCCATGGAAACACCAGATCCCACCACTATTACTGGCTATGGGTGATGGGGTACAATATAATCATCTACAGACATCACATCTGTAAGGGGTAAATACACAAGTAATGAATTATTGTCAGTGGGGATTTTCTATTTCTTTGACTTTAAGGGGATTGGCTTCTTCTGGGGTTTTAAAAGGACCTGTCACTTGTCATAAATATGTCTTGTTTTTTACCTGGTGTAAATGCCGCTGTTCTCCTGAATCCGACAATGCCTTTCTTTTGTTTCTGCTCCTCTCCGTTCCTGAGATATGGCTCTCTCTTCTCTGTATATAAATCTTCTCTTTTTAGACAAGTGGGTGTGGTCCTCAAGAAGACGCCCACAGAGGAGCGCTGAGGATCACGCCCACTTGGTTGACGAGACTAGATTTACACACAGAGAAGATACAGCCATATCTCAGGATTGGAGAGGTGCAGGAACAAAAGAATAACATCGCCGAATTCAGGAGAACGACGGCATTTACACCAGAGAAAAAAATACATATTTATGGCAAGTGACAGGTCCTGTTTAAAGGTTAACTGTAATTTGCTTTATTACCGAACCATACGTATACCAAGCTGATAGGTTATTTATTGCATAGGAACCATTTTAGTCCGCTATTCGTAAATTTTTTAACAGACTTTCTCTTTAGCAGTGTACCGGGTGAGTCCTCCAGCCTCATTATTTACAGCGAAGAGCTGATAGATCTAAACAATAGCGAGCTTGGATTTACTGATGAACCACATAGTGAACCCAAAATAAAATCCGTCAGTGGCTCGGCCGGCAGCATTATTGTGTCATAGATAATACATCATGTCTGAACGTTCCATAAAGAAAAATGTATACCGGTATATTTTGAATAAACGGATAGATTGGAGGGAAAATGGAGGATTTTATGTGCTGGTTTTTTTTTTTGTAACTCTTTATGATTTGCTATGAGATTTTAGTTTATTTAGGGATTAGCCATTAATGGGGACGTTCAATGATTATCTTTTCATTATATGAACTTCAAAAGGGCAACACTTCCAGTTCTTGTCTGTATCCTAGTTTTCATACATAATAGGGCATATTTACTACTGTTATTACACTCTGACTTTAGCAGAAAGTGTGCCAAATTTTGGCACAAACTGTGGAATTTATTTTAAGATCTTTTTTTTTTGCTTAAAATTTTGCAGATCACTCAAAAACAAACATGTTCTTTTGTGAAGGGGGCAAGACTTATAGAACCCAAAGTTAGGGTTATTTAGTTTTAAAAAAAAAGGTAACTTAAGAATGATGTACACATTTTGGATTAACATTAGAAAGGAATAGGCTAAACTGGACAGACTTTTTGTTAGGGCAGAGCTATACATGTGTCTCGCGAAAGCAACTTTTGGAAAAGTTGCGCAACAAAAACATTGGTGTGACTTGCTGTCACATGATTATTTTACAGCTCTGATTTTGGACGTCTTCAGCTGGCCTTACGGAGATGTGAGTAAATATGTTATGTTCGTCCCTTCGCTATGACGCCGAAAATATATCTCCCATAAGTATCGTATCTATACAAACCCCAATATTCATCACTGACCACTGGCTCCAGTGTGTCTGAGACAAATCCTTTGAACAGAGGAAGCTAATTCCTTTGAACAGGGGAGGCCTCTGTATATCTCCGCTTGTGAGTACACAAATCCTAGACTTAGTGACTAGCTCCCAGAACAGATCTCTACTGTAATTACCTGTTTACGTCAGGTGGCCATACTTCAATGGAGGTAGTAGGTTTTCACTTCCCCTGTTATAATTAATCCCATATGTTCAAGGTGAGGGTGAAATGTCCCCTCTCCGGAGATGCCTTTATGGATTTTTAAATTTTTCTCTATGCAAAAACTAGGAGTGGAACAATCAGAGGAAAAGTATAATAGAAACACGTCACAACTTCTGCATTTATCACCCACTCCTGGTTTTGGCTTACAAATACTGATACTGATGTAAAATACTGACCAAATACTGAAGGTAGCCTTACCCTTCAAACTATGCCATTATTTTGAAGGAAATATAAGACAAATTTGAAAACATAAGTATCGTAATCAACAGAATTTAGTAAAAAGAGACCTGATTCCATAAAACTATGCACTGGGATATTCTAGCGAAAACAGAGCTTCAATCTTGGCTTGTGACCAACGTCAGAAGCCAAGCATGGTGAGATATGTCTACTGGGTGGCTCGACTCCACGTGCTCCCTACCTGGCTAAGCTGGATTGACAGGTCTCTTTATTTGTGTGTAGGGAGAGACCTGTCAATCAGACTGAGCTGGGAGGAGTTAAGCAATAGGAAGCCGCCCTGCAGATACATCATCCCAAGCTTGCTTTTTAGGAAAGGTATACGATAATTTCTCTAAAACAAAAAGTTAGGTCCTGATTAATTATTGCATCTGCGCCTTTTTTGTCTTCTTTTAAGTCTTTTTCTCCAGCTTTTCTTTTGCAACTTTTTCTTTTAATTTGTGCTTGTTTTTTAAAGTCTATTTGATATGTGTTCACCTGCTTTTTTATGATCACCATGGTAGGTGAGTTTTGGAGTTTCCAGATGTTTTAAGCTAATTCATCAATTGCAACTTTTTCTCTTATTAAAAGGTCAAACAATTTGTTATGCCAATGTACTTTAATCTCCCCTCCCCCCCACTCACTTGAATGATTTTATGTACTTCTGTAATTTTGGAGTACATTTTGGTGCAACATGCAACTCTTTGTTCTAAAAAAAAGTCGTAAAAGACGAGAATAAAAAACATTTTTTATTTTGTGTAAAATTCACGAAGACAATGAATACCACAAGACAAAAAAAAGGTGATTTAAGGCACAAATAATAAATCGGGTCCCAAGGTTTAGTATATTCAGGACACCTGTCATCATCTTGTGCTGCACGTAGTTAGGATAACATGAACTTGCTGACCAGTTCCCCTTCAACTGTTTTCTCACTTGACATTCTTTATTTTGGTGATGTCACTGATGTAAATGAAAGCTGCTTGACTGGCTATTTTTTTGGGGAGGTTGGAGTGCATTTTGATGGTGTGTTCATGGAGGACCAGTTGGAGGGTACACCTACACCCTAGATACATATGTGGCGCCCCTGAGGGTTCAGTCGCCACAGAGGTACTGCATCTCACTCTCAGGTAAGGAAGGAGTACAGCTCAGGACCCTAATACCTGCATTCACTACACCACATTTCCGGGGGACAGGGCGAGATTGCTCCTACGGGAGAGCACAGTCCCTGGTCCCTGGCTGGAGTGGGGGGAACCACCTAGAGAGGGGGAACCATGTAGTGGATGGGGTGGAGGAAGTAGATCCTGGGAGCACTTGAAAGGAAGCTGTATAAAAAGAGGGAGCCATCTTAGATCAGTGTTCAGTCAGAGGAGGAAAGTGACAGGAGCAGAGGCTATGCATGAGCTCTGCTCCAGAGGCGGGCCTGGACAGTGAGGCCCAGGTCTGAAAGGAGAGAAGAGAGGAGAGGGAGCAGGAAAGGCTCCAGGAGAAGTAGAGAAGGGATCCTAGGGGTACGGGCAGTGCTGGAAGCCACCCGTACACCCGAATCTACAAGACAGTGGAAGGATCAAGCCGCAGAGGGGACCGGCCCCTTAACTAGCACGGATACTTCAAGTCCATCTAGCAACCGGAGGTGGCTGTACTTTCAGGGTGCAGTTGCCCACTACCACAGTTAACAATCGCCGAAAAGGTGGCCACATAGGGCCCAGGGGACTGCAGGTCGCCCGCCAAGACCCGAGGCCACCGGCTTGGGACACTGACTGTGAGGCTCAGGGCAGGAGGGTGAGAGCCAGCGCAGGAAGACGGCTGAGGAATTCACATAGAAAGGGGTCCTGTTAAGTGCTCTGGAAATACCTGAGGGTGGACTGAACCCCACTCTGAGTAAGCGCAGAACGACGTGGGAAGTTATGATCTGCAGTTATAACTTGGAAAGCAATAACCGTGTGTAAAGACCCTGGGACTGCACTATCTTGTCTCTGTGTTCCTTGCTGCGCCATCCCTCACTGCACTGCAACGCCCAGCACAACCTGCACAACCACCATCATCCACACACTGCCCTGAAGCTAACTCTTCCTGTGGGGAGTTATACCACCTTTGTTGCCGCCAAACCATCAGCTTCAGAGGACTGTTCCGCAGCGGCGGCCTCCATTAGCCGCACTCCACAGGTGGCGTAGTTGGACATTATAAAACCCATATATACAAATTACCCTTGGATTGACTGCCCTGGGTCACGGACCGGGTCACCGCCACAGTGACTACAACCCCCAGCATCTACCGGCCCGGCACCGGGTACCCCACGGCCCAGGGGGCGCGTCACATATACGTAGTTTTAAGAGCATATAAAAAAGTCCCATATCTCAGACTTTTACTGGTGCAATTTTGAGAGCTCATGGCCCCCTGTACCTTGATACCAAGATTGCACATCATAAGCACACACTGTTAATGATTTCTAATCTTGTTACTGGTGGTCCCGAGTGTCATGCTAGGTATGGGAAGAACAACGACAGGAAAAGGGGGGAAGCCCTGCAACTAGGGAAAGGGAGAGTGGAGACCCCTAAGCAGATCTAATGACATCCTGACTCCCCTATCGTCCCTAAATAGGTTCCGCACCTATCGCCGAGCAGGATACCTTAGCCCTGGCTGAACCTAAAGCTAGGCCTTTGTAGGGAGGGGAAGGGGTGAGCACTAGTCAGCCTCACTGCAACTAAAGACAAACAAGGGAAACAGACAAGGGGATACACTTAACTTTGAGAAGACACCAGAGAGATCACGACTACAATCCATAAAGGAACTCCAAGGAGAATCTAGCAAGCTGCTAGAATTCCAGACCTGAACAGAGGAATTTACTCTATCACCAGTAACTCTCTGGAGAAACTGAGTGTATTTAAGGATTCAGCAAGGGGGTGTTAATTAGCAGCAGAAGGTGGAGATCCACTGGGTCCTAAAGGTCGAATTCCCAAGCAAGGTGAGGATCACCACTGGGTCCTAGAGAGAGAGGGATGATGAAAGGATCAAGAAGGTGTTTGCAAGGCCAAGTGCAGTGACCTTCTACAGCCAGATCCAGTATGACTGTCTGTTAAACCTGACACACCCGTGACACCAAGCTTCTAGAAGAGTTTTAGATAATATATTCATCCAAAGAAAGTGATTTTCAAAGTACAAGAAGGGCAAATTGTAACCTTCATTGATTAGTCTCACCGTGTTTTAAAAAAATATATACCGCCTCCCTCTGTGGGTGCTGCCTTAGGCACTTGCCCACATGTGCCTAACAGTTAATAGAACCAAGATGAAGCAATGTAGATGTCGAGACTCTATTAAATATGAAGTTAACACTTTAAGCAGTGCTTGCAAATTGTATCCACTGGTACAAGGCAATGTATGGAGCCTGTATGTTGGCAAACATGAACAGCCATGCAACTTTCATGAACTGCTGTACATGCACAAAAGGCTCGGATTCTTCTCAGGAACAATGCGTCTCTTTACTTTCATTCATAAAAAAGTCAGATGGATGATATTACTAATTTTATACAGTCTGATTTGTACATGGGAAAACCTCTTTACGAAATCAGTGGCATAGAAGAGGCCTCTAGGGCAACCCTAGTACTTACGGTCAATTAAATTCTTGAAGGGCAGAGCTTTCCACCATCACCATCTGTGATGTCTCAGACAACATAACGTCTTCAAAGGAAAGATAAAAGAGGAATGAGGGTAAGAAGCTGCAGTTTCCCGCATGTTTCGCCAGTGCTCACCTCTGTTAACAGCTATCCCCATAAGCCATCCTGCCATTACCAATCTTCTGGCCTGTCACACACAGGTGTCCAAAGAGCCAGCTTCTTACAGATGTAGTGAGCTGAATGAATGAACCACCTGAGTGGAAAAGTCCTTAAAGTTCATTCCTGTGTAAATCAAGAGGGAATTCTTGGATCCTGAAGGTCGTATAAACTGTCTGGAGAATTCTAAATAAAGATGAAAATCAGAATTCTGCCTTTTTTACTAGTGATCTGGAGGGGACTTAAATGTAATTGTAAAATTCTTCGTCAGCAGAAGTTTGATTGCAATTTTGGATGTGACTAGAAAGCCAGGATCCATATGTGTTAAATTATGTGCAAAGTCAATTAGTATTTGGAGTTAAGGGGGTATACCGATGGTCAGATACAGAAGACAAGGCACATCGCTACAATATGCCACCACTTCCTAACTGGTATCGGTACGACTATGTGGACCTCTTTCAATCTTCAGAACCAAGAGGTGCAGAACTAGGTCGGCCCTGTAGCTAATTCACTAATTTTTCAAGTTTAGCCCGACATCCGCTTCTGCTCATCCGTAACGCAGTGAACTGCGAGGCCTCTATATTCCTGTAGGGGAAAAAAACTAATTGTCTGGCAGCTTGGTGGAAAGCTTGATTGTTTTGCAACTTTTTCCCCCATAGAGAAATATTGAGGTTATGCAATGATCCCATTATTGCCATGATAACCACAAGGAGCCTTCTTCTTACTAATCAGTATATATTACATTATGGGATGTGCCTGTCCAAGCATAGTTTCTTTTTCTCTTTCTAATCAGCATGTCGACCATTCCCATCTGCCTGCATGCCTATAAATTCCATGTTTTCATATTTAATTGTGACATCCCAAACAGGGCAAGTTATCACCCATCCATAAGTGATTTGGGGGTTTGACTGGTGGGACTCACACCGATCCATACATTCTCCATGGGACTGCCAGAGATGGTCCTGTGGATAGGTGATAACTTTAACAGTTAGAACAACCCCTTTAAGAAAAATAAATTTTCTGCTAAGCCAATAGATAGTCAGAAGTTTCCTTGTAGTCTGGGGCGCTGAAGGATTAGGGAAGTTAAAGCGAATCTGTCACAAGGTTTTTGTTCTCCTATCTGAGAGCAGCATGATGTAGGGGCAGAGACCCTGATTCCAGTGACGTGTCACTTACAGGGCTGCTTACTGTAATTTTGATAAAATCCCTGTTTTATCTGCTGCAGATCTAGCAGTGCTCTGAAGCTGAGCTCTGTATAACCCCGCCCACACCACTGATTGGCTGCTTTCTGTGTATGACTCGCCCCCTGGGCCGTGGGGTACCCGGAACCGGGCTTCTGTACGATGCTGGGGGTAGTAGTGGCAACCCAATCCCGTGGCTCAGGGTGGTCAGACCAAATTGTGGCAGTCTATTTATCAGTGTTTTGAATGTCC
This sequence comes from Phyllobates terribilis, assembly GCF_046119375.1. Classification (NCBI taxonomy): domain Eukaryota; kingdom Metazoa; phylum Chordata; class Amphibia; order Anura; family Dendrobatidae; genus Phyllobates; species Phyllobates terribilis. The sequence goes on from NW_027362764.1 coordinate 76,577,996, forward strand.
GACTACACCACCCGTGGATTGCGGTCAGAGATAACCGCCGCTGCAAGGCAGACTGCTGAGGCTGGTGTTGGTGTGCAGCACAGGGGTAGGATAACTCCCCACGGGAAGAGTGTAGCCTCAGGGCAGTGTAGGTGGATGCTGGGGGTGATAGTGCAGGCCGCAATAGTAAGAGTTCAGAGTCCACTTCAAACAGTCCAGGGTCTTTATTGTAGGTATTATTACTGACCCAATGGTGGTACTGGTTAGGAATGGGCCTGGGTATCTGAAAGCATTCGGGGGAGCCCCACTGGTCAGGGTGAGTGTGAAGGCTTACCGTTCTCTCTATGCTCTTTCTGACTATCCCCCTCTTCGTGGTGTAATAGCCCACGTCCCTGAGCTGGCCATGTACTTCCCGCCCGTATGGCTTGCAACTTGGGTTCCTTTTACCTTTGGCCTCTCTTGGCCTTGCTGGTCCCTTCTGTTGTGGCGGAGCCTCCGGGCTTCTTAGGCCAAAAAACATGAAATCCCTCGCGGATTGGTTCTCTGCTGCTGGGCTTATAACCCTGACAGCCTCGGACCCCAATGTCCGGTAGATTGGTTCTCTGCCAGGACCGGCTCTCGTCGCCTCTGTCCCTGGCCTGCAGTTTCTCTTCTGCCTCACGGACTCCTCAGCTACAGCTGAACTGTCCCTCCTTCTCTGGGACTAGTCTCAGTCCTGAGCTAGATCGTCCAGTTCTCTCTAACCCTGCCCCCAGTTCCAGCTTTTATAGGGTCAGCCTGATCCCCCTACTGGCCTGGGGCAGGAGGTGCTGTATGCTAATTGTCCCTAACCAGGGAACCTCCCTTCTGCTCTCAGACACAGCCTTTATTATTTGTGGCATCCAGGCCTGGGGTGACACATGTACACTGTGCATAGGCAGAAAGCTGTCAATAATTTTTTTTTCACCCGCACTAGGGCCATATCTGAAGTTAAAGTAAACCTCCTCAATGAAAACATTCTTCAATGTCTAGAACATAAATGGGGTTTCCAGTTACATCCATTATGGCACAGAAGAGGTTAATGGTACCTCTCTGGTGGTCTAGGGCAGGAAGCAGGTTGATAATTGACTGAAATGATGCAGGGTCTGTCTAATATGGGAGACTCCTGGGGGCTGCAAACAGGAGGAGGACGGAAGAGAAGCAGGATACTAGTAATAAAACCTTCCGTGATCAGCGTGGGCCCGACTGTCACCTCGGGGCCCCTGTGCTGCACAGGCTATATGTACGAACTGGCTCCAATTTCCCATATTCCATCAATTATTGACATCATACCAGTGCAGACCTCCTATTACTGGGCATTGGAGGCGTCTTAAAAAAATCATGATACCTGGGAGCCAAGAAGCTTTGTAATATAGCTGATTCTACTTCACCACTTTGACCTTCTGTGCTATTTCTGATGGGACGTCTCTAGTTTTCCTATAATAGGAGTCATGTTGTAGACGGCACGGATTAGACGTTGATGCCCTTGCAGTTGCTGTACTTTTCTCTACCAATTTTGTAGGGAGCTCGGTATCTTGCATCTGCTGCTGAAGTTAAAAAAGAAATGAAAAAATAAACAAACCCTGGCGCGTCGTCTCCAGTAACTTGTCAATGCCGGCTAATCCGTTTAAATCCTTTATTGCTGTAACAGGCGGCATGACAATTGGTTCAGTCGTGTTGTAACTAGACTTTCTATCAGTCACAAGAAAAGAAGACGATTGTTTTACTTGGATCCTTGCGCTAAACTTACCCGGAAAAGTCACCGCAAAAAGTCAGTTTATTTACTTTCACTGGTTCCTTAGCATGAACAGTCACACGCGGATACCTCCAGGATATATATAATAGGACGAGTCACAGAGAAGAGCCGGCAATCTGCTGCACATTCAATCATTTCATATCCATCTGTTCTTAGACACATTACATTCTGAGATGTAAATTCCTCGTATCTGGAGTTTCACAATTTATGGGCAGAGTCACATAAATAAACAACATTTCATCCAGAAAAGTGGAACAATTTTTTTTCTCACTTGTCATCTGTGTACAATCCGTTTTTTTACTCAGCCGCTATTAATCATTTACAGTTTCCTGTGTCACAGAATTGCAATGTATCCGTAAAAATCGGATGTTTCACTGTGACTCTCCGTAGGACATCCAATTTTTTTTTTACGAATCCCTTGAATGGGCGAGCGGGTCTCATCCGATTTACAGAAGAAACTATCGCAGCTGCAATTCTTTTCACATGCAGATTCAGTCAGTGAAACAAATCGCTCATCTGCGCTGCTCCATTGAATAATATACGGTCGCATGAACGAGTCTTTGGCCACGGCCCCACTATCAGTATTCGGTCAGTATTTTTTCTCAGGAGTGGGAGCCAAAACCAGGGATGGGTGATAAATGCAGAATTGGTGACTTGTTTCTATTATACCTTTTCTCTCATGTTCCTCACCCAGTTTTGGCTCCCACTCCTGGGAAGAAATACTGACCGAATACTGATAGTGTGGCCGTAGAACAATCAGAGAAGAGGTATAATAGAAACATAGGATGATGAATGATACCTTCATATTTTGGATCTGATGTCTTATTCTTGAGAAATCCACGTTTTTCTTAATATGCAAATGAGCTGTTAAGATCTATGGGCCGGACATAGATCTCCCGGAAAATCTGCCTTCAGAGATTATTTTAACTCCTTTCTGACTATGTATGTAATAATACGTCCCTGTGCCCTGGTACTTATGGACTAGGTACGTATTATTGCGACATGGTGATTGCGCCCGCACACAGGCGATCGCCGCCGGGTGTCAGCTGATTCTGACAACTGACACCTGGCACTCAGTGCCAGGAGCGGTGCCCACGATCGTAGCATTTAGCGAGTGAGCAAAGGGACAAAAACCCCTCTGCTCTTGGATCGGAGACCCCACGCTGTCAACTCGGGGACCCAATCGTTGCCATGGGGACCCGATGTCATGACCACATCCTCGTCACCAGGAACCAGCAAGTTAATTTAATCATGCGCAGTGCATGATCAAAGTAAGTTGTGTCTGCAGGGCTGACAGTTTACAAGGTATAGCAGTGATCCTGCACTGCTATACCTTATAACTGCGATCAGACTGCAGAAAGTGAAAGTCCCATAGTGGGATTAAGCATAAAAGTGAAAAAAAAGTTAAAAAAAAAAGTTGTGAAAATATTTTTTTTAAAAATTAATAAAAAAAATAAAATATATATAGTACTTATAAATAAATATTATAATGAAAAATAAGCAATAAAAGTATACATATTTGGTATTGCCGCGTCCGGAACAACCTGACCTATAAAAGTGTCCCACTAGTTAACCCCTTTAGTGAACACGGTAAAAATAATAAATAAAAAATGAAGCAAAAAACTGTGCTTTATCATCATACCACCAAGCAAAAAGTAGAATAAAACGCGATCAAAAAGACTAAGGTAAATAAAAATGGTACCGCTGAAAACGTCATCTTATCCAAAAAGCAAAAAACAAGCCGCCATACAGCTCCATCAGCCGAAAAAAGTTATAGCTCTCAGAATAAATCGATGCAAAAAAAAAATTTTTTGCTATAAAATAGTTTTTATTGTGTAAAATCGCCTAAATATAAAAAAAACTATATAAATGTAGTATCGCTGTAATCGTACTGTCCCAAAGAATAAAGCTGCCTTATCAATTTTACCACACACTGAATTGCATAAAAAAAAAAAAAAAATTCCTGAATAGTTGGTCTTTGTTTATTCTGCCTCCCAAAAATCGGAATAGAAAGTGATCAAAAAATGTCACATGCCTGAAAATGGTACCAGTAAAAATGGCAACTTGTCCCACAAACAACAAGCCCTTACATGACTCTGTCGGCCGAAATATGGAAAAATTATAGCTCTCAAAATATGATGATGCAAAAACTAGTCTTTGCAAAAAAAAAAAGTCTTTTAGTGTGTGACAGCTGTCAAACATAAAAACCCGATATAAATCTGGTATTGCTGTAATCGCATCGACCCGAAGATTAAAGTCATCTAATCACTTATACCGCACGATGAATGGCGTAAAAAATAAATAAAACCAATTCTTCCCCTGCTGCTGATTTGTTCTTTCTGCCTCCCAAACATCGCAGTAAGGCTCGGCGAACATTTATCCTGTGCTCTGCACTAAGCGCTTACACTGTGGTGCAGGGGACAATGATGAGGGCAGCGTTCAGCACCCGGCGCTTGAGAACAGCACTAACTGTACACTGATTCCCAGGCGCCGGTACGTGTCACACTGATGACACACGGATGTCATGCATGTGTCATCAGTGTGGGACGTTTTGCAGCCCGTGCAGTGCGAAAAAAATGGACATGTCAATGTGTTTTGCCCACGGACACACGGTCTGTGGAAACACACTGACGTGCACAGACCCATTCATTTGAATGGGTCTGCATGTGTATGTGTCTCCGGTACATGTGGAAACTGTTACCACACGTACAGGACACACTGACGTGTGAAAGAGGCCTAACTCTGCTGCCTCATTATAGTGAATGGATCCCTCAGGGGTTCAGCTGAATTACATAGGAGCTGTGTTTATGGAGTCTGCATACTATTCTAGGAAAATCTGCGCTCCAGGAGGCAAATAGCACATCATCACTCCCGTCTCGCCGTGTGGCTAAGCAGTACTGTACAGCTACATATAGGTAATTTCTACATTCAATAAAAATTGTGTGACAGATTTTGTTGCCATTTTTACCCATTTCCCAGTGTAAAAATGTAAAATCTGGGGCTAAAACAAAACTTTGCTGGTAAAAATGTAATTATTCTTTGTTCACTGCCCAATGGTGTAAAATTCTGTGAGGCACATGTGGTGATGAATTTATTGAGAGGTGTAGTTTGTAAAATAGGGTCTCTTATGGGGGGTTCTGCTGTTCTGGCACCTTATGAGCTCTGCCAATGTGACATGGCACCGTCAAACCAGCCCAGCAAAATATGAACTCCAATATGGCGCTTCTTCCCTTCTGAGCTTTGTACTGTGCCTCAAAAGTAGTTTTTGACCACATATGGGGTATGTGCGTGCTCAGGAGAAATTGCACAACAACTTATGGGGTCCAATTTTTCCTTTTACCCTTGTAAAAATAAAACAAATTGTGGCTAAAATATCATTTTTGTGGAAAAAAAGTGATTTTTTTATTTTCATGGCTCTACGTTATAAACTTTTGTGAAACACTTGGGGGTGTAAAGTGCTCACCACACATGTAGATAAGTTCCTTAAGGGGTCTAGTTTCCAAAATGGTGTCACTTGTGGGAGGTTTCCACTATTTAAGCATATCAGGGGCTCCCCAAACGCGACATGGCGTCCTCTAATTATTTAAGCAAATTTTACATTCAAAAAGTCAAATAGCGCTCCTTCCCTTCCGAGCCCTGGCGTGCGCCCAAACAGTGGTTTTCCCCCACATATAGGGTATCGGCGTGCTCAGGAGAAATTGCACAACAAATTTTGGGGTCCATTTTTTCCTGTTACCCTTGCGAAAATAAAAAAAAATTGGGTCTAAAGTAACATTTTTGTGAAAAAATGTTACATTTTCATTGTTTTCTTCCACGTTCCAAAAATTCCTGTGAAGCACTTGAAGGGTTAATAAACTTCTTAAATGTGGTTTTGAGCATGTTGAGGGATTCCGTTTTTAGAATGGTGTCACTTTTGGGTATTTTCTGTGATAAAAGCCCCTCAAAATCACATCAACTGTGATGTGGTCCCAAAAAAAAGGTTTTGTAAATTTTGTTGGAAAAATGAGAAATCGCTGGTCAACTCTTAACCCTTATAACTAACCTAACAAAAAAAAATTTGGTTCCAAAATTGTGCTGATGTAAAGTAGACATGTGGGAAATGTTATTTATTAACTATTTTGTGTGACATAACTCTCTGATATAAAGGCATGAAAATTCAAAGTTTGAAAATTGCGACATTTTCAAAATTTTCACCAAATTTCTGATTTTTTCACAAAAAAACCCCAGTCATATCAAATAAATTTTACTACTATCATGAAGTACACTATGTCAAGAAAACACAGTCTCAGAATCAGTGTGATCCGCTGAAGCGTTCCAGAGTTATTACCTCATAAACGGACAGTGGTCATAATTGTAAAAATTGGCCTGGTCATTAACGTGCAAACAGCCTTCGGGAGTAAAAGGGTTAAATAAAAGGATGCGTTAACAGTGTGAGACATGTAATGACTGACTTTTTACTTCCATGGTAGTATACAACTCACCTCACAAAAACAAGCCCCCATACAGCCAACGAATCAAATAGTTCTGGCTTTTGTGACGATTACAAAAATAGGAAAAAAAATGTTTGGACTTTATTGTTGTTAAAGAGTAAAAGCTAAAAAGCAAAGCACTTTTAATGGATCTTTCTGATGTCCTTCAGGACAATTAGACTATCTGCAGTAGACATTAGAGGTTAGATAAGGAGGACTTGTGCTTTTAATCATAATGATAGAAGGTGCCTATCTGAAGCTGTCCATATCCATTAGTTTTTGTTGGCATATCCCCTGTTTTGTCTGGACATACCAACAATCTAGACCCATGTCTGACAGTTGATTTTGTAAAAAAAAAATTATGTTGAATTTTTCCTAACTGATTCTACATTTCCTCTGAGATCTCCTCCAAGGAAAAATTTAAATACGCAGAAAAGATAAACCAGCGAGTTAACTGAGGAATAGGACACATAAAGCTATGTACCCACACTGTAGAAATGCTCCGGATTTTTCCTGAGCGTTTCTGCATCTCCCTGGCAGAAAAAACGCATGCGGATTTTACATGCGTTTTTCCCGCCAGGTAGAAGCGTTTGTCACGGGTTTGGCACATGCGATTTTGCATGCGGGTTATCAAGCGCTTTCCAAGCGATTTTAGCATCACTTGGAAAAGTGCTTGACTACTTTGTCACACTATATAAATCCATGCAACCGGCATGGATTTTATATAGTGTGACCAAGTTAGTTAAATAAAAGAATAAAAATGGTAAAAAATGAAAACAAACATTATGCTCACCTTCCGATGGCCCCCGGTCTCCTTCTCCGGTCTCCCCGGTAGCTCGCGTCATGGAAGGTCCTTTTAGACCATCGCGAGCCAGGACACATCACTAAGGAGACCGGGGGCTATCAGAAGGTAAGTATAATGTTTTTTTTTATTTTAAATTCTTTTTTTTACAGGTACTATGGTACCCGGGTCTGGATGAGAGTCTCCTCTTCTCCAGACCCGGGTACCATCCACACATTGAATCGCTTAACCCCTTTCTGGCCCAGGGCATATTAATACGTATCTGTGCCCTGGGCCTTATGGGCCTGATACGTATTAATACGCCCTGGCGATTTTGCCCGCACACAAGCAGTGCGGGCGAGATCGCCGCCGGGTGTCAGCTGATTGTTACAGCTGACACCCGGTGCTCTGTGTAGGGAGCGGTCCCGCACAGCTCCCGGCACATTAACCCCCGAAATGCTGCGATCGAAATCGATCGCAGCATTCCAGTGGCAAGAGGAGGTAAGCGCTATACTTACCTTCTCTGCTGGTGTCCCACTGCGTCTGAGTCCGCTCCCGGATGTCGCCATGGTGACTCGACGTCATCATGACAACATCCAGGATACCAAGTACACATATTTGGTATCACCACGTCTGGAACGACCTGACCTATAAAACTGTCCTGCTAGATAACCCCTTTAGTGAACACAATAAAAAAACAAATAAAAACCGAAACATAAAACTATGTTTTATCATCATATCGCCAAACAAAAATGGAATAAAACGCGATCAAAAAGATGAATGTAAATTAAAATGGTACCACTGAAAACGTCATCTTGTCCCACAAAAAACAAGCCACCATGCAGCTCCAACGGCTAAAAAATAAAAAAGTTATAGCTCTCAGAACAAAGCGATGCAAAAACAATTCTTTTTTCTATAAAATAGTTTTTATTGTGTAAAAGCGCCAAAATATGAAAAAAATATATAAATGTAGTACCGCTATAAATGTACTGACCCAAAGAATAAAGCTACCTTATCAAATTTACCACACGCAGAACGGCATAAAAAAAACTCAAAAAAACAATTCCTGAATTGTTGGCTTTTGTTTATTCTGCCTTCTAAAAATCAGAATAGAAAGCGATCAAAAAATTTCACGTGCCTGAAAATGGTACCAATAAAAACGTCAACTTGTCCCGCAAAAAACAAGCCGTCACATGACTCTGTCGGCCGAAATATGGAAAAATTACAGCTCTCAAAATATGGCGATGTAAAAACTAGTCTGCAAAAAAATACGTCTTTTAGTGTGTGACAGCTGTCAGTCATAAAAATCCGATATGAATCTGGCATCGCTGTAACCACACCGACCCGAAGAATAAAGTCGTCTAATCACTTATACCGCACGAGGAACGGCGTAAAAAATAAACTTTAGGGTTAGCGTTGTGCTAGGGTTAGAGTTGTGCTAGGATTTGGGTTAGGGTTGTGCTATGGTTAGGGTTGGGGTTGGGCTAAGGTTGGGGTTGGGCTAGGGTTAGGGTTAGGGTTGGCCTAGGGTTAGGGTTGGGCTAGGGTTAGGGTTGTGCTAGGGTTTGGGTTAGGGTTGTGCTAGGGTTAGGGTTGGGGTTGGGCTAGGGTTAGGGTTGTGCTAGGGTTAGGCTAGGGTTAAGGTTAGGGTTAGGCTAGGGTTAGGCTAAGGTTAGGATTAGGCTAGGGTTAGAGTTGGACAAGGGTTGGGCTAGGGTTAGGGTTGGGCTAAGGTTAGAGTTGGGGTTGGGATTTTTTCAGAAGTAAGGAAAAAAAAATGACGACGATATGGCGACTAATGTTGAGCGCAAGTGCTCGCTACTTGAGTTTGCATCGGGTGCTCGGGTATGCACCGAGTATAGTGGGTGCTCGAGTGACATGCTCGAGTCTCCGCCCCAAATGCTTAGCAGCTGTTATACAGCCAAAAAAATCTTGTGGGGATTGCCTGCCATGCACGAGCGATCCCCGCATGATTTTTTTGAGGTGTCTAATAACCGTGAAACATGCGGGGCAGGGACTCGAGCATGTCACTCGAGCACCCGCGATACTTGGTGCATAGCTGAGCACCCGATGCAAACTCAAATAGCGAGCACTTGCACTCAAGACTAATGACAACTTATTCAATATGATGACCTAATGTTATCAAATTCTGTGTCGTACCTCTGGGTTCAAAATGTTCACTATACCCCTTGATAAAATCCTTGAGGGGTGTAGTTTCCAAAATGGGGTCACTTGTGGGGGGTTTCCACTATTTAGGCACATCAGGGGCTCTCCAAAGGCGACATGGCATCTTCTCTCGATTCCAGACAATTTTGCGTTCAAAAAGTCACACAGTGCTCCTTCCCTTCTGAACTCTGCCGTGCGCCCCAACACTGTATTTTCCCCACATATGGGGTATTGGCGTACTCAGGAAAAATTGCACAACAGTTTTTGGGGTCCATTTTCTCCTCTTACCTTTGTGAAAATAAAAAAATTGGGGCTAAAAAATAATTTTTGTGGAAAAAGTTTGATTTTTTTATTTTCACGGCTCCATGTTATAAAATTCTGTAAAACACTTGGGGGTTAAGGATGCTCATCACACATCTAGATAATTTCCCTGAGGGGTCTCGTTTCCAAAATGGTGTCACTTGTGGGGGGTTTCCACTGTTTAGGCACATCAGCTGCACAGCCGCTAATTATTCAAGCAAATTTTACATTCAAAAAGTCAAATGGTGCTCCTCCCCTTCCGAACCCTGCAATATGCCCAAGCAGTGGTTTTCCCCCACATATGGGGTATCTGCCTACTCAGGAGAAATTGCACAACAAACTGCATGGTGCAATTTCTCCTGTTACCCTTATGAAAATGCAAAATTGGGGGCTGAAAAACATTTTTGTTGGAAAAATGTGAAAATTTTATTTTTATGGCTCAATGTTATAAACTTCTGTGAAGCATCTGGGAGTTCAGGGTGCTCACCACACATTTAGATAAGTTCCCTGAGGGGTCTAGTTTCCAAAATGGGGTCACTTGTGGGGAGTTTCCACTGTTTAGGCACATCAGGGGCTCTCCAAACGCAACATGGCGTCTGCTAATTATTCAAGCAAATTTTACATTCAAAAAGTCAAATAGCGCTCCTTCCCTTCCGAACCCTGCCGTGCGCCCAAACAGTTATTTTCCCGCACATATGGGGTATCGACTTACTCAGGAGAAATTGCACAACAAACTGCATGGTGCAATTTCTCCTGTTACCCTTATGAAAATGCAAAATTGGGGGCTGAAAAAAAATTTTGTTGAAAAAATGTGAAAATTTTATTTTTACGGTTCAATGTTATAAACTTCTGTGAAGCACCTGGGAGTTCAGGGTGCTCACCACACATCCCTTCCGAGCCCTGCTGTGCGCCCAAACAGTGGTTTTTCCTCACAATGGGGTATCTGCGTGCTCAGGGGAAATTGCACAACAAATTTTGGGGTCCATTTTTTCCTGTTACCCCTGCGAAAATAAAAAAATTTGGGTCTAAAGTAACATTTTTGTGAAAAAAGTTAAATGTTAATTTTTTTCTTCCACATTGCAAAAATTCCTGTGAACCTGAAGGGTTAATAAACTTCTTGAATGTGGTTTTGAGCACCTTGAGGGGTGCAGTTTTTAGAATGGTGTCACTTTTGGGTATTTTCTGTCATAAAGGTTCATCAAAGTCACTTCAAATGTGATGTGGTCCCTAAAAAAAAATGGTTTTGTAAATTTTGCTGTAAAAATGAGAAATCGCTGGTCAACTTTTAACCCTTATAGCTCCGTAACCAAAAAAAATTTTGGTTCCAAAATTGTGCAGATGTAAAGTAGACATGTGGGAAATGTTATTTATTAACTATTTTGTGTGACATATCGCTCTGATTTAAGGGCATAAAAATTAAAATTTTGAAAATTGCGAAATTTTAAAAATTTTCGCCAAATTTCCGATTTTTTCACAAATAAACGCAAGTGATATTGAAGAAATTTTACCACAATCATGAAGTACAATATGTCACGAAAAAATATTCTCAGAATCAGCGGGATCCGTTGAAGCGTTCCAGAGTAATTACCTCATAAAGTGACGGTGGTCAGAATTGTAAAAATTGGCCTGGTCATTAACGTGCAAACCACCCTCGGGGGTAAAGGGGTTAATATCCGCATGTGCACATGTAGTCATGCGGATATTAAGCGATTCAATGAAAGTTAATGGCGGCAAAAATGCCGCTCTTACGCAAAATAATTGGTAGTGCTGCGGATTTTTCCGCAATGATAATCTGCAGTGGAAATTTCCGCAGCATGTGCACAGCACATGCGGATTATCATTGGGGAACATGGCAGACCTTCTACCAAGCGTTTTCTAAGCGTTTCTGCAGCGGAATTGTCGCTGTGAAAACGCTTAAACGCATCGTGGGCACACAGCCTTAGGCTGAGTTCACATGGAGAGTAATTATCTGTTTGAAACAGATCCAGTAAATAAAAAAAAAAAACTGGAAAAGCGGATCCACTTTAAAATGTGCTCACATTGACTTTAATGATTTAACAAACAGTTCCAGTTGTCATGAGCGTTTTTTTCTTTTAGAAGGACGCTAAAGTTGTGCAGACAATTAGCTACAAATTTTATAGCATCTGGATTTTAGTCAAATAGAATTTCTGTCCCTTTTCAAATTAATTGATCCAGTCCTGGATCATTTAATTTTTTTGTTCCCAAACAGGAACAAACTTGGAAATAACTACTGGACATGTGTAGTCAGCCTTAAAGTGAATCTGTCAGTAGGATCAACCCTCTCCTAAGCCGTCTATATGGGCATATAGGTCATAGAATGTTCAATAAAATGATACCTTGATATCTGCTATCTGATGTTTTATCACTAAGAAATCTATGTATTCTCTTAATATGTAAATTAGCTGTTAAGATCTCTGGGTGGGACACAGATCTCTCTAAGAATCTGTCTCCAGAGCTTATTTTAAATATAAGGAGACGTTATCCGTGTGAGACATGTAGAGCAGACTGTCAGTTATTACATGTCTCACACTGGTAACTCCTCCTTTCATATAAAGTAAGCTCTGGAGGCTGATTTCCCGGGAGATCTACGTCCGGCCCATAGATCTTAACAGCTCATTTAAATATTTAGAAAACTGTGGATTAATCTGGAATAAAACAACAGATCACAGATATGAAGGTATAATTTTATTCAGCTTTCTATGACCTGCATGCCCATATAGACTGCTTAGGAGGGTTGATCCTACTGACAGATTCCCTTTGACCATTCAGACTACTTCAGGATAATGAACTCTTCCCTGCCCTCTCAAAGATAGTTGATGTTTCATTGGTTCTATTTCTTCCACTGTTTCTGGGAAATCTTGTGTTGCCTTACTATTTTTAGAGGTAATTCAGAGCTGGACCACCATGAAAGTTTTTAGAGTAGCTGCCTTCTGGCGCCAACACTAAATATGCAACACATTTTAGACAATTAAGGTAATTTAGTTCAACTCCAATGTATTTCTGTATTGAGAAATCTGTATCCATAAAAATAGCCCCAACACCAAATACTTTACAATTTCATGACAAATATTGTTACCCTTTAGTGACCAGTTAATACCGCCATACACTGGCTGCTAAATAATACCATCATACAGCAACTGCTAAAAACTATTTCAATATAGTAATAACAGAATGATACCACCATACAGTGATTGTTAAATAGTAATACCATACAGTGGTTACAGAATTCCACCATATCATAACTTCATACCAATACAGTGGCTACTAAATAATACCACCATACAGCAACTGATAAATACCAAAATACAGTAACTACAGAATAATACCACCATTTCATGACAAATAATATCTCCATACAGTGACTACAGCAACAAATCTTGATGAAATATTAGCACAGGATATAAAATATTACCACCATACAATGACTACGGAATATCAACATACAATGATCGCTAATTTATACCACACCATACATTGGTTACAGAATACCACCATACAATGACTCGTAAATTCTACCAAAACACAGGGACAAAAGAATATCACAGTGATTGCTAAATAATACTACAATACAGTGGTTATAGACTGCCACCATACAGTAACAGCTGAATAATACCACAATACAGTGTGTACAGAATGCCACCATACAGTAACTGCTAAATAATACCACAATACAGTGTGTACAGAATGCCACCATAGTGTAACTGCTAAATAATACCACAATACAGTGTGTACAGAATGCCACCATACAGTAACAGCTAAATAATAGTGCAATACAGTGTGTACAGAATACCACCATACAGTAACAACTAAATAACATCACAATACAGTGTGTACAGAATGCCACCATACAGTCACTGCTAAATAATTCCACAATACGGTGTGTACAGAATGCCACCATACAGTAACTGCTAAATAATATATAATACAGTGTCCCGGATCCGCACATTCCTCAACCATGAATCTGCAAAACCACTATTGCACGCCCTCATCATCTCCCGCCTTGACTACTGCAACCTCCTGCTCTGTGGCCTCCCTTCCAACACTCTCGCACCCCTCCAATCCATCCTAAACTCTGCTGCTCGACTAATCCACCTGTCCCCCGCTATTCCCCGGCCTCTCCTCTCTGTCAATCTCATCACTGGCTCCCCATTGCTCAGAGACTCCAGTTCAAAACCCTAACCATGACATACAAAGCCATCCACAACCTGGCTCCCCCATACATCTGTGACCAAGTCTCCCGTTACATACCCGCACGCAACCTCCGATACTCACAAGATCTCCTTCTCTACTCCCCTCTTATCTCCTCCTCCCACAATTGCATACAAGATTTCTCCCGTGCTTCCCCCCTACTCTGGAACTCTACCCCAACAGATCAGACTCTCGTCGACCGTGGAAACCTTCCAAAGGAGCCTGAAGACCCACCTCTTCCGACAAGCCTACAACCTGCATTAGCCATCACTCCACCATACCGCGCCACGACCAGCCCTACCCTCACCTACTGTATCTTCACCCATCCCTTGTACATTGTAAGCCCTCGTGGGCAGGATCCTCGCTGCTCCTATACCAGTCGCTGTCACATTGTGTTCAAAATTATTGCAATTGTTTTTGCTATGTATACCCCTTTTTCACATGTAAAGCGCCATGGAATAAATGGCGCTATAGTAATAAATAATAATAATAAATACAGAATGCCACCATACAGTAACAGCTAAATAATACCATAATACAGTGTGTACAGAATGCCACCATGCAGTAACTGCTAAATGATACTGCAATACAGTGTGTACAGAATGCCTCCATACAGTCACTGCTAAATAATTCCACAATACAGTGTGTACAGAATGCCACCATACAGTAACTGCTAAATAATACATAATACAGTGTCCCGGATCCGCACATTCCTCAACCATGAATCTGCAAAACCACTAGTGCACGCCCTCATCATCTCCCGCCTTGACTACTGCAACCTCCTGCTCTGTGGCCTCCCTTCCAACACTCTCGCACCCCTCCAATCCATCCTAAACTCTGCAGCCTGACTAATCCACCTGTCCCCCCGCTATTCCCCGGCCTCTCCTCTCTGTCAGTCTCATCACTGGCTCCCCATTGCTCAGAGACTCCAGTTCAAAACCCTAACCATGGCATACAAAGCCATTCACAACCTGTCTCCTCCATATATCTCTGACCTAGTCTCCCGTTACATACCCGCACGCAACCTCCGATCCTCACAAGATCTCCTTCTCTACTCCCCTCTTATCTCCTCCTCCCACAATTGCATACAAGATTTCTCCCCTGCTTCCCCCCTACTCTGGAACTCTCTACCCCAACAGATCAGACTCTCGCCGACCGTGGAAACCTTCAAAAGGAGCCTGAAGACCCACCTCTTCCGACAAGCCTACAACCTGCATTAACCATCACTCCACCATACCGCGCCACGACCAGCCCTACCCTCACCTACTGTATCCTCACCCATCCCTTGTACACTGTGAGCCCTCGCGGGCAGGGTCCTCGCTCCTCCTATACCAGTCGCTCTCACATTGTGTTCAAAATTATTGTAATTGTTTTTGCTAGGTATACCCCTTTTTCACATGTAAAGTGCCATGGAATAAATGGCGCTATAGTAATAAATAATAATAATAAATACAGAATGCCACCATACAGTAACAGCTAAATAATACCATAATACAGTGTGTACAAAATGCCACCATACAGTAACTGCTAAATAATACCCCAATACAGTGTGTACAAAATGCCACCATACAGTAACTGCTAAATAATACCCCAATACAGTGTGTACAGAATGCCACCATACAGTAACTGCTAAATAATACCCCAATACAGTGTGTACAGAATGCCACCATACAGTAACTGCTAAATAATACACAATACAGTGTCCCGGATACGCACATTCCTCAATCATGAATCTGCAAAACCACTAGTGCACGCCCTCATCATCTCTCGCCTTGACTACTGCAACCTCCTGCTCTGTGGCCTCCCTTCTAACACTCTCGCACCCCTCCAATCCATTCTAAACTCTGCTGCCCAACTAATCCACCTGTACTCCGCCCCCGCTATTCCCCGGCCTCTCCTCTCAGTCAATCTCATCACTGGCTCCCCCATCCCTTGTACATTGTGAGCCCTCGCGGGCAGGGTCCTTGCTCCTCCTGTACCAGTCGCTGTCACATTGTGTTCAAGATTATTGTAATTGTTTTTGCTATGTATACCCCTTTTTCACATGTAAAGCGCCATGGAATAAATGGCGCTATAGTAATAAATAATAATAATAATAAATACAGAATACCACCATACAGTAACAGCTAAATAATACCGTAATACCATAATACGGTGTGTACAGAATGCCACCATGCAGGAACTGCTAAATGATACTGCAATACAGTGTGTACAGAATGCCACCATACAGTAACAGCTAAATAATACCACAATACAGTGTGTACAGAATGCCACCATACAGTAACTGCTAAATAATACCAAGATACAGTGTGTACAGGATGCCACCATACAGTATCTGCTAAAATACCAAGATACAGTGGTTAGAGAATAATACCACAAATTTTATGACAAATAACACCACCATACAGTAACTGAGTAATCTTAACTGATTATTTTCAGAGAATCCAAAATAAAACCACCATATCGTGTCTTATTAAAAAATACTAGGTGAAGAACAATAATACCAGCATACTGCAATGGAATAATTTTAATGACCATGCATGTGTGTCAGAGGTGACAGACAGTCGCCCTGCAGGTGGTTGCAGAAGATCTCTACGTTTCATATTACAGACATCTTCTTAGAGGCTGGCTGTCTCTAGGACCCAGTGGCTACCTCCCTCTGGCTAATTAGCACCCTGACCTGGGTGTATAAATACCTGGTGTGTCTGAGAGGGAGGTGCCAGCAATATTAATTACTACTTGTGAGGTTTTAGCAAGAGCAGTACTTTGTCCTCTCTGGAGCTTGAGGCCGCGTGCGCATTTGTCTGGAGTCGTCTAAAGCTAAGCAATCTCCCCTGTTTTTCTACCCCTGTTGTCTATAGAGTTTAGTGGAGATCGACTAGTGCTCATCTCCTCCCTTCCCTAGCGTTAGCCATACGCCAGGGAAAGTCAGGGCGAGGCACGCCTGCGGCGATTGGTGAAGAGCCAATATAGGGACGTAGTTGAGACAGGGTGACACTAGACCAGACTAGGAGGTCTCCACTCCCCCTTTCCCTAGTGTCTGGGCTCCCTTTCCCTCTTCCCTCTGTGTTGCACTAAGTCTTTCCCACACCTGGTGTGACAACTAGTCAGACATAGTTATAATGCCATGACGACTTTTCTAGACAACTGTAGAGAGAGGGACCCATCCATCCGTGTAAAACTTCCAACCTACTATAAAAACTAGCGCTGTGGCTGGTGCTCCCATTATCGTACCTAAAATACTGATTAATGGGCTCAAATATTATATTGCCAAAATAATAGTGTCTAAGGACTCGGGTATGGATGAAAGCAGGTGCAAAATTAGGAAATGCTGCACACACACAAAATGAACTCAGACCAGACTGCTAAATTAATTTATTCATTAAGACACCGGACGTCTTAATTTTAAGGGTTGCCTGGATGTTAAATAAAATGTGATTCTTATGAAATAATACAAAAAAAATACATCACCCCTTTTCCTTCAACGTCAAGCCCCCAACAATTCAGTGCAGATGCTCCTGCAGCCTCCATCAGTCTTACAAGCTGCCATATATGGTGTGCCATGATTGCAGGTGACCGCTGCAGCCAATCAATGATCTCAGAGGTTATTTTCCATACTTACTGCATCACCATGCACAATACTTGGAGGTGGACAAACTATATAGAAGACGGGTCTTGGAGAGCCAAGAGCGGTGCATGACTGCAGACCAGGACATCTCGCACATGCTCACTAGGCTCGGAGGTGGGGACCACGCACTGGAGGTCCCATATGAGAAGTGGCATGGGCATTTAAGAAATAAATATTCTTATTTTTGTCCACTCGTAGTTCCTTCACTACAGACTTCCAATTTTAATGTGACAGGGAGATAAAGGGACTTTCTCAACACAAAATGACTGTTCAAACCAAGCACAGGTGCTCGGTGCACCCTTGGGAAAGTGCACAGAATTGTTTGGTCACTCCATCTACTTGTTTTCCATCTATCTCTGCCCTTCTCTGACCCCTGTACAGCCAGAGCTGTCAATCAAGGAAGAGAGGAGAGACATGGAAAACAAGTAGATTTGGAGGATTCATTCCAGTACATCAGGGGTGCACTGAGCGCCTGTGCTTGGTTTGAACAGTTAAACATATTTTAGTACTTTCTGAAATAATAACTACACCCTCCAGCACTATATTTCCTGAACTATCAGTTGAAGAATATTCAGTGTGAATTAAAGAATGTATATTTTTCACTTTCTGGATAGGACTAATAATCACTAACCGAAGTACAAGCCTAGTCTCCTCTGACTTGCTTGGACCACATGCTGCTTTTCTGTGATATTTCCTTTACAGCCAATTGCACCATTGAGGGATTTTCGAGATAATTAAATCACTGAGGACAGACACCGCAGGAAATGTCAGCTCACATCCACAGCGCAGTCCGGGGATTTCTCTTTGTGCAGTCGACTGACAGAAAAGAACATAAACAAAAAGTAATATTTACCAAGGGGTAATGAAGAGTTAAAAAATTCAGCTTACAGATTTAACTTGCCAAGATGCATGGAGAATAATGGTCCATACTAATACAGCGGTGCCTGGAATTAGAGTAGAAGTACAGTATAGGGAGGTCAAGGTCACTGAGGCCCGTTCATGGTATATGCAGGTATTAGCCTTAATTGTATCCACAGGACGATGGCTAAAAGACAGTCTTCTTGGCGTTCTTTGCATCGGAATATTTTTTTTAACTGTAGTGGAAAGCTGTTACAAAGGGGTGTTAGCTGTACAATACAGATGGCACCCTCAAGTGATGGTGCGCGCCAGAACCGACTTAAGGTTTTTGTGGGCCCTTGGGCCCCTCTTTGCTTTAGATTATTCCTCGTCGCCTTCCAAAAGCTATAACTTTTTTACTTTTCAGTCGATAGAGTTGTATGAGAGCTTGTGTTATGCACCTGTCTCGGATATACTGAGCTCCGTTTCCTTCCCCTGGGTCTGCTGCCCTCTGCTGTGCTCCGTGTCGTGTTTTGCAATGACATCACCTCCTTACACCTTTTTAAGGATCATTTAGACATACACCCATGTCTTGGGATTGAGACTCCAGTGTTCTATGTTTGGATTGCTCTGTTACCTGTTCTTGCTGTGTTTTCAACTTGCCTCCTTACCTGCTGGGTTCCACCTCATCCCTCCTGCTACTCCTAAGATTTCTGAGTGTGCCAAGTACTCTCAGTCCACGTCTTCCTTGCTGCATAAATCCCTGAGGACCGTGTGCCCACCTGGACCTGGGACTTACAGGATCCACCTCACTTGTTGAGCCTAGCAGCTTGTCTTTTTGTGGTACAAACTATTGTGTTTATCATTACCATTTTGGGGTACATACGACTTTCAAATCTTTTTTTATTCCATTTTTTTGGGAGGCGCGAAGTGACCAAAAACTGCGATTCTGACTTTTTTTTTTTTCATTTTGGCGCTTACCAAATATCTTTTTTTTAAGCTTGTATTTATGTTCCAAGAAAAGAGGATGATATAAAGTTGTTTTTTTAAGCACATTTATGTTACACGCACGCCGCTAGGTTCAGATAGGGCGAGGCGGGTTTCATGAATTCTTTGGAATCCTGGGGGAACCATTACTCAGGGTGACCATAGGCTGCAGCTTTTCTCAGTCACACGATAGATTCAATTGCTGACCAGACACATCTGACGAGTCTTTTATAACAGTTTAACAGTGGAGTTTAATCTGAAGCACGGCCAGTGCAATTCAGGGATATTACAGCAACAATCTTCATTACAGTACAGTCTGAGTTTTTTGAGCCACCGGCTCCAGTAACAATACAGTAGTTTCTTCACAAGGCACAGTATTACAGTCTCTTCAGGAGCATAATTCAACATAGATTAGATCTCTTCCAGTCCTTATCTTCCTGCCTGATAATACTCTGCACTGTTAGTTCAGGGAGTTTATCTGACCTGGGTTTACTTTCTCTCCTGATCTGACTCCTGTTCAGTTGCCTTCTGTCAGATCCAGATAACACACCACCACCTTTCTCTTCGGCTTCAGCCAGACTACAATAACAAGTTCCCCACAATCCCCCTGGGGCTCTGCTAAAACACTCCCTGTCTCCTGTGACTGTGTTAACCCCTCTAGTTGCTGGATGCTTTTGACTTCGCCCAGGGGGATATGGGGGACTCGGTACCCGGGTCTTTACCTTCTTGGGATGTCACGGCGGTCGGCTCCCGGGCCCGTACTCTGGGGTCACTCTTAAAAGGGGGTTGTTGCTTGAAGGGATGATAAACGGTTTTGTCTTGTGACGCCACCTGTGGTTCCTAGTAATGGGTACCAGCGCTGCTGCAGACCTCCGGGGGTGATGGGATGGCAGCTGAGATGTTTCCGCTCCCCACAGGTGGAGTGGGCCCCTGGGGCAGGGTTGATGGAAGGGATGCAGGTGAGAGGTGGCCCAGCCGGGTCAGAGGAGAATAACAGGCACGCACACGGGGGATTCGCTTCAGTACCTTTACTGGTGTAGACGGCAGGTATGGTCCAGAGTACTTAGTAGGAAGGGTGCACTTCTGGACTCTCCCAAGTGAGCGGGTAGTAGGCCTCCTGATCCGTTTCTTCCTCTCTCGCTGAAGCTCCTGACCAGCCTGGAACTAGGCCTAGCTTCTGTACTGTTTCACTCTCTCACCTGTCTGCTTGGTAGTAAGAACTTTTCTCTGGCTACCACTATCCCTGGATGCTGGGGCCTTCGTGGTTCCTAGTTCTGTAGATGATTGTAGCTTCAGGTTGACCAGGGGTCTGGAATCCTCCTGGTATACCGGTTATTCCTACTGGGCATAGAGGACCCTGAAGGCGCGGACCCGGTGTCCGGCTTGTGTTCTGGGGTGAGCTTAAGATGCTCCTCTGCCCCCCTTAACTCCTCTCTCCTCTCCTTGCCTCCGGCCACGCTATGGGACCTCAGGCAGCAGCACATGCTTTAGGCCTTAGTTTGCCCTCAGCACAGCAGCTCAACAGGTGCTGCCTCTTCACTGATCTCAAGTGCCAGCACGCTCTGTTTACCTAACTCCACCCTCCTCCATATATATCCCTAACAGGGCTCCCTCTGGTGGTATGAGGTGGAAGGGTGGAGGTGTCTGTGTGTAGTAAGGGCCTCTTGTGAAGAAGTCCATCCATGCACCCTTTTGGGTCCTGTGGTACCTGTGTGTAGCAGGGTGCCACATTCCCCCCTAGTACAACTCAGTACTCCTGGACTGAAGCATTTTTTTTTTTGTAAACAGGTCACAACAACAATTACGATAACAATAACACATACCAAAGTTACAGTGAGTCCCATAACCAGGTGTCCATCTCACTGATGAAGGTGCAACATGAATAGCATGAGGGACCCGTCTGAAAACCCTCAACGTAGGCCCTGGGCGTGGCTACTGGGCATAAGTGATCCAGGTGTTGGACCTTTTCTTCGGCCACGCTAAACGGGTTTTTGTTCAGTGGTCTCTTAATATAGAACCAATAGGGGGCACTTTAATAAGTGCAACTATTTACAATGGACAGTTTTTGGCTGCTCAAAGTCCTCAGCCTGCAAGTCTTTATACCCTTTACGGGTAACTAAATGCACACATTTAACTTTTTCAGTACACACACAAAAAATTTTTCCTTCTGTACCCTTACGGGTAACTATTTACACTGTAGGCATTTTGTACCTTATTCCCTATACCTGGTAGGGATTTGGCCTTGTGTGCTGCGTGTGGATATACGTAGCACTGGGGTGATACTGGTGTCTGTGCATGCACTATCCGCTAACATATCAGGTCTACGTGCGGGTAAGTTATAGAACTGCCTCAACATCTCTATAGGACTGGCAAGTGCACTGTTTCCTGGACCCTCAGGCTCTGCTTCAACTGGTGATCCTCCTCTTTCTGGGGACTCTTCCTGTTCCTGAGCAGGTTCTTCCAGGGTGCTCACAGGTTCTTCTTGTGGTGGAGGTTCTTCTGGTGGCTGACAGAAGTGTATCACTAGTATGATAACTGCTCCATCGAGTTGAGGCCAGTCCGCGGGGAAGTCTCCTAGGACTGTATGAACTACATCTTCCTTGGGTTTTCCCGGTATTATAAGAGGTACTTCTTCCTCCTGTGTCTTCAGTAGACCTGGGCACAATTTCAAGTGGTCTCTTGAGACTGTTGTGGTGGTCCTACCTCCATACTTGCTGATCAGGCAGGTTTTGGTGTTGTCAAATCCGGAATTTAACACTGTGTAGGGCTCTCTTTCCCACTGGTCATCGAGCTTGTGACCTCTTCTTTTCTGCTTTAGCATTATTTCTCCGGGTGCCAAGGGTTCTGCTGGTGCATGCTTGTTATATTGGTCTTCTTGCCTTTCCCTTACTTTGTTTAGGCTGTCTTCAACACAGGCCTGTACTTTCCTGTACTGCTCTTGCCGATTTGTGTCCCAGTCTTCAGTGGACATATCTGCATCAGGTTCGACCACTCCGAGTTCCAGGTCCATGGGCAATTTTCCAGGCCTTGCTCTCATAAGGTACGCTGGGATACAGTTAGTAGAACTCACAGGTATGTGGTTATACAGGTCCACCAGATCAGGTAGTTTGTCTGGCCACTGGTTCCTCTCTTCCAAAGGTAGGGTTTTTAACAGGTCAATGACGATGTTATTCATTTTCTCGCACATACCGTTGGTTTGAGGATGATATGGTGTAGTCCGGATCTTCTTGCATCCATACAGGTGACAGAATTCTTTAAACAGCTCAGCTTCAAAGGCAGGGCCTTGATCTGGGTATCCATGGGGCCTGCAGAAGTAGGTTTGGAATGTTCTTGCTGCAGTTTCTGCTGTCAGATCCTTGACAGGGGCTACCACCAGGAACTGGGAATAGTGATCCACCATGGTCAGGGCATAGGAATAGCCTGATCTGCTGGGCGACAGTTTGACGTGATCCAGAGCGACAATCTCCAGGGGTTGGGTTGTTTTGATGGACTGCAAGGGTGCTTTCTGACTTCCGTAGTCTTTCCGTCTGAGGCTACAGGGCCCACAATTCCGGCACCACCTTTCTATGGAACTCCGCATTCCAACCCAATAGAACCGGTCCTTCAGCAGGGTTTCCATATTCTTCCAGCCAAAATGACCTGCTTGGTCATGGTAGGCCTCTAGCACCATCTGGATATCCGTCCTGGGCACTACAATCTGCCACACCATTTCATGGGTTCTAGGGTTGACATACCTCCTGCACAGCTTTTCTCTGTAGATGAACAGCCGGCTTCTCTCATTCCACAGGTGTTTGGCTTGTGGAGGAGCATCCTTCTCCAGGTGAGAACCTTCTTGGGTTATCAGTCCTTTGATGAAGCTGACAACCGGGTCACTGTCCTGGGTCTCCTTCCAGCTGTGATGAGGTAAAGGGTTTAGCGTCTTACCATGACGTCTTCTGGAGGTGCGTTGCTCGTGGACCATTCCATTTCTGTGGAAAGCAGGTAATTCAATTTCTTCTAGGTCATCCACTTCATTCTCGGTGTCCGACTGGTGGGGCATTCTTGACAGGGCATCAGCATTGGTGTTCTTGTGACCTGCCCGGTACTTGATTGTGAACTGGTAATTCGACAATCTGGCCACCCAACGCTGTTCCATGGCTCCCAACCTGGCTGTCTCCAGGTGTGTCAAGGGGTTATTGTCGGTAAAGGCTGTAAATTTAGTTGAGGCTAGGTAATGTTTGAATCTTTCGGTGATAGCCCAGACCAAGGCCAGGAACTCCAGCTTGAAGGAACTGTAATTCTCCGGGTTCCTCTCAGTAGGGCGAAGCTTCCTACTGGCATAGGCGATCACCTTTTCTCTGCCGTTTTGCTTCTTGGACAACACAGCTCCCAGTCCCTCATTGCTGGCGTCTGTGTATAACAGGAAAGGTTGGCTGTAGTCGGGGTAAGCCAGGATTTCCTCACCGGTTAGGGCTTCTTTCATTAATGCAAAGGACTCAGTCTGTTCTTTGCCCCACTGGAATGGGGGACTTTTACCTCTTTTGGACTGTCCTACTAGGAGATCTTGTAAAGGTGCTGCCTTTTTGGTGTAGTCCTTAATGAACCTCCTGTAGTGCCCGACCAGTCCCAGAAATTGACGCACCTCTTTGATGTTCCTTGGTTCAGGCCACTTCTGGATGGCAGTGACCTTCTCCGGGTCTAGTGCTACCCCCTCTGAGCTGACTACGTACCCCAGGTACTGAACCTTCCGTTTGAGCAGGTGGCACTTGGAAGGTTTTAGTTTCATCCCATACCGGGACAATGCCTCAAATACCTCTGCCAGGTGCTTTAGATGGTCTTCATACATCCTCGAGTACACAATAATGTCATCCAGATATAGCAGCACTGTCTCAAAGTTCTGGTGTCCCAAGCAACACTCCATCAACCTCTGGAACGTTCCGGGTGCGTTGCAGAGTCCAAATGGCATGCTGTTGAATTTGCATAATCCCATCGGGGTGATGAAGTCTGTCTTCTCCCGGTCTTCCTCAGCAACAGAGACTTGCCAGTACCCGCTAGTGAGATCCAGTGTAGAGAAGTAATTGGCAGATTTTAGTGCAGCCAGGGATTCCTCTATACGGGGCAAAGGGTATGCATGCTTATGTGTTATTAGATTAATTTGTCTATAATCTACACACATCCTCATGCTACCGTCCTTCTTTCTGACCAGGACCAGGGGAGCTGCCCAGGGGCTACAGCTATCCCTTACTACCCCTGCCTTTTTCATGTCATGCAACATTTCTTTTGCTGTTTGGTAATGTGCTGGTGGTATGGGTCTGTAACGCTCCTTAATGGGTGGATGGTTACCTGTGGGTATGTGGTGTTGTACCCCTTTGACCCTTCCAAATCAAGTGAGTGTTTACTAAACACCTGTTCATATTCCTGAACCACTCTGTAGACACCGTGTTTTTGATGGACAGGAGTGGCGTCAGTTCCAACATGGAGCTGTTGACACCATTCCTCCAGCTGGGTTTTGGAGTCATTGTCCTCCACCGTATCTGGTGGGGTCAAGGATTCCACTGTGTGTATGGCATTATTATTCATAGTATACAGTCTGGCAACAGTGGCGTATCTTGGCAATTTGACTTCCTCCTCCCCACAATTTAGGAGGCGTACGGGTACCCTCCCATTGCGCACATCAACTACCCCTCGAGCAGTTAGGAGTGTAGGTCTGTGCTCTGAGTTAACGGGCTCTACTACCGCCTGGTAGTTCTGTCCCTAGAGACCTATTGCTGCCCTACACAAAATCAGCATTTCGCTTAGTGGGGGAATCACAATGGGTATCTGGTCTGTTACCCGTACATTACCAATCTCACCACCTGTTAGTTTTACCTGTTGCTGGTACAGGAGGGCGCGAATTTCCTTCTGGAGCACCTTCCTCTGCCCTGGTCTGGCAGTGTCAGCAATCTGTTGGTACATTTGTACCAAGTATCATATATGGGTTTGTATCACCAGGGTTAGACTATATTACAATCAGTCCTTGGTCCTTTAGTTCCACTCTTCCCACCTTCACTGTCACGTCCTTAACCCCGACTAGGTTAAGAGGAAGGCCATTGGAGGCATACACAGAGAGGTTTGGGTCTGGCGGGTGGAGTTCATCTATGGACCAGTACCTTTAGTACAGGACATCAGGTATGATGGTTACCTGTGACCCAGTGTCCAGTAGTGCAGGTGTTGCTATGCCATCCAGCACGATGGACAGGAAAGGCCTTCCTCCTACAAACCGGTCATACCAGCTCGATGGGCCTGGTTGATCTACTCCTGGGTGTCGGCCCTTGGCCCCAGGGTTTTCCCATTTAAAGGACAGGTCCGTGTGGTGTGGCCTGCCTTGTGGCAACGGTAGCAAATAAGTTCACCTGGAGGGCGAGGTCGGTCGTTGGTCTTCCTTCTTCTCCTCATCCAGGGGACATCCTCAGAACTGTCGGTGAGTAAAATCCTTCCATCCGGCTCGGGCTCCGTCTGTAGCTGCAGGGCGCTCAGGACAGTGGTCAGGGATTTACTTAGCTGACGCACTTCAGAGCGCAGGCTGTCCAGCTTGCTAGGGGACGCTGTTTGCACTTTTGCCTCAGCCGCTAATGAAGGGGCAGTGAGTGCTGTGGGCATTGGGGTGGCCCCACCCTGGTAACGCTGGATAGCAGTATCTGATGTTTCCAGGGTCTGAAGGCCCTTAATAGCCATGTCCTTCAGGGCGCAAAGGTGGTATTTGGATCATCTAAGGCCCACCACCGTACAGTTCTGCTCTCCTCCTGGGACCCTAACCCTCAGATGAATTGTTCTATCAGCATTTTGTCCTCATCATGTATGCTGGCTGGACTAATCTGTTTCAGGGCCCGCAGTGCCTCTTGTAAACGCAAGGCATAGTCCCGGATACTGTCCTCAGGTTTCTGGGTACAGTGGTAGAACCTCATCCGAAGATCTGTCTCAGTGCGGTTTTCAAAGACAGTTTGCAGTCTCTTAAATATAATAGATACTGATTCCTGGTCTGCGGCTGGCCAGGTTTCAATTTCCCGCTCTGCGGCACCAGCTAATTGTCCCAGCACAACAGCGGCTCTCTGTTTACCAGTCATTGAGTACATGTCCAATACACCGCATATTTTTCTTTTGAACCCAGACAGGGTGTCTGGTTTGCCGTCATACTGGGGAAGCCATTTCGCTCCGGGGACGTATGGCAGGGCCATGGGTATCACTGGAGTCACGACCCCTGCTGGTGGGGCGGCCGCTCCGGCCTGAGCAGCGCCGGGCGCGAGTTGAGCATCGGGAGCGTTAACCGGTGCTCCGGCGTTTTGCTGGTCGTCAGCCATGGTTGCTCCCCCCAAGTAAATCGTAGCCTACCTTCTTTGCTTTTATCAGCTCCGCAGATCGCGGTCTCCTTCCAGGACCTGACACTTCCTGGTGCGGCGTCAGAGCGCGAGGCAGAGCTTGGGCGTCACGCGCTATTAACGGTCACACCTCTCTGGTTCCCGCGGTTACGCCCCTCTTCTTCCCGCGCGGCGACGCGGTAATGGCGGCGATGTTCACCACAGTTCAAACACAGTTCAAATACGGCACACAGTACCCGATGGCAACGGGCACGAAATCCTGTTCGTGACGCCAGGAAGAGAAGACTCGCCCAGGGGGATATGGGGGACTCGGTACACGGGCCTTTACCTTCTTGGGATGTCACGGTGGTTGGCTCCCGGGCCCGTACTCTGGGGGTGATGGGATGTCAGCTGAGATGTTTCTGCTCCCCTCAGGTGGACCGGGCCCCCGGGGAAGGGTTGATGGAAGGGATGCAGGTGAGAGGTGGCCCAGCCGGGTCAGGGGAGAATAACAGGCACGCACACGGGGGATTCGCTTCAGTACATTTACTGGTGTAGATGGCAGGTATGGTCCAGGGTACTTATTAGGAAGGGTGCACTTCTGGACTCTCCCCAGTGAGCGGGTAGTAGGCCTCCTGATCCGTTTCTTCCTCTCTCTCTGAAGCTCCTGACCAGCCTGGAACTAGACCTAGCTTCTGTACTGTTTCACTCTCTCACCTGTCTGCTTGGTAGTAAGAACTTTTCTCTGGCTACCACTATCCCTGGACGCTGGGGCCTTTGTGGTTCCTAGTTCTGTAGATGATTGTAGCTTCAGGTTGACCAGGGGTCTGGAATCCTCCTGGTATACCGGTTATTCCTACTGGGCATAGAGGACCCTGTAGGCGCGGACCCGGTGTCTGGCTTGTGTTCTGGGGTAAGCTTAAGATGCTCCTCTGCCCCCCTTAACTCCTCTCTCCTCTCCTTGCCTCCGGCCACGCTCTAGGCCCTCAGGCTTCAGCACGTGCTTTAGGCCTTGGCTTGCCCTCAGCACAGCAACTCAACAGGTGCTGCCTCTTCACTGATCTCAAGTGCCAGCACACACTGTCTACCTAACTCCACCGTCCTGTATATATATCCCTAACAGGGCTCCCTCTGGAGGTATGAGGTGGAAGGGTGGAGGTGTCTGTGTGTAGTTAGGGCTTCTTGTGCTGAAGTCCGTCCATGCACCCTTTTGGGTCCTGTGGTACCTGTGTGTAGCAGGGTGCCACACTTTGGAAGCAACAGCACTACTTCTGCATGTCACATTTGCTTACTTTTTTATTTTTTTTTATTGGTTCTCCTAGAGTACTTGAACCTGCAAGCACTTGATCACTTGTACAATTCACTGAAATACAATGGTATTACAGGGTATCATAAAATTAATTATCTCTTATGAAGCTCAGCCACAGGCACAAATATACAAACATAGCAGACACGGGAGCCTGGAGGAGACCTCCCCCGGCTGACATGACAATGCCATTGTCACTCAAGGTGTGAGAAAGACTTAGTGCGACACAGAAGGAAGAGGGAAAGGGAGCCCAGATACTAGAGAAAGGGGGGAGTGGAGACCTCCTATTCTGGTCTAGTGTCACCCTGTCTCAACTACCATACCTATGTTGGCTCTTCACGCGTGCCTCGCCCTGACTTTCCCTGGTGTATGGCTAAGGCTAGGGAAGGAAGGAGATGAGCACTAGTTGATCTCCACTAAACTCTACAGACAACAAGGGTAGACAAACAGGGGGGGATTGCTTAGCTTTCGATGACTCCAAACAAATGCGCACACGGCCTCAAGCTCCAGAGAGGACAAAGTACTGCTCTTGCTAAAACCTCACAAGTAGTAATGAATATCTCTGGCACCTCCCTCTCAGACACACCAGGTATTTATACACTCAGGCTAGGGAGCTAATTAGCCAGAGGGAGGTAGCCCCTGGGTCCTAGAGACAGCCAGCCTTTAAGAAGATGTCTGTAATGCCAAACGTAGAGATCTCCTGCAACCAACTGCAGGGCACTGTCTGTCACCTCTGACACACCCGTGACAGCCATTGGCACGCCACAATCATGTTGTGATGGAGAAAGGGTGAGTCACAAGGCCTACCTTCCTCCACTTACATAGTAGTGGCATCAAAGAGGTTCAATTCCTGCAATCAGAGTTAGTTCCGAATGCAGCAGTTAGATTCGGTAACTGGTGTCACGGGTGTATCAGGTTTGACAGACAGTTATTCTGGATCCGGCTGTAGAAGGTCTCTGCACTTGGCTTTGCAGACACCTTCTTGATCCTTTCATCTCTGAAGTGTAGTGGTATCCTTCTTTCGCTAGGACCAAGTAGTGATCTCCACCTTCTGCTGCTAATTGACACACCCTTGATTGATATATAAAAACTCTCAGTGTCTCCAGAGAGTCGCCGGTGATAGAACTATTTTCCCCTGCTCAGGCCTGGAGTACTAGCAGGCTAGTTTCTTCTTGAATTTTCTTGGTGGATTATTGTCATCTTCTCTCTCTGGTGTCTTCTCAAGCTAAGTGTATCCCCTTGTCTGTTTTCCTTGTTTGTCTTTAGGTGTAGGTCCCCTCCCTACCTAGGGCCTAGCTCTAGGGACAGTTAGGGATTAGATATCCTGCTCGGCTATAGGTGCGAAACCTATTTAGGGACAGTAGGGCAGGCATGGTGTTGTAAGATCTGCCTAGGGGTCTCCACTCTCCCTTTCCCTGGTTGTTGGGCTTCCCCCCTTTTCCCATCGTCATACACTTGGTCCTTCCATCACCTAGCGTGACAGCTGGTTGAAAAGCTCAGAGGATGTTGCAAATGGAAACCTCATCTGTCTTTTGGACTGTTTGCAGCTATTGTATTACAGTGCAGGTTGGGAAAGGGTTAAATTTGTGATTATAATGCAGTCAGCTCCCCCTAATGGCAATATATATATATTTTTTAAAATTTAACCTTGGGAGAGATTTAAGAAAATGTCTAAAATAAAAACTCGTTGCGATCAATCAGTTTGGATTTCAAATTCTGTTTTTAAAATATGAAAAAGTTGCGACTGGTTGCAAAGGGCAACAAAGATTGTTTTTCATTTAGATAGGATTTTTTTTAGAGATTTGCCCACATATTTTCTTTTCCTATACTTGTTTTTCTGGATGCTTATAAATCAACCTAATGTTGCCCACAGGAGTGTCTATATCCGCATAGTTCAAAGAAGTAGCCATGTGCCACCCTTCAGGCTCTCTGTAAAAAAATTGGAGCCCTCTTTTACTTGCCACATATATGTTGTGGTGTAATTGCCGATGTTCTCCCGAATCCGACGTTGTTTTTCTTTTCTTCCTGTGCCTCTCCCTTCCTGAGATATGACCCTCTCTTTTCTGTAACGTAGTCTAGTCTTGTTAGCAAAGTGGGCGTGATCATCAACCCATCTCTACAGAGGGGTATGCCCACTTGGCTAAAAAGACTAGATTTATATCCAGGGAAGAAAGGGCCATATCTCAGGATTGGAGAGGTGCAGGAACAAAAGAAAAACAACGTCGGATTCAGGAGAACAGCGGCATTTACACCAGATGAAATAAAATTACATATTTATAGCAAGTGGCAGGTCGTTATTAAACCTATATGTTGATATTTTTCTGACACATTTTCTTTGTCTATGAAATTGATGCAAGACAAAGACAAAACATATTTGTGTCACAGGAGTCTAGATCGTTTAAGGAATACTTTAAGCTTTAAGAAAATCAACATTTTCCAACATAGGAAATACCCAGTAGAGGCGGCCATCTGCTTTCATCATAAATTGTGATAAGAATAAACAGTAGCTGTCTCCTTTCCAAACTGAGCCCCCAGAGAATCCTATAGATATCCACAAGACCCGTAGTTTTTAATAGGGGCTGAGCGGCAGGAAATCCTGCATATGTTTTCCTTTAAGTTGCGGAACTTCTAAGGCCTGTTCCATTTCTCTGCAGACATCCTCACACTGTTGTATAATAACAGGGGCAGCGGAGGGAGGGGGTGAGGCAGGAAGCGTCACGGTGCAGCCGTCGAGAGGGGCACCAGGATTGGGATGCAAGAACAAAAATATTTTCACTTTTTTTTTTCCCTTCGTTCACAAATTTGTTCTTCTGTAAATGGATAAAGCTATCTGGAAAATCACTGCAGCGGATCCAGTCTGGGTATCTGTTTCTGTCATATGAAACTAATGGGATTCATCAGCCTGGATAATAAGTAAGTTCAGACTCCACGAGATAACAGGATCCGATGGGAGCAGTAGTCGTCATATAGGGTCTGATAGATACAGGTTTACCAATAATGTATAGATGTATCAAGCTTCATAGAAGAAGAGGATAAAGAACTAAATGAGACCGCAGAAACTTTTATTGCTTGTACTCGAGACACTTTTCCTTGCATGTTGAATTTTTTAGATACAAGAAAATAATAATAGTAATAGAAATTTTCTGTAATAACATAGATCTTAGCACCATATGACGACCACCCAGAGATGAGCGGCACTTCATCGGCACTGCTTATCTCGTCCGGCACAGACAGTCTTTTTTTTTTTTTCCCAAAAAAGTCCTTTCTCCGCTGACTGACATATTGTTCTCCCTTTAAAAATTATTGCTCTCTATTTAAAAAAGAGGTTCTTCAGTGGCTGCAGCATGTATTACACAGTTTAGTGTCCCAGCATATGCAGAACATCATAATACCCATTGCAGCTGCTGCAGAACTTCTTATAAAAAGAATAAGGGTCTTTTGTAGCAATCAATTATTAAAGGGTAGAAGCCTACCTTTTTTTTTGCTGAGAGTGGGATCACAAAGAATGTTCCTTCTTGTATGCCTAAGAAAAAAAGACCTTGAAATTCTGCGACCCCTAAAAATATCCTCCATCTAAAATCTCATACTTTTAGGCTATGTTCACACGTTGCTTTTTTGCTGCGTTTTTTTTTTTTTTTTTGCAAACCTGGTCTCTTGGCAGTAAAAGAAACCTGTTTATAAAAAGCAGATTTTACGTTACAGATTATATGATGCATTTGTCTACAGTACATGTTTAATAAAGTTAGTTTCATTCACCAAAACGCAGCAAAAATGCATGGTTGCGTTTTTTTTGCACATACTCATTGCGTTCTATGGTGAAAAAAAGCTCCAAAAACACTGAAAGAAGTGACATGCTGCAGATTTTAAAAAAGCTGCAGTTTTCCAATTAAGTAAGGAAAAAAAAAAAGCAATTGTGTGGATGACAAAAAAAGCATAAAAAAACACTGCAAAAATGCAGCATGTGAACATAGCCTTATATAGTACAGGGGGTTTTTGATGACTTCTAAGACAATAGTGTTGTATTTATAGGTGGGCTAAATGATCCTTAGAGTTACTATTACCGTATATGATATGTTTTATTTTTTTTTTATAATACTCCACAGTATATCATTTCTAATAAATAATTTCAATAATGCCACTAAATGTTATAT
The DNA here is from genome assembly GCF_046119375.1 of Phyllobates terribilis. Lineage (NCBI taxonomy): Eukaryota > Metazoa > Chordata > Amphibia > Anura > Dendrobatidae > Phyllobates > Phyllobates terribilis. The sequence goes on from NW_027362764.1 coordinate 76,609,896, forward strand.
TAGGGTGTATGCCACTCTGTATTATGTCACAAAAGGGGATTTCTGGGCTTCTCGAACAGCTCGTTAACATAACACATATTTTGTTATTACTAGTAATTATTAATATTTAATTATTTCACTAATGTAATTGCCACTTAATAGCATATTAGGTAGTTGCTCAAGTTTATGGTAGTCTGTATTCTGTCACAAAAGGGGAGTGCTGGGCTTCTAGTAGAGCCCACTCACATAATATGTATTGTTATTACTAGTAATTATTGATATTTTATTATTTCAATAATGCAAATGCTGCTTATTAGCATATTCGATAATTGCTCAAGTTTATGTCAGTCTGTATTCTGACAAAAAAGGAGAGTGCTGGACTTCTAGTAGAGTCCTTTCACATAATACGTATTCTGTTATTACTAGTTATTATTACTAGTTAATTATTTCAATAATATAATTGCCTCAAAATGTTATAATAGGGAGTTGGTCAAGTTTATAACAGTCTGTATTCCGTCACAAAAGGGGAGTGCTGGGCTTTTGGGAGAGACCATTCACATAATACTTATTCTGATACTTCTAGCTATTGTTTCTAGTTAATTATTTCAGAGTCCATTAACATAATACAGATGTGCTCAAAAGTTTACATACCCCGGCAGAATTTTTCCTTTCTTGGCCTTGTTTCAGAAAATATGAATGATAACAAAAAAAATTTTTCTCCACTCATGGTTATTGGTTGGGTGAAGCCATTTATTGTCAAACTACTGTGTTTTCTCTTTTTAAATCTTAATGACAACCAAAAACATCCAAATGACCCTGATCAAAAGTTCCCATACCCCAGTTCTTAATACCGTGTATTACCCCTGTGACATCAATGACAGCTTGAAGTATTTTGTGGTAGTTGTGGATGAGGTTTTTATATTCTCAGATGGTAAAGCTGCCCATTCTTCTTGGCAAAAAGCCTCCAGTTCCTGTAAATTCCTGGGCTGTCTAGCATGAACTGTTTGCTTGAGATCTCCCCAGAGTGGCTCAATGATATTGAGGTCAGGAGACTGAGATGGCCACTCCAGAACCTTCACTTTGTTCTGCTGTAGCCAATGACAGGTCGACTTGGCCTTGTGTTTTGGATCGTTGTCATGTTGGAATGTCCAAGTACGTCCCATGCGCAGCTTCTGGGCTGATGAGTGCAAATTTGCCTGCAGTATTTGCTGATAATGTGCTGCATTCATCTTTCCTTCTACTTTTACCAAGTTTCCTGTGCCTTTGTAGCTCACACATCCCCAAAACATCAGCGATCCACCTCCGTGCTTTACAGTAGGAATGGTGTTCCTTTCATCATAGGCCTTGTTGACCTCTCTCCAAATGTAGCGTTTATGGTTATTGCCAAAAAGTTCAATTTTGGACTCTTCACTTTACATTAACTTGTTCCAGAAGTTTTGAGGCTTGTCTCTGTGCTGTTTGGTGTATTGTAGGCGAGATACTTTGTGGCATTTGCCCAGTAATGGCTTTCTTCTGGCGACTCGACCATGCAGCCCCTTTTTCTTCAAGTGCCTCCTTATTGTGCATCTTGAAACAGCCACACCGCTAGTTTTCAGAGAGTCCTGAATTTCAGTTGATGGTTTTTGTGCATTTTTCTTTGCATCCCGAACAATTTTCCTGGCAGTTGTGGACGAAACTTTTGTTGGTCTACCTGACCGTAGTTTGGTTTTTACAGAGCCCCTTATTTTCCTTTTGTTAATCACAGTTTGAATGCTGCTGACTGGCATTATCAATTCCTTGGATATCTTTTTGTATCTCTTTCCTGTGTTATACAGTTCAACTACCTTTTCCCGTAGATCCGTTGACAATTATTTTGCTTTCCCCATGACTCACAATCCAGAAACGTCAGTGGCTGGATGAAGGATGCAAGAGTCTGTCTGGATCCCAGAAACTCACTCAGCTTTTATGCACACATACTGATTACAAGCAAACAGCTCACAGGTGAGGATGTTACCTTTAGTAGCCATTCAAACCCATTTGTGTCAAATTCTGTGCATGTTATCAGGCCAAAATCACCAGGGCATGTGAACTTTTGATCAGGGTCATTTGGATGTTTTTGGTTGTCATTAAGAATTAAAAAGAGAAAACACAGTAGTTTGACAATAAATGGCTTCACTCAACCCATAACCATGAGTGGAGAAAAAGTTTTATTGTTATCATTCATATTCTCTGAAACAAGGCCAAGAAAGGAAAAATTCTGCCGGGGTATGTAAATTTTTGAGCACAACTGTACATATTCTGCAATTATTTCAATAATGTAAATGCAGCTTATTAGAATATTAGATAATTGCTCAAGTTTATGGAAGTCTGTGTTCTGTCAAAAAAGGGAGCACTGCACTTCTGGGAGTGACTATTCACATAATACTTATTCTAATACTTCTAGCTATTGTTTCTAGTTAATTATTTTAATAATTAACTAGATGTAATTGGCTCAATGTAATTGCCATAATGTAATTGCTTCAAAATTTTATATTGGGGAATTGTTCAATTTTACAGCAGTCTGTATTCCGTCACAAAAGGGAACATTGGGCTTGTGAGAGAATCCATTCACATGATACATATTCTGATACTTCTAGCTGTTGTTTCTAGTTAATTATTTCAATGATGTGATTGCCTCAAAATGTTATATTAGGAAATTGCTCAAGTTTATAGCAGCCTGTATTCCGTAACAAAAGGGGAGTGCTGGGCTTCTGGGAGAGACCATTCACATAATGCATATTCTGATACTTCTAGGTATTGTTTTTTGTTAATTATTTCAGAGTGCATTCATATAATAGGTATTCTGCTATTATTTAAATAATGTAAATGCAGCTTATTAGGATATTAGGTAATTGCTCAAGTTTAAGGAAGTCTGTATTCTGTCAAAAAAGGGAGCACTGGACTTCTGGGAGAGACCATTCACATAATACTTATTCTGATACTTCTAGCTATTTTTTTCTGGTTAATTATTTCAATAATTAACTAGATGTAATTGCCTCAATGTAATTGCCTCAAAATGTTTTATTAGGGAAATGTTCAAGTTTACAGCAGTCTGTATTCCATCACAAAAGGGAACGTCGGGCTTGTGGGAGAATCCATTCACATGATACATATTCTGAAACTTCTAGCTGTTGTTTCTAGTTAATTATTTCAATTATGTAATTGCCTTAAAATGTTATATTAGGGAATTGTTCAAGTTTATAGCAGTCTGTATTCCGTCACAAAAGGAAGCTGGGCTGCTGAGAGAGTCCATTCAAATAGTACATGTTCTGTTTTACAGTTCTTCCTGCTTATTAGGATTTTATTCAGTTGTTTCTGCTTGCAAAAGGAGTGATTCCATTAGTCACAATATATTAAGGAATTGCTTGTCGTGCAGTTGCCCACTTCAATATTGTATGTGGCTTTACGGCTCTGACCGGGTGACAGTCTAGGTGGAGCACAAAATGTCCCAAAAGCTGCTTCTGTTTTTAAGCCACTTCTGGGGTGGGCTCCTAGCACATGTAAGAAGAGAACAGTAGTTTGCAGATTGCCACTATGTGCTGCATTGGGAAATTCATAATGAGGACAAATTAGTTGCCTGGAAGTAGTCAGACATTTAATAATGCTTGGTACTTTTTTTTGGATAATAGCTTTTGCCCAGCTGGCAGGGAGTCTACACACTGTACAACCATACACATGCAATAAAGTCCAGTCATCTGCTTTAATATAGAATTGATCGTGGGGTGAGCGCAGCATTAGGCTTTTCACAGAGTATAAGAATTCCAGCAAACACTGGCACACGCTGCAGAATGGCCTCTAAACTTAGGACATATTTTTCTGGTAAATTTCTATATATTTGTAGATAATAAATATTTATATTATTTAAAGGTGTTCTCGAGGAATAGAAGAAAAAATGAATAACTAAAGAAAATGTCATTATAAATAAATTACTAAATACATTTAACTAGCAAATCAGAATCGTTTGTCTAGAATTAAAATGGCCATCACCTTGTTACACTGACAGAAATCTGTCTGAGGTTGTTAGGACAGGAGTTTGTGAGCATGTGCAGTAAGACAGGTGCCTGTGAGCATGTGCAGTAGAACAGGAGCGTGTGAGCATGTGCAGTAGAACAGGAGCCTGTGAGCATGTGCAGTCGGACAGGAGTTTGTGAGCATGTGCAGTAGAACAGGAGCCTGTGAGCATGTGCAGTAGAACAGGAGCCTGTGAGCATGTGCAGTCGGACAGGAGCTTGTGAGCATGTGCAGTAGAACAGGAGCCTGTGAGCATGTGCAGTAAGACAGGAGCTTGTGAGCATGTGCAGTCGGACAGGAGCTTGTGAGCATGTGCAGTAGAACAGGAGCCTGTGAGCATGTGCAGTAAGACAGGAGCTTGTGAGCATGTGCAGTAGGACAGGAGCTTGTGAGCATGTGCAGTAAGACAGGAGCTTGTGAGCATGTGCAGTAGGACAGGAGCCTGTGAGTATGTGCAGGTAGGTCAGGAACCTGTGAGCATGCGCAGTAGGGCAGGGGCCTGCGAGCATGCGCAGTAGGGCAGGAGCCTGTGAGCATGTGCAGTAGGACAGGAGCCTGTGATTATGTGCAGTAGGACAGGAGCCTGTGAGCATGTGCAGTAGGACAGCAGCCTGTGAGCATGCGCAGTAGGACAGGAGCCTGTGAGCATGTGCAGTAGGAAGCTCTTTGCTGTGAACTGGAGATGCTTATATTGTTATTCATCAGAAGTTTGAGCGGCCTCGTCTCACCCCAGTACCTCTGGTATCTCCAGTATTAGTGGAGCACATCTTCCTACATATGAAGGAGGGCGTCTTACTGCACATGCTCACAGGCACCTGTCCTAATGCACATGCTCACAGGCACCTGTCCTACTGCACATGCTCATAGGCACCTGTCCTACTGCACATGCTCACAGGCACCTGTCCTACTGCACATGCTCACAGGCACCTGTCCTACTGCACATGCTCACACGCACCTGTCCTAACATTCTTGGACAAGTTTCTCAGTGAAACAAGGCGGCAACTATTTTAATTCTACAGTGATCACCTCCCTAGTCAAAACAATTGTGATTTGCTAATTAAATGTAATAGGAATTTATTTATAATGACATTTCCTTTAGTTATTAAGTTTTTTCTATTCCCAGAGAACTCCTTTAAAGGGATGCCATGTAATACTGCCTTTGTCCTGAAGTGGCCGCTGCAGAGGAAATGTATAGCCACCATCACCCTCCTCTAATGCCGATCGCTGCGGAATGAATTTTCTTGGCACCAGTCCTAAGATTGCCTGCAGTCTTGTTTTCTAACACTTTCCAAATATGTTTTTTAGTTTCATTCGAATGGGAAATTTCCATATATAGTAATATTAAATGTAAATCAAAAATAGAAATGTCTATCTTTCTTCTGTTATTAACATTTTAGCCAATAGTTTCTGGGAATGCTGGTGACAACCAATATGGCTGCCTAGTTTATCTGTCAGACATTATTTGCTTCCATGTGAATAGACAGATTTTCGGGTAATATTTAGAGATGAGCGAACCCAAACTTAAAAGTTCGGCGTTCATACTAGACAGTTACTGTCCGATGCTAAACGCCGAACACGGACTTTAACCGTAAGTCTGCTGCAATGTTCAGAGTTCCTAGGGTAGAGAGAGAATTTTCCAGTTCAAAAGTTCCGGTCCCCATTGTTTTCAATGGGGTTCAAGTTTGGGTACAGTTCTGGTACCTGAACCAAATTTTGGAATAAAGTTTGGGTTGGGTACCAGAATCCGAACTTCCATGAGTCCGCTCATCCCTAGTAATATTGGATACAACAATGGGAGAAGTATTACTATGACATTTTGGGTAGCTAAGAACTTTAAAGATTGAAGCTGTAAAGAAGTCAGCACTTACTGCAACTAACTGCCCACTGCAAAACTTTCCACCCTGCAAAAAATGGTGTTGAGATTTTTTTTTAATTATGCCTCCATATCCCAAGACCTCCATAGTTTACACTGCCACATGGATTATTGCAATATTTTTAAGGATATGCTCTCGCTTGTGAAAACGCTGCATTTTTTTCTGTAAGTGTCTACACCAAAATATGGTTTTATTTATTACATTTTTGCAATATTTTTTCATGTGTTTTCACTTTTTTATGTGGTTTTGGTGCAGATTTGACACAGCTTTTTTTAATGCATTTTTTTAGAGGAGAGACCCTGGAATTACGGAATTAAAAGCACAATAGAATTTTTTTCATGCATTTTATCATTCTCCCCATTGCAGCAGATGGGGAAAAATGCACCAGTCAAACAGTGTCTCAGCTTACATGAAATCACATCCGCTATGCTTGAACTGTTAAATGCGGCAGATTTTCTACACTAAAAAATGTTGTGGAAAAACAAAGTGTGGGAACATGGTCTTAGGAAATATAGTGCCACACAGAGATGATCATTTTAGAATTTTTGATAATCTGGAATTCAATAAAGCAACAACAATTCTAGAGTCACAGGATGAAACTATGAACATTTTTAGTGTGGTTCAGCAGTTTAAGGTGCACGTCCAGACAGTGTGACAGCGTTTTAGTGGCACTACGGCCGAAGATCTGCCCTCCAGTGATGGGCCAGTGGCCTCATAATTGAGAAACATGGGTGGAATTTTTAAAATCATGTGTCAATTGACCGATTGGTGGAATTTTGACAGCACTGTCTATCCAAAGCTGCAAAATCTGTCCCCGCCTACCATGTGTCATTTATACTACTGGCGGACAGAAACAGAAGAGGGCCCTGTGCTAGAACAATATATGGGCCCTTTGCAGTCTAATAGCTCATCATAATGCACAATCCCACTTGCTTTGGAGGTAAAAGTGGGCCCCCTTAGCTCTTGAGACCCTGTTCGGCTGCCCAGGTTGCCCCAATGATATGTCCGCTCCCGCTAGCGGATCTCTTGGCCCCTCAGGCACTAGTGTTGGTGTGCACCCATTCATACCTTAGTTACTCCACTATAGGTATGAGCGGACCCCTGGAAGTTTTGGTTCTGGTACCCGACCTGAACTTTAGTCCAAAGTTCAGTTTGGGTACCAGAACTGTACCTGAACTTGAACCAGAACCCGAACCCCATTGAAAACAACGGAGACCTGAACTTTGGATCTTGAAAAACATATCTCTTTCTATCTCCCTCTCTGTCTATCGCTCTCTCTATCTATCTTTCTTTCTCTGCAACGAACTTCCCCTAGAACACTGAACTTTGCAACAGACCTCTCCCGGAACTCTGAACTTTGCAACTGACTTTCCCCGGAACTCTAAACTTTGCAACTGACTTTCCCCGGAACTCTGAACTTTGCAACGGCCTTTCCCTAGAACTCTGAACTTTGCAACAGACCTAACCCAGAATTCTGAATTTTGCAACAGACTTCCCCCGGAACTCTGAACTTTGCAACGGACTTCCCCCAGAACTCTGAACTTTGCAACAGACTTCCCCCAGAACCCTGAACTATGCAACGGACTTCCCCCGGAACTCTGAACTTTGCAGACACTAACTGTCTGGTGCGAACCCCAAACTTTTAACCTCGGGTTCGTTGTTATATCGTTTTAGAGATGTGAATAAATATGTAGAAGAAGGAAATCACTTTATGATTACCTATAGAACTGCCTTGATAAAACAAGATAAGAAATTCATGGTATCTTTGATACACATGCGAGTTTAGATTATTTACAAGCTGTCAGATATGGTAAGAACATTTGCATTTATTTGTTTCCTTTAAGCAGAAAGCTGGTTACATTATCCTGAAGACAAGTGAACAGAATTGAAAATCTATCAAAATCATGCCTGAATATATAATACAAACTGACGTGTTTAGATTCTGTTTTCCGAGCAGGACTATGGAAGTGTAAAGAATATTTAGAAAGAAAATGTTTCTCATAGTATATAACTTGCATTTGACATGGGTCAATGGGTCAGGCAACTCTAGGCAGGATTACACCTGTGCCGTATCCTTTGACTGATATATTTAGAGTTAGATATACAGTAGGTACGGAAAATATTCAGACCCCTTTACATTTATCACTCGTTGTCTCATTGCAGCCATTTGGTAAATTCTAAAAAGTTCATTTTTTTTTTCATTAAAGTACACTCTACCCCCCATCTTGACTGAAAAAAAACAGAAATGTAGAAATTTTTGCAAATTTATTAAAAAAGAAAAACTGAAATATCACATGGTCATAAGTATTCAGACCCTTTGCTCAGTATTGAGTAGAAGCACCCTTTTGAGCTAGTACAGCCATGAGTCTTCTTGAGAATGATGCAACAAGTTTTTCACACCTGGATTTGGGGATCCTCTGCCATTCTTCCTTGCTGATCCTCTCCAGTTCCGTCAGGTTGGATGGTGAACGTTGGTGGACAGCCATTTTCAGGTCTCTCCAGAGATGCTCAATTGGGTTTGGATTATTTATTTAACAATTTACCTAGTTTATTGATATATAAATTTATGATTGAGGATAATGTCACATTTGCATGTAGTTGAAAAGTGGGGCCCCGGAGTTGGTTACTGGTGGGCCCTTAGCATCCCAGTTCGGCACTGAGCAAGACATTAGCTAAAATCTCCCATTTGTTTCCATACTGCACACAGTCTATCCCCACACAGTGTTATCTCGAAAGGTAAGAGGTAGGAAGTCTCACTCAGCTGTCAAGATAGTGAGACAGCAGAAAGCCCGACTTTAGCCGACTTCTGCCCTCCTCTTTTTTTTTTTGCTAAATTAGAGAGTAAGTTTTTTTTCCTTTTCATAATTATATATATATAATATATATATATATATATATATATATATATATATATATATATATATATATACAGTGCAGACCAAAAGTTTGGACACACCTTCTCATTTAAAGATTTTTCTGTATTTTCATGACTATGAAAATTGTACATTCACACTGAAGGCATCAAAACTCTGAATTAACACATGTGGAATTATATACTTAACAAAAAAGTGTGAAACAACTGAAAATATGTCTTATATTCTAGGTTCTTCAAAGTACCCACCTTTTGCTTTGATGACTGCTTTGCACACTCTTGGCATTCTCTTGATGAGCTTCAAGAGGTAGTCACCAGAAATGGTCTTCACTTCAAAGGTGTGCCCTGTCAGGTTTAATAAGTGGGATTTCTTGCCTTATAAATGGGGTTGGGACCATCAGTTGTGTTGTGCATAAGTCAGGTGGATACACAGCTGATAGTCCTACTGAATAGACTGTTAGAATTTGTATTATGGCAAGAAAAAAGCAGCTAAGTAAAGAAAAACGAGTGGCCATCATTACTTTAAGAAATGAAGGTTAGTCAGTCCGAAAAATTGGGCAAACTTTGAAAGTGTCCCCAAGTGCTGTTGCAAAAACCATCAAGCGCTACAAAGAAACTGACTCACATGAGGACCGCCCCAGGAAAGGAAGACCAAGAGTTACCTCTACTTCTGAGGATAAGTTTATCCGAGTCACCAGCCTCAGAAATCGCAGGTTAAAAGCAGCTCAGATTAGAGACCAGGTCAATGCCACACAGAGTTCTAGCAGTAGACACATCTCTACAACAACTGTTAAGAGGAGACTTTGTGCAGCAGGCCTTCATGGTAAAATAGCTGCTAGGAAACCACTGCTAAGGCCAGGCAACAAGCAGAAGAGACTTGTTTGGGCTAAAGAACACAAGGAATGGACATTAGACCAGTGGAAATCTGTGCTTTGGTCTGATGAATCAAAATTTGAGATCTTTGGTTCCAACCATCGTGTCTTTGTGCGACGCAGAAAAGGTGAACGGATGGACTCTACATGCCTGGTTCCCACCGTGAAGCATGGAGGAGGAGGTGTGATGGTGCTTTGCTGGTGACACTGTTGGGGATTTATTCAAAATTGAAGGCATACTGAACCAGTGAACCAGCATGGCTACCACAGCATCTTGCAGCAGCATGCTATTCCATCAGGTTTGTGTTTAGTTGGACCATCATTATTTTTCAACAGGACAATGACCCAAAACACAACTCCAGGCTGTGTAAGGGCTATTTGACCAAGAAGAAGAGTGATGGGGTGCTACGCCAGATGACCTGGCCTCCACAGTCACCAGACCTGAACCCAATCGAGATGGTTTGGGGTGAGCTGGACCGCAGAGTGAAGGCAAAAGGGCCAACAAGTGCTAAGCATCTCTGGGAACTCCTTCAAGATTGTTGGAAGACCATTTCCGGTGACTACCTCTTGAAGCTCATCAAAAGAATGCCAAGAGTATGCAAAGCAGTCATCAAAGCAAAAGGTAGCTACTTTGAAGAACCTAGAATATAAGACATATTTTCAGTTGTTTCACACCTTTTTGTTAACTATATAATTCCATATGTGTTAATTCATAGTTTTGATGCCTTCAGTGTGAATGTACAATTTTCATAGTCATGAAAATACAGAAAAATCTTTAAATGAGAAGGTGTGTCCAAACTTTTGGTCTGTACTGTGTGTATATATATATATATATATATATATATATATATATATATATATATATACTGTATATATATTTATATATTTAAGAAGCCTTAGAGTTTATTCTCCTTTTATCTCATGAAATTTCCCTAGAGGCTAAAAGTCCTCTTTAAAAGGTTGGAATGTCATAGTCTCCTTCAACCACCTTCAGACCACCATCAGTCTGATATTGATGCCATAACCAAAAAAATGGACAATCCCTTTAATGCATTTGGATTATTAGCATTGATATTATTAGGACTTATAGAAGATAAGTCAGCGCATGCAAAACTAACAATGGTCAATGTGCAGTCCTGTGATTACCTAGAAAACCTGTGAAGGACCCTGTGGTTACGAATAACATTTAAACATTCTTTGGTATATGTAGTATATATAGCATAATTTCTGAAATATAACTGACTTTTAAGTGTTACCGAAATTAGCGCTACATAAAAGACATGCAAAAAACTTATAATAAATGGTATGTAGCCAAACTTGATATATAAATAAGTAACCATTTATTAGTATAAATATAAAAGAAAGGTTAAAACGTGAGCAGGTTACACAAGGAGGGCGACAGACACAGCAGGCGGAGGCTAAAAATCCAAAATGAAGTGTAAACCAATCGGTACTAATAACACAATAAACCGATGACTTTATGTCCGTTAACATATAGGGCAAGTTAAAAAGCGGCAAGATCATGAATAGGCAATGTAACAAAGTGCAACAAGATTTAGTTACAAAGTGCAAGGTGCCAAAAAAACATATAATGAGATGTCTTTATCCAAAAATATGCCGGTACCCAAAGATTCAAGCTACATAATATGTATCGGCTGGCGCCATTCCAGCAGGAGGAGACTCATATGGGGAGGATCTAATTTTGTATTTCCTCATCTTTTTATGCTATTACACATATTAAGCAGCTTGATTCTTTTGGTGTATCCTTCTTTTTGGATACATGACATCTTATTATTATACTTTTTTTTTTTGCACCTTGCACTTTGTTACTACATTTTGTTGCACTTTGCTACATTGCCTACTTATGCTCTTCTTGCTTTTCAACTTGCCCTATACGTTGATTGACATAAAGTAAAGTTTATTGTATGTTATTAACGATTGGTTTATACACTTTATTATGCATTTTTAGCCTCCTCCTGCTGTTTCTGTCAGGCTCTTTATGTGACCTGTTCACTTTTTTAACCTTATTTTTTTATAAGTGTACTAATAAATGATTACTTATACCAAGATGGGCTGCTTACCATTTCTTATAGGTTTTTGATTGTTAGGGATTTTAGCCAATTTACTTTCACATGCTTTATTTGGGTGTGTTATTCATTTACCATTTAATTTGATATTTATTACCATTATCATTGCACCCTTGATATAAAATATAGAGCCCTTGCTGTATACTGCCGGTCTGGAGAACACGTGGCATCGGACCTGGCAATACTGTATGAAAACATCTCATCTCTCATCCTCTGTGTGTTTGATATTTGTGAAATATTTCGATTAGAACAAGAGTTCAGTTGATTCATTCTGGAAGTTTAGACTGATGGGATTATATTAATTTCTTCATAATTCTCAGTTTACCTGTATGGCTGCCGGAGCAAGAAAAAAATGGAATAATTTAATAGCTAATAGCTCTACAGACATCAGGTCTGCTAAATTCCCATTACAGATTCAGAGGTGAAGTAGAAAACTAATACTACAACCTATCCCTCCAGCAAGGGCCAGGAGAAGAGGTAGCGGAGTGGGAGACCACCTATGGTGCCACTGTGATAAGGGATGAGCAATTTGTGGATTTCAAAATTGGACGCAGATAACGCTGTGGTTCTTGGGTCCACTTAGTGAGCAATTTCGTGAATGACTGTCCTTTCAATATCTACTGAACTACACATTCTGGAAACTTTAAAATCTTTGGGTAAGAGAGGCTGCCCTGTCCCTATTTCTACTATTCTATTGCACTACATCCAGTAACTGTCTCCCTTTTTAGCCAAATCCATTTGACCTTTTTTTCTACAATTTATAACTATAAGATGCTATTTTATATATATTGATATACAGTGCCTACAAGTAGTATTCAACCCCCTGCAGATTTAGCTGGTTGACACATGCGGAATTAACTTGGCATTGTGACATTTGCACTGTAGATCAGCCTGGAAGTGGGAAATGCACTGCAGCAAATTTTGTTTTTGTTTTTTTTTTGTTTGTTTTTTTTAAACGTTAAAAGTTAATTCAGAGTGTCATTTATTATTCAACCCCTCAAACCACAAGAATTCTGTTTGGTCCCCCTAAAGTATTAAGAAGTAGTTCAGGCACCAAGAATAATGAGCTTCACATGTGTGGATTAAATATCTCTTTTGCCAGCCTTTTCTGACTATTTAAGACCCTCCCCAAACTTGTGAACAGCACTCAGACATGGTCAACATGGGAAAGACAAAGGAGCATTTCAAGGCCATCAGAGACAAGATCGTGGAGGGTCACAAGGCTGGCAAGGGGTACAAAACCCTTTCCAAGTAGTTGGGCCTACCTGTCTCCACTGTTGGGAGCATCATCCGTAAGTGGAAGGCTTATGGAACTACTGTTAGCCTTCCACGTCCAGGACAGCCTTTGAAAGTGTCCTCCCGTGCCGAGGCCAGGCTTGTCCGAAGAGTCAAGGCTAACCCAAGGACAACAAGGAAGGAGCTCCGGGAAGATCTCATGGCAGTGGGGACATTGGTTTCAGTCAATACCATAAGTAACGTGCTCCACCGCAATGGTCTCCGTTCCAGACGAGCCCGTAAGGTACCTTTACTTTCAAAGCGTCATGTCAAGGCTCGTCTACAGTTTGCTCATGATCACTTGGAGGACTCTGAGACAGACTGGTTCAAGGTTCTATGGTCTGATGAGACCAAGATCGAGATCTTTGGTGCCAACCACACACGTGACGTTTGGAGACTGGATGGCACTGCATACGACCCCAAGAATACCATCCCTACAGTCAAGCATGGTGGTGGCAGCATCATGCTGTGGGGCTGTTTCTCTGCCAAGGGGCCTGGCCATCTGGTCTGCATCCATGGGAAGATGGATAGCACGGCCTACCTGGAGATTTTGGCCAAGAACCTGCGCTCCTCCATCAAGGATCTTAAGATGGGTCGTAATTTCATCTTCCAACAAGACAACGACCCAAAGCACACAGCCAAGAAAACCAAGGCCTGGTTCAAGAGGGAAAAAGTCAAGGTGTTGGAGTGGCCTAGTCAGTCTCCTGACCTTAACCCAATTGAAAACTTGTGGAAGGAGCTCAAGAATAAAGTCCACATGAGACACCCAAAGAACCTAGATAACTTGGAGAAGATCTGCATGGAGGAGTGGGCCAAGATAACTCCACAGACCTGTGCCGGCCTGATCAGGTCTTATAAAAGACGATTATTAGCTGTAATTGCAAACAAGGGTTATTCCACAAAATATTAAACATAGGGGTTGAATAATAATTGACCCACACTTTTATGTTTAAACTTTAATAAAATTCAACTGAGCAACATAACTTTTTGGTTTGTAAGATTTATGCTTCTGTTCATAAAACCTACTCTCGTTTGCAGTTTGAAGGCTCTAACTTATTTGCATCTTATCAAACCAGCTAAATCTGCAGGGGGTTGAATACTACTTGTAGGCACTGTATGTAATATACTAGAGACATTAATATTTCGGATATACAGTATACAGGGACAGGCTTGGACTGGCCCACAGCAGAACAGTAGAATCCTCCGGTGGGCCACCACCCTCTTATATGAGCAGTACTTGAATCACTATGTACAGACAAAGGCAGCATCTTATTCATTTAACAATCTACCCAGTTCATTGTTATATAAATGTGTGATTGAGGATAATGTTACATTTGCATGTAGCTGAAGAGTGGGGCCCTGGAGTTGGTTATTGGTGGGCCCTTGGCATCCCAGTTTGACACTGTACAGGGACTAGGGTGCAGAGGAAGCAGAGTTAGGACAGGGACCCTGTAACAGATTTTGATGCTGAAGTTTCAGATCCCATCTCTGTACATATAAATCCCACCTGAGAATAGTCTACAAAGAACAAACTATAAAGAGTCTGGTAATTGATAAGTACCTTTCTTTTCAGAATATGCAGGGGACAATATAGTAGTATGTATAGCAAATCGCTGACTTGTACTCTCATTAATCCAAAATTAAATAGAACTGTTATTTTTCTTTGGATTTCATTAATCTGTAATTCACGTTGCCGAAAGTGATAAATGGTTTGGGTGTACCGCCCAGCCAGTTTGCACAATGCCAAGGTTTAGAAAATCTGTTGCAGTCAAAGACAGGGGGCGTCCATGTGCAATACTATATGTGTGTCCCCTGGTCTCCGGAAGCCGATTGACAAGCGTAAAGTGACCATTGCCAGAAACTACCCTGATATGGAATACAAGAGAAAGCGCAAAGAGGTGATGCCCATTTGAACTCATGACGGCACCTGTCTGAAGTCCAGGGGTGCCGCTTTTTAGCTACACTTAAAGGGGCTCCTGAGATTCATCACAGAGTGACCAGTTGTTGGATCCCTAATAGACAGCGCTTACCTGTTGGTGCGTTTTTTTTTTTTTATCTGCAGCGCCACCTGTGGGAAAATGAAGTATTACATGGCACCAACCAAAGCAAATGTAAGGCACAAACATGTTAAAACATAGCTATAGTTTTAAGGGGTTGTCATTAACATTGGTAGCCTATCCTTAGGACCAGCTGTTCCTGGTATCGGTGGCGGCCGGAGCTGCACACCTCTGTTGATGGAATAGTGGCCACAGCCTGGTACTGCACATCCACCTATTGATTTGAATGGGGTGTGCAGTACTCTTCCACAGCCACTATTCCATCGACAGAGCTGTTTCGTCCTACACCAGCACCAGCAAGAGTTGATCGGCGGTAGTGCCTGACGTCGCAGTCTTTATAAAAAGGATAGGCCATCAGTGTTAAAGTACCGGACAACCCCTTTAAGGTAAATTTTCAGAATAAGCTGTAGTGTGAGTATATGAGGATTGTGACTTGTATCCTACATTTTTCACCAGTTCTCCTCTGTGCACGGGAGTTTTCAGTTGTTTGAGTCAGTGGGTGTAGACTTCCGGTGAAGATATCTCTCACACTCCAAACATAGAGACACGAGGGATTCCTGCTCTTCTGTTTCTTAGCAGTACAAATATTCAGAAGCAGCAGCAACAACTTAGAAGGTATTATGCAGCAGTACTAAGCAGTGTAGCTGTGACTCTAGCACTGCAGTGAAATAAAACATAATAGAAATTAGCAGTTTTCTCTGTAGAATTTAATTGGAAGCTGTAACTTGGTCCCTCAGTGAGAGACAACTCATCTTGTGTTGAATGGATTTTAGCGGTAAGATGGATTTTAGGTGTATTTCTGAGTAAATCATGAAGGGAACGAAAAGCAAAGATAAGATATATTACAAAGTTTCTTATATCTGTTCGTATTATTGATTTACATAAATAGCAGTGACCATTTACATTCTCCAGAGCTTTTTTTTTTCTTTGAGGATATTCTCCATTCTGGCCAGACAGATACATCCCAAACAGAGAGCCCCCATGTATACAGTATGTACGGAAAGTATTCAGACCCCTTTACATTTTTCACTCTTTGTTTCATTGCAGCCATTTGGTAAATTCTAAAAAGTTCATTTTTTTCTCATTACAGTACACTCTGCACCCCTTCTTAACTGAAAAAAAACAGAAATGTAGAAATTTTTGCAAATTTATTAAAAAAGAAAAACTGAAATATCACATGGTCATAAGTAATCAGACCCTTTGCTCAGTATTGAGTAGAAGCCCCCTTTTGAGCTAGTACAGCCATGAGTCTTCTTGGGAATGTTGCAATAAATTTTTCACACATGGATTTGGGGATCCTCTGCCATTCTTCCTTGCAGATCCTCTCCAGTTCCGTCGGGTTGGATGGTGAACGTTGGTGGACAGCCATTTTCAGGTCTCTCCAGAGATTCTCAATTGGGTTTAGGTCAGGGCTCTGGCTGGACCAGTCAAGAATGGTCACAGAGTTGTTCTGAAGCCACTCCTTTGTTATTTTAGCTGTGTCATTGTCTTGTTGGAAGGTGAACCTTTGGCCAAGTCTGAGGTCCAGAGCACTCTGGAAGAAGTTTTCATCCAGGATATCTCTGTACTTGGCCGCATTCATGTTTCCTTCAATTGCAACAAGTCGTCCTGTCCCTGCGGCTGAAAAACACCTCCATAGCATGATGCTGCTGCCACCACCATGTTTCACTGTTGGGATTGTATTGGGCTGGTGATGAGCAGTGCCTGGTTTACTCCACACATACCGCTTAGAATTATCACCAAAAAGTTCTATCTTCAATTCATCAGACCAGAGTATCTTAATTCTCATAGTCTGGGAGTCCTTCATGTGTTTTTGAGCAAACTCTATGCTGGCTTTCATATGTCTTGCACTGAGGAGAGGTTTCCGTCGGGCCACTCTGCCATTAAGACCCGACTGGTGGACGGCTGCAGTCATAGTTGACTTTGTGTAACTTTCTCCCATCTCCCTACTGCATCTCTGGAGCTCAGCCACAGTGATCTTGGGGTTCTTCTTTACCGCTCTCACCAAGGCTCCTCTCCCACAATTGCTCAGTTTGGCTGGATGGCCAGGTCTAGGAAGACTTCTAGTGGTCCCAAACTTATTCCATTTAAGGATTATGGAGGCCACTGTGCTCTTAGGAACCTTGAGTAATGCAGAAATTCTTTTGTAACCTTGGCCAGATCTGTGCCTTGCCACAATTCTGTCTCTGAGCTCCTTGGGCAGTTCCTTTGAGCTCATTATTCTCATTTGGTCTGACATGCACTGTGAGCTGTGAGGTCTTATATAGACAGGTGTGTGCCTTTCCAAATCAAGTCCTATCAGTTTAATTAAACACAGCTGGACTCCAATGAAGGAGTAGAACCATCTCAAGGAGGATCACAAGGAAATGGACAGCATGTGACTTAAATATGAGTGTCTGAGCAAAGGGTCTGAATACTTATGACCATGTGATATTTCAGTTTTTCCTTTTTAATAAATTTGCAAAAATTTCTACATTTCTGTTTTTTTTCAGTCAAGATGGGGTGCAGAGTGTACTTTAATGAGAAAAAAAAAAGAACTTTTTAGAATTTACCAAATGGCTTCAATGAAACAAAGAATGATAAATTTAAAGGGGTCTGAATACTTTCCATACCCATTGTAAGCTCAGAATTCCCAGTATTGGACCAGACGACTTCAATAAATCTGAAATTAAGTTTATTGTTTAAAGAAATATAATAATTTGATTTATTCAAAAATATATATAGCGATATGGTTTTTTTTTGTTCCCAATATGTCTATACATCTGTCGAATTAAACATTTCTATACAAGCATAAGTAGCAGATATATAAAAATAGATGACATTTCCTCTTCAGTATTTCTAGTGATTGACAACTTCAGGATGCTGCGGTTTAAGTGGGAATGTAGAATTTGCTGTCTCAAGCTGAGTTTCCGATCCCTGCTGAGTGGGAGACTAGTGCATTGACCTGAACATGACTCTCAGGGTACACTCCATAGGATGTAACCAAGCATTTCATTGGAAAATATAGTTAATAAGCTTGTAATCCCTAAAGAAAGTTATTTAAAAACAGTTTACTCCCCATTCTAGAGGTGAAAAACATTTCCCGTAAATAGGAATGAGTGAGCGAGTCTTAATCCTGTGTTCTTCAACATGGGCAGTTCTCATGGTTTGGACAAGTTTGGACAATTTTAGTTTAGTTCCTGATGTGGTTTGGTTCAAAGGATGAAGGAGAAGATACATGAAAGTATTTTATTTGACGCAATGTAACAAACTTTGTTTTAGTTTTGAAGGTCCACTCAAGTTTCTAAGATCAAAGAGTGATCTGGGTACTGGCATTAGGAGGGTTGTCCAGGGCTTAGATGTTGATGTCCTATCCGTAGGATACTAGTAGGAGATATGGTTGGTGTGCATCAGCGTAATGGGGAGGTGTTGGTTGAACTGGGTGGTATCCCAAAAAGTAGTCAGAAGAAAATCAACCACACTCACATGAATTCTTAGGAAAGAGGGACGATGGTGAATAGCCCTGACACTATCTCTTAAGCGCACGCTGCGCTATACACCGTCATTCCTTATTTCTCTGTGGACACAACGACAATTTGAAAAAGACCCAGGACGGGTCGAAGCGTCACACGACTTCGTCATCAGTCAGTTATGTCTCCATACCCAGCATCACACTATTTTGCTGTTTGCATAAATAATATTTCAGCATTATAAAAATTTCTTTAAGTATTCATGTGATTTCCGTCTGACAATCCTTAGGATTAGTCATCAAAATTAAATTGATGTCCTGGCATCCCCACTCGATCAGCTGTTACCTGGTCCCTCAGCCCCTGGAAGTAAACATTGTATGGAGCAAGGACATCAGTGCTC
The DNA here is from genome assembly GCF_046119375.1 of Phyllobates terribilis. Classification (NCBI taxonomy): domain Eukaryota; kingdom Metazoa; phylum Chordata; class Amphibia; order Anura; family Dendrobatidae; genus Phyllobates; species Phyllobates terribilis. The sequence goes on from NW_027362764.1 coordinate 76,628,790, forward strand.
AGTACACCATGTAGTGGCTGTTCTCAGGTACTGCAGCTTAGCTCCTATTCACTTCACTGTGTACGCAACTTTGGTGTCCTAGCTGCGAACACTGTGAAATTTCACTGGCTGCGAGGCCTGATATTACTGAGTGTGGGGAATCCCACTGATGCGTGTATCATCTATCCTAATGATAGGCCATTAATATCACCCTGGACTTCCTATTTAAGGTTATGTATCGTTTGCAAACCACTATAGCCATGAGCCACTTGATTTAGGCTCATAAGAGGGTTGTTTTTTTTTACCAAACCTTCCCTTAAACTTTACCAACTAAAGGGGTCATGAACCCTTGGGTAGCACCCTATTGCCTAGTAAGCAGAGAGGAGCAATTTCTCTTAATGACCTCTTGAGCGGCAACACTAGAGGACACAGACAGAAGAGGCCTCTGTGCAAGAAGTTAATATGGGTCCTTTGCAGCCCAATAGTGCATCATAATGCAGAATTCCACATGGTTTGGAGGTGGTAGTGGCCCCCTTACCTCTTGGGCCCCTGTGCTGCTGCACAGGTTGCACCAATGATACATCCGACCCAGCGTGGGAAGGGTTTTTTCCTAACCATAAAACCACTGTGAGGAGGACCTGCAAGCTCCCTTGACTCTGCATTGTGCCTTTCCACTTTCCAGTGTATGATTAACAACTGTACCGTACTGTGAAGGGACTTGGCCTATTGTCAAGGAGTATGGAAATACCCAATTGTTAAAGGAGTTCTTTGGTATATATGATATTGATCAGCTGTTCTCAGGATATATCATTAATATCAGATTGGTGGGGGTCCAACACCTGGCACTCCCATGGTCATCTGTTTCAACTCTACTGGCAGCTGGAATGTGTAGCAGCCGCTGTCGGGTACTGCAGAACAGTCCTTATTCTCTTGAATTACAACTCATCTGTCATCAGAGTTGTTAGCAGACGATCATGGGGGTGTCCCAGATGTTGGACCTCACCAATCTGATAATGATGGACTTTCCTAGAAGAAGGACATCAATATCATATGACCAGACAACCCCTTTAATATGTTTACATTTTTACATAAGGATTTTACATGAGGATTACAATTGAATTGTCATTCTAGGATCTGTCAAATATCTTTGCTACTGTAACACAAGTGGATCGTGGACCCACCGTGCCACGATCCATGTTAACCCAGGGGGCGTGGCCAAGCGGCTATCTGGTCTTTGCTAGAGCTCCTGATGGTGGAGTTAGACTTGAGCTGCGGGTAGCCCCCAGGTACCACTCCTAGCAAGTCCCCTGTACCGCAGCTGTTGACACTAAGGGTCAAATTCATTGACATTGACACAGGCAGGACAGGACTCGGACACTGTTTAGACAACATGGGTTCTGGATCTGCAGGCAGAACAGGTACTGACACGAAGTCAAAGGCAGAGCTGGATTCGGATACTGGAACAGGCTCCGACAGTGCAGACTCAGGAACGCTAGCAAGATGAGTCACTGGTGCTGGTTCAGGAACCGTCAAAACAGTTTTGGGTTCAGGTACCGCGGGTGCGGCTTCAGGATTCAAGTACCATCGTTGTGGTTTCAGGTTTTAGTCCAGACAACTCAGGATACAGGGTCACGTTCAGATTAAACAGGTTTACAGAAACATGAACAAACTACACAGGTTAGTAGGATGGGGGACCTGGCAACATACAGTTGCACACACTCAATGTAGGGAACTACAAGGGTTGCTCAGGCACCTCCCTACTGGGGAGGGTGCCTTATATACAAGATGCCTCCCAGCTATTGGCTGAGGGCATTTTCAAAGTGTGCGCTGCCCCTTTAAGAGCAGGGGAGTGTGCGCACTAGGCGAGCCGCCTACAGACTAGGAAGCAGGGAGCCACAATGGCGACCACGCTGCGTGGCCGAAGCAGTGAGTATGTTGACGTCCCTGAATGGAGGAGGATGAGGAACCACGCAGGGGTGCCGACATTACCGTTACAGCAGGGATGTCAAATTCAAACACACAGAGAGACAAAATTGAAAACTTGGACAAAGTCGCGAGTCAACCAGTGTAATGGGCCCCACATAGTCCTCCATACAGAATAATGGGCCCCACATACTCCTCCATACAGAATAATTGGCCCCACATAGTCCTCTATACAGTATAATGGGCCCCACATAGTCCTCCATACAGTATAATGGGCCCCACATAGTCCTCCATACAGTATAATGGGCCCCACATAGTCCTCCATACAGTATAATGGGCCCCACATAGTCCTCCATACAGTATAATGGGCCCCACATAGTCCTCCATACAGTATAATGGGCCCCACATAGTCCTCCATACAGTATAATGGGCCCTACATAGTCCTCCATACAGTATAATGGGCCCCAAATACTCCTCCATACAGTATAATGGTCCCACATAGTCCTCCATACAGAATAATGGGCCCCACATAGCCCTCTATACAGAATAATGGGCCCCACATACTCCTCCATACAGTGTAATGGGCCCCACATGGTCCTCCATAAAGTATAATGGCCCCACAAAGTCCTCAATACAGTATAATGGGCCCACATGGTCCTCCATAAAGTAAAATGGCCCAACATAGTCCTCCACACAGAATAATGACACCACATAGTCCTTTATACAGTATAATAGCCCCACATAGTGTTAGGCGTCGGTCTGGTGCTGGATTCGAAATGGGTCCAGGACCTTCTGTGGTCTCCCATTTCAGTCCAGCCAGGGCTGATGCTGCTCAGCATCACCATCAGCCCCAACGCCTAGCTGGTCCGCGAGCACTGTTTGTCTCCCAGGTAGTTGTGCCTAGCAATGTTAAGCCTGGGTTGCAGAGGCAGACAGGGCTTGTGGAATCTAAGTCCGAGATGCGTCGCACTGAGCATGTCCGTGACATGGCGAACCGTGATTGGTGGTTCAGATCATTTGAGCTGGTTGTTTGTGGTGTGCACGCTTAAACTCTTGGGCTCCTCTAGAGCCATAGCTTGATGCAGGCAGGTAGCTTGAGCCATATAGAGTGGGTCTGCTCAGTCCGGTAGCACGCCGCCTGAGTGCACGAACACCCGGCGGGTATCACACCCACATACTAGCGCCGTCTCCTATAGCGTAGCGCCTGTACCGAAGACATGGCTACTGCTTCTTCTCCGGTCACACGTCTCCCTGCGGTTCTTGGAGATTGTGTGAACCGCTTTAGTGCCATTCCCCATAGCGTAGCGCCTGTATCAAAGACAGGGCTACTGCTTCTCCCACGGTCACACATCTCCCTGCGGTCCTTGGAGATTGTGCAAACCCTTACCCTTCCATGTGCATTAACACGAAGGGCTAAGATAACTGATAGGTGCGTCGCCGGTCGCTCTCCCTCCGTGCAGTTAACGGAGATAGAGCGTATCACCTTACCCGGTCCGGTGTGCTGTTAACACAGACGGGTTATCAGTTTAGTTGTCGCTTTCCTTTCCACCCGGAAAGTGTTCGGGAGCAGTCCATTAGGCTGCATTGCGGACCCCGGGGTCGGTTGCGTTCCATTAAATTAAAGTTGTCTGCAACCGCCCTCTTAACAGTATCTGAGCGCCCGGGTCGTGCCGAACATGGCTGACAACCAGCAACTGCAGCGTTACGTACAGCAACTGGAGACCAGACTTAGAACTCTGGAACAAACTGCTCCAGTCACTGATATAACTGCAGTAGCTTCCCAGGCGGCTACTCTAGCAGCCAATATTATTAACTCGGCTGCGGTGAATTCTGCAACCACTGCAAGTGCCCCATTACCCCGGTTTGCTCTCCCGGAAAAAATTTCTGGGGATAGTAAACTCTGTAGGGGTTTTATTAATGTATGCTCCATTCACTTGGAGATGATGGAGGCACGGTTCCCCTCCGAAAGAGCCAAAGTGGGATATATCATCTCATTGCTTTCTCACAGGGCTCTGGAGTGGGCTACTCCTCTATGGGAGCGGAACGACCCGGTGGTAGTAAATGCGGGTCTCTTCCTTAAGACCCTAAAAAGTGTTTTCCTGGGTCCTCAGGTCACGCATGATACGGCTCTTAAGCTCCTTGCGTTGGTCCAGGGTTCGGCCACGACCAGTCACTATGCCGTCCAGTTTAGAACCTTAGCGGCTGAACTGGATTGGTCTGAGCGGTCGCTTATCCCGGTGTTCTGGAAAGGTCTGGCTGGGCATATTAAAGATGCTTTATCTACCAGAGAGATTCCAACCTCCCTGGAGGAGTTAATATCTCTCGCTGACCGTATAGACTTACGTCATACAGAACACAGGTTAGAGCTAGAGGTTGGCAGTCCCCAGTACCTGTTGGCACCAGGCGTCTTTAGACCCAAATCCAAGACCTCCGACCCGGAGCCTGAGGCTATGGATGTATCCCGGACTGAGTCTAGTCACTCTCGTTCCCGTCCTGCACATCTCTTGGAGCACCCCGTAAATAAGGGTTCCAAGCAGCCGGTAAAACGAGTAGGTCTTACCACCGTTGGTGGGGATACACTAAATTCTGGGTCCTCTTCCTCCAAGCTATCATATAAGGTGATCTTGTCCTTCGGTAAATCTGCAGTTATTGCCAAGGCGTGGGTGGACTCTGGTGCTGAGGGCAATTTTTTATCATCTACATTTGCCCAGAGACATGCCATCTCTACTGAGCCACTCTCTAGTCCAATAAACATTAGTGTTGCCAATGGTTCACTCCTGGATGTGCAAATCACCCACCGGTCGATCCCTCTCACCATGTCATTTCCTCAAGGCCACCGGGAGGTTATCTCTTTTCTTAGTATTCTCGGTGGATTAGACGAGGTGTTGTTGGGTCTCCCCTGGTTACGTTGTCATTCTCCACACATTGACTGGAAGTCGGGGAAAATTTCTTCCTGGAGTGGGAATTGTGCATCTCAGTGTTTGGACAAAGTCACCCGGTGGGTAGTCTCTGATCCTTCTATCATTGCGACATCCGGTACGGATTCCTTGTCTGTTTCCAGGACCCGGTCCTTGTCTGATTATGTCGCAAAGAAAGAGAGGGTGGCTGCAGTATCCTCCAACCCGGTTCCGTCGGGGAGGACGTTTGTTTCCCCTAATCTACGGAGTATGGTGCTCTCCTGGGCTCATGCCCCTAAGACCGGAGCTCACCTGGGGGTCAAACGTACCACTAAGTCCCTTCTACGGTCCTATTGGTGGTCCCGGTGGTGCCAGGACGTCAAGGACTTTGTTCTCACTTGTCCCGTCTGTGTGAGAGATAAATCTTTTCGCCAGAGACCGGCGGGTCCTTCCTCCCTGTCACCCGTGAAGGATCCTGCGCATAGAGAAACAGTTGTCCCTGCTTCCCGTCCTAAAAGAGGGCACCCTGTACACCGGAGGGGTCACTGTTTTGTAAATCCTCTCTGTGACACGTTGGACCACATCCTTGCCCCCCGGCTCATGGAGGAAAATGAGCATCAAGTGGAGGGGGATAATGTTAGGTGTCGGTCTGGTGCTGGATTTGAAATGGGTCCAGGACCTTCTGTGGTCTCCCATTTCAGTTCAGCCAGGGCTGATGCTGCTCAACATCACCATCAGCCCCAACGCCTAGCTGGTCCGCGAGCACTGCTTGTCTCCCAGGTAGTTGTGCCTAGCAATGTTAAGCCTGGGTTGCAGAGGCAGACAGGGCTTGTGGAATCTAAGTCCGAGATGCGTCGCACTGAGCATGTCCGTGACATAGCGGACCGTGATTGGTGGTTCAGGAACCAGCTGATCCGGTGACCTGGCACCGCCTGATTGGTCACGGCTGTCGTCACCAATGGTGCGACAGTGGGGCAGGGCTTAATCTTTAAAAGGCCCGCCCACAAACATGGCGGCGCGCTCAGATCATTTGAGCTGGTTGTTTGTGGTGTGCACTCTTAAACTCTTGGGTTCCTCTAGAGCCATAGCTTGATGCAGGCAGGTAGCTTGAGCCATATAGAGCGGGTCTGCTCAGTCCGGTAGCACGCCAGCTGAGTGCACGAATACCCGGAGGGCGTCACACCCACATACTAGCGCCGTCTCCTATAGCGTAGCGCCTGTACCGAAGACAGGGCTACTGCTTCTTCTCCGGTCACACGTCTCCCTGCGGTTCTTGGAGATTGTGTGAACCGCTTTAGCGCCATTCCCCATAGCGTAGCGCCTGTATCAAAGACAGGGCTACTGCTTCTCCCACGGTCGCACGTCTCCCTATGGTTCTTGGAGATTGTGCGAACCGTCTTACCCTTCCGTGTGCATTAACACGAAGGGCTAAGATAACTGATAGGTGCGACGCCGGTCGCTCTCCCTCCGTGCAGTTAATGGAGATAGAGCGTATCACCTTACCCGGTCCGGTGTGCTGTTAACACAGACGGGTTATCAGTTTAGTTGTCGCTTTCCTTTCCCCCGGAAAGTGTTCGGCAGCAGTCCATTAGGCTGCATTGCGGACCCCGGGGTCGGTTGCGTTCCATTAAATTAAAGTTGTCTGCAACCGCCCTCTTAACACATAGTCCTCCATAAAGTATAATGGCCCCACAAAGTCCTCCATAAAGTAAAATGGCCCCACATAGTCCTCCATACAGAATAATGGCCCCACATAGTCCTCCATACAGTATAAAGGTCCCACATAGTCCTCTATACAGAATAATGGGCCCCACATAGTCCTCCATAAAATATAATGGACCCCACATAGTCCTCCATACAGTATAATGGGCCCCACATAGTCCTCCATACAGTATAATGGACCCCACATAGTCCTCCATACAGTATAATGGGCCCCACATAGTCCTCCATACAGTATAATGGGCCCCACATAGTCCTCCACACAGTATAATGGGCCCCACATAGTCCTCCATACAGTATAATGGACTCCACATAGTCCTCCATACAGTATAATGGATCCCACATAGTCCTCCATACAGTATAATGGGCCCCACATAGTCCTCCATACAGTATAATGGACCCCACATAGTCCTCCATACAGTATAATGGACCCCACATAGTCCTCCATACAGTATAATGGGCCCCACATAGTCCTCCACACACTATAATGGGCCCCACATAGTCCTCCATACAGTATAATGGACTCCACATAGTCCTCCATACAGTATAATGGATCCCACATAGTCCTCCATACAGTATAATGGGCCCCACATAGTCCTCCATACAGAATAATGGACCCCACATAGTCCTCCATACAGAATAATGGACCCCACATAGTCCTCCATACAGAATAATGGCCCCACATAGTGCTCCATACAGAATAATGGACCCCACATAGTCCTCCATACAGAATAATGGACCCCACATAGTCATCCATACAGAATAATGGACCCCACATAGTCCTCCATACAGTATAATGGACCCCACATAGTCCTCCATACAGTATAATGACACCACTTAGGAGTGGTTGGACTGGTGTCACGGGACAGATTTGGCCCACGGGCCAGAGTTTAGCATGTATGCGTTAAAGCTCAATTTTATGATTTTCTTTCCTCTGAAGGACACAAACTTTGAAATCTCTCCCAACGCTTTTAATTGGTGAAACATTTTACTTTAATATTTTTACTATTAAAAAGCACATATTTCCTGGTCAGAAATTCGCTGAATATAAATTGCCATCTATGAATATGTGTTTGTAAATGTCATTAAATCATTATGAAACTCATTAAAACTTAATGTTTGGTAAAAGCACTTAGAAGTCATGTCATGAGGGCATTTCTGTATGATTTTTAATTTCTATTGTATTGATTGAGTGAATTTCCAGCTGTGTCCAATGCACATTACACTGTGCTAAAACAAAATGGCCTGCGCAGGTTATTTCTGCATGAAGTGACTGGCTGGAAACTGCCGGCGTGAGATATTCTATAACCAGAATTATTATTTTTTTAACAAATCATTTAATTCTTCCATTTTTTTCTCCATTTTGTTTTTTTCTGATACTCCTTGAAGAGATTCAACTGCTGTAGGGAGTCTTACAGAATTGATCCCTGGGAAAAAAAAGTATGCAAATTAGGAAGAAAACAATAAATAACAGTGCTCTCTGATCGCCAGTAGCCTTTTCGCTACTCATAAGGGGAGGGAGCCCTGAAACAGCTGTCTACAGATGGGTGTCTGATATGGCAGATATTCCTAGTAGTGATGAGCACAAGTGCTCGTTACTCGAGTTTGCATCAGGTGCTCAGGTATGCACCGAGTATCGTGGGTACTCCAGTGACCTGTTTGAGTCCCCGCGGCAGCATGATTCACTGCTCTTAGACAGCCACAAAACATGCAATGATTGCCCGTGTTTGTCAGGCAATCCCCGCATGTTTTGTGGCTGTCTAACAGCTGCAAAACATGCGGCCACAGGAACTCAAACAGGTCACTGGAGTACCCACGATACTCGGTGCATACCTGAGCACCTGATGCAAACTTGAGTAACGAGCACTTGCGCTCATCACTAATTCCTAGATATTTTTCAAGGATCTTTTATGTGTCAAATGTTAACTTACTGCACAGCTATCTATAGGTTACCATAGGATTGGGGATAACTTGCTGATCTTTGGTGGTCCGACCTCTGGGGCCCTCAGCAACGGTGTTTGGGCATGTGAATCTCCACTTCATTCATTGTCTGTGGGACTGCAGGAGTTAGCAAATCATTGTTCTCCACTATCTCCAACAGTTCACCAATGAATTAATGTATTCAAACCAAACAAGGGCGCACGTTTTGTGGATCTTTATTCATACAACGCGTTTTGAAGTTGGGTTGGATCTTCGTCACCTGCCCTGTTTGGTTTGAATACGTTTCTTCTCACCGGCGTGCGGGTCAGGGGTCGGAGCAGCATCCCTTCAGTCTTACAAATACTGAGATGTGGCCGGTCACAACCCAGGCAGGTGAGCATATACAATCCCTTGCTCGCTGTGTCTTATATTTCTCTTTTTCTTTCCAGTGAATTATTGCTGCATAAGTGCGCATGCCGAACACCTGTTCCATACAGCCGGGACTCTGCTGATGAACCCCCGCAATCCCAAGAATGGGGCTTTGCAATTAGTAAAATATTCCCCCATCCAACTCCTTTAAATCAGCACATCTTATCTGGTAAAATTAGCCCGGACAGTTTTTACATGTAATACTGAATTTTTCACATACAAACACCAAGTTCACCAGCTCACCTTGTTCAGCTGTAATTAGTCCTCGGCATGGAGAGGAAAGTTCTCCTGCTGGGCTCACAGATGTAGACAAGGATAGAACGAAAACTCCAGCTGATTTGGATTAAAATGTAATTTATTTGAACAGCTTAAGATTCAGGTACATGTAGAGATGGCATCATAGCAAAAATCAACGCATTTCGGGCACGATACTGTACTTAGTCATCATGGTTGTGCCATGCTGCTCTACCAACTTCACATCCATATATTGAGTGAAGACAATGGGCTCAATTTATCATCATCGACGCATTTTGGTCATCCCCTGACTAAGCACAGTACCATGTCTGAAACGCGTCGGGTTTTGCTCTATTGCCATCTCTTTATTTCATTTGAAGCTTTTAAAATAAAGCGATGGAGTTTTAATCCGAATCGGCTGGAGTTTTCTTACTAACCTTATCTAATACTGAATTTGGCCTGCGGTAAAAATTTGTGCCTAGTGAAATCAGTTGTTTGGTGACATTTTCCAAAGCTAGACCCCCTTCTGGTATTGGTTGGAATACCCCTTTTAATGTTTGCTCTTATACATATGCCATAAATGTCTGACCACCTATAAAAGTCAATGGAGAGCTGTGCACCTTTGCGCCCACCTCCCCATTCTTTCTCTACCTGCATGCAGTAGCTGGTGGTCTCCCCACCTGATGGATCTAGCACAGCATGGTGGGTGTGGGTCCGCTCATCTATCAGACATTTATTCATTGCATGTCGATATAAAACCAATGTGTGCGTTGGGAACCTTGGAAACTCATCCGTATCATTAATCCCTTTAAGATCCTTCTATCGTATTATCATGGCTGTCCGAAGTTGTTCTACTAGTTCCCCATCCTTATGTTGCTTGAATCCAATGGACCCGATTCATCATTTGCTTTTTTTTTTTAAATCCCTTTTCTTTTCTGTCTTGGAGTATTGGTTGTTGTTTTTTTGCACAAAACTCTTCTAAATGGCGCACGTTGTTTATAAATTTTGCGCAAAATTAAAAATGCTCTTTATTTTTGTCTTTTGTTCCTTTTGGCTTCTTTTTAGAGCAAAACGTCGCATGTTCTGCTAACATGTCATATAATTTGTGCAAAAAAATTCAGTGAACATTTGGCACAAAAATGTTTAAACTTTTAAAAAAAAAAGCATTAATTGATGAGTCGGTCGTATCTGGAAACCAAACATCACACCCAAAACTGTAGAATATTGTAAAAAAAAAACATATACATATAAAATAGGTTTTAAAAAAGGCTAAAATTAAAAAAGAATAATTTGGCAAAAAAAAAAACAGGCAAAAAAACACCAAAAATTTGACAAAAACAAGCACAAATGCAATAATGAATCGGACACATTTCACTTGTGCTCTGCGCAAACTTTTTGTTAGAAATAGGCTATCTTTTGTAAGAAAGTTAGCGGGTGGCCATGAAGGGGTTAATGCGCTGCCTCTTGTAAGAAGCTGGTGAATATATCAGTGTTGGTTTATTGCATTCCAGGTACCTTATTTGAAGACTGCTAAATAATATATGACACCGATCCCCTGAGAGATTCCCTCTGTGTCTCTGAGATACTTGTCTGATGTTACAGAGTTTCCGGGGAGTTTGCAATGATTTTTTTTTTTTTAGCCTCACTGGATATTTCAGGGTTTTTCTTTTTTTTTTCTTAATTTTACCAGATGATAATTAATATTCTAGGCAGCGATTTATTCAGTGCAATTATTGGAACATTTTTAGGTAATTATGAAACTGCTGCTGTTATCTGGAAATGTACAGAAAAGTCAGTTTGGTAATGTAACATACATTAGTTATATTCATTGCAAGGTTCCATTCATCTATTCCATCCTGAAAAACATTAAAGGGGTTGTAGAGTTCAAAGAGCTTTACCCCTAAGTAGATAAAGGTGCTTGTATTCTTTTCTTCTGTGCTGCCTTACTCGTGGAGATCTATCGCTGTTTACATTGCCATTCAAATGATCAGGTTTTTCCTTACAGAATTTCATCTGGGTTAAAAGAAGCAGCATGTCCATTCTTTGTGCGTTTTTGCCTGTGTTTTTCCTATACAATGCATTGGAAAAAATGCATGGCAAATCCGCAGGCAAAAACGCATGAAAATGCATCAAAAACGCTGCGTATTTTCCGCAGCGTTTTTGCTGCCAAGAGGTGCTGAACCTTGCAGAAATTTCAGCAAGCAAATCCTGATCGTGCACACATAACCTTATATTTCCAATTTCCCTTGAGCCTCTTCAGAATTTGGCTCCAAAAACTGCATGAAAAAAAAAAAACTGTAATATTTTTTTTTCTTTCAAAAAAATGTGTGTGAATCTACCTTAAAAGAGTTGTCCAGGCTTGGAATTCGAGTCTGTAGTCACTCTATGTGACATGTGACCGCAAGTATGTGATTTGCATACTCCCAGCCACATTTCAACTAGACGTGTCGAGCCTCACTCAGTTCACTTGTATAGAGCGAGGTCATGCACGTCTAGTCGGCATGTGACCCCATTTATGCAAACTGCATACTTGTGGTCACATGCCCACCTGCTCCTAGCATCGGTACCAGAGAATCCTGACAGTGCGTGCAGTGCACATACTGTGAGGATTCGTAAGTCTGCATTCTCATAGAGTGACTGCAGACTTGATTCGCAAGTCTGGGCAACTGCTTTAAGGGTATGCACATATGGAGTTTTTTTTACCTAGTTGAAAAAATCCAAATCTAAATACCAGGTGGTTTTCTTGTAAGCGATGTCGGCGCCAGGTCTCACGTCACATTGTTATGTCAAGTGAGCCCTGCAGCCTATGTCACGCAAGCCCCAGGAGACCCGACACCAACATCACTGGAATGGTGCCAGCACAGGAGTTAAGTACAGGCTGTTTTTATTTTACATGGGGAAATACAGTAAATGAGAAAGGGTTGTCCGAGTAGTGTACAAACCCTTTAAGTGGCAGCTGTAATAGTAAAGTGCTGTACTGCTTTATCCCCTAGTAGCTAGTCTTGATATTTTCTGGTTGACCCCATGTTCAGTCAAAGACTGCAATATGGTCTCTGAAAAAAGTGAAATGGCGCCATCAGAAGACAAAGTGGCACAACACCTCCACAGCAGCACTGACACTTCTAACGATTTGGTCTCTACTTAGTCAACCGCTGTTAGGCTTCATCCAGATGTTCGATCATCACGTATGAGTGCTATCCGTATTTTTCACGCGGGTAGCACTCGTACCCATGATATTTTATGGGACTACTCACACGTCCAATTTTTTTTTTTAGACCCGAACGGTCCGCGGCAAATATTGGAGAGACATGTCACATTTTAGTCCGAGAGTCAGATCAAAATCAACAATGCAAGTCAATTGGTCAGTGAAAAAAATCGGACCACAGTTGAATGACATCCGAGTGCAGTCCGATTTTCATGGACTCTCAGAATGGAGAAAGTGGAGTATTTTTTTTTTTTAAATTTCTACATGTACGAGAAAATCGGATGACACTCGTACCACACTCAGAATCTGATCAGAATAATTATCCGATTTTCACAAAAAAATTGGACATCTGAATGAATGATTGACATTTACTCGTGCACAAAAAAATGTGCAGAAGGACTTTGGAAAATGGAAAGTAAATGCATAAAGACATAAGTGGCTCCATATGGACTGACATCAGCCAATCTTGTCGTAGTTTACACCATGAAATTATTCATTTTACGCTGTGAACAGCTCCATAGGAATTTCTGATTTCCATAATGAGCGCCATTATCCACAGCAATACCATTATTGATTGGTAACTACCGCCTGCACAGCTGTGGCCTATGCTGTTTTCTGTTGTTCCATTTCCGACAATTATCGGTAAAGAATAAATAAAATTTGCCCGGCATTGTTAGTCACTTCTATGCAGGAGAAATTGCCTGTGATTAACACTTGTGTGAATGGAGGAGCTGTACAGAACACGTACGGTCGGCTGCTCTTAATGGCCACAAATAATCCTCCAATGTGTCCCGTTTTCTTTCCTCCATTTATTGATATGTTTCTCCTTGTGTAACATAATGCACCGAGAATCATATTAAATTATTAGAAAGGTGTTTTTTTTTCCCCCATTGTAAGTAAATTTATATTAAAATTTGCAAATCAGTGACTGCAGACGAGGGACAAATCTGATGAATACGTAAAATATTCCTTTGTACTTAGTTTTCAAAGACATCAATGCTGTTCCTGTGCAGTTTGTACATTTTGGAAATAAAAGGAACTTGTGATAGAGAACAGTGAATCAAAGGTAACAGCTAAGCCGGGTTCCCTATCCATCATTTCTGTGCGTGAGTGACACAAAATTAAACTTTTTTGGTGTACGAGAGTAAATCCTTCTGCGCTAATCCTTCTGGAGAATTGTGTGGTCCTAAGAGACAGCAGAAAATGACCAATTGTTTAAGCCAAGTTTTTATGTACCGTATTTTTGGGACTATAAGACGCACCGGACCATAAGACGCACCTAGGTTTTAGAGGAGGAAAAAAAAAAAATTTAAGCAAAAAATGTGGTCATGATGCACTTTTAAGGGGGAGGGGGTCTTCTGCTGACACTGGTATAGGGGTAATGTCCCCCAATTCTGACAATATCCCCCATCCTGGTATATATGTCCTCCCCCCTTCCTTTTATACGTGGTCCCCATCCCCATCCTAGTATGCCTGGCATCCCTCATCCTTATCCTGGTATGCATGGCACCCCTCATCCCTATCCTGATATGCATGGCACCCCTCATCCCTGTCCTGGTATGCATGGCACCCCTCATCCTTATCCTGGTATGCATGGCACCCCTCATCCCTGTCCTGGTATGCATGGCACCCCTCATCCCCATCCTGGTATGTATGGCCCCTCATCCCTGTCCTGGTATGCATGGCACCCCTCATCCTTATCCTGATATGCATGGCACCCCTCATCCCTGTCCTGGTATGCATGGCACCCCTCATCCCCATCCTGGTATATATGGCCCCTCATCCCTGTCCTGGTATGCATGGCACACCTCATCCCTATCCTGGTATGCATGGCACCCCTCATCCCTGTCCTGGTATGCATGGCACCCCTCATCCCTGTCCTGGTATGCATGGCACCCCTCATCCCTGTCCTGGTATGCATGGCACCCCTCATCCCTGTTCTGGTAAGCATGGCACCCCTCATCCCCGTCCTGGCATGCATGGCACCCCTAATCCCCGTCCTGGTATGCATGGCACCCCTAATCCCTATCCTGGTATGCATGGCACCCCTAATCCCTATCCTGGTATGTATGGCCCCCTTATTCTTATCCTAGTATGCATGGTCCCCCTAATCCCCATCATGCTGCACATAAAAAAAAATAAAGACTCCTACTCACCTTTCTTCTCTCCTCCAGCGCTGCGTCCTGTCTGCCTGCACTGATCTCTCCATGTGAGCCACGCATGACGTCACTACCATGCGCGGCTCACAAGGACAGATCAGCTGCCGGAAGTCACTGCTCCCCACGCCGGGACTGTGTGCACGGGGAGCAGTGACTTTATGCTCCTTCATAGCCGGCACACAGTGTAGCCGCGCTGCAGCTCCTGCTGCTGCCGGCTATCTCGTGTGCACGCTTATTAAAGGGCAAGAATATTCACCCCCTCCCCACGCCCATGGGCGTAGAGAGAGGTTGAATATTCATGCCCTTTAACAGCGGGCACAGGCGATTCTGGCAGTAGCAGGAGCCGCAGCGCGGCTACACTGTGTGCCGCTATTAAGGAGCATGAATATTCAGTGCTCCCCACGCCCCATGGGCGTGGGGAGCAGTGAATATTAATTTTCTTTAGCAGCGGGGATAGTGTAGGCTGCAGCGGGCAGCTGCTGCCTCCTGTGCCCCGCTCCTCCACCGCTACCGCTCCCCCCCCACACCCCACATATATATACACCCCCCCCACCCCAACATTCGTACTTTAAGACGCACCCCCCATTTTCCTAAAAAAATTTGGAGGAAAAAAGTGCGTCTTATAGTCCGAAAAATACGGTAATTACTTCCTGTTCTGTAAAGATGACTTTTCAGCAGTCTAATTATCATCACAGGCAGCACTGCAATAACAGATAACACCTATATATAGATCACAAGATTCACATGAGGTTGTGGTCACAGCTCCCCCTCCTACTCCCTGCACAGTGACCTCTGCGCAGATCACAGAGCGTGCCGAAATAACTCATCTATGTGATTGCTGTAAAACATATCAGTAAATGCTATTAATGGAGGCTCAGGCTGACGCCACAATAATGCACATGAAATAAAATAAATATTAAATACATAAAAAAATGATTAGAAAAAAATATGAAATATAATATTGGTGATACATTCCCTTTTAGGAGTCTGTTTTAGAAAATAATTATCTAGTTTACTAAATTATTATATAATAACAATTCTCGCTCAAGTTTCCTCATTGGGCAACATGGTGGCTCAGTGGTTAGCACTGTTGCTTTGCAATGTTGGGGACCTGGGTTTAAATCCCACCAAGGACAACATCTGCAAGGAGTTTGTATGTTCTCCCCATGTTTAAGTGGGTTTCCTTTGGGTTCTCCGGTTTCTTCCCACATTCCAAAGATATATGTGACATGCAGAAGTAGTTCTGTTGCTTTAAAAGCATTCAGCAACTATTAGAAGTAACACAAGCACAGGAGACAGAAAGTGTGCTCCAGAAGCATCCAGCAACTAGAGGGGTTAACACAGTCACAGAAGAACGGGAGTGTTTTAGCACAGCCCCAGGGGGATTGTGGGGAAGTTGTTTACTGTCTGGCCGGAGCCAAAGAGAAAGGTGGCTTATGATCTGTATCTCACAGAAGGCAATGGAACAGAATTCAGGTTAGGAGGGAAGCTAAACAAAGGTCAGTTAGACTCCCTGAGCTAACAGTGTGGAGTATTATCGGCCAGGAAGATAAGGACTGGAAGGAATCCTGTCATAGAGATCATCTCCCTCATCACACCCTTCCCCTCTCCATCTCCAAGCAGGATAAAGAATGCTGTGTACTATTGAGTCCTTGTGAAGGAAAAGCCTGTGGTTGTGTATGCATAAAAACTGTGCTGTACTGTGTTACCGGATAATAGACTGTGTACTGCTGTGCTGCAAAGGAGACTGTACTGTTATTACTGGAGCCTGTTTCTCAAAGAGACATTTGCATTGCACTGGCCGTGCCTCATTAAATGTTACTGTTCTACCCTTTATGAAGACTCTTGTCAAATGTGTCGGGTCAGCAAGTGAATCTATCGTGTGCCTGAGAGAAGCTGCAGCCTATGGTTGCCCTGAGTAATGGTTCCCCCAGGATTCCAAAGAATTCATGTAACCCGTCTCGCCCTATCTGAACTTAGGCGGCGTGAGCGTAACATATACTGATAGGGAATCTAGATTGTGACCCCAATGGGGACAGGGATCTGTAAAAGTGCCTTGGAATTAATGGCGCTATATAAGCAAAGCACAATAATAATCATATTAATTTGTAGTGTTCCTCTGTTATTCCTCCTATAAAACTACAAATAATTTGCTAACTGGGTGTTGCCATTCCACTTGTAAAAGCTAGTAATACCCAGATGTCAATTTATTCATAATTTTTTAGGAGGAATGACAGAAGAACGGCATAACACTGGGTTATGATAAATCATACTCTAGAATGGTTATATATTATGAGGGATACAAGTATTTGGTAAAACAAATATGTCAGATCTTTCAATAGGTTTTGCAAGATCATATGTAGTGACTCGTGAGCAAATCAAAAGAACAAGGGCACAAAAACAAGAGTGCAAATTCCAAATGAAAAATTGTTCTATTTTTTGTGTGATGTAACAGTACAAGTGTATGGAGCGAGGCCGCGCTCACTGGTCGGGAATATGTATAACTCATATGTACCCTCCGGTCCCTGCTTAGAAACCCACGAATGCTCACAGCGCGTGTGCTGGGGGGGATTAATAAGCCTGCAGTCACACAGAGTGACTGCAGACTCATCAATGTGAAGCGGACAATCCTTTTAAAGGGGTTTTCCACTTTCAGGAAAATGGATTCCATATCCTCTAAAACACCTCAAATAACAATCAGAGCAGGTACTTGCTCTCCTCGGGTCCAGCGCAAGCTCCCGACCGCTGCTCAGGTCTCGATGTTTTGCCTGCGGTGGCGACGTCACATCGACGACAGTGCGCATCACCGCTGCAGTCAATCACTGAGCTTGGTGGCTTGTGATAACTTGGCAGAGCAGCTGAGTTCACTGATTGGCTGCATCGGTGATGTAATCCGAGACCTGATCAGCAGGGGAAAAGCGGGTGCTGGACCCGAGAAGGGTGAGTGCCGACTCTGTTTGTTATTTTTGGTATTTTAGAGCGCTTGGGGTCCACTTTCCTGAAAGTTGAAAACCCCTTAAAGTCATAAAGATGGATGAAGCTGAGGCTGAAGAACTTTAACCAGGCTCACGTGCAGATAGGTAGAGTTACGGTTTGCAGAGCTTATTGCGCCATGTTCCATCAGGCCACGGTGTGAGGTTGTCCTCATAATACACTGAGCTATTAATGCCGGCAATGCTCCACTTAGGCCAAGAACAGGTGCAGCACTGTAGATACAGGGAGGACGCCCACATTGAATATCATTTACTCTAATTAACAATTGAATTATTCCAAAAGAGAAGCTGCGAACACCTAAATATTTTAGCTCTCCAACCACAGGCCATGTTTTGTGTTTTCTATCACTACCATATGTTGATGAATTACAAAAACCGTGCAGGCATCCTACACCGAGCAGCTGGCATTTTACAGTTTCTGAGCAAAATGGATTTCTTTATCTTGTAAGGGAACCGGAGAAACTGAACAAGCAGTCATTTGGTATACGACATAAATCATTGAATGACCTGTCACCTGTCAGGGGTACAGTGGTTGTGATCACCCCAAGGCCCCAGTGCCTGAAGGAACCCAAGAACCCCTTTAACAGATAAGGAGGCACCAGTATTATACATGTCATATGGAATGCAGATTTTGTATTGGGACGCTGAAGTTTCACCTCTGGTGTGAAGTCAGTTTACAAAAGGATTTTAATACATATTTTCAAGATTTTTTTTTTAACAATTTAACACAGCTATTTAGGTATTAAAATAAATTTCACAACACCAACAACTTTTTACCCTACTCTCCAGCTTTATCACAGTGATGCAGTTTTGGAACTTTGTTGTTTTAAAGGGAATCAGTATCATTAAAACGACTATTGTTGTACGTCGTGCAGACTCGGGTGAAGTCATCTGCCCTCTGACATTATCCTTTCTCACATGGACCTGGTTTTCCTCCTTACTTGACTCTCCAATCAGAGTATACTGACACGCCCTAGTACCTAACTTGCATGTGGCTTCAAAGCTTGATTTCTGGCGCATCAGATTACTATAATTTTTATTGCTATATTCTTTTAATTAGTAAAATCACCCTTTGAAGGACTTCTACTACCTCCGGTCCGGTCTGTACTATCTTACAAGCATTCTATCCTACAAACCACAAAGTGGGTCATACCCTTTCCATTGAAATCAATGAACCTACAAAATCATCCCCAGGAGGGATTTAAAAAGATTGCATTAACACAAGGGATAAACAAAAATTATTAGGCAGCCCTGAGCCCACTAAAAGATACATCAGTACATGGTCTGCATTGATTTCCTACCAATCATCCAATATATACCCTACCCACCTTAAGTCTAGGGTCACATGATCGTATTTTCTGCATGGTGGCTCAGTGGTTAGCACTGGGGTTGTGGGCTCAAATCCCACCAAGGACAACATCTGCAAGGAGTTTGTATGTTCTCCCCGTGTTTGTGTGGGTTTCTTCTTGGTTCTCCGGTTTCCTCCCACACTCCAAAGACATACTGATAGGGAATGTAGATTGCGAGCCCCAATGGGGACAGTGCTGATGATGTCTGTAAAGTGCTGTGAAATTAATGGCGCTACACAAGTGAGTAAAATAAATAAATAATTAAAAAAATCTGAGAAAAACGGTCCGATTATGCTAATCACACTCTGATCAGAGTTGGATCAGAGTATGATCAGAGTACGATAAAATTACGGAAGAAAATTGTCCAAGGAAAAAATTGGATATATGCACGGCACTGGTCCGAGTGTGATTCAAAGTTTTGTCGGATCACACTCGGACCAAAAATGAGGTCATCTGCACGGGCCCTTAAGGGGTTGTCCATTTTTATATAAGCTTCTCTGAACTTCATATTGTGTCTCCCACCATTCCCTTGTCATCAATATCTGGTGGGGGCAATATGTGACCACTGCCACCAATCAACAACTTCTGATCGGCTTCAACCTTCACATTCCATCCAATCAGAAAGAGAATGTTCAGATGGAATGTGAAGGTTCCTGCCTTCACTGGATGTTGATGCCATAGGATCGCAGGGGACACAGCATGGAGTGCAGAGGAGCAGCTCTGGTCCAAGCAGTAATGAGTATAGGTTTTTTCCTTCCACCACCCTGATCACATTCAGAGTAACTTTTACAGTAGGTGAAAAACTAATTTAAAATTCTGTATGTCCTAAAGATATACCACTTATTTTTCAAGATCATCTGTATTGTGGTACCCTTTGATTTCAATCAGAAGGGAGATCTGCAAGGTTAGGAAAAAGATGATAAATAGATACAGTTGTGCTCAAAATTTTACATACCCCGACAGATTTTTTCCTTTCTTGGCCTTGTTTCAGAGAATATGAATGATAACCAAAAAACTTTTTCTTCACTCATGGTTATTGGTTGGGTGAAGCCATTTATTGTCAAACTACTGTGTTTTCTCTTTTTGAATCTTAATGACAACCAAAAACATCCAAATGACCCTGATCAAAAGTTCACATACCCCAGTTCTTCATACCGTGTAATGCCCCTTCTGACATCAATGACAGCTTGAAGACTTTTGTGGTAGTTGTGGATGAGGTTCTTTATTTTCTCAGATGGTAAAGCTGCCCATTCTTCTTGGCACAAAAGCCTCCAGTTCCTGTAAATTTCTGGGCATGAACTGCGCGCTTGAGATCTCCCCAGAGTGGATCAATGATATTAAGGTCAGGAGACTGATATTGCCACTCCAGAACCTTTGCTTTGTTCTGCTGTAGCCAATGTCAGGTCGAATTGGCCTTGTGTTGTGGATCGTTGTCATGTTGGAACGTCCAAGTGCGTCCCATACGCAGCTCCCGGGCTGATGAGTGCAAATTTGCCTCCAGTATTTGCTGATAACGTTCTGCATTCATCTTTCCTTCAACTTTTACCAAGTTTCCTGTGCCTTTGTAGCTCACACATCTCCAAAACATCAGTGATCCACCTCCGTGCTTTACTGTAGGAATGGTGTTCCTTTCATCATAGGTCTTGTTGACCTCTCTCCAAATATAACGTTCATGGGTGTGGCCAAAAAGTTCAATTTTGGTCTCATCACTCCAAATTACCTTTTCCAGAAGTTTTGAGGCTTGTCTCTGTGCTGTTTGGCGTATTGTAGGTGAGATACTTTGTGGCATTTGCGCAGTAATGGCTTTCTTCTGGTGACTCGACCATGCAGCCCATTTTTCATCAATTGCCTTCTTATTGTGCAGCTTGACACAGCCATACCGCTAGTTTTTAGAAAGTCCTGAATTTCAGCTGATGTTATTTGTGGGTTTTTCTTTGCATCCCGAACAATTTTTCTGGCAGTTGTGGCCAAAATTTTTGTTGGTCTACCTGACCGTGGTTTGGTTTTTAGAGAGCCCCTGATTTTCCATTTGTTAATCACAGTTTGAACGCTGCTGACTGGCATTATCAATTCCTTGGATATGTTTTTGTATCCCTTTCCTGTGTTATACAGTTCAACTACCTTTTCCCTTAGACCCATTGACAATTCTTTTGCTTTCCCCATGACTCACAATCCAGAAACGTCAGTGGCTGGATGAAATATGCAAGAGTCTGTCTGGATCCCAGAAACTCACTCAGCTTTAATGCACACACACTGATTACAAGCAAGCAGCTCACAGGTGAGGATGTTATCTTTAAGAGCCATTCAAACCCATTTGTGTCAAATTATGTGCATGTTATCAGGCCAAAATCACCAGGGTATGTGAACTTTTGATCAGGGTCATTTGGATGTTTTTGGTTGTCATTAGGATTTAAAAAGAGAAAACATAGTAGTTTGACAATAAATGGCTTCACCCAACCAATAACCATGAGTGGAGAAAAAGTTTTTTGGTTATCATTCATATTCTCTGAAACAATGCCAAGAAAGGAAAAATTCTGCCGTGGTGTCTAAACTTTTGAGCACAACTGTAGATAGATATTAGATAGATATGGGATAGCTATGTAGATATGGGATAGATATGAGATAGTTAGATATCATAGATCGATAGATAGATAGATACAGTGCTGGCCAAAAGTATTGGCACCCCTGCAATTCTGTCAGAAAATACTCAGTTTCTTCCTGAAAATGATTGCAATCACAAATTCTTTGGTATTATTATCTTCATTTAATTTACTTGCAAGGAAAAAAACACAAAAGAGAATGAAGCAAAAATCAAATCATTGATCATTTCACACAAAACTCCAAAAAAGGGCCGGACAAAAGTATTGGCACCCTCAGCCTAGTACTTGGTTGCACAACCTTTAGCCAAAATAACTGCAAACAACCGCTTCCGGTAACCATCAATGAGTTTCTTACAAAGCTCTGCTGGAATTGTAGGCCATTCTTCTTTGGCAAACTGCTCCAGGTCCCTGATATTTGAAGGGTGCCTTCTCCAAACTACCGTTTTGAGATCTCTCCACAGGTGTTCTATGGGATTCAGGTCTGGACTCATTGCTGGCCACCTTAGAAGTCTCCAGTGCTTTCTCTCAAACCATTTTATAGTGCTTTTGGAAGTGTGTTTTGGGTCATTGTCCTGCTGGAAGACCCATGACCTCTGAGGGAGACCCAGCTTTCTCACACTGGGCCCTACATTATGCTGCAAAATTTGTTGGTAGTCTTCAGACTTCATAATGCCATGCACACGGTCAAGCAGTCCAGTGCCAGAGGCAGCAAAGCAACCCCAAAACATCAGGGAACCTCCGCCATGTTTGACTGTAGGGACCGTGTTCTTCTCTTTGAATGCCTCTTTTTTTTTCCTGTACACTCTATGTTGATGCCTTTTCCCAAAAAGCTCTACTTTTGTCTCATCTGACCAGAGAACATTCTTCCAAAACATTTTAGGCTTTCTCAGGTAAGTTTTGGCAAACTCCAGCCTGGCTTTTTTATGTCTCGGGGTAAGAAGTGGGGTCTTCCTGGGTATCCTACCATACAGTCCCTTTTCATTCAGACGTCGACGGATAGTACGGGTTGACACTGTTGTACCCTCGGACTGCAGGGCAGCTTGAACTTGTTTGGATGTTAGTCGAGGTTCTTTATCCACCATCCGCACAATCTTGCGTTGAAATCTCTCGTCAATTTTTCTTTTCCGTCCACATCTAGGGAGGCTAGCCACAGTGCCATGGGCTTTAAACTTCTTGATGACACTGCGCACGGAAGACACAGGAACATTCAGGTCTTTGGAGATGGACTTGTAGCCTTGAGATTGCTCATGCTTCCTCACAATTTGGTTTCTCAAGTCCTCAGACAGTTCTTTGGTCTTCTTTCTTTTTTCCATGCTCAATGTGGTACACACAAGGACACAGGACAGAGGTTGAGTCAACTTTAATCCATGTTAACTGGCTGCAAGTGTGATTTAGTTATTGCCAACACCTGTTAGGTGCCACAGGTAAGTTACAGGTGCTGTTAATTACACGAATTAGAGAAGCATCACATGATTTTTCAAAGGGTGCCAATACTTTTGTCCACCCCCTTTTTTAGGTTTGGTGTGGAATTATATCCAATATGGCTTTAGGACAATTCTTTTTGTGTTTTTTTCATTGAAGACAAATTAAATGAAGAGAATAATATCAAAGAATTTGTGATTGCAATCATTTTCAGGAAGAAACTGAGTATTATCTGACAGAATTGCAGGGGTGTCAATACTTTTGGCCAGCACTGTAGATATGAGATACAGTGGTGTGAAAAAGCGTTTGCCCCTTCCTGATTTTTTTACTGTTTTGCATGTTTGTCACCTAAACATTTCAGCTCACAAAACAAATTTAAATATTAGACAAAGATAACAAAAGTAAACACAAAATGCAGTTTTTAAATGAAGGTCTTTATTATTTAGAGAAAAATAAATCAAAACCTACAGGGCCCTGTGTGAAAATGTAATTGCCCCCTCTTAAAACATAAATTAACTGTGGTTTATCACATCTTTGGGAAGCTGAGTTCAATTTCTCTAGCCACACACAGGCCTGATTACTGCCATACCTGTTCTCAATCAAGAAGTCACTTAAATGGGATCTGCCTGACAAAGCGAAGTAGACCAAAAGATCCTCATAAGCTAGACATCATACTGCGATCCAAAGAAATTCCGGAACAAATGAGAAACAAAGTAATTGACATCTATAAGTCTGGAAAAGGTTATAAAGCCATTTCTAAAGCGTTGGGACTTCAGCAAACCACAATGAGAGCCATTATCCACAAATGGTGAAAACATAGAACAGTGGTGAACCTTTCCAGGAGTGGCCTGCTGACCAAAATTACCCCAAAAGCACAGGGACTACTCATCCAAGAGGTCACAATAGACCCCACAACAACATCAAAAGAACTGCAGGCCTCACTTGCCTCAGTTAAGGTCAGTGTTCATGACTCTACCATAAGAAAGAGGCTGGGTGAAAATGCACGGCAGAGTTCCAAGACAAAAACCACTGCTGAGCAAAAAGAACATAAAGGCTCGTCTCAGTTTTGCCAGAAAACATCTTGATGATCGCCAAGACTTTTGGGAGAATACTCTGTCGATTGACGAGACAAAAGTTTAACTTTTTGGAAGGTGTATGTCCCATTACATCTTGCATAGAAGTAATACAGCATTTCAGAAAAGGAACATTATACCAACAGTAAAATACGGTGGTGGTAGTGTGATGATCTGGGGCTCTTTTGCTGCTTCTGGAAGACTTGCTATGGTAAATGGAACTTTGACTTCTGCTGTCTACCAAAAGATCCTGAAGGAGAATGTCCGACCATCTGTTCAAACCCCAAGCTGAAGCGCACTCGGGTTATGCAGCAGGACAAGGATCCAACACACACCAGCCAGTCCACCTCTGAAAGACTTGAAGAAAAACAAAATTAAGACTTTGGAGCGGCTTGTTCAAAGTCCTGACCTTAATTCGATTAAGATGCTGTGGCATGACCTTAAAAAGGCAGTTAATGCTCGGAAACCCTCCAATGTGTCTGAATTACAACAATTTTGCAAAGATGAGTGGACAAAATTCCTCTAGAGCGTTGTAAAAGACTCTTTGCCAGTTATCGCAAACGCTTGATTGCAGTTGTTGCTGCTAAGGGTGGCCTAACCAGTTATTAGGTTTAGGAGGCAATCACTTTTTCACACAGGGTCCTGTAGGTTTGGATTTCTTTTTCTCTTAATTATAAAGACCTTCATTTAAAAACTGCATTTTGTGTTTACTTGTGTTATCTTTGTCTAAAATTTAAATTTGTTTTGTGATCTGAAATATTTAAGTGAGACAAACATGCAAAAGAATAAGGATCAGAAAGGGGGCATACCTTTTTTTTTACACCACGATAGATAGATAGATAGATAGATAGATAGATAGTAGATGATAGATGTACTATAGACAGACAGAAGAGCATAAAAGAGGGCTTGATATCTCACAAACAATGAAGCATACTGTATGTTCTTTAATTCCCTGTAAATCACTGGACTCTTTAAATCCTGTTTGGCTCATGTTTGTACCCAAAATACCTGACTTTCTGCCAAATTCAATGATTGGCATGTGTTCAAATTACAGCAAACTATTCTTCTTATCTGTTCAGGCAGCACACTGGTGCATTTGCATGTGAATTATTAGTTGTTGTTTGGCACGAAAGTTCTGGTATTTTACCAATTAGTGGACTGGAAATGACAACAGGTTCCTGAATTTCGCCTTTACGACTGCTTTGTGTGCTGCATTCCATCCTGTATAGGAAGAATGCATCGCAGGACTTCCTCCAGGGAGGATTGTTACTTTTTTTTGTTTCTTGCAAGTCATTACTTTTTAAGGAAAAGTCTATTTTTTTGGAACCTATTTTTATCAGGATCAGATAATTAACCTTATTCCAAACAATAGATGATACATGATTGCTTTTTTTCTGACCTTTTAGGCGTTGTTCTTGGTTTAACGTCTTGTGAACTCAGATGCTGTGTTTGCTGATCAACAGAAGGCAAAGAAGAAGAATATAGAGAAATCGGATAGAGAAATCTAGTTTAGCAGCAGGGACAGTAAGCGGTTGTGAATGGGACACTTTAAAGAGAGAATCGCAGAAAAATAATGAAGATGTACGTATATATGGGTTGTATTATGACTCCATCGTTATTTTTGCTGTGAAATCCTCCTCCTATAATGTAGCTGTGGCGCCCAGCTGCGCTTGGTACCACAGATCCTAGAGGGTTGCATAGAAGGATTTCTCCACAAGAGGCCCCCACAGCATACACACACCTCCACCTTCCACCTCAGACCGGAGGGAGCCCGTTAGGGATATAAATAGGGAAGGTGGAGCTAGGCAGTTTCAGTTCCTCTGGAGAGTTCAGCAAGTACAGATCTGAATACAGTCGAGCTCATTTAGTCTGGAGTGCACAGAGAGTGAAAAGCTGTGTGTGCAGAGAAGCACGTGGGTTGCTGTGTAGGCAAGCTAGGCCTCCAGCGGTCCTGAAGCCCAGTCTAGACTCAGGACTCAGGAGCTCAAGTAAGTGAGCCCAAGGTGTGCCGACGCCTGTAAGAGCGGTGAAGAGCGGCAAGCTGCCGTTAGTGTGAGTAGCCTAGTGAGGGCCCGAGCGTGGCCGAAGGCAAGTGGAAAGTGAGTAGCAGTGGGGGCAGAGGAGCTTACCCAGCTCACCCCGAAACATATACCGGTCACCGGGTCCGAACTTACCGGGATCTCTACGACCCAGTAAGGCATAACCGGAATCCCTGGAGAACTACAGGTCCCAGGTTCACCAGAGAGCTGATACGTAACAGAGCCAGGAGACACATAGGCCCCGTAAGCTGGGAGCGTGCACTCCAAGAGAAGGCCCTACCACAACTTCGGCTGGTGCAGGACAGAGATAAAGTTAGGCCTAGCTTCAGGCAGGTCAGAAACTTACTACGCAGAGGCAAGAAACCGGAGGCCCTACACCCGCTCATTGGGGAGGATCCTGATATGCACCCTTCACCCTACAGTGCTCCGGGATGTGCCTGAACTACCACCAGTAAAAGGTACTGAAGTGACTACCGTGTCCGTCCCCGTTCTTGCTCTGACCCGGCTGGGTCTCACCTGTCCTGCATCCCCCTCTCCGTACGCTGCCCTGAGGCCCAGCTCCACCTGTGGGGAGCTATACCATCAAGCTGCCTTATCACCGGCCTCAGTGGACTGCCGCAGCGCTGGTGATTCTCACCAGAAACCACAGGTGGCGTCACGAACTTTCATAAAGTTAATAAATAATCCCCTTTTTAAAAGCTGACCCCAGGGTACGGGCCCGGGAGCCGACCACCGCGACATCCCCAAGGCCAGGCAAAGGCCCGGGTACCGAGTCGTCCCCATCCCCCTGGGCGTGTCATAGCTGTAGCTTGAATCCACTAATATATGATAATGTGGTGTACGCAGAAGAATATAAAGAAATCATCATCAGGCCTCTGTATTCATGAGGGCATGGAATGAACCGGCCAGCTTTGTATGATGACAAATTCTCTTTAAAGGAGTTGGCCACTTATACAAAAATTTTTTTATCAATGTCTAAAAAACATTAATTTATAAGGAGTTTCAGGTTTTGGAAAACCCCTATCTTTAAAAAAATGTAAATCTGTGCTTTGATCACCATCCCCAGGTTCACTGCAGAGTCTTCACTGCTGCTCCGAATGTCAGTTATTGTCAGGAGCGCTGCAGCCAATCAGTAAACTTAGTGTCTTGTGCCAGCAACTAGGGCAAAGCGGCTGAGCTCACTGATTGGCTGCTGCACTCTTGACCGGACATCAGCACAGCAGACAATAACAGTGACTGGGAGCAGCGGGGAAGACTCAGCACTGGACCCAGAGAGGATGAGTAAAGCGCTATTTAAAAAAAAAACAGCTGGGGGACAGTGGTTTTCCAAAACGAGAAAACCCCTTGAAATGCAGTGACAAATTTAATTCATTTACTAAACGAAAATTTCCGAGTTTTCAAAGTATCAACCACTCACATAGTGCTGATTTAGGGGCTGTAACCAGACTCTTCCATCAGTGGCCTCCACCAATAACACTTTGCATGTGCTAAATAATAATACTGTGCCTGTTGTTATTGGAGACAACGGATGGACTGATCTGGTTACGTATCCTTCCATCAGCGACCATATTCCAGACAAGACCACTGCACTGCTAGGGGCCGGATATGCATTAGATTATTGTCGATTGACAGCGGTCAGTCCCAATCCATCATACGTAGGAACGCTTGCTTTAGTCCTTCTGTGTTTTCTATGAGAAAGCCGCTGTCAGACTCTTCTCGCAGCAACTTTTCTCCGGAGAGAATAAAAAGGATCGGCCGCCGAAATGTAACAGGCTCGTTATTCTTCTCCCCTGACATCATCAGTCTGATGGTGATTAGTCTGGCACCATTCCCACTGATATCTCTAGGTTTGGCCAACCTTAGTGTAATATATGTAGCTACTTTTGTGGGGGGGCAGCACTTTTGGAAATTAGAAGATTGGCAGTGCTGTAATGAATATTCCAAAAATTATATGTCACTGAATTAAAGAGGTTTTCCCACTAAAAAAGTTGATTTTAATCAATAGATCTTGGAATAATAAGTTCCACAATTGGATGTGTTTAAATAAAATGTTCCTGTGCTGAGATAATCTTATAAATGTGCCCCTGCTGTGTACTGTGTAATGGCTGTGTAATGACCATACAGGAACATGGTCTGATCATACCACAGCTCCTGGGCAGGGGAGGACGCAAAAGAGTATACAGACATTACAGGATGGGATCACAGCTGATTCTTTTTGTGAGGTAAAACGTTTGCCTGCCTGTTTTTAAAAAATGTTTTACTTCAAAGAAATAATCAGCTGCAATCACCTGCTGTAATGTCTGTATACTCTTTTGCTTCCTCCCCTGCACAGGAGATGTGGTATGATCAGACCATGTTCCTGTACGGTCAGACACAGCCATTACATAATACACAGCAGGGGCACATTTATAAGATTATCTCAGCACAGGAACATTTTATTTAAACACATCCAATTGTGGAAGTTATTATTATTCCAAGATCTATTGATTAAATTCAACTTGTGTTCGTTGGAAAACCCCTTTAAAGGGAACCTGCTAGTTGATTCATGCTGCCTAAACTACAGACAGCATGATCCAGACCCTGGCTGTGTAATTGCAGACAGGTACAGTTTGTTTTTCTCCAAAACACTCTGGTATTGTAGAGAAAACATAGTTTAAGGATCCGGCCGGGGACCATAGAATTTGACATGGTCAGTCTGGCTCTACCCCCAGACGGCTCCTCCCCACATCACTCCAGGTGATTGACAGTTCTCCCAATGTATACACATGGCTGAGACCTGTCAATCACCTGGATCAATATGGGAGAGGCTAGATGAAGGAGGCGCCGGACTAGTCTCTTCGCTCTCTATTGTCCCCGGCCGGATTTTTAAACACCAGAGCGTTTCAGAGAATAATATACTTGGCTGCAATCGTGCAGCCAGGCTCTGATTCATGCTGCCATTAATTGACTGACAGGTTCCATTTAAATGTATGTTTTTGTTTTAAATTAAATATATGTGTTTTCAGACGCTACAGAATCCTTCCTTCATATTAGTTTAGTATTTTAGGTTTATGGCCTGTAACATTATTATAAATATATCGCTATAAACCCCAAATGCAGACAAGCCTTTCATAGCAATTCAGCAAAGAAAACCTTTATAACCCTGATAGAAACCTTTGCTTTTGGTTGTAAAAACTAGCAACCTTTCCTTCTTGATTAAAAACAATATAGAAGCGCTCGGTAACTATTTTGCTGTCACCGGTATCAGTCTCCGGTAGCCCGTCCTGTCATCTCTGATATACTCCGGCCATTAAGCATTCTCTACTGCTGTCCTCTATCGTATAATTCATCTCCGTCACACGTCACAGTCTTGAAGCTTGTGCTCCTCTCTTTAGCCATAAAAAAAGTTCTGGAAAAATAAATTATGTATAAAATGACAGGAAGAGAGTGCGTAGTGATTTCTCATCACCAATGGAGCGTCAACCAACGATAACTTGGAAAGGACAGCAATTAAGATGACATAAAGAGATGAAGATAAAGTGGGATAGAGGTTGTGGATACAGTTGCAAGTGGCAAGACCAAAAGACTCCTGGCGAACACCAAAAGTCTGGGGTATGTTCCTGGGATGCGCAGTACTAGCTGCACCACTGCTATATCATCAGTGTATAGAAGTAAAGTTGCTGTCATGCTTCTGGATTCGAACCCTTGATTCTGTGTTTGGTGGTTGACGTCTCTTTCTGCTGAGACACAACAGATACTCCTTTTCTTTGGGTGTTTTAGTTCTGTTTGTCTTTGTTTCTGTCACTTTTGGATAGCAGTTTGTCCTGTTTGTCCTATCACCTTTCGGGTGCAGCTTCCCCTATTGGTGTTTCCTGATGGTGAAGGCTGACCCAGCAGAAACGCTTTGTGTTTTTATCTTTGCATTTTAATAAACTGTATCCAAATTGAAGAATCCTGGAAACAGAGTGAAAGTGCCAATTTCTTGTATTTTTTTCTAAAAATCATATTTACTACGTTGGAACCTCTTGAAAAACCATCCACGGTTTAACAAGGTGGCAGCAGAACGCTAACAAGGATTTATATGGAATACACGTTATCCTAGAGTTGTGCCTGTATGCATAACCATATAAGGTGAGCAAAATCTTTAATTTGCTACCAATCATGATATAATCTAATATTACGCTTAGATAGCGCTCCTTTGTAATCTAGGCTACACCCTGCAGGGAATCTAGATTGTGAACCCCAATTGGGAACATTGGCGATAATGTCTGTAAAGCACTGTGGAATTAATGGCGCTATATAAGGGAGCAAAATAAATAATGCAACCTCTCTGATAATAGCTGTATACAGTTGCCATACATGCATAATTTTATTATCATTAATTTCCTGTAATTTAAAGTGATTCCATCATACTGTCCCTGCTGCTATACTATTGACAGACTGACTGACAAGACTTAGGAGACATTGTTATATGAGTCCTTCACATGTAAAAAAAAGTCTTTTCAGTGTGGGACTCATTGTATTGCCACTAGTGATGAGCGAGCGTGCTCATTTAACCCTTTCGCCGAGCATGCTCGGGTGCTTACCGAGTATCTTCGGCATGCTCGTATTTTAAGTTTGAGTCCCTGCGTCTGCATGATCTCTGGCTGTTGGTCAGCCTCAACACATGTAGAGATTGCCTGTTTGTTAGGGAATCCTCACATGTGTTGAGGCTGACTAACAGTCATAAACCATGCAGACGGCAGGGACTCAAACATAATATACGAGCATGCCGAAGATACTCGGAAAGCACCCAAGCGTGCTCGGCAAAAGGGTTAAACGAGCACACTGGCTCATCACTAATTACCACCCTTACATTTGGACCATTGAGTCTCTGTCCAAAATATACTATGTGGTCCTGTTACATACATGTGATGTGGTGTTGTAACTATATATGACCCAATGGAGGACTGCTAGAAATTCCAGACCACTGGGTCCCAGATTAATTGCACCAGATTAATATAGCGTTTTAGCAATATCCAGTTTCTTCAAGTCATGAACTCTTTCTACAATTAAGCTTGGTGGAGTCTTACTGTAAATCCTCATTCCCGTGACTAACTCCTATCCATTGTCAACAGCTCACTTGATATTACCCCAAGGTACAGTAAGAGCATGAACTGTAGGCAAGTAAACTTCTACCACTCAAGTATCTTCTTACTAATTGATGACTTGTTAGTTCATGGTTTAGGCCATAGGTTGGGTCTGTAAAATATGAAAGAAATTCCCTGCAAAAATTCAGTATTTGTTTCAAATGCCTTGTATCACATCAGTTTCACTTATAGAATACAAAACTTTTTGTTGATGGATTTTACACTTTGACAGTGACAAAAACCACAGTCCATTACTATCCCGTCTATTTTTGCATGTACGTAAGCCCTCGTAGAAGAGGAAAGTCACAGTCTTGAGATTGTCCTACCATGTCCTAATTAATGAAGAATTCCCAGTAATTTATTTTCCCTTGATAATTCTAATTATGCCTGAGATGTAATGGAAATGTACTGAAATACGTATTGATCGCCATCTTAACCAGTTTGGCCATGTTGAAATTGAAGGCTGAATTATTGTTTCACATCCAAAGCTGTTGTTTTCTGGCTTCAAGACATTGTAGGAGGCAAAGATTGTGTGTGTGCACCGTGTACACATCTACCCAGCAGGAAAGTGTGGATGGAAATGTTGAGATGTTAGACAGTATGTTACTCATATATCTGAATATATATAAATATGCTGTAGGAAGTGAGAATTATTCATGTAGCCATATGTGCATCTCTGATCCTGCCAAGGTGATGACTACAATTCATACGTATGGCACTTTTTACATTAATTCTCCTATATACATAACAGTACCACATATATAAATGTTCTTTATGTTAAAGACGTTGCCCACTACTTTTACATTGATGATGTATCCCTAGGATAGGTCATCAATGTTTGATCGGCTGGGGTCCGACACCCGGGACCCCCGCCGATCAGCTGCTATCGGTTTCGGCGGCGGCATGCCAGAAACGCTCATTTGCCAAGCTGCTCCGTCTACTTGTAGTGGATGCCGCAGGGAACTGCCCATCCTCCTCCTATTGGTTTGAATAGGAGGAGGATGTGCAGTACCAATCCCTGCCACTTCAAGTAGACGGCGCCTAGGAATCAGAGGTACAGTTAGTGCTTTTCTCAAGTGAAGGGTGCTGAAGGCATGTCATCATTGTCCCCTGCTTGCCCTGCGATCAGCGCCTGCAGGGGACAATGCTGACAGTTGCATTGTGCCCCCGTTGTGTCCAGCAAGTGTTAAAATAAGAATAAAATAAAAAAAATCCTTCTACTAACCTGTCCAAAGTTGAAAAAATTCAGTGTAATCCATCTGACCGTCAGGCAACCGCACACGTTAAGGAGCAGGGCAGAATGACTCGCTGCAGTGAGCAGACCCCTGACCTGCGCTGAGCTCACTGAGTGGTGTCCTATCACTCACTGAACTCAGCGCAGGTCAGGGACCCGCTCGCTGCAGCGAGTCATTCTGCCCTGCTCCTCAGTGTGTGCAGTCGCCTGATGGTCAGATGGATTACAGCGTGGAACACTGAATTTTTTTCAACTTTGGACAGGTAAGTAGAAGGATTTTTTTATTTTATTATTATTTTAACACTTGCTGGACACAGCGGGGGCACAATATAACTGTCAACACTGATCACAGCGCAAGCAGGGGACAATGATGACAGATGCCTTCAGCACCCGGCTCTTGGGAACAGCACTAACTGTACCTCTGATTCCCAGGCTCTAGTACGTGTGTGCCTGATGCACGTACTAGATACACGGATACGGATAGCTCTGGTAGTGTTTTTTCCAGTACTGGAAATATCAGGACGTGTGAAACAGGCCTTAGGCTGGGTTCACACAAGTGTATAAAAAAATCATCCAATTTTAGTCCAGAGAAAATGGACAATTTTAATCTCAATTGTCATCCATACAGCATCCATCTTTATACATAAGCAATTATAAAAATGTATCAGACCAAATACAGTTTCCTATGTTAAAGAATTTAAATTTTTCCATAAAAATTGAATGCTATAGGGCTGATCCATATGGGGTCTTTGCTTTGCATGCCCATAGACTTGAAAGATGAGTCTCATCCGATATACAGAAGAGACTAGTGAATGCTACGATTTTTTTTTCGTGCAGAGATTAGGTCTGGTAAAAAAAGCACTCATCAGAACAGCCTAATTGAATAACATTGGTCTTAGTGTTGTCCGTGTGATGCCAGCTTTTTCTCAGCACTCAGACCAAAAATATGCTAGTGTGAACTTGACCTAAGTGTGAGTAACTCTCTTTTGGAAGCAAAGAAAAATATTTTGCTAGTGCAAATTATTGGAGGTGGGTGGCACTGATGAGATAGATTTCTTTCCATCCGGGAGGAAAGTAATTTGCAAGTTTTTTTCTCTATGGAACGTAACAAAATATACAATACTTACCTCTTCTCTTTACCCTGACAACTAAGTGCTCCTTATTCCCCAAAGTCTTTTGATTGCGGCAGTGATGGGAGCCGTGATGCCAGTAATGCAGCAGGCACCACTGATTGTCTGCAGCAGTCGCTTGCTAGCCACTGGTAAGCTCCCCCTGTTAAGGCTCGCCAGGTGAGGTGGATCCTCTAAGCCCCAGGTCCAGGTGAACACATGGTCCCCTGGCATTGAGGCAGAAAGTTGGAAGGCACGTGGGCAGTGAGGATTTGGAACACTCTGGAATCTCAGGGACAGCAAGACCCAGCAGAGATGGCTGCAGGTAAAACACAGTATGCACAGAAGGTGGAGCACACCAAACACAGAGGTCTAGAAACTCGATCCCAGGACACAGGTGTGTGTTTCAATGCACCTTAAATAGGTCTAAGGAGATAATGTCATTGATCCCCACTGGGCAACCTGCAAAACCCGACATGGAGCACAACAGATGGCAGCAGATAAAGGAGAAGGGAGCAGAGTCGGGGATACCCGGGACAGGTGGGTAACACCTCCGGAGCTTCTCCTCTGGATCGCTGTGGAAGAGAAGAGGTGAAAAGGTTTATTTTATTAGTTTATCATATTTTTGTATTCACACTTTTTCCTAATGCTGAAAGTTTTCCATTTTTGACCCAACCCTGCACTGACGACCAACGCTGGCATTACATGGTAGGGTTAAGGATCTGCAGACCCCAGGAGTCATTCCATGGGCTCCTACCCTGTTACTCATTGCTCATTAGGTGCCTTATTCACAAGACTTCAGACTTTGTACAATCACGTCACCTGTACGCGGGATCCGTAGCTTATTAATTATTGCTGCTTATCATTAAGCTTAGACTTTGTAAATTTCTAATTCAAAGGGATTTGTTACCTTTGATCACTTGAGTATGTAAAAAATGGAATCTATTTTGCCCTACGTAAACATACTAGATGCCATTCATTCATCATTTATCTTTCAGCCCAGTGGTTTCGTTTCATCTGGGTGACTAATGTTTTTAGTATAAATGAATGGGAAATCTTTGTAACGTAGGTTATCAGAAAGATAATAATGAGCATCTAAAAGAAGGGAAAGATTTGTCATGGTTCGTAAATCAGCAGATATTGCCTTCTCTGAGGACGTTGTACTTTTTTTTTTGTTTGAACTTGGTCGATGCACCATGAAAAAGTCTATGACGGTCCCTAAACATATCCACAAAGGGTGAAGAAATATTATTTATTGCAACCTTTTTGAGATGACCACCTGAAATTGAATTGAAAAGTGATCTTCTAGGGGGTGATCTTATCCAGTATACATAATACAGTGTAGGAAACAAAAAAAACAACAACCCTGTTTCTTGCTGAAATAACATATATAAACATGCTGGAAGAAATCCACGTTCATGGCTGCGTTCACGTTTTCATCAAAGAATAATGGACCCACCATCCCCGTACCCTTACGCTCCCCCATACACATTAGACTAACGTCTACTGAACCTGCCGATATGGACGGGTTCGGCTAGAAGTCTAATGTGTATGGGTGCTTCTGACAGATGATTGTCGGGGGATATAAGGATCAGGCATGTCCGATTTTGGACTGCCGATACTTTTTTTTCCTCCGTGAAATAAGCCGCCAGAAATATTTGGCAGAGGCTTTCTCATAGTGAACACCGGAGTCAGGTGAGATAGCTTCCTACACCTGGGTAGCTGGAACTATTCTTCATCAGACATGTTGTATTGAAATGCGTCTAAATGGCCATCTACTATCACATCCAGTAGCCAATTGCAATTTTCCCCATGCCTCTACTTTCCACCCTGCTTTAACTCTTGCACTTCTGACAGGTGAAGTGATTTTAGTATTCGACAACATGTTGTTCTGCTGGGTTCATTTTCACTTCGATTTCCTCTGGCTTCTCCTATTCCTCTTCTGGATGTCTGTATACATGGTTTGGGTTTTCTTGACAATGATCACAGATGTTGTGCTTTGCCACTTCTGCACCAAAACATATATACGCTGCTACTTTCTCTAAGGCCACGACCCCACTATCAGTATTCGGTCAGTATTTTTTCTCAGGAGTGGGTGATAAATGCAGAATTAGTGACTTGTTTCTATTATTCCTTTTCTCTGATTGTTTTTCACCTGGTTTTGGCTCCCACTCCTGAGAAAAAATACTGACCGAATACTGACCAAATACTGATAGTGGGGCCATGGCCTAATATGAAGATCTGGCAATAGACCAGATCTTCTAGTTAATTCTAAAGCTGATTTTAATCAATAGATCTTGGAATAATAATAAGGCTAAGTGCCCACGATGCAGAAATCCTGCAGATTTTTTCCGCATCTCCCTGGCAGGAAAAACGCATGCAGATTTTACATGCGTTTTTCCCGCCAGGTAGAAGCGTTTGTCAAGCGTTTTTGCATGCATTTCTGCATGCGGGTTATCAAGCACTTTTCCAAGCGATTTTAGCATCACTTGAAAAGTGCTTGACTACTTGGTCAGACTATATAAATTCATGCAACCGGCATATATAGTGTGACCAAGTAATAGTTTAAAAAAAGAATAAAAATGATAAAAAAATAAAGATTATACTTACCTTCCGATGGCCCCTGGTCTTTTCTCCAGTGCGTCCGGTCTCTTGTACGGCTCGCGGTGGTCTAAAAGGACCTGCGGTGACATCATTTAGTCATGTGACACCAGTGGTCGCTTGACCAGTCACATGACTAAATGACGTCGCCGCAGGTTCTTTTAGACCATCGCGAGCTGTACAAGAGACCGGACGCACTGGAGAAAAGACCGGGGGCCATCGGAAGGTAAGTATAATCTTTATTTTTTATTTTAAATTCTTTTTTTTAACAGGTACTATGGTACCTGGGTGTGGAGGAGAGTCTCCTCTTCTCCAGACCTGGGTACCATCTGCACATTAAATCGCTTAATATCCGCGGCAATTACGCTGCGTGTCCGCAAAATTAATGGACATGCTGCGGATTTTTCCGCAATGATAATCCGCAGCGGATATTTCCGCAGTATGTGCACAGCACATGCGGATTATCATTGGGGACCATGGGGCACGGATTACCAAGCATTTTTTAAGCGTTTTCGCTGCGGAAATTCCCCGGCAAAAACTCTTGAAAAACGCATAGTGGGCACGCAGCCTTAGTTCCACAATTGGATGTGTTTAATTAAAATGTCCCTGTCCTGAGATAATCTTATAAATGTCCCCCTGCTGTGTACTGTGTAATGGCTGTGTCTGACCGTGCAGGAACATGGTCTGATCATACCACATCTCCTGGACAGGGGAGGAAGCAAAAGAGTATACAGACATTACAGCACAGGATCACAGCTAATTCTTTCTGTGAGGAAAGCATTTCACTGCCTGTTTTTAAAAAATGTTTTACTTCAAGGAAAGAATCATTTGCAATCCTCTGCTGTCCTGTCTGTATACTCTTTTTCTTCCTCCCCGCCCAGGAGCTGTGGTATGATCAAACCGTGTTCCTGCACAGTCAGACACAGACATTACACAGTACACAGCAGGGGCACATTTATAAGATTATCTCAGCACAGGAACATTTTATTTAAACACATCCAATGGTGGAAATTATTATTATTCCAAGATCTATTGATTAAAATGTACTTTGTTCATGACAAAGTCCTTTAAGGATCGAGCCTGTGTGTACATAAGCCTCTATTATTTCAATTCCTCCATGTTGGTCTCACCTAGAACACAGGTATTTAGAGAACTGAATATGCACATCTAGTTTATTACAGAGGCTCTCGGCTATCTTATATTAATAATAATAATAATAATAATAATAGTAATAATAATAAGTTCTTGAAGGGATTGTCCAGTGAAGAAAAGGTATCACCTGATAATTTGTTAATCAGTGTGGGTCCGACCACTGGGTCCCGCACCGATCGGCAGAACAGGGCACTTTTATCACTATTTGGGCTCGTGCAGACGACTGTAGTCTCAGTCAGAATGCAATCCGACAAAACATCGGATCTCACTTGGACCAATATTATCCAATGAGGCCGTGCACATGTCCAATTTTTTACCTCCGATAATTGGATCGCACTTGGTCATTCAAGTCTATGGATCCTTGACAAAAAGAAAAAAATCGGACCATCCGAGTGCAGTATGATTTTCAGTGACTGACAGAATGGAGAAGATGGAGAAATTCCCACTCAACCAATTCATCTCTTATTTTTAGAAGTGATCCAGAATTCTGTCTTTGCTATATAGACTCCTAAATATGTTAAATCTGTAGTAGTTATTTCTGAAGTTTAAATTGGTGCCACCGTTAGTCAGAGCTTATTGCATACTAGTGGCGGATCAAGGCAGCATGAAATCTATGTCTATGCAGGGGATTTGGAGCTCTGTATCGGGAAAAAAAGGGCCCTGTCTGTACCAAAATCCAAATGTTGGTGTTATTCTACAAAGTCCTATAGGTATTCATAAGTTATTTAGCTTTGTTTATTTTGCTTCCAATGTACAAACAGAACAGTTTTAAGACTCTAGAATACATTGTAATGGCTGGAAAAGAATAGATAAAGTGACTAAGAAAATAATGAAAAGTTCCCATATTTAAGCATATACAAGAGTAAAATTATGTTCAATTCCACATACTTAACACTACTACCCATCCTGAAATACAAGATTCCTGTGATGTCAGTGTAATCCATACATGACATGTGTTAATACTCGTCTATGGTCCATTTCTTGTGTAAAGAGAATATTCTCAGAAAGGTAACAGTAGAAGAATCTAGATACTTCCTCTCGCTGATGTCACCATCACTTTTCAACATTCCTGTTTAATAAAAAACAAAAAACTTAGTTTCAAAAATTAGTGCACAGACTTTGGCTTCAATTCATCATGACGTAGCATGAGAGTTTTACCTATTTACATAGCTACTTGAGATTGAGAAAGGAAGGACGATGACCGGCTGGGTGACCAGGTGACACAAAATGCATCACTATGAGACTGAATATGGCTGGGAGTGGTTTATAAAGTCAGCTACTCACAGGAAACAGCAGACATAGGATAAAGGTGGTTGCCTCATGATGATAACTGGGTAAAACTGCAAAATGTTTGTAAAAATAAGCAACTTTTCAATTTATTTGTTATTAAACATCTTCTCCATTTTCAAGAATGATGGGAAATTTAATTGTACAGATTATAGCTCTTTGCCTAGTTTACTGGCCACCTCTCCAGTCAATCAGCAGAGGCTGGTCTCCAAAGCAAGAAGAGAAGCACTTACAAGCTCTTTCCAATACAGCTTGTATGTGCTTCTCTGAATTTGGTTGGATCACTGTATCCGGCCATCTTCAGTACCTCTGCAAGTATTCAATGATGTAGAGGCAAAGCTGACTCTTCTTGCAGTATCGGAGAGTGCAGAGTTTGGGACGGCTGTGTGACGATGCCACTGGTCCGAACTGTTAGTCAATCAATGTGCAGTGCCCCAAGGGCAAGCAGGAGACTGAGAGGCAGAATGGTTACTTGACCTCCTGATCAAGAACTTGTGACTAGTGTTGAGCCACCCCCGTAGTGTTCGGGTTCGGTTCGGTTCGTCGAACACCGGGATGTTCGAGGAACTGTTCGTCGAACTGTTCGTCGAACACCTTAGAACACCGTCGAACACCGTTAAAACCAATGGCAGGCAAACAAAAACACATAGAAACACATAGAAAACACCTGCAAAGGTGTCCAAAAGCTGACAAACTGCTCAGAAGACACTCTCTTTAAAAAAGCCGGCCGGCAAATTCAGCAGCGGCATACACCGGTACCCGACAATTTAGACAAGAAGGAATAGAGCATCACACATAGATTAGATAGATAGAAACATGTCAGTCACACATATAAGAAGCACAGTGACAGTGTTGGTTACTGCACTTGTCATTTAGTGTAAAGGATTTATTAAAAAAAATATTAGTGTTTTCATGCACCGTCTCTTTAAAAAAGCCGGCCGGCAATTCAGCATCTGTACCCGACAATTTAGAACAGAAAGAATAGAGCTTCACACATAGATTAGATAGATAGAAACATGTCAGTCACATATATAATAAGTACAGTGATAGTGTTGCTTACTGTACTTGTCATTTAGTGTAAAGGATTTATTTAAAAAAATAATAGTGTTTTCATGCACTGTCTCTTTAAAAAAGCCGGCCGGCAATTCAGCAGCGGTAGCCGACAATTTAGAACAGAAAGATAGAGCATCACACATAGATTAGATAGATAGAAACATGTCAGTCACATATATATGAAGTACAGTGATAGTGTTGGTTACTGTACTTGTCATTTAGTATTAAAATAAAGGATTTATTATTAAAAAAATTGGCGTGGGGTTCCCCTTAATTTTAGGCTCTAGCGGAGGTTAAGCAGACGGCTGGGGCAGATGTTTGAAGCCTGGGAAGGGGGTAATACCCACGGAGCTTCCCAGGCTACTAATATCAGCCCCCAGCTGAATACATAGCCTTTACTAGCTATTAAAATGGGGGACCCCCCCAAAAAAATGACGTGGGGTCCCCCCTAATTTAATAGCTAGCAAAGGCTAGGCAGACAGCTGGGGGCTGATATTAATAGCCCAGGAAGGGAGCCATGAATATTGGCCCCCTCCCAGGCTAGAAACACCAGCCGTCAGCCGCCCCAGAAATGGCGCATTCATAGGATGCGCCAATTCTGGCACTTAGCCTCGCTCTTCCACGCTGCCCTGGTGCGGTGGCAGGGGGTAATAGGGTTGGGGTTGATGTCAGCTTATAATGCCAGCTGACATCAAGCCCAGGTTAGTAATGGAGAGGCGTCTATAAGACACCCCCATTACTAACCCCATAGTCAAAGTTAAAAAAAACACAAACACCCAGAATAAAGTCCTTTAATTGAAATAAAGACACAATCCTTTATTGTTCTAAATTAAACCATACTTACCATCACGCCCATTCCAGCTGAAGCCAACGATCTCCTGCAATAAAAGAAAAATAATAAAGCAACCTCATCCTTACCTTTCCATGGTTCCCACGACAGCTTCAGCTCTGCTACATCGAGATGACAGGCTGGACCGCAGCAGAACGCTGCCATCCAGCCTGTCATCCCGCAGACACTGAGAAGCGCAGGCTTGCTTGCGCTGCTCAGCGTCTCTCTGTGACGACATCCAGATGAGCCGAGTTCATGTCCAATGAACTCGGCTCACCTCATGCACGTCACTGACAGCGTGGGAAAATTCTCACGCTGAAGCGCTGATTGCAGGAGAATTTTCCCACGCTGTCAGTGACGTGCAGGAGGTGAGCTGAGTTCATTGGACATGAGCTCACCTCATGCACATCACTGACAGCGTGGGAGAATTCTCCTGCACTCAGCACTTCAGCGTGAGAATTTTCCCACGCTGTCAGTGACGTGCATGAGGTGAGCCGAGTTCATTGGACATGACCTCGGCTCATCTGGATGCCGTCACAGCGAGACAGTGAGGAGCGCAAGCATGCCTGCGCTTCTCAGTGTCTGCGGGATGACAGACTGGATGGCAGCGTTCTGCTGCGGTCCAGCCAGTCATCTCGATGTAGCAGAGCTGAAGCTGTCGTGGGAACCATGGAAAGGTAAGGATGAGGTTGGTTTATTATTTTTCTTTTATTGCAGGAGATCGTTGGCTTCAGCTGGAATGGGTGTGATGGTAAGTATGGTTTAATTTAGAACAATAAAGAATTGTGTCTTTATTTCAATTAAAGGACTTTATTCTGGGTGTTGTGTTTTTTTTAAATACTTTACTAGAAATTCATGGCGGTCATGTCTAATACTGGCGTGACCCCATGAATTTTGGGCTTGGGGCCAGCTGATAATACCAAGCTGGCCCTAACCCCTTTATTACCCAGTGAGCCACCGCACCAGGGCCCTGGATGAGTTGGGTACAGCGCCAGAAGATGGCGCTTCTATGAACGCGCCATTTTCCGGGGTGGCTGCGGACTGCAATTTGTAGCGGGGGGGGGCCCAGAAAGCTTGGGCCTCCCTGCGCTGCAGATTCCAGCCCCCAGCTGCCTAGTTGTACCTGGCTGGACACAAAAATAGGGCGAAGCCCCACGTACTTTTTTTTTAATTATTTCATGAAATAATTAAGAAAAAAAGGGCTTCCCTATATTGTTGTGTCCGGCCAGGTACAAATAGGCAGCTGGTGGATGGGTGCAGCCCGTTCCTGCCTGCTGTACCTGGCTGGA
The DNA here is from genome assembly GCF_046119375.1 of Phyllobates terribilis. Taxonomy (NCBI): domain Eukaryota; kingdom Metazoa; phylum Chordata; class Amphibia; order Anura; family Dendrobatidae; genus Phyllobates; species Phyllobates terribilis. The sequence continues at coordinate 76,670,393 of NW_027362764.1, forward strand.
CACAAATATAGTGCGAAGCCCCACTTCAATTTTTTTAAATTATTTCAGGAAATTCATGAAATAATTTTAAAAAAATTGACGTGGGGCTTCGCACTATATTTGTGTCCAGCCAGGTACAGCAGGCAGGAACGGGCTGCCCCCAACCACCAGCTGCCTATTTGTACCTGGCCGGACACAACAATATAGGGAAGCCCTTTTTTTCTTAATTATTTCATGAAATAATTTAAAGAAAATTGACGTGGGGCTTCGCCCTGTTTTTGTGTCCAGCCAGGTACAACTAGGCAGCTGGGGGCTGGAATCCGCAGCGCAGGGAGGCCCAAGCTTTCTGGGCCACCCCCGCTGCAAATTGCAGTCCGCAGCCACCCCGGAAAATGGCGCGTTCATAGAAGCGCCATCTTCTGGCGCTGTACCCAACTCATCCAGGGCCCTGATGCGGTGGCTCACTGGGTAATAAAGGGGTAAGGGCCAGCTTGGCATTATCAGCTGGCCCTAAGCCCGAAATTCATGGGGTCACGCCAATATTAGACATGACCACCATGAATTTCTAGTAAAGTATTTAAAAAAAACACAACACCCAGAAAAAAGTCCTTTAATTGAAATAAACACACAATTCTTTATTGTTCTAAATTAAACCATACTTACCATCACGCCCATTCCAGCTGAAGCCAACGATCTCCTGAAATAAAAGAAAAATAATAAAGCAACATCATCCTTACCTTTCCATGGTTCCCATGACAGCTTCAGCTCTGCTACATCGAGATGACAGGCTGGACCGCTGCAGAACGCTGCCATCCAGCCTGTCATCCCGCAGACACTGAGAAGCGCAGGCTTGCTTGCGCTCCACAGTGTCTCTCTGTGAGGGCATCCAGATGAGCCGAGTTAATGTCCAATGAACTCGGCTCACCTCATGCACGTCACTGACAGCGTGGGAAAATTCTCCTGCACTCAGCGCTTCAGCGTGGGAGAATTCTCACACTGAAGCGCTGAGTGCAGGAGAATTCTCCCACGCTGTCAGTGACGTGCAGGAGGTGAGCTGAGTTCATTGGACATGAGCTCACCTTATGCACGTCACTGACAGCGTGGGAAAATTCTCCTGCATTCAGCGCTTCAGCGGGAGAATTCTCACGCTGAAGCGCTGAGTGCAGGAGAATTCTCCCACGCTGTCAGTGACGTGCAGGAGGTGAGCTGAGTTCATTGGACATGAGCTCACCTTATGCACGTCACTGACAGCGTGGGAGAATTCTCCTGCACTCACCGCTTCAGCTTGAGAATTTTCCCACGCTGTCAGTGACGTGCATGAGGTGAGCCGAGTTCATTGGACATGAACTCGGCTCATCTGGATGTCGTCACAGAGAGACGCTGAGCAGCGCAAGCAAGCCTGCGCTTCTCAGTGTCTGCGGGATGAGAGGCTGGATGGCAGCGTTCTGCTGCGGTCCAGCCTGTCATCTCGATGTAGCAGAGCTGAAGCTGTCGTGGGAACCATGGAAAGGTAAGGATGAGGTTGCTTTATTATTTTTCTTTTATTGCAGGAGATCGTTGGCTTCAGCTGGAATGGGCGTGACGGTAAGTATGGTTTAATTTAGAACAATAAAGGATTGTGTCTTTATTTCAATTAAAGGACTTTATTCTGGGTGTTTGTGCTTTTTTTAACTTTGACTATGGGGTTAGTAATGGGGGTGTCTTATAGACGCCTCTCCATTACTAACCTGGGCTTGATGTCAGCTGGCATTATAAGCTGACATCAACCCCAACCCTATTACCCCCTGCCACCGCACCAGGGCAGCGTGGAAGAGCGAGGCTAAGTGCCAGAATTGGCGCATCCTATGAATGCGCCATTTCTGGGGCGGCTGACGGCTGGTGTTTCTAGCCTGGGAGGGGGCCAATATTCATGGCTCCCTTCCTGGGCTATTAATATCAGCCCCCAGCTGTCTGCCTAGCCTTTGCTAGCTATTAAATTAGGGGGGACCCCACGTCATTTTTTTTGGGGGGTCCCCCATTTTAATAGCTAGTAAAGGCTATGTATTCAGCTGGGGGCTGATATTAGTAGCCTGGGAAGCTCCGTGGGTATTACCCCCTTCCCAGGCTTCAAACATCTGCCCCAGCCGTCTGCTTAACCTCCGCTAGAGCCTAAAATTAAGGGGAACCCCACGCCAATTTTTTTAATAATAAATCCTTTATTTTAATACTAAATGACAAGTACAGTAACCAACACTATCACTGTACTTCATATATATGTGACTGACATGTTTCTATCTATCTAATCTATGTGTGAAGCTCTATTCTGTCTGTTATAAATTGTCGGGTACCGCTGCTGCATTGCCGGCCGGCTTTTTTAAAGAGACGGTGCATGAAAACAGTATTATTTTTTTTGATAAATCCTTTACGCTAAATGACAAGTACAGTAAGCAGCACTGTCACTGTACTTCGTATATATGTGGCTGACATGTTTATATCTATCTAATCTATGTGTGAAGCTCTATTCTTTCGGTTCTAAATTGTCGGGTACAGGTGTATGCCGCTGCTGAATTGCCGGCTTTTCATGTTTCACTGTTGGCACTGTTCCCATCGATTTGGGCAATCACTGTAATGCCACAACCACCATGGCTGTGGCATTACAGTGAGTGGCAGACAATCCCTGCATGATTGGTGCTCTAAATAGCGCCAGACATGCAGGACACGCTTTTGGTGCACGAACAGTTATCGAACATAACCTCGAACAGCCGAATTTTTTGCAAATCGTTCGGGTTCGTCGAACAACTCGAACACCGCCCAAAACAGCTCGAATTTGAGATTGGCGAACAGTTCTAGTCGAACACCGCTCATCTCTACTTGTGACAACTTCTTTAAGGTCTCCTTACACCTTAGTCAGCTGTCAGCCCGTTTAGTTGACAACTATCTATCCTGACTTTCCCACACACATGACTATGCTGGCCGATCGTACATGTGTTTTCAATAGGAAAGAAAGTAGTAAGTCTCTGCTAGTCCTCTGTTGGTGGCTTATTTACTTATAGAACAAAAAGAACAGGTATTAAACTTCAACAAGCGCATAGGCCCTAATACAAAATCTACAATAGGGCCCCCAATTATAATGAGTCCTTCATGGTATTAGTGTTAATATATGGGCAAAAGTGACTTTTTTGGGTCCCTGAAGCTCCAAGGTCCAGGTCCGACTGCAACTCCTTATTTCCCCTAAATTCATTATCACATAGTAACAAGGAACTGTGGACACCTACCCGATCCCTCAAACTAGGGGCGCTCTAGTCTGTCCGTGACATCCAGATTACACCGGATGGTGGAGACGCTGGAGTCTTGTGCCTAGCTATGCTCCTATCTTAACCCTTATCTGATCCCACCCCCACCCAGGGAAGTGAGGGGCCAAAGCAAAACACTAACCAGACAGGGGGTAAACAGACAGGGATAAAAGAAAACTACAATCATACAAATACACTCACAAAACAACAGAGTGGGAAACAGGGGAGGTACTGTATAGGAAGAGGAAGCCAAATGTGAGAGAATAAAGATAAATACGCAAACCAACTCCACACAGCAATCTCAAAAAAATCTCTCCAACCGCCTACGCCAAACACTCCTTCAGCACCAAACCAGGAAGTAAAAACTATCACTGACAGTGCCAGTGGCGAGCATATATACCAGAGGGGAGTGGTCAACACTGAACAGCCGAGACAATTGAAGATGGAGAGCTCCAGGAGATGAATTGAACTGATTAATCCTTGCCATGACAGCAAAGAAAACCTGCACTGTTTAATAGGATGGCGAATCAGTTCTAATCAGTGCAGGAATTTGTGTAACTAGACGCCGCAATCTTCTGGCCTCTCTCTGTCACGGTATCCCCATGACAGTCATCTGTCGAGGGAGAGTCAGGAGCCCCCCATACGCATAAGATGGCTGCCCAGTACAGCTGAAATCGACAATGTTTGGACAACTTTTCTCTGTGTAGGGGGGGCTACAAAGCGTGCACAGGGCATGAAAAATTTTAGGCTGAAGGTAACTGTAAAAAGGCCTATTATGTGTCTTATTTTTTTATTGAAGTCTAATTTTCTTCTTCTACCATGTACTCTGTAACTGTATTTAATTACTTAGTACTGTGCTGCTTCTGTATGGTATTTTCTGGGTATTATAGCTGTCTATTTGGGGCAGCTTTAACTATTATACATACATAAGGACTTGATCGCTAGAAAGGCGATGAATAACTCAGCATGCACTGCTATGCTTTTCAGGTCAAATACTTTACATTAACTGTTCCTAAATTTTTACCATTAATCTCTATAGGGGACAGAAATGAAATACAGTAAGTAGAATAATATCAGATATGAACCTCAATTACTCTAAAATAGAAACCATTTTTTCAGGGAATAAAGCAGGTGAAATAATACTTGTTTCCTGTGTCATTTCTCATTATTACACATAACTTAATTTATGGACATTTATGATCTGATTTCTTTGCCTTTGTGGATTGGACAGGTTGTTATAGACATTTGGTGAGAATTTCATGTCAATAGCACCTTTAGAAATATATTTACGAAGAAAATTGGTGACGTGTTCAATACTTATTTCTCCCGCTGTATGTTATTCTCCAAGTTCCGTTCCTTGGGCAAAATTGGCCTGAAATCCGTCATCCATTATCTATATGGACCATGTACACTGCTCAAAAAAATAAAGGGAACACTTAAACAACACAATGTAACTCCAAGTCAATAACACTTCTGTGAAATCTACCTGTCCAGTTATGAAGCAACACTGATTGTGAATCAATTTCTCCTGCTGTTGTGCAAATGGAACAGACAACTGGTAGAGATGATAGGCAATTAGCAAGATACCCCCTATAAAGGAGTGGTTCTGCAGGTGGTGACCACAGACCATTTCTCTGTTCTCATCCTTTTTGGCTGTTGTTTTGGTCACTTTTTCATTTTGCCATTGCTCTCACCCCTAGTGGTACTGTAGCATGAGGCAGTGTCTACAGTACAACCCACAGAAGTTGCTCAGGTAGTGCAGTTCATCCAGGATGGCACATCAGTGCGAGCTATGGCAAGAAGGGTAGCTGTGTCTGTCAGCATAGTGTCCAGAGCATGGAGCAGATACTAGGAGATGTGGAGGGAGCCATAGGAGGGCAACAACCCAGCAGCAGGACCGCTACCTCCGCCTTTGTGTTAGGAGGAACAGGAGGAGCACTGTCAGAGCCCTGCAAAATGACCTCCAGCAAGACACAAATGTGCATGTGTCTGCACAAACGGTTAGAAACCGACTCCATGAGAGTGGTATAAGGGCCCGACGTCCACAGATGTAAGTTGTGCTCACAGCCCAACACCGTGCAGGACGCTTGGCATTTGCCACAGAACACCAGGATTGGCAAAGTCGCCACTGGCGCCCTGTGCTCTTCACAGATGAAAGCAGGTTCACACTGAGCACATGTGACAGACGTGACAGAGTCTGGAGACGCCGTTGAGAGCGATCTGCTGCCTGCAACATCCTTCAGCATGACCGGTTTGGCAGTGGGTCAGTAATGGTGTGGGGTGGTATTTCTTTGGAGGGCCGCACAGCCCTCCATGTGCTCGCCAGAGGTAGCCTGACTGCCATTAGGTACCGAGATGAGATCCTCAGACCCCTTGTGAGACCATATGCTGGTGTGGTTGGCCCTGGGTTCCTCCTAATGCAGGACAATGCCAGACCTCATGTGGCTGGAGTGTGTCAGCAGTTCCTGCAAGATGAAGGCATTGAAGCTATGGACTGGCTCGCCCGTTCCCCAGACCTGAATCCGATTGAGCACATCTGGGACATCATGTCTCGCTCCATCCACCAACGTCACATTGTACAACAGACTGTCCAGGAGTTGGCGGATGCTTTAGTCCAGGTCTGGGAGGAGATATCACAGGAGACCATCCGCAACCTCATCAGGAGCATGCCCAGGCGTTGTAGGGAGGTCATACAGGCACGTGGAGGCCACACACAATACGGAGCCTCATTTTGACTTGTTTTAAGGACATTACATCAAAGTTGGATCAGCCTGTAGTGTGTTTTTCCACTTTAATTTTGGGGGTGACTCCAAATCCGGGCCTCCATTGGTTAATAAATTTGATTTCCATTGATGATTTTTGTGTGATTTTGTTGTCAGCACATTCAACTTTGTACAGAACAAAGTATTCAATGAGAATATTTCATTCAGATCCAGGATGTGTTATTTGAGTGTTCCCTTTATTTTTTTGTGCAGTGTAGTTACATTTTTTTGTTTGCTGTTTCACATACAAGGTGCCTGGATTCTTTCCATGGATGATGTCTGGAGCAGTGTTCCCAACTCCAGTCCTCAAGAGCCACCAACAGGTCATGTTTTCAGGGTTTCCTTAGTATTACACAGGTCTTGGAATTATTGCCTGTGCAGGTGATGCAATTATCACATGTGTAATACTAAGGAAATCCTGAAAACATGACCTGTTGATGGCTCTTGAGGACCAGAGTTAGGGAACACTGTTTTAGGCTTTCAAACATTGAGGAAAACTTCTACTGTGGATTTCACCCTATTCCATATAGTAAGCATTGAATAGGGTGAAAACTGCATAGAAAATCTGCATAATAATGAGCATACTATAGATTTGAAATCTGCACCCTGCTTTGATTTTCGTGAAAAAAAATTTCCGCAACGTGTGATGAGGATTTTGAAAAACTCATTTGTACTTGTGTTATACTGTAACTTTCTGCAGATTTGCAGTGCAGAATCCGCAGCGCAAATCCAAGACAAATCCACTACATGTGAACTTGGCCTTACTGTGCAGGTTAAGGGTATGTGCACACGATGCAGAAATGAAGCAGAAAATTTCTGCATCATTTCTGCATCTCCCTGGCAGAAAAAACGCATGCAGATTGTGCATGCGTTTTTCCTGCAGAATACATTCGGATCCACATGCGTTTCCGCATGCAGATTGACAAGCGCTTTCCAGGCGATTTTAGCATCACCTGGAAAGTGCTTGACAACTAGGTCACACTATATAAATCCATGCAAACAGCATGGATTTATATAGTGTGACCCGAGAGAGTGTATATACTTACCTCCGATGGCCCGCGCTGTCCTGCTCAATCCGTTCTCCCGGCTGCCGGCAACTTTGAATTGAAAGACCTGCCGACGTCAGCGTCACGTGACCCGTCACATGACTCTGACGTCAGCGCAGGTCCTACAACTCACTGCAAGTGCCGGGAAGCAAGCACGAGCGCTGCGCGGGCCGACAGATGGTAAGTATATATATATTTTTTATTTTATTCTTGTTTTACAGCTTTTTTAATGGTACCTGGGTGTGGAGGAGAGTCTCATCTTCTCCACACTCGGGTACCATCCGCACATTAGAACGCACCAATTACGCAAGTACAGATGCAGTCTTGCGGAATTGGCGCGTTCTAATGCAAGTCAATGGCGGCGAAAACGCCGCGTTTACGCAAGATTAAATGACATTCTGCGGATTTTTGAGCGCAGCGTTTACGCTGCGGAAAAATCCGCATCATGGGCACAGCACATGCGGATTTCCATTGGGGAACATTGCTTCCCTTCTACCATGCGTTTTTCATGCGTTTCCGCGGCGTTTACGCAACTGCAAAAACGCCGCGGAAACGCATGAAATACGCATCGTGTGAACTCAGCCTAAGAGATGAGGAAATATTGTGACAGAACTGAAATAGTGCAATACGGGAAATTTCCATTGCTGTCATAATCTAAGGTATGAGCCCCCATATAGCCTATTATGCAGTATAAGCCCCCATATAGACTCCTATATACAGTATGAGCCCCCATATAGATTCCTATATACAAGGGCCCCGCATAGCTCCCTATATACAGTATGAGCCCCACATAGCTAACTATATACAGTATGAGCCCCTACATAGCCCCCTATATACAGTGTGAGCCCCACATAGCTCTCTATATATAACATGAGACCATATAGCCCATATATACAATATGAGCCCTCACATAGGCTCCTATATACAGTACAAGCCCTCATATAGCCCCCTATATACAGTATGAGGTTCTCATAGCCTCCATATATACAGTATGAGCCCCACATAGCTCCTGATATATAGTATGAGCCCCACATAGCTCCCTATATACAGGATGAGCCCCACATAGCTGCCTATATACAGTATTAGCCCCACATATCCCCCTATATACAGTATGGGCCCTCACATAGGCTCCTACATATAGTACAAGCCCTCACATAGCTCCCTATATAGAGTATGAGCTCCACATAGCTCCTTATATACAGTATGAGCCCCATATTGCAGCCTATATACAATATGAGCCCCACATGGCCTCCTATATACAGTATGAGCCCACATAGCCTCCTATATACAGTATGAGCCCCACATAGCCTCCTATATACAGTATGAGCACCACATTACCTTCATATATACAGTATGAGCCCCACATAGCTCCCTATATACTGTATAAGCCCCACATAGCCCCCTATATACAGTATGAGCCCTCACATAGGCTCCTACATATAGTGCAAGCCCTCACATAGCCCTCTATATACAGTATGAGCCCCATATTGCTGCCTATATGCAATATGAACCCCACATGGCCTCCTATATACAGTATGAGCCCACATAGCCTCCTATATACAGTATGAGCCCCACATAGCCTCCTATATACAGTATGAGCACCACATTACCTCCATATATACAGTATGAGCCCCACATCGCCCCCTATATACAGTATGAACCCCGCACATAGCAACATATATGCAGTATGAGCCCCAACATAGCCCATATATATAGGCACATATCCCATACATGTATTAATAAAAAAGAAAACACATACTCACCTCGCTCCCATTCCCCTGGCGCTCTGCTCCAATTCCCGATGCTCGACTTGTACTTGTGACGCATACATGCTGCCGCACGCTGGCTGATGACATTATCGCACTGGCATGTCAGAGCAAAAGCGACAGAAGCTGCCCTGGAGCTGCGCTGCCATTCTATATGGTCGACAGCGGAGCTCCAGAAAAGCTCCCTGCTGATGGCGGTGCACAAATCATTATGATAAGGGCAATCTGGCCATGGGCCCCCTAGAGCCGCGGGCCCTTGGTGGTAGCCCAGATTGCCCTCATTACAAATCCACCTATGGTAGGATATCCCAATGTAAGAAGTCCGTTTGCAAAACTAATACCTTCCTAAATATTCCACGATCACCTGTGAGTGATATTATTGAGAAATGGAAGCATATTGGAGCCACGGCATTTCAGCGATGAAGTGGAGACCACGTAAAGTTACAGAGCAGCGTTACCGAGTGCTGAGGTGCAGAGAGGGCATAATAGTCACCATCGCTGTGCTGACTCAGTCTGGTTGTCTGTCCTTACTACCTCTCCTCCCAATAATGCTAAAGGTGTCTTTCGTAGTTTCTTACCTAATAACTGGTTTATATAATACCCATACAGGATTGTTCTCATGTAAAATACCATGCCCAAAACTTTATGTTAGACTAAAACCAGTGGAAAGTGTGTCATTCATCGTAGAATGATTGCAGGTAGCAGACGCCTGATCAAGTTATCCATGACCTGACCTCTTTTCTATAAATTCTTTGTATCCACATTTTCCTATTCTGGGAGGCCTGCCAACTCCTGAAACCCAAATGAAAGGATTAATATGTGAAATTACTGTCGTTTTCCTTTGAATAGAGCTCGGTTAATAAGCGGTGGTTGTCTTAGCTTAGTCTGCATTCACCATTCACGTGCACTGTTGTTATTTCTGAAATATAATAATTTATAGCAAAGTTAATATCACCGGTCGGCTTGTTCTCGAGGCATGTTCCCAGTGCAGACGAGTGGTTTTTTATCGAGCTGTACTCACTGCTTAGAGGAGCTCTACACAAGGCTTACTTCACAAAGTATCAAGCCAGAAAGTCTCGTAGAGTTGAAGAGACAACTGTATACATACCCAAGTGAGTTGACCAGTATGCACCAACTTTGGGAACGTGTAGAAGAGACCGGGGAGCAGATTTCGGTAGAGACATGCTTGAATCTGATCGAGGGCATGCCCAGAAGGATTCAGGCAGTGTTAAAAGCCAAAAAGCGGAATTACGAAATGCTAACAAAATAATAAAAATTTGAATTGAGATCTTTTAGGAGCAAAACAGTAACAACGCAGTGACATGACGAGAAGCTGCATAACTAATCATATGCTAAATAGTTGCAAGTAAAATTTATGTATGAGATACCAAGATGATTTTCTAAAAAATGGTGGTAGTCTCACGTTGGAAGCAGGGGCGTACATAGGAATCATGGGGCCCCATAGCAGAAGCTCTAATTGGGCCCCCCCCCCAAAAAAAAAAGTTAAATAATTGTCAGGGTCACCAAAGATCAGATCTCACAACTTTCCATCCTTTACATAGTAATTTTCCTCCTGCTGACATTCTAGATCTCTCTTTCATTGCCCCATAAAGTGTGATGCCAATAAAAGGTCCCCCCCAAACACAGTATGAAACCCCCATGGTGAATTCCTCCACATGCACAGTATAATGACCCTACTGTACCCCACCTCAACTCCCAGGGTAAAGTATGCTGACCCCAACACAGTATGATCCCCCAACTGTGAGCCGCTAGAGAGGATGGTACATAATAAGGAACAGCGCTATACATAATAAAAGAGGAAACTATATAACTAAGAATGGCGCTATACATAATACATGAGTACACTATGTACTAAGGGACTGTGCTATACATAATACGGCTACATTCCTGCATCTGTGTGCAGTGTCGGTGTGCTGCCCTGTTTTACTAACGCATTGAGCATGTCCTATTCTAATCTTCAAAATCGGATCAGAACAGGACATTCTCTGACCCTCTTAGATCTCATTCTCAGATATGTGATTTTCATGGATGTGTGAATGGATCTATAAACTCTACGAGTCCGTGGACCATCTGATAAAAAGATCTGGCAGCACACGGACATTTCACACAAATGTGAGAATGCAGCCTAAGGGATTTTACAGATAATATTATCACTCCAAGTCACACAGTGCAGATACAGAATAATATTTACATCCAGGCACTTACCGCTGACGTCTCATCTGATCAGAGTCGGTTTCTGCTGCTTCTTCTCCATCTGGTCAGACCTTCATGTCGACATCTCCCAGCCACGACTCGTCTTGTCACGATGATCTCCAGCCTGGAAAATAACAAGGTCACATATTGTATGCATACATGTGTCTCCCCCACACTGCGTCCTCGAATACAGATATGTAACCCCCCCCCCCCATTAATATACTATTAGCCACTTAGTAATCAAAATATAAAGTGATAAGCAGCACTGTGCCCCCATTAACTATAATCTGCACCGGCCAATAATATAAATTATTCAGTCTCTGTGACTCTCTCCAATTAACTGTAAGGCTATGAGCACACGGAAAATATACAAGGCTTCACAGTACAAGCAAAGTGAAACCCCCATAATTGCTCTCTCCCAGCACCCCCATCATTGCTCTCTCCCAGCACCCTCTTCATTGCTCTCTCCCAGCACCCTCGTCATTGCTCTCTCCCAGCACCCCCGTCATTGCTCTCTCTCAGCACCCCCATCATTACTCTCTCCCAGCACCCACGTCATTGCTCTCTCTCAGAACCCCCATCATTACTCTCTCCCAGCAACCCCGTCATTGCTCTGTCCCAGCACCCCCGTCATTGCTGTCCCAGCACCCTCATCGTTGCTCTCTTCCAGCACCCCCATCATTGCTCTCTCCCAGCACCCCCATCATTGCTCTCTCCCAGCCCCCATCATTGCTCTGTCCCAGCATCCCCATCATTGCTCTGTCCCAGCACCTCCATCATTGCTTCTCCCAGCACTCCCATCATTGCTATCTCCCAGCACCCCCATCATTGCGCTCTCCCAGCACCCCCATCATTTCCTCTCAGCACCCCCATCATTACTCTGTCCCAGCACCTCCATCATTGCTCTCTCCCAGCCCCACATAATTGCTCTCTCCCAGCCCCCACCATTGTTTTGTCCCAGCACCCCCATCATTGCTTGCTCCCAGCACCCCCATCATTGCTCTCTCTCAGCAACACGTCATTGCTCTCCCCTTCCCCACCATCCCCATCATTGCTCTCCCCAGCCCTATCAGCCCCATTATTGCTCTTCCCAGCCCCATCATTCCTCTCCCCAGCCCCATCAACTCCATTATTCCTCTCCCCAGCCCCATCAGCCCCATTATTGCTCACCCCAGCCCCACCATCCCATCATTGCTCTCCCCAGCCCCACCATCCCCATCATTGCTCTCCCCAGCACCATCATTGCTCTCCCTATCCCCACCATCCCATAATTCCTCTCCCCAGCCCCATGAACCCCATCATTCCTCTCCCCAGCCCCATTATTGCTCTTCCCAGCCCCATTAGTCCCATTATTCCTATTCCAAGCCCCATCACTCCTCTCCCCAGCCCCATCAGCCCCATTATTGCTCTCCCCAGCCCCATTATTCCTCTTCCCAGCCCAATCAACCCCATTATTGCTCTCCCCAGCCCCATCAACCCCATTATTCCTCTCCCCAGCCCCATCAGCCCTCTCCCCAGACCCAATATTTCTCTCCCCAGTCCCATCAGCCCCATTATTGCTCTTCCCAGCCCCATCATTCCTCTCCCCAGCCCCAGCATTGCTCTCACCCCACCTCCCCTCCCCAGCATTTCAGTAAAAAAAAACAACAACTTACCTCAGCTCACTCCCCTGCAGCTGCATCCTCCTGGTTGCCGGCAGCTTTCTTCCTGACCCAGGCGCGCGCTGCATGATGACGTCATCAAGCTGCGCGCGCCTGGGTCAGGGAGGAAGCAGAGGATGAACCCTCCAGCTCCGCTGCTATTCTCCTCCTGACAGCAGTGGAGCTACAGGGATCGCTCCCTGACCGCCGCATGCAGGGAGCAGCTGCACCTTGCGGGCCCCTTGGTGCAGCTGCATGGTGGGGACCCGGCGCTGCTGCACCAGCGATGGTATGTCCACCCCTGGACTGCTATGGCCCCCCCCCCAGCTCACGAGCACCATAGCAGCCGCGTGGTCTGCTGCCATTGGCGGTACTCCACTGGTTGGAAGCAGTAGTGGATGGTGAGATATGGAGCCTGAAAGTGAAAGTTTCAAAACATTGTTACCCTTTTGCTTGTAGTGTATTTACATGATGAATATGAGTATTACATGGAACTCAAAAGCTTGACTCCAAATCCTAACACTATGTGCACAATTATTAGAAAAAAAAGAGAGGGAAAACCCAGCTCACCGCAACTGCCTGCTTCTGCCACGCCAGGTGTGGGAAAGACTTAGTGCAACACAGAGGGAAGAGGGAAAGGGAGCCCAGACACTAGGGAAAGGGGGAAGTGGAGACCTCCTAGTCTGGTCTAGTGTCACCCTGTCTCAACTACCGTCCCCATATTGCCTCCTCACCAATCATCGCACATGTGCCTCACCATGACTTTCCCTGGCATATGGCTAAGGCTAGGGATGGGAGGAGATGAGCACTAGTCGATCTCCACTAAACTCTATAGACAACAAGGGTAGACAAACAAGGGGAGAATTCTTAGCTTTAGATGACTCCAGACAAATGCGAACTCGGCCTCAAGTTCCAGAGAGGACGAAGTACTGCTCTTGCTAAGCCTTCACAAGTAGAAATGAATATAGCCAGCACCTCCCTCTCAGACACACCAGGTATATATACACCAAAGCCAGGGAGCCAGTTACCAGAGGGAGGTAGCCGCTAGGTCCTAGAGACAGCCTCCCATCTAAGAAGATGTCTGTAATGCCAAATGTAGAGATCTGATGCAACCAATTGCTGGGCGACTGTCTGCCACCTCTGATACACCCGTGAAAGCTTGTGTTTGGAGCACAGCGGGAATGTCACTGCCAGAGACGATAGCAATCAGGTAAAAAGTCAGAAGATCCAGCTCAAAGGAGTAAAAATCTTCAATTTTTTTGGTGCATTGTTAAAATAACTTCACATGCATCCATAAATTAAAACAGCAACGCGTTTCTGGTGCACTCAGCACCCTTACTTGCGATGACTGCACAGTTATTAAGCAATTTGTATTTTTGATGATTAGCTTTATTTTTAAACAGCTACAGTGCTGTCAATCCAATAGGTTAATAAACCTGAAACCTGAATATTTAAGAAAGTAAAAGTGAGGTTGGGTCTTAGGAGAATATCTGTGTATGCAAAATTATTGGGCAACTAAATGAAAAGCGTAAATTTTCTCATCTCAATTGTTTATTTTCATCTGTTAGAGTGAGAATAATAACCAAACAACTCAAAATGTACAAATATACAATTCTGACGTTTCAAAAAAATATATCAGTGACCAATATAGCCCACCTTCTTTTTAATAACAGACATAAGCTCCATCCATAGAGTCTCAGTTCCTTAATCTGTTGACGATTAACATTTTGGGCAGCACCAACCACATCCTCCAGACCCTGTTCTGAGAGGTGACTGTTTTCCTTCACCATAAATTTTTCATTTAAGAAAAGCCCACAAGTTCTCAGTAGGGTTTAGGTCAGGTGAGGAAGGGGCTGTGTCATTATTCTTTCATTTTTAAGCCCATTACAGCCGAGCAGTGGAGACTTTGATGCTGTGATGGAGCATTGTCCTATAGAAAAATCCTGGCTTTCTTGAAAGATGAAAACTTTTTCCTGTACCATTGCTTGAAGAAAGTGTCTTCTAAAAGAGAGACAAAACAGTGCATGTCCTAAGTACAGTATCCTAGATTGACAAACCGAATATATACAGTGGTGGCCAAAAGTATTGGCACCCCTGCAATTCTGTCAGATAATACTCATTTTCTTCCTGAAAATGATTGCAATCACAAATTCTTTGGTATTATTATCTTCATTTAATTTGTCTTCAATGAAAAAACACAAAAAGAATTGTCCTAAAGCCAAATTGGATATAATTCCACACCAAACCTAAAAAAGGGGGTGGACAAAAGTATTGGCACTGTTTGAAAAATCATGTGATACTTCTCTAATTCGTGTAATTAACAGCACCTGTGACTTACCTGTGGCACCTAACAGGTGTTGGCAATAACTAAATCACACTTGCAGCCAGTTAACATAGATTAAAGTTGACTCAACCTCTGTCCTGTGTCCTTGTGTGTACCACATTGAGCATGGAGAAAAGAAAGAAGACCAAAGAACTGTCTGAGGACTTGAGAAACAAATTGTGAGGAAGCATGAGCAATCTCAAGGCTACAAGTCCATCTCCAAAGACCTGAATGTTCCTGTGTCTTCCGTGCGCAGTGCCATCAAGAAGTTTAAAACCCATGATGACGCGCCCCTGGGCCTACTTGATGTAGCGTTGCGCACGCGGGGACTACCCGGAGCCGGGCCTGTTGGGGGTAGTAGTCTCGTGGCGGTGACCCGGTCCGTGCCCAGGGAGTCAAACTGTGTGGCTTAGTATTAGCAGTAGATGTTGGACGACTACGCCACCCGTTGAATGCAGCTATGGAGCTGCCGCTGCAGGGCAGACCGCTGAGGCCGGTGGTAGGATTGTGCAGCGTGGATGGTATAACCCCCCAACGGGAGGGGTATGGCCTCAGGGCAGCTATTGTGAGTTGGATGAGGGGAGTGATGGTGCGGGTGTCCCAGTACTGAAGGTGCAGGTGTGACCACAAAACACGGAGGCTTGAAGTGCAGTTTCAAAAGATTTACTCACTGTTCTTTATCCGGTCGCTTGTGCACAGTAAGGACCACCCGAGTCATGCTGCGTCCACCAGGTCAGGGACTCGGCCAACTCCCAGGTAGTTCCAGAGCGTGGTCCAGAGCTCCCCTCTCTTCCTTCCTGCTGGCCGTTCTCACCAGGGACCCACCTATGTCCGGCTCCCTCGGGCCTCCTGGTGGTGAAACCTTTCCTGGCTTCCCTGGCCCTATGCGTGGTATGCCTTCCTGGTGGATGTGGTGAGGGTCGTGCCAAAGCTTGACCACGACCTCCGGTTCCTGGCTGAGGATGATTAGCCTCCACCAGTTTGGGATCCGGTACCCTTCTCTGCCAACCCTTCACCCTTTTCGTTCTCCTGTGGGATCTCAGGGTTCCCTCTCTCCTTGCGTCTCTGGGCCTTTCTGCCTCCTTCTCTTTGCTTCAGGCCTGGCCCTGGAGCTGGGCCCAGCCGGAGCCACAGCTCCCTGTCAGCCCTCTCTGGCTGAACTCTCTCTCTGAACAGACCTTGTCTCAAGATAGTGCCCACCTCTTATACTCCCTCTGACACCCGAGCCCTGGTGACAATGCCACCAATGGGCTCCTACCTCTGCCCAGAGTCCCTCCCCTGTCTGCTCCTACATTACTGGGATGTTCCTCCCCCCCTCCCACTCCAGCCAGGGACAGACGCTGTCGTACCTGCACATCTATCTGGTGGGAGTACCATTGTTCTGTCCCCCGGAAATGGGATGTATGTAGTGCATGCAGCTTTCTGAGCTCTGTTCCACACTCCATCCTTACCCGGGAGTGGAATACCACACCTCTGGTTTGAGGTGCAATACCCCTGTAGCAGCCGAGTCCTCGGGGTGCTACATTCCCCCCTGGTAAACCACAGCACGTCCTCGGGCTGGAAAAGAGTAAAACATACCAAAACTTACAAACTTTTTTTTTTAAAAAAACATACACTAACAGGTAAAACATTATAAAACATTATCAGAAAATATAACATGACAGGTAATTTCTTATATATTATTCTAGCAGTATAAACTTTTGATATAAAACTTTTCCATAATAAACGTTCTTGATCCCTGGCCACCGTGCAACTTATGACCAGGTAAAGTGCCACAGTCACTGGTAGAAAAACAGTTCTCCTATAAAACCGGTATGGGGCGCCTTAGGAAGCGCAACTATTTACAGGATATGGCCGCTCTCAGTCCTCGGCCAGTGAGGATAAGGAATGGCTGCTCACAGTCCTCAGCCTGTGGGGATAGGGAATGGCTGCTCACAGTCCTCAGCCTGTGGGGATAGGGGCACAAGGGGAACAATTCACACTAGTCCCAACGGGGGAACACACTTTAATTAGCAGTATGACAAGTACCCCTACGGGTAACTATATACAGCTTCAGTTTATGCTACTTCCTTTCAGCAGCGGTGTCCTCTCCTTGTCTCCTCCTGAGGGTAGTCTTCAGACCCGTCCGGGTCCTCTTGATCTTCCTCATACCGCAGCTCTTCCTCCGTCAACCGGTTCACGTGAAGGGCGTACGGTCCTTTAGCGCACTGATGCCGGGTGAAGGTGACCTCATCACCCAGGTAAAGGTCACGTCCGCGGTGTCCCTCTGGCAGGTGGGACTCAACATCCCTACGGGTGACGAAGACGTCGCCGGGGGTCCTGTGATCCCTGATAAAGCCCCAACCGTGCTCCAGTTGGAACTTGATTACAGTCCCGGTGGCGCGGGGACCGTGAGCTGCACGGGGGTTTCGCCGGGTCCGGCGTTTCTGCTCCGCGCTCTGTACCTGCAGCCGCTCCTCGCGGACCCGCCTCTCTTGCCGTTCTTTGTTGAAGACCTCTAGTTGTTGTCGGCAGCACTCCACACGCTGGGCTGCGGCCGCCCGGGTCTCTTGGGTGAACCCCATGAGGTTTTCACCGGTGGGGTCCCATGCGAACTGAGCCTCCTCCAACGGGAGTGGGGTGATCTTGGCGGGCGCCGGAGCCGGGATCAGGGGCTCACACAGGGGCCATTCCTTCCGGAGTCGGGGATTGACGTACTCCGGTGGCCACACAAAGGACTGCCCATCCGGGCAAGTATGTTGTGCGAACAGGTCTTCACCCAAGGGCAGCACTGTGGAGGTTGAGGGCGCGGTGGTGGTAGCGGCGCCCGGATTCACCAGGCCTTGCGACCAGGCCGGTGGCACTCTGAAGGTAAAGGGCACTGTGGAAACGGCGGCGCCCGGGGGTACTCGGCCTTGCGACCAGGCCGGTGGCGTTTCCTGCTTGGCCGCGCTCAGGGTTGAGGCGCGTGACGTCACAGGGGGCATGGCCGCGGCTCCTGCCGCTTGAGGCCTAGTTTGGAGCGGTGGCGGTGCAGCATCGGGCACGGTAAGGGGGATTTTGGGCCCTGCGACGGGGAGCTGGGGCAGGCTCACGGCTACTAGGCCTGGGGTGGTGACGTCCCCTTTACCTGCTTCCATCTCTTCAGCTCCTTCCACGGCGTCGTCTCCGGCCTTCGTCCCTCCTGCACCATCCTCAGAGGCAGACAGACTCCTCGTCCCGGGTGGCGTCCTTTGCTGGCGGGTTCCAGCCTGCAGGGCCATTTCTCTGCTCCACTCGGCCAGCACTTCTTGCTGCACTCGGGCCATCTTCCGAGCCAAGCCCTCCAGCGCGGTCTGTGCATGCTCCCGATCTTTGGGGAGCTGTGCCAGGATCTCCACCAGGCCTTCTGGGGTGGCGGCCTGCAACAGGCTCCTGACCAGAGGGTCGGTGCTGCCTGACTCTCCCTCCATCTCCGGGTGCGATCTTTCCAGACTCCTCCAGGCTGCACCCATCCTCTCTCTTTTGTTCTTGATCCGCCCATACTGAGGGTGGTCCCGGGGCCACTTGGTGATTGTCAGTTCCAGGGGCAGCCCCCTCACGCTGATGGACATTTCTATCATTGCAGTCTCTGCTGGTGGGGGCGGTTTCCGCTTTTAGCGCCATTCTTGGACCTAGCCCACGATGGGAGGTGGTCTTTTGCCACCCTCTGGCACGCCCATAATGGCGTCCGCTCTGCCAGGGTGGGAAATCGTCTCAGATGGCGGGAATCGTCTCCTAATGGCGGGAAACTCCGTGGATGGCGGGAAAAGGCTGCAGATGGCGGGCAAACGGCGGGAAACGATCCGAGATGGCGTCCGATGGCGGGGACCCTCTGGAATTGGCGGGAGACTTCTTCTGACGGTACATATAAACTTTTCTTCAGGCACGCAGTACCCGGTAGTTGCGGGCACGAAATCCTGCCGACTACGCCAAAGTTGACGCGCCCCTGGGCCTACTTGATGTAGCGTTGCGCACGCGGGGACTACCCGGAGCCGGGCCTGTTGGGGGTAGTAGTCTCGTGGCGGTGACCCGGTCCGTGCCCAGGGAGTCAAACTGTGTGGCTTAGTATTAGCAGTAGATGTTGGACAACTACGCCACCCGTTGAATGCAGCTATGGAGCTGCCGCTGCAGGGCAGACCGCTGAGGCCGGTGGTAGGATTGTGCAGCGTGGATGGTATAACCCCCCAACGGGAGGGGTATGGCCTCAGGGCAGCTATTGTGAGTTGGATGAGGGGAGTGATGGTGCGGGTGTCCCAGTACTTGAAGGTGCAGGTGTGACCACAAAACACGGAGGCTTGAAGTGCAGTTTCAAAAGCTTTGTGCGCAGTAAGGACCACCCGAGTCATGCTGCGTCCACCAGGTCAGGGACTCGGCCAACTCCCAGGTAGTTCCAGAGCGTGGTCCAGAGCTCCCCTCTCTTCCTTCCTGCTGGCCGTTCTCACCAGGGACCCACCTATGTCCGGCTCCCTCGGGCCTCCTGGTGGTGAAACCTTTCCTGGCTTCCCTGGCCCTATGCGTGGTATGCCTTCCTGGTGGATGTGGTGAGGGTCGTGCCAAAGCTTGACCACGACCTCCGGTTCCTGGCTGAGGATGATTAGCCTCCACCAGTTTGGGATCCGGTACCCTTCTCTGCCAACCCTTCACCCTTTTCGTTCTCCTGTGGGATCTCAGGGTTCCCTCTCGCCTTGCGTCTCTGGGCCTTTCTGCCTCCTTCTCTTTGCTTCAGGCCTGGCCCTGGAGCTGGGCCCAGCCGGAGCCACAGCTCCCTGTCAGCCCTCTCTGGCTGAACTCTCTCTCTGAACAGACCTTGTCTCAAGATGGTGCCCACCTCTTATACTCCCTCTGACACCCGAGCCCTGGTGACAATGCCACCAATGGGCTCCTACCTCTGCCCAGAGTCCCTCCCCTGTCTGCTCCTACACTACTGGGATGTTCCTCCCCCCCTCCCACTCCAGCCAGGGACAGACGCTGTCGTACCTGCACATCTATCTGGTGGGAGTACCATTGTTCTGTCCCCCGGAAATGGGATGTATGTAGTGCATGCAGCTTTCTGAGCTCTGTTCCACACTCCATCCTTACCCGGGAGTGGAATACCACACCTCTGGTTTGAGGTGCAATACCCCTGTAGCAGCCGAGTCCTCGGGGTGCTACATTGGCACTGTGGCTAACCTCCCTAGATGTGGACGGAAAAGAAAAATTGACGAGAGATTTCAACGCAAGATTGTGCGGATGGTGGATAAAGAACCTCGACTAACATCCAAACAAGTTCAAGCTGCCCTGTAGTCCGAGGGTACAACAGTGTCAACCCGTACTATCCGTCGGCGTCTGAATGAAAAGGGACTGTATGGTAGGATACCCAGTAAGACCCCACTTCTTACCCCGAGACATAAAAATGCCAGGCTGGAGTTTGCCAAAACTTACCTGAGAAAGCCTAAAACGTTTTGGAAGAATGTTCTCTGGTCAGATGAGACAAAAGTAGAGCTTTTTGGGAAAAAGCATCAACATAGAGTGTACAGGAAAAAAAAAGAGGCATTCAAAGAGAAGAACACGGTCCCTACAGTCAAACATGGCGGAGGTTCCCTGATGTTTTGGAGTTGCTTTGCTGCCTCTGGCACTGGACTGCTTGACCGTGTGCATGGCATTATGAAGTCTGAAGACTACCAACAAATTTTGCAGCATAATGTAGGGCCCAGTGTGAGAAAGCTGGGTCTCCCTCAGAGGTCATGGGTCTTCCAGCAGGACAATGACCCAAAACACACTTCCAAAAGCACTATAAAATGGTTTGAGAGAAAGCACTGGAGACTTCTAAGGTGGCCAGCAATGAGTCCAGACCTGAATCCCATAGAACACCTGTGGAGAGATCTCAAAATGGCAGTTTGGAGAAGGCACCCTTCAAATATCAGGGACCTGGAGCAGTTTGCCAAAGAAGAATGGTCTACAATTCCAGCAGAGCATTGTAAAAACTC
Source organism: Phyllobates terribilis (assembly GCF_046119375.1). Taxonomy (NCBI): domain Eukaryota; kingdom Metazoa; phylum Chordata; class Amphibia; order Anura; family Dendrobatidae; genus Phyllobates; species Phyllobates terribilis. The sequence goes on from NW_027362764.1 coordinate 76,691,361, forward strand.
ATTGATGGTTACCGGAAGCGGTTGTTCGCAGTTATTTTGGCTAAAGGTTGTGTAACCAAGTATTAGGCTGAGGGTGCCAATACTTTGTCTGGCCCATTTTTGGAGTTTTGTGTGAAATGATCAATGATTTAATTTTTGATTCATTCTCTTTTGTGTTTTTTCCTTGCAAGCAAATTAAATTAACATAATAATACCAAAGAATTTGTGATTGCAATCATTTTCAGGAAGAAACTGAGTATTATCTGACAGAATTGCAGGGGTGCCAATACTTTTGGCCACCACTGTATGTATATTACAGGCATCATGTCCATCATGCATGCACTAATAAAAGGGATGGACATATCATTGGTGCAACCTGTGCAACCCCATAGGGGCCCAAGAGGTTAAGGGGTCCCACTTTCACCTCCAAAGCAGGTGGTATTCTGTATTTTGAAGAGCATTTGGACTGCAACAGGCCCATATTTGTTCTTGCACAGGGGCCTCTCCGATCTGTGTCCGTCACTGACCAATACTATTTTATATAGAGGAAGGAACAGTGAGTTTTTGCACCAATAGTGCAAGAATAAATGTGAGCGAAAGAATGTGTATAGATTCATGCAAAATGCTGATAAAATACATATATAGTAATAATATAATATTACAAATATACATAAAAGTCCATCATTATTTTTACTTTACAATACAATTGAACCATATATGGGATCATCCAACATTTTACAGGTTTATCTACATGTCATTAAAACTAAAATTATTATCCAGCACTGGTTATTTATTCTGTATGTTGTGGCATAATATAGAAATAATTCCCAGGATTTGTGTCATTTGTACCGAAAATTGAATTACTGTATTACATATTTCTGCCACTAGGTGGTGATGGAATACATTGCGCTTATCATGCTTTACTAATATGGGTTTGTATTTTTGTTAATTATTGACATGTTCGATAATGATAGCACACCGTGTGGCCAGGAGAGGTATAGCATCACATTTCCCCTTTAGTAATGGTCATATTTAGATAAATTATGGCAATCACTAAGGTTAGTTTATAATGTTTTTCTTATGGGTTTTACACAGATACTGACATCACTTCTTTTGAAGCTGACATTTTTGTAAAAATAACATAGCGGATAATACTGTTGTAGCATTATTAAGTGTTTTACGTGGTTATAAACTACTGCAATCAATATGGATGCATGCTGCTACTGGGACATAGGAAATCAGCTGCCAGCTGTTATCAGTGGGGGGACCGTGTGCGAAAAAGAGCATATTCTATTGAAATCGATTGGCCATCCCTTCATAATGACGGACATTTAAGGTTCTTCAGAGCAAAAAGTGTCTTTTAAAATATCTCAAAATAGTTATGTGGCGCCCCTGAGGGTTCGACCGCCACAGGGATGCTGCACTTCTCTAATGGAGTGTAGTGTTCCACCTCTGAGGTAAGAACAGTGTGATAGTCGTGACCCAACCTTTGCATCCAACACCACATTTCTCCACCAGAGGGGGCTATTATGCACTAGGTGCTGCTCCCTTGGTTACAGGGAGACTGGGGAATCAAGAGTCAGGGGAACCAGTTAGTGGGTGAGGGTGGAGGACTTACAAGTTAGTTACACTTTAAATTTCATATTTAATAAAAAGCCATCTTTGTCTTGGTCTTTTGTCTGTCAAGCAGTCTTTGTGCTGTCAAATACTGTATGTGACTGTGATCTCCCACCCTGAGCGTGGATCCTGTGTGGACCTGCAGGGGAGGGAGACGCAGCCCTCGTACCCCGGCCTTGGGACGAGGTGTAGGTTGCAGACGGGGAATGTCTCAACCCGGCCAATGACCAGGACCAAGAAGGCCCGGAGCTTAAGAGTGTGGCTCCACCGCAAATGGATCCCAGGGAGGATGCAGACGGAGCGGTGTACGCCACCTGTCCTCGCCATGCTGATATATTCAGAGGGAGTCCGGCTGCAAGAGGGGTACCGGCCCCCGACACCCGACCTTGCTACTCTACATCCTGGACTGGAAAGCCCGGTAGGCCCAGAGGATCCCACCAGGTATCGGACGGAGCGGAGCTGCCACCCGTGCCCTTGTTCTAAGAGGAGCTCAGAGGGAGACCCGGCCTATTTGCACACACACGGACAGGAAAGGATTCGGTCTGTAGTTCAGGAACACTCTGGTGTAGGGTCCCGACTGAACGCTGGACTTACTCGGAGGTTGTCGGACCCCCGTCCCTGGTGACCGCAGGACTCCACGGGGAGCAGGGAGTCGCCTTCCTTCTGCCATCTCTAAAGTGAGTAAAGCCTTGGAAGTTCACCCCTATGGGCTCCGGACTGTTTATTCTGCGCCACACCGCGCGACGCGGCATCCGTTCTCCTCTACTACTACCCCCTCCATCCTGTCCCTCTGCCCTGAGGCCTTGCTCCACCTGTGGGGAATAGTAATAACTCTGGCCGTCATAACACCATGCCTCAGCGGATTGCAGCGGCGCTGGTGGCCTTCACCAGGTGCCACAGGTGGCGTAGTCGTAAATCAGCCACTCAACCCGGACAAGCCCACAACATCCTTCTTAATGTGACGGCCCTGAGCACGGGTCGGGTCCGGGACACGGCTGCACCCCATCTCTACATCATAGGACCCGACTCCGAGTCCCCCATCTCCCAGGGTAAACTAAAGGTAAGAGGCGTCACAGTTATTGGGCATATTATAAGGTGTAATCATAGCCAGAATACTCCTCTAAAAGTGTTTTTTTAGGACTTTAGGATAGGCCATCGATGTTTGATTGATGGAGGTCCCATCCCCATGACCACCACTGATCAGCACAACACTGTAATTAGACTGTTATGCGGTATCAGACATAGCCACCGAATGTAAAAATGAAGTAGCAACAGGACCCCTTTGTCAAGCTGATCATTAAGGATTATTGAAGGTTGGACCCCCACCGATCAAACATTGACAGTCTATTCTAGGGGGAAGGCCATCGGAGTAGAAGCTCTTAAAATCTTCTTCAAATCTTGGGGGGGGGAATGTGATTTTTAGAGGATATCCAGTTTCAGAAAACACCTGTCCTGCCAGTTGCAATTTGTTTTAAAAATAACAAGAAATAAATTGTGGTTTGCTCACCCTCCCCAGGTCCTGTGCTGATGCTCCAAGTGTCTGTTATTGTCTGCAGCTCTGACATCACAACCACACTGCTGCAGCCCATCGTGACTTTGAGCAGCTCATGCCGTCATCTTAGGCCGAGCCGCTGAGCTCAGTTATTGGCTGCCGCGCTGTTGATGTGATGTCACCACTAAAGACAAAAAAAAAGACACCAGGAGCAGCGGTGGAGACTCAGCGCTGGACCCATGAACGGTGAGTAAAGCACCGTTTTTTGTTTGTTTTTAAACAAACAGTGGCCAGGAAAAAGGTGTTTTCTGATGGCGGAGAACTTCTTTAAGTAATTGGACACGGAGTATGTATTATGGTTTATATGTGAAATGTTTTTTTTATGGAATATCCACATATCACAAGATCTATCACAAGACTGACTTTATCATGTTCCCACTTGGTGGTGACCACGTTAAAGCGAGTCAGGAGATCCCCCTTTTCCGACACCACCACCTATCAGACATTTATGGCATATCCTGTTGAAAATCCCTAAAAGCGATGTATATGTGAACTTTCTATGGTTTCATAATGCTTTATATTTCGTAAGTGTGGGTGGTAATATTTCAGCAAGAAGGGATGAGTCAAGGGTCACTAGGTCAAGAACGCAGAGCTGGAAAGAAAAAGTGCACAAGTTAATATAAAATCAAGGCATGCTGAGCTCAGAGCTACAAAAACACTAATGTCGCTCTCAGGATTTAGATTCGGTACAATTCCGCCCTCCAGTGAAGTCATTCCATTCATAACGCTGCAGTCACTGGAGCTATATGTGGAGTAGTGGGCAGAGAAGCCCATCACCTGTTGGGGCCCTCACGGACAGCTTCCTTGGGACTATACCAGCAGCAGGAGCTGCAGCCAAGGCAGACCGTAGTCGAGTCCTACGAGAGACCTTCTTACTCCAGGCAGTGGGATCACACCCGGCTGGAATGATCTTTGTTTTTTCCGTAATCTCTTCCTGTTTTTAAAGTTCCGTTGAAAAAGAAAAGCCGTCAGCTGTTTGTTATAGGGATAATGGAGGAAGAAAACGCAATCCTCAAGTCTCAGCCTTTCCGGGCTCTGAGTGGCAGGCAAGTCAACGGTGAGTAACAGGATTAGTCTTAGAGGAGGTCGGAGTCTGAGCTTTAGTACTGCTCTACTATATATATATATAGATAGATAGATATAGTGTGCACGGCTTTATACTACTTAACCCCTTCTTTCACAACTAAAAGTAAGAGAATTCCATCATTTGATACTGTAGATACTTGGAGGTATCAGTTTACTCTGTATTCTCCCTACAAAAACAAAGGAGATCCCCGGGGAAAGTAACATTACAGCACTTAATATTATTTGTACAGTGAAGTAATGGTTTCTATGGGATTAGCATTAACTCTTCGCCGTGCTGCAATTGTACAGTTTGCAATTTACAGTGTCTGAAAATTTGTTTCCAGATCTCCGCGGGCACCGTATGGGCTGTGTGTATGTGTCGTTTCGTTGTACATAGACATGCTCTACGTGTGAGTATAAGTATAGCAAAGTTATAGGCTGTTCATACAGTTCTCCAGATTCTTACCAAATTTCCAAACTGCATTTTGCAATTTTTTATGCAAATTGTATATATATATATATACAGTACAGACCAACAGTTTGGACACACCTTCTCATTGAAAGTTTTTTCTGTATTTTCATGACTATGAAAATTGTACATTCACACTGAAGGCATCAAAACTATGAATTAACACATGTGGAATTATATACTTTGCACACTCTTGGCATTCTCTTGATGAGCTTCAAGCGGTAGTCACCGGAAATGGTCTTCCAACAATCTTGAAGGAGTTCCCAGAGATGCTTAGCACTTGTTGGCCCCTTTTACCTTCACTCTGCTGACCAGCTCACCCCAAACCATCTGGATTGGGTTCAGGTTTGGTGACTGTGGAGGCCAGGTCATCTGGCATAGCACCCCATCACTCTCCTTCTTGGTCAAATAGCTCTTACACAGTCTGGAGGTGTGTTTGGGGTCATTGTCCTGTTGAAAAATAAATGATGGTCCAAACCGGCTGGAATAGCATGACGCTGCAAGATGCTGTGCTAGCCATGCTGGTTCAGTATGCCTTCAATTTTGAATAAATCCCCAACAGTGTCCTCAGCAAAGCACCCCCACACCATCACACCTCCTCCTCCATGCTTCACGGTGGGAACCAGGCATGTAGAGTCCATCCGTTCACCTTTTCTGCGTCACACAAAGACACGGTGGTTGGAACCAAAGATCTCAAATTTGGACTCATCAGACCAAAGCACAGATTTCCACTGGTCTAATGTCCATTCCTTGTGTTCTTTAGCCCAAACAAGTCTCTTCTGCTTGTTGCCTGTCCTTAGCGGTGGTTTCCTAGCAGCTATTTTACCATGAAGGCCTGCTGCACAAAGTCTCCTCTTAACAGTTGTTGTAGAGATGTGTCTGCTGCTAGAACTCTGTGTGGCATTGACCTGGTCTATAATCTGAGCTGCTGTTAACCTGCGATTTCTGAGGCTGGTGACTCGGATAAACTTATCCTCAGAAGCAGAGGTGGCTCTTGGTCTTCCTTTCCTGGGGCGGTCCTCATGTGAGCCAGTTTCTTTGTAGCGCTTGATGGTTTTTGCAACTGCACTTGGGGACACTTTCAAAGTTTGCCCAATTTTTCGCACTGACTAACCTTCATTTCTTAAAGTAATGATGGCCACTCGTTTTTCTTTACTTAGCTGCTTTTTTCTTGCCATAATACAAATTCTAACAGTCTATTCAGTAGGACTATCAGCTGTGTATCCACCTGACTTCTGCACAACACAACTAATGGTCCCAACCCCATTTTTAAGGCAAGAAATCCCACTTATTAAACATGACAGGGCACACCTGTGAAGTGAAAACCATTTCCGGTGACTACCTCTTGAAACTCATCAAGAGAATGCCAAGAGTGTGCAAAGCAGTCATCAAAGCAAAAGGTGGCTACTTTGAAGAACCTAGAATATAAGACATATTTTCAGTTGTTTCACACTTTTTTGTTAAGTATATAATTCCACATGTGTTAATTCATAGTTTTGATGCCTGTATATATATACAGTTATATGAAAAAGTTTGGGCACCCCTATTAATCTTAAGCTTAATATTTTTAAAAAATTGGTGTTTTTGCAACAGCTATTTCAGTTTGATATATGTAATAACTGTTGGACACAGTAATGTTTCTGCCTTGAAATGAGGTTTATTGTACTAACAGAAAATGTGCAATCTGCATTCAAACAAAATTTGACAGGTGCATAAGTATGGGCATCTCACCAGAAAAGTGACATTAATATTTAGTAGATCCTCCTTTTGCAAAAATAACAGCCTCTAGTCGCTTCCTGTAGCTTTTAATGATTTCCTGGATCCTGGATGAAGGTATTTTTGACCATTTCTCTTTACAAAACAATTCCAGTTCAGTTAAGTTTGATGGTCGCCGAGCATGGACAGCCCTCTTCAAATGATACCACAGATGTTCAATGATATTCTGGTCTGGGGACTGGGATGGCCATTCCAGAACATTGTAATTGTTCCTCTGCATGAATGCCTGAGTAGATTTGGAGCGGTGTTTTGGATCATTGTCTTGCTGAAAGATCCATCCCCTGCGTAACTTCAACTTTGTTACTGATTCTTGAACATTATTGTCAAGAATCTGCTGATACTGAGTGGAATCCATGTGTCCCTCAACTTTAACAAGATTCCCGGTGCCGGCATTGGCCACACAGCCCCAAAGCATGATGGAACCTCCACCAAATTTTACTGTGGGTAGCAAGTGTTTTTCTTGGAATGCTGTGTTTTTTTGCCGCCATGCTTAATGCCTTTTTGTATGACCAAACAACTCAATCTTGGTTTCATCAGTCCACAGGACCTTCTTCCAAAAAGAAATTGGCTTCTCCAAATGTGCTTTTGCATACCTCAGCCAACTCTGTTTGTGGTGTGCTTGCAGAAACGGCTTCTTTTGCATCACTTTCCCATACAGCTTCTCCTTGTGCAAAGTGCGTTGTATAGTTGACCGATGCACAGTGACACCATCTGCAGCAAGTTGATGCTGCAGCTTTCTGGAGGTGGTCTGAGGATTGTCCTTGACTGATCTTACCATTCTTCTTCTCTGCCTTTCTGATGTTTTTCTTGGCCTGCCACTTCTGGCCTTCACAAGAACTGTCCCTGTGTTCTTCCATTTCCTTACTATGTTCCTCACAGTGGAAACTGACAGGTTAAATCTCTGAGACAGCTTTTTGTATCCTTCCCCTGAACAACTATGTTGAATAATCTTTGTTTTCAGATCATTTGACAGTTGTTTTGAGGAGCCCATGATGCCTCTCTTCAGAGGAGATTCAAACATGAGAACAACTTGCAAGTGGCCACTTTAAGTAGCTTTTCTCATGATTGCATACACCTGGCTATGAAGTTCAAAGCTCAATGAGGTTACAAAACCAAAAAAGTGCTTTAGTAAGTCAGTAAAAAGTAGGTAGGAGTATTTAAAACAAAAAATGATAAGGGTGCCCATACATATGCACCTGTCAAATTTTGTTTGAATGCAGATTGCACATTTTCTGTTAGTACAATAAACCTCATTTCAAGGCAGAAACATTACTGTGTGCAACAGTTATTACATATATCAAACTGAAATAGCTGTTGCAAAAACACCAATTTTTATAAAACATTAAGCTTAAGATTAATAGGGGTGCCCAAACTTTTACATATAACTGTATACAGTACAGACCAAAAGTTTGGACACACCTTCTCATTTAAAGATTTTTCTGTATTTTCATGACTATGAAAATTGTACATTCACACTGAAGGCATCAAAACTATGAATTAACACATGTGGAATTATATACTTAACAAAAAAGTGTGAAACAACTGAAAATATATCTTATATTCTAGGTTCTTCAAAGTAGCCACCTTTTGCTTTGATGACTACTTTGCACACTCTTGGCATTCTCTTGATGAGCTTCAAGAGGTAGTCACCGGAAATGGTTTTCACTTCACAGGTGTGCCCTGTCAGGTTTAATAAGTGGGATTTCTTGCCTTATAAATGTGGTTGGGACCATCAGTTGTGTTGTGCAGAAGTCTGGTGGATCCACAGCTGATAGTCCTACTGAATAGACTGTTAGAATTTGTATTATGGCAAGAAAAAAGCAGCTAAGTAAAGAAAAACGAGTGGCCATCATTACTTTAAGAAATGAAGGTGAAGGTCAGTCAGTCCTAAAAGTTGGGAAAACTTTGAAAGTGTCCCCAAGTGCAGTTGCAAAAACCATCAAGCGCTACAAAGAAATTGGCTCACATGAGGAACGCCCCAGGAAAGGAAGACCAAGAGTCACCTCTGCTTCTGAGGATAAGTTTTTCCGAGTCACCAGCCTCAGAAATCGCAGGTTAACAGCAGCTCAGATTAGAGACCAGGTCAATGCCACACAGAGTTCTAGCAGCAGACACATCTCTTCAACAATTGTTAAGAGGAGACTTTGTGCAGCAGGCCTTTATGGTAAAATAGCTGCTAGGAAACCACTGCTAAGGACAGGCAACAAGCAGAAGAGACTTGTTTGGGCTAAAGAACACAAGGAATGGACATTAGACCAGTGGAAATCTGTGCTTTGGTCTGATGAGTCCAAATTTGAGATCTTTGGTTCCAACCACTGTGTCTTTGCGTGACGCAGAAAAGGTGAACGGATGGACTCTACATGCCTGGTTCCCTCCGTGAAGCATGGAGGAGGAGGTGTGATGGTGTGGGGGTGCTTTGCTGGTGACACTGTTGGGGATTTATTCAAAATTGAAGGCATACTGAACCAGCATGGCTACCACAGCATCTTGCAGCGGCATGCTATTCCATCCGGTTTGCATTTAGTTAGACCATCATTTATTTTTCAACAGGACAATGACCCCAAACACAGCTCCAGGCTGTGTAAGGGCTATCTGACCAGGAAGAAGAGTGACGGGGTGCTATGCCAGATGACCTGGCCTCCACAGGTACCAGACCTGAACCCAATCGAGATGGTTTGGGGTGAGCTGGACCGCAGAGTGAAGGCAAAAGGGCCAACAAGTGCTAAGCATCTCTGGGAACTCCTTCAAGATTGTTGGAAGACCATTTCCGGTGACTACCTCTTGAAGCTCATCAAGAGAATGCCAAGAGTGTGCAAAGCAGTCATCAAAGCAAAAGGTGGCTACTGTGAAGAACCTAGAATATAAGACATATTTTCAGTTGTTTCCCACTTTTTTGTTAAGTATCTAATTCCACATGTGTTAATTCATAGTTTTGATGCCTTCAGTGTGAATGTACAATTTTGAAAGTCATGAAAATACAGAAAAATCTTTAAATGAGAAGGTGTGTCCAAACTTTTGGTCTGTACTGTATATATATACACATATGTATATATGTATAGATATTAAATTTACTATGTACACTAGTCTTTATTCAAATAAATCTTGGAAGATAAAAGGGGTATTTCCATCTTGCTAGATATGCTGTTGACGCGCCCCTGGGCCTGTGTCGCGCTGCGTTGCGCACGCGGGAGCTTACCCGGAGCCGGATCTCTTTAGGGTTGTAGTCTCGTGGCGGTGATCCGGTCCGTGCCCAGGGAGTCAGACTAAGTGGCGCTGTATTAGCGGTAGATGTTGGACGACTACGCCACCCGTTGAGTACAGCTAAGGAGCTGCTGCTGCAGGGCAGACCGCTGAGGCCGATGGTAGGATTGTGCAGCGTGATAGTATAACCCCCAACGGGAGGGGTATGGCCTCAGGGCAGCCGACGTGGATGATGGGGGTAGCAGGAACCACTCGGAGACGGTACGGTGTAGTTCAGGGTCTTTACTGGTGACAAAGATAGACCCTCCCGGAGTACTGGCTAGCGATTGGGGCCTGGTCAGTCCTTGAGCAGATGGGATCTCCCCTGGCCAGGCGGAGTTGTAGGCCTCCCAAACTAACGATACTCTTCCGGCTACCTTGTTAGAGGCAGGTATAAGTAGCCCACGTCCCTGAGTGTACCGTGTGGTGCTCACCCGTATGGCCGGTGACTCGGGGCCTTCTAGTAGCTTCCGCTCCACGACGGCGGTGCTGGTCCCACGCGTGTGACCGTGCCTTCGGGTTTCTGGGCCAGAGGACCTGCAATCCCCTGCCGGTCGGTTTCTGCTGCTGGATAGGAGTTAGTCCCCACAGCCTCGGACTCCGGGTCCGGTGATAACTTCTCAGTCAGGGCGAGCTCTGCAGCTGCCAGCCCCTGACTCCTTGTAGCACTGCTCCCACAGAGCTCCTGATGTTCTTTTCCTATATCTGCTTCTCTGTCTCTACTTCTTCTCTACTCCCCAACCCTGCCTCAGCACTAGGTTTATATAGGGGAAGTTCTTCCCCTCCCAGGACTGGGCAGGAGGTGTGGCATGCATAGGATCCCTGACCAAGAGAACACCCACCTGCTCTCAGACATAACATTGCTGTTACTGTGGAAACCAGACCCCTGGGGTGCCACATTCCCCCCTAGTGAAATTTAGTACTCCGGGACTAAACATATTTTTAGAAAAACATAACAAGGTATAAACAATAATAATACAATAAGAAAAACACATAAAGATGGTTACGGCGTGTCCGCAACCGGGTGCAGTTTTGAAGAAAAGCAAGGTGTCCATTTCACCAAAACACGGAGACGTAACCAGGTAGGGGTCTGTCCTGCCCCGAGTCCTTAACAGTCTTTAGTCCATTCCTAGGTTACGCTCCAACCAATTGTACAAGGATTCCCGGTAAATCCACCAAGGACTCCTAAAAATAACTAGAAACACATAATTATTTACAAGTAACAAGAAAAACAGGTAACCATAAATAAAACAACTTATACACTTCAAATCCTCCAACGTGCGGGTAACTGGCCTCTAGTGGCCCTAGTGGACCTACGGAGCTGACTGTCTAGCCCTGAACTACAGGGTGTAGGAACTGTCAAGGGTAAACTGGGCAGCTGTCCACGGGCCCTTTGGCTCACTAGAGGCATGGCAGGTTCACTATAAGCAGAGGGTTGATCCTCCTGGTCTGCTGGTGTGGGGTCTTCTGCCTCCTGGACCGGCTGTTCTTCCAGCTCTACCTGTTGCTCCGTAGGTGCTTGGGATGCTGGTTGGAGGAAGGTGAGTACGGGTACCACAACTGCGCCATTGACTTGAGTCCAAGACCGAGGGAAGTCTCCGAGCACAGTACTAACCATATCTTCCCTTTCCTCTACGGGTCGAGGGTCTTCTTGTTCCTCTTCAGGGTTCCGTAGCTGTTCGGGACACTTCTTCAGGTGATCCCGGGATACAATGGTTGTGGTTTCCCCTCCGTCTTTACTGATGGTACAGACCTTTGGGTTGTCGTGGCTTGAGGGCAGTACGATGTACGGGTCCTTCTCCCACTGGTCGTCCAACTTGTGGAGCCACCTTTTCCTCTTCAAGACCTGCTCTCCGGGTACCAGGGGAACAGCGGGAGCATACTGGTTGTAAGTTTTCTCTTGTCTTTCCCTAGCTTGACAGAGACTTCGCTCCATGCTCTCCTGTACTTTCCGGTACTGCTGCTGCCTCTCTGTGTCCCAGTCTGCTTCTGGTGAAGTGTCCTCGGGTGTCAGGACTCCCATCTCCAGGTCAACAGGCAGCTTACCAGGTCTTGCCCTCATCAGGTAAGCCGGGGTACAGTTGGTGGAACCTACCGGGATGTGGTTGTATAGGTCCACTAGGTCGGGCAGCCTCTCAGGCCACAGACTGCGTTCTTCCAGGGGCAATGTTTTCAGAAGATCTATCACCACCTGGTTCATTTTCTCACAAAGTCCATTAGTTTGCGGATGATAGGGTGTCGTCCTTATCTTCCGGCAGCCATACAGAGTGCAGAATTCTTGGAAGACCTCCGCTTCAAAGGCAGGTCCCTGGTCTGTCAACACTTGGTCCGGGTACCCGTGTGGATGGCAGAAATGCTGCTGGAAGGCTCTAGCTGCTGTTCGAGCGGTTAAGTCCTTGACGGGGACGACAACCAAGAACCGGGAGTAGTGATCCACAATGGTTAGTGCGTAGACGTAGCCACTTCTGCTTGGGGTCAGTTTTACATGATCCAAGGCTACCAGTTCCAACGGCTGCCGGGTGACGATGGACTGCAGGGGAGTCTTCTGGCTGGCACGGTCCTTCCTTCTTAGGTTGCACGGGCCACAGTCTCTGCACCACCTCTCGATGGTTCCCCTCATGCCTACCCAGTGGAACCGCCCGCGCAGCAGGAACTCCAGCTTCTTCCATCCGAAGTGTCCAGCCCCGTCGTGGTATGCCTCCATCACCACGGCTGCGTCTCTTCGTGGCACCACTACTTGCCAGATTAGTTCATGCGTCCGGGAGTTAACCATTCGGCGGCACAACTTCCCCTTATAAAGGAACAGTCGACTCTTCTCAGCCCACAGTTGCTTGGCTTCCTCCGGAGCGTCTGGGTCAAGGCGAGCCTCTGGCCGAGTCAGCATCTCCTTCACCAGTCGGACGGCAGGGTCACTGTCTTGCGTTTCCTCCCAGTTGTAGTGAGGCAAGGGGTTAAACGTAGCGGCTTGCTTACTCCTTACCCGATGGGAATACTGGATAGTCCCATGACGGTGGAACGCGGGGAGTTCGACTTCTTCCAGTCCCTCTGGATCTTCTCCTACGTCCGGTAGGTTTGGCATCCTGGACAGGGCGTCCGCGTTGGTATTGGAGCGTCCTGCCCGGTATTTGATTGTGAACTCGTAGTTGGACAGACGGGCCATCCATCTCTGCTCTAGGGCACCGAGTCTTGCTGTGTCCAGGTGTGTCAACGGGTTGTTATCCGTGTACACGGTGAACCGGGAAGAAGCGAGGTAGTGCTTAAAGCGTTCGGTGACTGCCCACACCACTGCCAGGAACTCTAGCTTAAATGAGCTGTAATTCTCAGGGTTTCTCTCGGTGGGTCGCAGTTTTCGGCTGGCGTAAGCGATTACTCGTTCTTTCCCCTGCTGGATCTGGGACAGCACGGCTCCTAGCCCGATGTTACTTGCGTCGGTGTAGAGGATAAAGGGCTGGCTGTAATCAGGGTACGCCAGGATTTCATCACCCGTGAGGGCCATCTTCAGCTGGCGGAAGGACTCTTCTTCTAACTTCTCCCATCTGAAGGGTGGCTTCTGGTTCTTGGCCTTCCGGGACTGGCCTATCAGGAGGTCCTGCATAGGAGCTGCCTTTTTGGTGAATCCGGGGATGAATCTGCGGTAATAGCCTACCAACCCGAGGAACTGCCGCACTTCCTTTACACTGGAGGGACTTGGCCATTCCTTAATTGCGGTGATCTTATCAGGGTCGGGAGCCACTCCATCAGCGCTCACCACGTGTCCCAGGTACTGCACCTTTGGTTTCAGGAGGTGACACTTGGAGGGTTTCACCTTTAGGCCATAGCTTGCCAGAGCTTCGAACACTTCCGCCAGGTGTTTCAGGTGGTCCTCATACGTCTTGGAATATACGATGACATCGTCCAGGTACAGCAGGACCGTCTCGAAGTTTCTGTGGCCCAGACAGCACTCCATTAATCGTTGGAAGGTTCCTGGTGCGTTGCAGAGTCCGAACGGCATGCAGGTAAACTCGCTAAGTCCCATCGGGGTGGTGAATGCGGTCTTCTCCCGGTCCGCCTCTGCTACAGGAACCTGCCAGTACCCACTAGTGAGATCCAAGGTAGAGAAGAAGTTAGCAGATCTTAAAGCAGCCAAAGACTCCTCTATCCTTGGTAAAGGGTACGCATCCTTGTGTGTGATACGGTTGATTTTCCGGTAATCTACACACATCCTCATGGTGTTGTCTTTCTTTTTGACTAAGACTAGTGGAGCTGCCCAGGGGCTACAGCTATCCCTGATCACCCCAGCCTCCTTCATGTCTCTAAGCATCCCCTTGGCGTGTTGGTAGTGTGCAGGGGGTACGGGTCGATACCTCTCTTTTATGGGAGGATGGTCTCCCGTGGGGATGTGGTGTTCTACCCCCTTGACTCGCCCGAAGTCTAACGGGTGTTTACTAAACACTCTCTCGTACTCTTGAACCACCCGATAGACTCCCTGTTTCTGGTGTGAGGGAGTGGAGTCAGTACCCAAATGTAGTTGCTGACACCAGTCCTCCATTGTTTTCTGAGAGCCGTTACCTTCCTCCGGGGAAGATGGAGGCAAGGGTTCTACGGACTGTATGGAATCTTGATTGATGGTATACAATTTGGCTAGCGTGGCATACCGGGGCAGGTACACTTCCCTCTTCCCGATATTTATTATGCGAACGGGCACCCTCCCATGGCGTACATTGACCACCCCCCGTGCTGTCAAAATGGTGGGCCTACTGTCTGAGTAAACTGGTTCTACCATTGCCTGGTAATCTCTACCTCTCAGACCAATAGCTGCCCGGCACCAAATCATCATTTCACTTTTCGGGGGCATGGCAATAGGGAAAGGGTCACACATTCGCACGCTACCAATCTCACCACCGGAGAGTTCTAGCTGTTGCCGTCGCATCAGTGCCTGGATCTCTTTCTGGAGCACTCGCTGCTGGCCGGAGCTGGCGTTCTTGGCAACCTGCTGTAAAAGGAAAATCACCTCTGCAAGACAATTTTCAATTACATTAGTTCCTAGAGTTATCTTTGGGTGACTCTCGTGTTTGTCAATGTCTACAATGATCAGTCCCTGTGCTGCCAGTTCGACTCTACCGATTTTAATGGTCACCTCTTTAAATCCAATCTGTGGCACGGGCTGACCATTGCTGGCGATGATACTCAAGTCGTCGTCAGGGTAGCAGGTGATATCCGAGTCATTCCAGTACTGCTTGAAGAGCATTTACGGGATGGTGGTGACCTGTGACCCGGTGTCCAGTAGGGCACTCATAGGAATGCCATCCAGTACCACGGGTAAGACTGGACGTCCTCCCACATATTTGTCGCGCCAGTTCGATGGGCCTGGTGATCTTTTTCCTGGGGGTTGGCCCTCTACCCCAGGTTGTGCCAGTTTAAAGGACAGTACCTTGCCATATGTCCAGGTTGATTGCAGCGGCGGCAGATGGGTCGTCCGTCCTCGTTGTATCGGTCGCTGGGTCTTCCTCTGGCCGGTGGGGTCCTCCTTGGTCGACGCCACGGGATGTCCTCCGGTCCGGATGCCAGCTGGATCTTCCCTGGAGTGGAAACCTGTAAAGACTGCACAGTTCGGGTTAGCGCAGCAACGCTTTTAGCTAGCTCTTGGACCTGATGGTGCAGGTCTGGAGCCGGGTCATTGTTCAAAGCCTGCGCACCAGCTCCCACAGGCCCTGCCGACAAGGGCGCCGCCTCCTGGTGGTAAGTGGTAGTGGGGCGTCTGGGGGTCACAACGCCACCTGGTGCCGGTTCTCGAAGCACCCGGATGGCTCTGTCCTTGAACTGTGCAAATCCCAGATGAGGGTCCTGTAAGGCCATTGCCCGCAACTGGGTTCGGTGGGCATTGCAATATAAACCCTCTATAAATTGTTCAGTCAACAGCCTGTCCTCGTCTCCCACGCCGTCAGGGTCGGTCTGCTTAATGGCTCTCAGGGCCTCTTGTAGGTTCAGGGCATAGTCCCTTATACTCTCATGTGCCCGCTGTTTGCACCCGTAGAATCTAAGCTTGATCTCGGCTGAGGTGCGGGTATCAAAGGTGTCCCTCAGCCGGGTTAGTATCCCTGCGACAGTCCGCCCCCCAGGTGGCCAGGACTTTACCTCCCTTTGGGCTGCCCCGGTTAATTGGGCCACCAGGATGCTCACTTTTTGCTCCTCTGTGAGGGGGTACACCTGGAAGAGGCTATCCAGCTTTTCTCTAAAGTCATGCAGGGTATGTGACTCCCCTGAGTACTGGGGTAGCCAGGCTGCCCCCGGGATATAGGGCATGGTGAAAGGCATGACCGCAACAGCGGTGGCGCTGGCGGGGGTTGAAGCGGTGAAGCTCTCCTCCGTATCCGACATCCTTCTCCCCCCTAGTGGACCGTGGCCTACCTTGCGATGATCCTCTTCCGTAGGCCGCGGCTCCACAGTGGATCGTCAGGGTTGAGGACCTTCCGTCGCGCTCCTGTGACGTCGG
The DNA here is from genome assembly GCF_046119375.1 of Phyllobates terribilis. Classification (NCBI taxonomy): domain Eukaryota; kingdom Metazoa; phylum Chordata; class Amphibia; order Anura; family Dendrobatidae; genus Phyllobates; species Phyllobates terribilis. The sequence goes on from NW_027362764.1 coordinate 76,707,531, forward strand.
CGTCTGCTGGGCTCCTTCCAGGACCTTACGCAACGTCCGGACGTGAGGCGGGGCTTCAGTTCTCGCGCGCTTTCGGAGTCCACGCCCCTCTTCTTCCCGCGCGGCGTCCTCAAGATGGCGTCCAATGGCGGGAAATCTCCACGTATGGCGGGAAGAAGGCCGAAGATGGCGCCGGATGGCGGGAAAACTCCACCGATGGCGGGAAGGAAGCGGAAGATGGCGCCGGATGGCGGGAATCTTCACCACAGGTAAGTTTGAACAGTCTTTTTCAGGCACGCAGTACCCGGTGGTTGCGGGCACGAAATCCTGCCGACTACGCCAAAAGTTGACGCGCCCCTGGGCCTGTGTCGCGCTGCGTTGCGCACGCGGGAGCTTACCCGGAGCCGGATCTCTTTAGGGTTGTAGTCTCGTGGCGGTAATCCGGTCCGTGCCCAGGGAGTCAGACTAAGTGGCGCTGTATTAGCGGTAGATGTTGGACGACTACGCCACCCGTTGAGTACAGCTAAGGAGCTGCTGCTGCAGGGCAGACCGCTGAGGCCGGTGGTAGGATTGTGCAGCGTGATAGTATAACCCCCAACGGGAGGGGTATGGCCTCAGGGCAGCCGACGTGGATGATGGGGGTAGCAGGAACCACTCGGAGACGGTACGATGTAGTTCAGGGTCTTTACTGGTGACAAAGATAGACCCTCCCGGAGTACTGGCTAGCGATTGGGGCCTGGTCAGTCCTTGAGCAGATGGGATCTCCCCTGGCCAGGCGGAGTTGTAGGCCTCCCAAACTAACGATACTCTTCCGGCTACCTTGCTAGAGGCGGGTATAAGTAGCCCACGTCCCTGAGTGTACCGTGTGGTGCTCACCCGTATGGCCGGTGACTCGGGGCCTTCTAGTAGCTTCCGCTCCACGATGGCGGTGCTGGTCCCACGCGTGTGACCGTGCCTTCGGGTTTCTGGGCCAGAGGACCTGCAATCCCCTGCCGGTCGGTTTCTGCTGCTGGATAGGAGTTAGTCCCCACAGCCTCGGACTCCGGGTCCGGTGATAGATAACTTCTCAGTCAGGGCGAGCTCTGCAGCTGCCAGCCCCTGACTCCTTGTAGCACTGCTCCCACAGAGCTCCTGATGTTCTTTTCCTATATCTGCTTCTCTGTCTCTACTTCTTCTCTACTCCCCAACCCTGCCTCAGCCCTAGGTTTATATAGGGGAAGTTCTTCCCCTCCCAGGACTGGGCAGGAGGTGTGGCATGCATAGGATCCCTGACCAAGAGACCTCCCACCTGCTCTCAGACATAACATTGCTGTTACTGTGGAAACCAGACCCCTGGGGTGCCACACTGTCATTTATTGATCTCTATGGGTCCACCCTCTGTGACACCTATCAATTTTGAGAACAAAGGGGTCACAGCGCCACATTCTTTTTTTCCTGCACATCACCTCATCTGGCCACATGGCTGGACCAAGGAATTACAGCATGGCCCCTTGAAAATTTGGGGCAGAGATGCAGCATTATGGCCCTCTTATTCTCAGGATTGGTGGAAGTCCCAGAGATTTGGACCCCAGCAATCCTTAAAGGAGGTTTCTCCTTTCAACTGTCTTCAGCCCATAAGCTTGATCAGGCTTGGACTGACCCACGGTAGAACCAGACAATCCTCTGGTAGAACTTGACAATCCTCCGGTGGACCCCTGTGCAAGAGTAAGCCACCACCCTCTTATATGAGCAGTACTTGGCATAATATACTTGAATCACCATGTACAGACAAAGGCAGCATCTTATTCATTTAACAATCTACCCAGTTCATTGTTCTAGAAATTTGTGATTGAGAATAATGTCACATTTACATGTGGCTGAAAAGTGGGGCCCTGGAGTTGGTTACTGGTGGGCCTTTGGCATCCCAGTCCGACACTGAGCTTGCTTATATTGAAAACGACAAATACAGCAATGCTCACCATTCGCTGCTCCCCGTGATTGTTTACACTCTGCAGCAGTGACTGCAGTACATATGACTGCTGCAGCCAATCACTGGGCTCAGCAGGTTTGTACTGTCAGAATCATGAGCCCAGTGATTGGCTGCAAGGGTCAAGTGCAATGTAGTTTGTGACTTCACCTCTGCAGCCTGTAAACAATCATTGGAAATAGCGGCAGAGAATCGGAGAGCTCCTGTAGTTTTCAATATCTGTAAGCTATGGGCTGAAGAAAATTAAAAGAAAATTGGTGATAATGATAAGTCATCAGTTACTAAACTGGGAATACACCATTTATTCCACTGAATCAATGTATCAGACAATTGCAACTTTTTGTCTACTTCTTTGAAAATAAAGTTTATTGATGGAAGCACTCTGTACAGTCAGGGGCATAATAATTGCGGACGCAGAGGGTGCGAACGCGACCAGGTCTGTGTGGGAGGGGTGCCGACATTATGGGGGACATTATGCCTGGAAGAGGCTCATAATGAGGGAAATTATTACAGGAAGGGGCCAGGATGTGGGGAGCTTATTACAGGAAGGGACCAGGATGAGGGGAGCTCATTACAGGAAGGGGCCAGGATGTGGGGAGCTTATTACAGGAAGGGGCCAGGATGGGGGAGCCTATTACAGGTGGGGGCCAGGATATGGGAGATTATTACAAGAAGGGGCCAGGATGGGGGAGATTATTATAGGAAGGGTTCAGAATGGGGGATATTATTTCAGGAAGGGGACCAGATGGGGGAGTTTATTACAAGAAGGGGCTAGGATGAGGAAGCTTATTACAGGAAGGGGCCAGGATAGGGGAGCTTATTACAGGAAGGGTCCAAGGCAGGGGGGATTATTACAGGAAGGGGCCAGGATGGGGGAGCTTATTACAGGAAGAGGCCAGGATGGGGGAGCTTATTACAGGAAGGGTTCAGAATGGGGGAGATTATTACAGAAAGGGGCCAGAATGGGGTAGCTTATTACAGGAAGAGGCCAGGATGGGGGAGCTTATTATAGGAAGGGTCCAAGGCGGGGGGGATTATTACAGGAAGGGGCTAGGATGAGGAAGCTTATTACAGGAAGGGGCCAGGATAGGGGAGCTTATTACAGGAAGGGTTCAGAATGGGGGAGATTATTACAGAAAGGGGCCAGAATGGGGGAGCTTATTACAGGAAGAGGCCAGGATGGGGGAGCTTATTACAGGAAGGGTTCTGAATGGGGGGGATTAGTTCAGGAAGGGGCCAGCATGGGGGAGCTTATTACAGGAAGGGGCTAGGATGAGGGAGCTTATTACAGGAAGGGGCCAGGATGGGGGAGATTATTACAGGAAGGGTTCAGAATGGGGGATATTATTTCAGGAAGGGGACCAGATGGGGGAGCTTATTACAGGAAGAGGCCAGGATGGGGGAGCTTATTACAGCAAGGGTTCTGAATGGGGGGGGATTATTTCAGGAAGGGGCCATCATGGGGGAGTTTATTACAGGAAGGGGCTAGGATGAGGAAGCTTCTTACAGGAAGGGGCCAGGATAGGGGAGCTTATTACAGGAAGGGTTCAGAATGGGGGAGATTATTACAGAAAGGGGCCAGAATGGGGGAGCTTATTACAGGAAGAGGCCAGGATTGGGGAGCTTATTACAGGAAGGGTTCTGAATGGGGGGGATTAGTTCAGGAAGGGGCCAGCATGGGGGAGCTTATTACAGGAAGGGGCTAGGATGAGGGAGCTTATTACAGGAAGGGGCCAAGATGGGGGAGATTATTACAGAAAGGGGCCAGAATGGGGGAGCTTATTACAGGAAGAGGCCAGGATTGGGGAGCTTATTACAGGAAGGGTTCAGAATGGGGGAGATTATTACAGAAAGGGGCCAGAATGGGGGAGCTTATTACTAGAGATGAGCGGTGTTCGACTAGAACTGTTCGCCAATCTCAAATTCGAGCTGTTTTGGGCGGTGTTCGAGTTGTTCGACAAACCCGAACGATTTGCAAAAAATTCGGCTGTTCGAGGTTATGTTCGATAACTGTTCGTGCACCAAAAGCGTGTCCTGCATGTCTGGTGCTATTTAGAGCACCAATCATGCAGGGATTGTCTGCCACTCACTGTAATGCCACAGCCATGGTGGTTGTGGCATTACAGTGATTGCCCAAATCGATGGGAACTGTGCTCACAGTGAAACACGAAAAGCCGGCAATTCAGCAGCGGCATACACCGGTACCCGACAATTTAGAACCGAAAGAATAGAGCTTCACACATAGATTAGATAGATATAAACATGTCAGCCACATATATACGAAGTACAGTGAAAGTGCTGCTTACTGTACTTGTCATTTAGCGTAAAGGATTTATCAAAAAAAATAATAGTGTTTTCATGCACCGTCTCTTTAAAAAAGCCGGCCGGCAATTCAGCAGCGGTACCCGACAATTTAGAATAGAAGGAATAGAGAATCACACATAGATTAGATAGATAGAAACATGTCAGTCACATATATATGAAGTACAGTGACAGTGTTGCTTACTGTACTTGTCATTTAGTGTAAAGGATTTATTAAAAAAAATAATAGTGTTTTCATGCACCGTCTCTTTAAGAAAGCCGGCCGGCAATTCAGCATCTGTACCCGACAATTTATAACAGACAGAATAGAGCTTCACACATAGATTAGATAGATAGAAACATGTCAGTCACATATATATGAAGTACAGTGACAGTGTTGGTTACTGTACTTGTCATTTAGTATTAAAATAAAGGATTTATTATTAAAAAAATTGGCGTGGGGTTCCCCTTAATTTTAGGCTCTAGCGGAGGTTAAGCAGACGGCTGGGGCAGATGTTTGAAGCCTGGGAAGGGGGTAATACCCACGGAGCTTCCCAGGCTACTAATATCAGCCCCCAGCTGAATACATAGCCTTTACTAGCTATTAAAATGGGGGACCCCCCAAAAAAATGACGTGGGGTCCCCCCTAATTTAATAGCTAGCAAAGGCTAGGCAGACAGCTGGGGGCTGATATTAATAGCCCAGGAAGGGAGCCATGAATATTGGCCCCCTCCCAGGCTAGAAACACCAGCCGTCAGCCGCCCCAGAAATGGCGCATTCATAGGATGCGCCAATTCTGGCACTTAGCCTCGCTCTTCCACGCTGCCCTGTAGCGGTGGCAGGGGGTAATAGGGCTGGGGTTGATGTCAGCTTATAATGCCAGCTGACATCAAGCCCAGGTTAGTAATGGAGAGGCGTCTATAAGACACCCCCATTACTAACCCCATAGTCAAAGTTAAAAAAAACACAAACACCCAGAATAAAGTCCTTTAATTGAAATAAAGACACAATTCTTTATTGTTCTAAATTAAACCATACTTACCATCACGCCCATTCCAGCTGAAGCCAACGATCTCCTGCAATAAAAGTAAAATAATAAAGCAACCTCATCCTTACCTTTCCATGGTTCCCAGGACAGCTTCAGCTCTGCTACATCGAGATGACAGGCTGGACCGCAGCAGAACGCTGCCATCCAGCCTGTCATCCCGCAGACACTGAGAAGAGCAGGCTTGCTTGCGCTCCACATTGTCTCTCTGTGACGGCATAAAGATGAGCCGAGGTCATATCCAATGAACTCGGCTCACCTCATGCACGTCACTTACAGCGTGGGAGAATTCTCACGCTGAAGCGCTGAGTGCAGGAGAATTCTCCCACGCTGTCAGTGACGTGCAGGAGGTGAGCTGAGTTCATTGGACATGAGCTCACCTTATGCACGTCACTGACAGCGTGGGAGAATTCTCCTGCACTCAGCGCTTCAGCGTGAGAATTTTCCCACGCTGTCAGTGACGTGCATGAGGTGCGCCGAGTTCATTGGACATGAACTCGTCTCATCTTTATGCCGTCACAGCCAGACACTGCAGAGCGCAAGCATGCCTGCGCTTCTCAGTGTCTGCGGGATGACAGGCTGGATGGCAGCGTTCTGCTGCGGTCCAGCCTGTCATCTCGATGTAGCAGAGCTGAAGCTGTCCTGGGAACCATGGAAAGGTAAGGATGAGGTTGCTTTATTATTTTTCTTTTATTGCAGGAGATCGTTGGCTTCAGCTGGAATGGGCGTGATGGTAAGTATGGTTTAATTTAGAACAATAAAGGATTGTGTCTTTATTTCAATTAAAGGACTTTATTCTGGGTGTTTGTGTTTTCTTTTAACTTTGACTATGGGGTTAGTAATGGGGGTGTCTTATAGACGCCTCTCCATTACTAACCTGGGCTTGATGTCAGCTGGCATTATAAGCTGACATCAACCCCAGCCCTATTACCCCCTGCCACCGCTACAGGGCAGCGTGGAAGAGCGAGGCTAAGTGCCAGAATTGGCGCATCCTATGAATGCGCCATTTCTGGGGTGGCTGACGGCTGGTGTTTCTAGCCTGGGAGGGGGCCAATATTCATGGCTCCCTTCCTGGGCTATTAATATCAGCCCCCAGCTGTCTGCCTAGCCTTTGCTAGCTATTAAATTAGGGGGGACCCCACGTCATTTTTTTGGGAGGGTCCCCCATTTTAATAGCTAGTAAAGGCTATGTATTCAGCTGGGGGCTCATATTAGTAGCCTGGGAAGCTCCGTGGGTATTACCCCCTTCCCAGGCTTCAAACATCTGCCCCAGCTGTCTGCTTAACCTCCGCTAGAGACTAAAATTAAGGGGAACCCCACGCCAATTTTTTTTAATAATAAATCCTTTATTTTAATACTAAATGACAAGTACAGTAACCAACACTATCACTGTACTTCATATATATGTGACTGACATGTTTCTATCTATCTAATCTATGTGTGAAGCTCTATTCTGTCTGTTATAAATTGTCGGGTACCGCTGCTGAATTGCCGGCCGGCTTTCTTAAAGAGACGGTGCATGAAAACACTATTATTTTTTTTAATAAATCCTTTACACTAAATGACCAGTACAGTAAGCAACACTGTCACTGTACTTCATATATATGTGACTGACATGTTTCTATCTATCTAATCTATGTGTGAAGCTCTATTCTTTCTGTTATAAATTGTCGGGTACCGCTGCTGAATTGCCGGCCGGCTTTTTTAAAGAGACAGTGCATGAAAACACTATTATATTTTTTAATAAATCCTTTACACTAAATGACAAGTACAGTAAGCAACACTGTCACTGTACTTCATATATATGTGACTGACATGTTTCTATCTATCTAATCTATGTGTGAGGCTCTATTCCTTCTTGTCTAAATTGTCGGGTACCGGTGTATGCCGCTGCTGAATTGCCGGCCGGCTTTTTTAAAGAAAGCGTCTTCTGAGCAGTTTGTCAGCTTTTGGACACCTTTGAAGGTGTTTTCTATGTGTTTCTATGTGTTTTTGTTTGCCTGCCATTGGTTTTAACGGTGTTCGACGGTGTTCTAAGGTGTTCGACGAACAGTTCCTCGAACATCCCGGTGTTCGACGAACCGAACCGAACCTGAACACTACGGGGGTGGCTCAACACTACTTATTACAGGAAGGAGCCTGGATGGGAAAGATTATTACAGGAAGGAGTTAGGATTGGGGACTGTATTACATGGTGGGCAAATGCGCATGTCTTTATAGAATCTAGAACGCTATAAGGACCCATACATCTAACCAACATGCAGGTGGGGCGCCATGTCCAAATTTTGCACCATCGGACTCTAGTTACAACACTGTATACAGTTCTACATTGTGATTTATAGTCTCTTGTTACTGATTTGAACCTAAAAAGTTCTTGTGTACTCGTTATGCTCCACTTAGGTAGATATTGAGGCTGTTGAGGGCCCACTGGAGAGCCCATATTGTAACTGTCATTGAAGGACCTTCTCTTCATAGGCCCTAAAACATTAGCAAGGTTGTGCACAATCAACTCCCAGATCATTGAAAGTAAATGGGGGCAGGTATCAAGCCATGTTGTGCTATGTGCAATGAGCTACCAGGGCATTAAAAGGGTGTCCTATATATGTGTGCTCTATTTGCTAAAGGCCCCATTTTTCCTTATTTATATATTTGAAAACTGTCTCAAAGAAAATCTCTTTGTTAGCCATAGCAACCAATCACAGCACAGCTTTCATTTTTCAAGAGCAGTATAGGAAATAAAATCTGCTCTCTAATTGGTTGCTAGGGGTAACAAAAAACAGATTTGTTTTCCATTTGGCAGTTCCTTAACTCTGCTGCCATTGTTTTAATAAACTTTATTTACACTAAACAGCCACCATCCCTTGAGTGACTACAAACATCTGATAATGTCTTGAAGGCAACACATGCTGCAAGATGATTATTATATTGATGTCTAGGGATAAACTGTTCCATAAACATTCCCGGCACACATAATATACCTATATAATGTCCTTTCATGATTCAGAATCAATTCTGTAAAAACAGTTTGCACAAAAACTACAACAGGTAGAGACGTCTTCCAACCGCCATTAGGTCACAGTGATGTGCCGCCGCCGTGCGCATTGTGTAAATAGTCGTGTGTTTTGTATATTTACGGTTCAGTGCAGCACAAACAGCGATGAATAAAGGAATAGACTTTCTGAGGCTTTCTGCTCAGTGACCCCTGAAATCTGCTGTTTACTTGCAGGTTAGATCGAATCATGTCAACATTGACTGTAAGGATGTCTGCGAGGATCCCCCCCATTGGGTTATGCCCACCATATACAGTCACTATAAACAAACATGTATAAGTGCATATAGAAATAGTATCTGGACCATATTGTCAAATTTCACTATGAATAGGGTGCAATCACCAAAATGGCAAACAAATCTAAATAATGGCATATCTGTGTCATTTCAGAAAACCCTTCCACAATGTAGCCTTGGTCAGATCTGACATGAGCTTTCAGCAAATCATGACCCTGTGCCAACATAGTAAGATTGGTGATCAGACGCAGTGCCGTAACTAGAGTCTGATGCCCCTCATCCTGGTATATGTGTCCCTTAACTTGGTAAATATATATGCCTACCATCCCGGTATATATGTCCCTCATCCTTGTATATACAGTTGTGCTCAAAAGTTTATATACCCCGGCAGAATTTTTCCTTTCTTGGCCTTGTTTCATAGAATATGAATGATAACAAAAAAACTTTTTCTCCACTCATGGTTATTGGTTGGGTGAAGCCATTTATTGTCAAACTACTGTGTTTTCTCTTCTTAAATCCTAATGACAACCAAAAACATCCAAATGACCCTGATCAAAAGTTCACATACCCCAGTTCTTAATACCGTGTATTGCCCCCTATAACATCAATGACAGCTTGAAGTCTTTTGTGATAGTTGTGGATGAGATTCTTTATTTTCTCAGATGGTAAAGCTGCCCATTCTTCTTGACAAAAAGCCTCCAGTTCCTGTAAATTCCTGGGCTGTCTAGCATGAACTACGCTCTTGAGATCTCCCCAGAGTGGCTCAATGATATTGAGGTCAGGAGACTGAGATGGCCACTCCAAAACCTTCAGTTTGTTCTGCTGTAGCCAATGACAGGTCGACTTAGCCTTGTGTTTTGGATCGTTGTCATGTTGAAACATCTAAGTACGTCCCATGCACAGCTTCTGGGCTGATGAGTGCAAATTTGCCTCCAGTATTTGCTGATAACGTGCTGCATTCATCTTTCCTTCAACCTTTACCAAGTTTCCTGTGCCTTTGTAGCTCACATATCCCCAAAACATCAGCGATCCACCTCCGTGCTTTACTGTAGGAATGGTGTTCCTTTCATCATAGGCCTTGTTGACCTCTCTCCAAATGTAACGTTTATGGTTGCGGCCAAAAAGTTCAATTTTGGTCTCATCACTCCAAATTACCTTGCTCCAGAAGTTTTGAGGCTTGTTTCTGTGCTGTTTGGCATATTGTAGGCGAGATACTTTGTGGCATTTGCACAATAATGGCTTTCTTCTGGTGACTCGACCATGCAGCCCATTTTTCTTCAAGTGCCTCCTTATTGTGCATTTTGAAACAGCCACACCACTAGTTTTCAGAGAGTCCTGAATTTCAGCTGATGTTATTTGTGGGTTTTTCTTTGCATCACGAACAATTTTCCTGGCAGTTGTGGCCGAAATTTCTGTTGGTCTACCTAACCATGGTATTTTACTTAGAAAGACAGAGTAATTACACATGCAGCAATTTTTGTGAAAAAGTATAAATCCATTTATTTTACATATATGCTGACAAACAATTAAAAACAGTTATTTAGCAGACAGTGAGCCATAGTAAGTAACCATGGTTTGGTTTTTACAGAGCCCCTGATTTTCCATTTGTTAATCACAGTTTGAACGCTGCTGACTGGCATTATCAATTCCTTGGATATTTTTTGTATCCTTTTCCTGTGTTATACAGTTCAACTACCTTTTCCCATAGATCCGTTGACAATTCTTTTACTTTCCCCATGACTCACAATCCAGAAACGTCAGTGGCTGGATGAAAAGTGTAAGAGTCTGTCTGGATCCCAGAAACTCACTCAGCTTTTATGCACACACACTGATTACAAGCAAACAGCTCACAGGTGAGGATGTTACCTTTAGTAGCCATTCAAACCCATTTGTGTCAAATTCTGAGCATGTTATCAGGCCAAAATCACCAGGGTATGTGAACTTTTGATCAGGGTAATTTGGATGTTTTTGGTTGTCATTAAGAATTAAAAAGAGAAAACACAGTAGTTTGACAATAAATAGCTTCACCCAACCAATAACCATGAGTGGAGAAAAAGTTTTTTTGTTATCATTCATATTCTCTGAAACAAGTCCAAGAAAAATTCTGCCGGGGTATGTAAACTTTTGAGCACAACTGTATATCCCCCATCCTAGTATATGTCCTTTATCCTGGGCCCTATCCTGGTATATATATATATATATATATATATATATATATATATATATATATATATATATATATATATATATATATATATATATATATATATATATATACAGTACAGACCAAAAGTTTGGACACACCTTCTCATTTAAAGATTTTTCTGTTTTTTCATGACTATGAAAATTATACATTCACACTGAAGGCATCAAAACTATGAATTAACACATGTGAAATTATATACTTAACAAAAAAGTGTGAAACAACTGAAAATATGTCTTATATTCTAGGTTCTTCAAAGTAGCCACCTTTTGCTTTGATGACAGCTTTGCACGCTCTTGGCATTCTCTTGATGAGCTTCAAGAGGTAGTCACCGGAAATGGTTTTCACTTCACAGGTGTGCCCTGTCAGGTTTAATAAGTGGGATTTCTTGCCTTATAAATGGGGTTGGGACCATCAGTTGTGTTGTGCAGAAGTCTGGTGGATACACAGCTGATAGTCCTACTGAATAGACTGTTAGTATTTGTATTATGGCAAGAAAAAAGCAGCTAAGTAAAGAAAACCGAGTGGCAATCATTACTTTAAGAAATGAAGGTCAGTCAGTCTGAAAAATTGGGAAAACTTTGAAAGTGTCTCTAAGTGCAGTTGCAAAAACCATCAAGCGCTACAAAGAAACTGGCTCATATGAGGACCGCCCCAGGAAAGGAAGACCAAGAGTCACCTCTGCTTCTGAGGATAAGTTTATCCGAGTCACCAGCCTCAGAAATCGCAGGTTAACAGCAGCTCAGATTAGAGACCAGGTCAATGCCACACAGAGTTCTAGCAGCAGACACATCTCTACAACAACTGTTAAGAGGAGACTTTGTGCAGCAGGCCTTCATGGTAAAATAGCTGCTAGGAAACCACTGCTAAGGACAGGCAACAAGCAGAAGAGACTTCTTTGGGCTAAAGAACAGAAAGAATGGACATTAGACCAGTGGAAATCTGTGCTTTGGTCTGATGAGTCCAAATTTGAGATCTTTGGTTCCAACCATCGTGTCTTTGTGCGACGCAGAAAAGGTGAACGGATGGACTCTACATGCCTGGTTCCCACCGTGAAGCATGGAGGAGGAGGTGTGATGGTGTGGGGGTGCTTTGCTGAGGACACTGTTGGGGATTTATTCAAAATTGAAGGCATACTGAACCAGCATGGCTACCACAGCATCTTGCAGTGGCATGCTATTCCATCCGGTTTGCGTTTAGTTGGACCATCATTTATTTTTCAACAGGACAATGACCCCAAACACACCTCCAGGCTGTGTAAGGGCTATTTGACCAAGATGGAGAGTGATGGGGTGCTACGCCAGATGACCTGGCCTCCACAGTCACCAGACCTGAACCCAATCGAGATGGTTTGGGGTGAGCTGGACCGCAGAGTGAAGGCAAAGGGGCCAACAAGTGCTAAGCATCTCTGGGAACTCCTTCAAGATTGTTGGAAGACCATTTCCGGTGACTACCTCTTGAAGCTCATCAAGAGAATGCCAAGAGTGTGCAAAGCAGTCATCAAAGCAAAAGGTGGCTACTTTGAAGAACCTAGAATATAAGACATATTTTAAGTTGTTTCACACTTTTTTGTTAAGTATATAATTCCACATGTGTTAATTCACAGTTTTGATGCCTTCAGTGTGAATGTACAATTTTCATAGTCATGAAAATACAGAAAAATCTTTAAATGAGAAGGTGTGTCCAAACTTTTGGTCTGCACTGTATATGCTGGTATATGTCCCCTGTTTGCCATGTTCTTTAATGTATAGAAAATATAATTATACTCACCTTTCCTCAGCTCCCCCGCTGTGCTGCGTCCTCATCTGAAACTGGCAGCTGACTTAAGCGTGCAAGTGACAGTAGCGCATGATGTCACTGCTATGCACCCCCAGTCACGTACCGATGTCAGCTGCTGTCCTCTGATTGATCGGCAGCGTGTATTGCAGCACACAGACCCAACGGGACGCATATCCAGCTGAAGTATTTGCTGGTGTCAGCGGGCCCCACATCTGCTGGGCCCAGTCGCGGTGGCGACCACTGCGACCGTGGTAGTTACGCCCCTGATCAGATGGTATCTAAATTTGTTGTATGCGCCTGTACCATTCGATCAATCTGTCTGTGCCAGTTGTTGTAAAACTGCCCATATAAAAGAAACTGACAGAATGGACGCATTGTAGGAAGTGGGGTGACATGGGATGCTATTGCCAGGGCAAATATTTCACCCTATAAAAAGCATTAATCTCCCCCGAGTGCCCCTTAAAACTATGACCCTAGAGTGTCCTCTTAATGCCCGCTTAAAAACTAATAATGACAAATGAGTGCACACTCCAAAAGTAATAATGCCATCTTTGTGCCCCCATAAATAAATCAAGTTAAAGGGGTTTTCCCACAAACAAAAGTTAATTTTAATCAATAGATCTTGGAATAATAATAATTTCCACAATTGAATGTGTTTAAATAAAATGTTCCTGTGCTGAGATAATCTTATAAATGTGCCCCTGCTGTGTACTGTGTAATGGCTGTGTAATGACCATGCAGGAACATGGTCTGATCATACCACATCTCTTGGGCACATTTATAAGATTATCTCAGCACAGGAACATTTTATTTAATCACATCCAATTGTGGAGGATATTATTATTCCAAGATCTATTGATTAAAATGAACTTTTGTTCGTGGAAAAACCCCTTTAAGGGTCTGTGCACACATTGTATTTTTTGTCTTGTTTTTTTCTTTGAAATTTTGACATAAAACCAGAAGGATTTCCTAGTCTCTGCAAAGTAAATGAGACACGGTGCTTATTTTTTATTTGCAGCAGATTTACGGTAAATCTGCAGCATGTCAATTTTTTAACGTTTTTGCTGCGGATTTCATTCAAACTAATACAGGGGAAAATGTGCAACAAAAACGCATGTAAAAAACGAGGCAAAAAGTGTTTTACGCAGGGTTTTTTCCTTCAAAAAAATGCCGAAATGGTGCAGAAATTTCTGCAGCAAATCTTAATATGTGCACATACCCTTATGCTCACCTAATCTGAGTCAGTCAATCAATCAGGAGATCTCCATACACATCAGATTGCCTGTCTGTCCCGCCAACTTCATATCGGGCCTTAAAAGGAACCAGTTACCTCCAGACATATTATTTACCTGTAGATATAGGGGTAATCTGCAGGTAAATAGTGTTTAAATCGTATCTGGCTGGATTACTGAAACAGCTGCTAAAAAGAGAAAATTTAAGTTACATGGGTGAGTCAAAAATTTTCCACACTCCAATTATATTAAAACTTCTATTGACCACATTGTCTTATCAGCAATTTCCGTATGATGACGCTTCTTTCCCAGTCACTGCTGTGCATTTTTGAGCTTGTTACGTCAGGTGTGAGAAACAATGGCTGTCCTACTTGTAATTTGTATGAAGGAAGAGCAACGTGATGTGATTTGTTTTGTTTTTTTCATGGTCATTTAAGAAAGACTTTGGACACTTTATGGAGAAAGTTTTTTATTATGAAGTGTGTATGAACAGATAAAGAAATTCAAAGAAGGTCGCACAAGTGTCTCTCATAAGAAAGGAGCTGGTCTCCCGTCCACGTCTGACAACATTGATCATCATGCACCGTGAACTCACGAATGACAGTGGATTATGTGGCAAATCATTTGCAAAGATTCACATCTGATCAAAAATATTTTTAATAAGGGAATAAAAACCTTATTGACAGATGGACAAAGTGTATTGAAAAGCAGGGAGTGTATATCGAAAAATGGAGTATTTGATAATTAAAATAAATTCTACATCCAGAGTGCAATAAATTTTTGACTCACCCTTGTGCATTCTTCCTCCTCCAGTCATCAGGGCGGAGCAATGGACTGTTACAATCATAGTGTGTGCTGTAATCACTCCCCCGCACACTGATGGACAGTCGGCTCTGCTCTGGAGCCACTATGCAGTAATTATAGAGGGATCCATATTGGTCTCTACTGCCACCATATAGTCCCATATTCGCATTGAAGACCTCCTACTTAGAGCGATTTGGTTGGACTGAACGCACGAATCGTAGACTTCAAGCAGTTATTCTAAGAAACAAAAAATCACCAAAATATTTTGAACCTTCATGGTAAATAGATTTTCAACGTTTTTGATGTTATCAATCGCTTAAACTCACAATAGCATCAATGTAATGACTGACAAGAAGTCTACTGTGCTTAGAAAAAAACAAATAGATCTTCTCAGAATTACCGCTTTCTACTGCCGTCCTTGTGACTCTTTAGTATTCACCAGAGATCTACCGTACAACCTCAGACAGTTCTCATGCTGTTTGCCACAAGGAAAGCATGTGATGAGGATGCTTGGGTTGAGGATGAGCCGGGAGGTCATTACTGGGGCTTGTTAACGATTACCGGTGTTAAAGAGGAGAGGAAAAGCAGGGAGAACACACTGTGGCGGTGCAGGATATTGGCACGTAATGTGCAGGAGCATATGGTGGCTTAGAAAGTATGAACTGCGGATGTAGAGGATGCACTGAAATTACACTGCGGCAACTAATTAATAATTAATAATCCTAAAGCCATATAATTATGCTGAATAATAGCTCTGTAGCTATGTAAGTAATTCACATGTCCTTCACTTTATCATTTCTTATTACTAATCTTGCTTTTTATCTATCTATCTACTGTATCTATCTATCTATCTACCTATCTATATCTACAGTACAGACCAAAAGTTTGGACACACCTTCTCATTTAAAGATTTTTCTGTATTTTCATGACTTTCAAAATTGTACATTCACACTGAAGGCATCAAAACTATGAATTAACACATGTGGAATTATATACTTAACAAAAAAGTGTGAAACAACTGAAAATATGTCTTATATACTAGGTTCTTCAAAGTAGCCACCTTTTGCTTTGATGACTGTTTTGCACACTCTTGGCATTCTCTTTATGAGCTTCAAGAGGTAGTCACCGGAAATGGTCTTCCAACAATCTTGAAGGAGTTCCCAGAGATGCTTAGCACTTGTTGGCCCTTTTGCCTTCACTCTGCGGTCCAGCTCACCCCAAACCATCTCGATTGGGTTCAGGTCTGGTGACTGTGGAGGTCAGGTCATCTGACGTAGCACCCCATCACTATCCTTCTTGGTCAAATAGCCCTTACACAGCCTGGAGGTCTGTTTGGGGTAATTGTCCTGTTGTAAAATAAATGATTGTCTAACTAAACGCAAACCGGATGGAATAGCATGCTGCTGCAAGATGCTGTGGTAGCCATGCTGGTTCAGTATGCCTTCAATTTTGAATAAATCCCCAACAGTGTCACCAGCAAAGCACCCCCACACCATCACACCTCCTCCTCCATGCTTCACGGTGGGAACCAGGCATGTAGAGTCCATCCGTTCACCTTTTCTGCGTCGCACAAAGACACGGTGGCTGGAACAAAAGATCTCAAATTTGGACTCATCAGACCAAAGCACAGATTTCCACTGGTCTAATGTCCATTCCTTGTGTTCTTTAGCCCAAACAAGTCTTCTCTGCTTGTTGCCTGTCCTTAGCAGTGGTTTCCTAGCAGCTATTTTACCATGAAGGCCTGCTGCACAAAGTCTCCTCTTAACAGTTGTTGTAGAGATGTGTCTGCTGCTAGAACTCTGTGTGGCATTGACCTGGTCTCTAATCTGAGCTGCTGTTAACCTGCGATTTCTGAGGCTGGTGACTCGGATAAACTTATCCTCAGAAGCAGAGGTGACTCTTGGTCTTCCTTTCCTGGGGCGGTCCTCATGTGAGCCAGATTCTTTGTAGCGCTTGATGGTTTTTGCGACTGCACTTGGGACACTTTCAAAGTTTGCCCAATTTTTGGGACTGACTGACCTTCATTTCTTAAAGTAATGATGGCCACTCGTTTTTCTTTACTTAGCTGCTTTTTTCTTGCCATAATACAAATTCTAACAGTCTATTCAGTAGGACTATCAGCTGTGTATCCGGGTATATTCATAAAACAGTAAATCTTTATTTAGCACAAAAATACTTATAACACGTAGTGGGGGGAACAAAGTGCACAGTGCAAATGGCTATATACAAAAAGAACATGCAGCTGTATAGATATAATTCATAATGGTGTCAATTCATACCATATATATCATGCTAGACCCTTCAGAAATATGACTACACCAGCCAATAATACGTAGTATTGTCTATATCAGAACTAAAGATCTGTCCTTACTGACCAACTAATGGTACTGCCCAATCAAAAGTAGCCTAAATAAGTCATAGATAATACTCTATATAGGGGATCAATTTCCCATTAAGATAATTATTATTAGCACACCAGTGCCTATTATCTTACCGGTAGATAGACTGGGAAAAGTGCCAAGTGGCAGAGGTAGATGAAGGGCAGCAGGACTCTAACCGCAGCGCGACCGCCCCGACACGCGTTTCGGAACTCCCTTCATTCAGTGAGCATATATCTAACCCTTAAAGTTCTAGGTTCAGTTCACACAGGCTACCAGCCGTAGTGACACATACCTCCCCTCATATACAACACCAGTGACTCTGGCACACTATCTATCATCTGTTATCTATCTATCTAGCATTTATCTATCATCTATCTATCTATCTATCTATCTCATATCTATCTTTCTATCCATCTATCCCATATCTATCTCATATCTATCTATCTATCTATCTATCTATCTCATATCTATCTATCTATCTATCATCTATCTATCTATCATCTATCTATCTATCTATTAGAAGGTGCTATATTATCTTAGGCTCCATTATGCCCTCACATATGTAAGCATTAAATTTATGCGTTAAAAACAGAAAAAAAACAATTGCGCCATTTTTATTTATGTAATTTACAGAACACCATGAATTAGGTTTTTTACTGTATTGTGTGAGTTGTTACAATTACAGGGATACCAAATATGTTTATGTTGTTTACTGTGACATTTATCTTAAAAAGTTTATTACAAAGAATGTGATTATTGGAATGGCTTTTGTGCCATTATTTTTTAGTAACTTTATGGAAAACATCTCTGACTTTTACATTTATTTATTTTTATAACCTATAATGTGCTGGCATATTGAGATATCCCTATATATACCAGTACATTATGCCTAAAAAAAGAAAAAAAGAGTTTGAGGATTATTAGGCAGAGAAAATTCTCAGATACACAACCATGCAGTCAGTGGTTCACTGTTAGAGATGCCGCCTTTCATGCTACAATTCTTTAGTTTGAATCTCAGTACTGACAGGCTGTTAGAAGAAAAGGAGAATTGATAAACTATATGGATATATCCAATGAGAACAGTCAGATGCCCAGAGGACCCTTCCTCCTAATTTTCAGTCTCATAACACAATGTGGCGTCCTGTGTAATAAACAACATAGGACACAAAGCAGAGATCAGCAGTGCTGGTTCAGATCAGCATCTTACCTGGGCTCCTGTCTCCTCATCGCCCCTGTGACTGGGCAGCCGTCTCCTCATGGCCCTGTGACTGGGCAGATATCTCCTCGTTGCCCCTGTGACTGGGCAGACGTCTCCTCATGGCCCTGTGACTGGGCAGACGTCTCCTCATGGCCCTGTGACTGGGCAGCCGTCTCCTCATGGCCCTGTGACTGGGCAGATATCTCCTCGTTGCCCCTGTGACTGGGCAGACGTCTCCTCATGGCCCTGTGACTGGGCAGACGTCTCCTCATGGCCCTGTGACTGGGCAGATGTCTCCTCATGGCCCTGTGACTGGGCAGACGTCTCCTCATGGCCCTGTGACTGGGCAGCCGTCTCCTCATGGCCCTGTGCATATCACGGTGGCTCAGTGGTTAGCACGGTTGCTTTGCTTTGTTCAAATCTCACCAAGGACAACATCTGCAAGGAGTTTGTATGTTCTCCCCATGTTTGCTCTGTGGATTCGAGGCAGATTTCCTTGTGCTGCTGGTAGAATTCCACGAATGGACTCTGGAGATGAAGGAGTTCAAGTTGCAATATTTATTAAGCGATTATAATGTTAACGCGTTTCGAAGTTATCCAATTTCTTCTTCAGGACATAATCACCCATGTTTGCTTAGGTTTCCACTGGGTTTTCCGGTTTCCTCCCACACTCCAAAGACAAACTGATAGGGAATCTAGATCGTGAGCCCCAATGGGGACAGTGATGATGATGCCTGTAAAGCGCTGCGGAATATGATGGCGCTATATAAGCAATGCATAATAAAATACTGTATGTCTACGCTTGTATCAATCTAATCTGTCCAGGTGTGCGCTCCAGGTTCTGGACCTGTATTTGGCCATGATGTATAGGCGTAGGGAAGTGAAATGAATCTTTGCCCTGGCTGAAAGTCTTGCTCGTCATCAGTCTGTCCTCCATGCGCACAACAGAGGGGTCCTGACTCCTTGGGACATGTTCACCAGGTCCTGGGTTACAACTCTTGTGGGGAAAATGGGGCAACTATTAATATGCTTTCCATGTACAGATCTCTTTAAGAATAGGCTAGAATAGAATATGTAACCACTTCATAGGAGAGGACTTATTTTCCTTAAATCATTACACATATAAATGCTTTTAAATGACAAATCCAATTCTGCTACAAGTGTACTCGGTCTAATGCACTGGACTAAGCCACAGCAAACAAAGAGTGAAGTCGAGAGAATTAGTGGTGAATTTATAGACTCTTGGAAGGCTTCCAGCCTGGGATATATTTGGAGCTGGGGGACTCACTTACTTCTGTTTTGGTTCCAGCAACTTTACTTGTGATTTGGAAACGATGTGGAATGTGGCTGCGATTCTGTGCGGGATAAATACTTCACCATGTTTTCCCTTAAGGTCACATAACATCATTTCATGGGGAAATAACCTATTGTTGACATTCTGCACCAATGCCGGCCAAGTCTTTCTGCTGCGGGAGGCACATTCCTATTAACTATGTATTTTCCGGCTGTGTGGTGTACAAAATAAAGTGTTATTGATGTGAATGTATGGGGATTTTAGAGATTGTGTTGCCATAAAATTAGCTCTATGGGCTCAGGATGAGAAAGCTTTTTCTGTTCCATGGGATTTATCATTTTTAACATTTTAGTCATGCATTTCTATTTCTATTATATCAATAGATTAGGGTAAAATGTACAGTTGAAACCAGAAGTTTACATACACTATATAAAAAGACACATATGCAGGTTTTTATCAATATCTGACATGAAATGAGGATAAACTTTTCCCGGTTTAGGTCAATTGGGATTACCAGAATTTTTAATATTTGCCAAATGCCAGAATAACGAGAGAGAGAGAGAGAATGTTTTAAGGCATTTTTATTACTTACTGCAAAGGCAAAAGTTTACATATACTAAGATTACTATGACTTTAAACAATTCTGGACTGCCCATATGATGATGTCATGTGTTTGGAAGCTTCTGATAGGTTTTTTGGCAACATTTGAGATAATTAGAGACACACCTGTGAATGTATTTAATGCACACCTGAAACACAATGCTTCTTTGTATAGCATCTAAAGAAATCAGCCAAGATATCAGGAAGAGAATTGTGGACTTGCACAAGTCTGGCTCATCCTTGGGTACAATTTCAAGATACCTGAAGGTGCCATGAAAAAATCATGAACAGACAATATTTTTTACAGACACATTGGAATACCATAAGAAATCATCATGGTTATAAGTGATCCATGTCTACAGGCCATAATTCTGATATGAAGATATTAACTGTAAAATATATATTGTAGGAATATGATATGAAGATATTCACTGTAAACTGTAAAATAATGATAATTACAATCAAAATAATCTGTATAAGTTTCTTCAGCTTCAAAAAAGTCATGGACGCATTACATTTTTTTTTACAGACAGGGCAAAAAAATGACCAATTTTTACCGACTGTCCTTGAATTTCTGGACGGTTGGCAACCCTGACAGCAACGTTATATATATATATATATATATATATATATATATATATATATATATATATATATATAAAAACTATGTCTATACACTGCTCTATACTCTGTGTAATATATATGCATACTGCTGTACTCCCTCGATATTATGAATACATTCATATCTCTCTCCCCATCCATCCATTAGTCAGTGATTGGGAGTAGGGGATAATCTTTATTGCCAGGGCTGCTGTTCTGGTTCTTTGTGCATAATAACTTCTATGCCCTGTGCCAGTGTTCAGTACAGGAGATTGTGCTGAAATTGTGTCTGACGCTGGAGAATCAGTGGGAGGGTTTAAGAGGAGTCACAGATCTGTGCTCACTGCTGGCTTGCAGCCTAGCACAAGGGATAGTGTGAAATGTAGTCAGAATGGAGCAGAGGATTCCGAGGTGGAAGTGATGACTGTGACAGCAGAGCTGGTGTCAGGGCACAAGAAATGAAGCAAAAAAGCGTAAAACACTATGAAAATGTCTCAAAGGGTATTTGGGAATCTCTAGGGGTCATTATCCTTAAGCATTTATGGCAAAACCCATAACTGAGTCAGAGTTGTGGACATCCTCTTTAATACAGAACTTAGGACAAATCCTTTAAAGAGGGTGTTCAGGATTTTGAGAAAGTGGCCTATGTGCAAAAAATGTTTTAAAATATAAAAATAACTAACATTAACCTGTTAAATCCCATACTTTTCCAAAGCTGCAGCTATAGTCCTCTATATGACCACTGAGATTAGTGATTGTCTGTAGTGGTCACGTGAATGATTTACATGACATCATCACTGCAGGACTACTGTAGACCAATGGAATGGGGCATCGAAATGGTGGGGGATTTAATGAGTCAATATTTCTTGCTCTTAGGCGACTTTCATAAAATTCTCAACAAAATCCTTTAAATCTGCAATAAAAATCTTTAGGTGTCTATCTAGGAATCTGTAAAGGAGTTGTACAAGATTCCAAAAACACGGATGCTTTCTTTCAGGAACAGCCCACCCCTCGTTATGACTTGAAGCCCCTATTACAGATTTTGCATTGGAGCCTTTGTTGATATTGTTTTTGAATAAAATATTGTATTTTATGTGATATTTTTTATTTTTTTTTTCAGGTCAGACAAAAAATTCATTTGGAGGCTCATTAGATGATACAGAATGTCACCAGTCAAAGGAGAATCTGTCTAATGGAAACAATCATAACCCATCCAAAGGTGGGCGGAATATTCCCAGGAGACACACAGTAGGTGGGCCACGTAGTTCGAAAGAAATCTTGGGAATGCAGTCATCAGACATGGACAGGAAGAGGGAAGCCTTTTTGGAGCACCTTAAATACAAATACCCTCATCACGCAACTGCAATAATGGGTCACCAAGAACGTCTGAGAGATCAGGTATGCCATCTGGCAGTACAGTAGACTCCAGCGCTACTTAGCTAACACTTTCTTTATGTGATCAGATCTTCTTTGTTGACATCCGCAGTAAATTATTATTTTTTTAGGGCCATCAGGGTGACTTTGATTCATTGTGATCCTCCAGGTCGTCTTGTCTTCTGTTTGGGTCTTCAGGCTTCTCAGTGATGTTTTCCTGATTTTTGTGACGGCATCGATCCAACTTGTTGCTAGTGATAAATACATGGCATCTAAAGGACTGAATACTCTGATGATTCAGCCATTGTGAGCTTCATTGTGGCAATCGAGAGCCACAGTCAGCATGGATGAGATCCTGGAGTTGTATCATACAAGGATGGGAAAAATGGCCTACAAGAAAAAAGTTTCAATAGTGAATATATATTTATTGCAATTTACAACAATTTAATTTCTGGATAAAGTATCAGGCTATTTATGTAATTTTAATAGGTACTTAATATGTTTATAGCTAGAGGCATTGCACAGGTAGGAGCTGACTGTATACCATAATATCTTGGAGACCTTAAGACACCAGGATTATTAGGCGGTGGTGCAATGTCATTGTAATGGAAGACAACAATTTATTTTACATTGTATTATTCCACTTTGACTGGAATTTAAAGGGTAAGTCCTGAGATCCTCACCGATCACTAAAAACCAAGGGGCACAAGTGCGAGCAGAGCCATGTGTGGACCCATAGATTATCTACTGGAGTTGAGCAAAATGATTGTCAGGATCATGGTCCAGTGGCTATGTCTGTAGTCCGCGGCCGCCGGATGAGATCCCGCAAGTCTACTACCTGCCGGCATCCCCGATGCCTTTTCTGTTTAGTAGGCACAGCGGGATGTCATGTATTTGACAGGCTGCAAGGTTATGACATCACAAGGCAGAGAAGGCATCGAGAATGATGGTGGGTAGTAAGAGGTTTGTAGGGCTCTCGTCCGGCGGCCATGAACTACCTTCATGGCCACTGATCCAGGATCCTGCAAATCCTTTTGCTCAACTCTTCTATCTACTCAGCCCCTGCACCACTTAAGTATAAACTAAACCGCTCTGCCTCTCGATTTCAGTGATTGGCAGTGGTTTCAGGACCAGGACCCCTAGAAGATCAACACTATTGAACAAGCATTATAAATATCAAAAAATATCTAAAAGTTTAGTTACCCTTTAAACAAGTTTTACAGTTTCGGGAAGCCTCTGTGACTTTGTGACAAAATGATTCTGAGCTAGAAAAATGTCAGAATCGACCAAACTTAGTCTTAATTCTGAGCTCCCAAATTATGTTACGACTCCTTTCTCTCATATCTCTTCATATCGTACAAGAGTTGTGGAAAGTGTTTGTTCCAGGGGCAATAAGGTGATAACTGCAATTATGTCCCCTATTCACGATGCAATTTTTGCTAAATATAGGCACAACTTGTAATTGCACAAAAAAAAAAATTGTGGGTCCTGTAATTTTTTCACACCAGTCGCAGCCAGTTTTTGGAAAAGTGGATAAAGCTCACCCGACGGACTGTGTGCTTGAGCGCGGACGACGAATTTACCAAAATTTATGCTAAACAGAAGTGGCATAAATTACGAGAGAAATGTACTCCAGTCCTTGTGGTGGCACAGCAGCTGAAATATGGGACAAACTCATTAACGGAACCGGGGTGTCACGGGTTTACCGCAAGAGAGAGGACCCGGAAGACCGCAGCGTCTCATTCCTCTTACTTCTGCACTCATTAGAAGCCTTTCACCTTCATATTAAACGGTGCAGGTTTCTTTTAGCGATGCAGGGGTTAATCTGCTGCTGAGAACTTTTGGAAGCTTCACAGGATGATACTCTCAGCTATTCACTGTTAGCCACTTGCCTCTCCAATATATTCTGGGCTCTGGCAAGCAGTCATTGCCAGAGCTAGCTTCATGCTGCATGGTTAGGAGTCTGGTGGTTTGTTGTTGTTTGAGAAGGCGTTTGGTGGATTTAGCTCAGACTGTTGTGTGGTTTTGGTTGTGTGTTAATCCTCTCCTTCTACTTTGGTTTTTCCCCATCCACCACTCCCTGATGTTATCTTCTGTTGTTTGTCTACATATACATGTATGATCGGTATTTTCCTTTATCCCTGTTTCTATTACATTGTTAGTCTGGTTGGTGTATTGTGATACACTACTACACCCCTCTTCCCTGGGTGGGGGAAGGGAACAGACTGAGGGCAGATTGAGGAACTCAGACAAGGTACGTGGCCCTGGCATCTTCACCTTCAGAAGTAATCCCGGGAACAGGGCCAGCTAGGGCTCCCCTAGTGTTTGGGACAGGGAAGGAGCCCATGGTCCTGGGATACCCGACAACAGAGTCATGACACGGGGTCTTAGACTTGGACCAAGAGTAAATCACCATGGACTATATGTGTAGGTTTTGATGATGATTTAAAGCAGTTGTGCAATTCAATGCTGCTTACAGGAAGCGGTACCCATTATTGAGGTCAGGATGACACATGTTCGCCGTTGGCAGGATCTGCCACTTTGGCTGCCACTATAATGTATCACCATCACATAAGGTGTTGTCGCTCTGAACATCCAGTATTATCGTTTTTACATGGCGAGAGATGCATTTCAGTCCGCCAGCACATTGATATGCTAAGCAGTCGAGGCAGCTGGGAATATAATGATATTAATATTTGTGAAGAATAATGGAGTGTACTTTCCTAATCTGCTGTTTATAAGATTTGTTTGTAACGAGCACATACAGAAATGTGACGCTTTGTTAATAATCCTGTTGTCTGAATTCAGATTGGAATTGCTTTTGATGTTTTATTTATTGCTCAGTCGTCGCTTCTGCAGATCCTCCGCATGTTAATCACACGTGGGCCGTTCAGTGACCGTCCGCTGCTTCATCCCAGAAACACAAGGGGATCAGCAGTCTTTTGCAAATGGAGTTTGACCAGAGTGCATTGACAAGTTCTGTAACTTTCTTATATATACTATTTCATTCCATAGCAAATTTTAAGGTTTCTGTGTACATGTAGAAACTGAAAAAGACATGGTGACCTAATGACTTCAGGGTCAGTTTATATGACAGTCCCCAACCCAGGCATAGAATAAGGTTTCTGAAAAATTTCCACATGGAGTTTTTCC
The DNA here is from genome assembly GCF_046119375.1 of Phyllobates terribilis. NCBI lineage: Eukaryota > Metazoa > Chordata > Amphibia > Anura > Dendrobatidae > Phyllobates > Phyllobates terribilis. The sequence continues at coordinate 76,732,725 of NW_027362764.1, forward strand.
CACACCTTGAAAAAAAACCAGTCTCCCTATTTCCATGGATTAGACATGGAAAAAAAAGGGACTATTCCCATTGAATGACATTGAGGCTAGTATTCATGTGATTATGCTACACATTTGCAACCAGTATTCCCTTTTAAAGTGAATCTGTCACCAGGTTTTTACTATCTAATCTGAAAGCAGCATGATGTAAAGAAAGAGACCCTGATTCCAGCAATGTGTCACTTACTAGGCTGCTTGCTGCAGTTCTGATAAAATTACAGATCTAGCAGAGCTCTGAATGCTGACCTCTGTGTAACCCCGCTCACATCACTGATTGGCTGCTCTCTGTGTACACTGGCAGAAAACTGCCAATCAGTGGTGGGGGCGGGGTTATACAGAGCTCATGAATATAGAGGACTTCCTGGCAGTAGATTTATTAGTTCTCTAGTGATAAGATCCTGTTGATAAAACAGTGATTTTATCAATACTACAGCAAAGAGGTCAGTAAGTGACACATCACTGGAATCAGGATCTTCGTCTCTACATTACACTGCTCTTAGATTAGGTGGCAAAAACAGATTCCCTTTAAAGTCTTCATATACGAAGGAACCCATTCCAATACAAAGGAACTCTCGGCCGAACGTTCCTGTGTTCCCTATGACTCCTCTGACAGCAGCTTATCTGTAGGGAGAACAAAAGGATCGATCGGCTATTGGAAATCCATCATGTCGATCCTTCTCTTCCCCGACAAGATCTATTGAGGGCGAGTCAAGAATCCCCAATACACATAAGACTGTTGGACATCCTGCTGGTATCGGTAGTTGCGACCAACTTTAAATCGAGTGTGTATGGGGGTCTTAAGCTGAGCAATCTGTTAAGGAAAGAGTTAAAACAGCAAACTAATTAATTTATAGCGCTTAATTACATATATGCTTACTGTATCTACAGAGTTGTCTACCATTTTCTTATTGTAGAGTGGATCCATATACACGGACTGAACCTCTGATATCAACTGCAGTAATATTAGGAATTTATTGTTGGAGCCAGACTATGCAATTCTGACACGTGTGAACATACTCTTATTTCCCGAAAAGTATCAGTTTTTCCTTTTTGTAGCTATTAAAAAACTACACAAATGAAAAACAGCATGAAAACAGCATACGGGAGTCCGGCATGTGTGAAGGAGACCGAAAGCAATGATTTGGCTTATCCACATAGGGAAAGCTGAGAGGACTCGTTCTGTAATTGTACACAGAGGTCAAACTAAATATAAAAAGTGCACAACACATTCCACACTACATCCAATCGGAAATAACGTCTGCTAATTATTAACCCTAACATGGAATTCTCTGTAGATTTATTCAGAAGTGTTTTCATGGCAGGAAGATTATGGGTCATTAAATCTCTTATCTCTTCTATCCCATCAGGTTTGATCAATCCTTATGTAAAGTAATACAAAAATCATGTGAAATAGTTCTTGTATTGGAGAAAACAAAATTCTAATTGAAAGTGAACCTGTCGACTGCTGTCATATGCATGCATATGTGAGGAATTACTGTATTTCTGGCTTTTATATGACTTGTGTCCAGTATTTTCACTAGTGTTCCCCTCTGCAGGCTCTATCTCTCATTTTTAGAAAGAAAAACGTTGAACCAGGAGTCCATGCTACTTAAAAAGGTATAGATTTTATTACATTAAAAACAAACACTATTTTAGTATGAAAAAGTGTAAATACCCATTATTATAGATGCGGCAGTGTACCAGCCCAGACTCCCCAACGCGCGTTTTGCGGTTGTTGCTTCCTCAGGGGGCGCAATAATAATAATAATAATAAAATAATGTTAAAATGTATACCTTTCTAAGTAGCATGGACTCCTGGTTCTCCGTTTTTCTATCTATGATTGATTGCTACAACTTTCTTGGGTATAAATAAGGATATATATATACAGTACAGACCAAAAGTTTGGACACACCTTCTCATTTAAAGATTTTTCTGTATTTTCATGACTTTGAAAATTGTACATTTACACTGAAGGCATCAAAACTATGAATTAACACATGTGGAATTATATACTTAACAAAAAAGTGTGAAACAACTGAAAATATGTCTTATATTCTAGGTTCTTCAAAGTAGCCACCTTTTGCTTTGATGACTGCTTTGCACACTCTTGGCATTCTCTTGATGAGCTTCAAGAGGTAGTCACCAGAAATGGTCTTCCAACAATCTTGAAGGAGTTCCCAGAGATGCTTAGCACTTGTTGGCCCTTTTGCCTTCACTCTGCGGTCCAGCTCACCCCAAACCATCTCGATTGGGTTCAGGTCTGGTGACTGTGGAGGCCAGGTCATCTGGCGTAGCAACCCATCACTCTCCTTCATGGTGAAATAGCCCTTACACAGCCTGGAGGTGTGTTTGGGGTCATTGTCCTGTTGAAAAATAAATAATGGTCCAACTAAACACAAACCGGATGGAATAGTATGCCGCTGCAAGATGCTGTGGTAGCCATGCTGGTTCAGAATGCCTTCAATTTTGAATAAATCCCCAACAGTGTCACCAGCAAAGCACCCCCACACCATCACACCTCCTCCTCCATGCTTCACGGTGGGAACCAGGCATGTAGAGTCCATCCGTTCACCTTTTCTGCGTCACACAAAGACACGGTGGTTGGAACCAAAGATCTCAAATTTGGACTCATCAGACCAAAGCACAGATTTCCACTGGTCTAATGTCCATTCCTTGTGTTCTTTAGCCCAAACAAGTCTCTTCTGCTTGTTGCCTGTCCTTAGCAGTGGTTTCCTAGCAGCTATTTTAAAATGAAGGCCTGCTGCACAAAGTCTCCTCTTAACAGTTGTTGAAGAAATGTGTCTGCTGCTAGAACTCTGTGTGGCATTGACCTGGTCTCTAATCTGAGCAGCAATAATGAGCAGTGTAACTGTGAATCCAGCTCTGCAGTGAGGTAGAAAGTTATAGCAAGGGCCGTCCCTGTTCTCTCACTGTGCTCCTTCCTTCCTCTACTCTTTTAATATGCTTAAATAGGCAGCTGTAATCTAATATCATAGTGAGATTGACCAAGATGGATTTTGGCAATTTTTACAGAGTGAATGATGAGTTCTGAGGGCTGGAAAAGGATAAGAAGTGGCTCATAAGTGGAGAAAGGACCTTATTTCTCATATTAGATATTTTACAAAGATCGTAATATCCCTTGTACTATTCACTTAGGCAGTTTGTTGAAACAACAGACAACAGCGAAAAGGGAACCTGCCCACTTGAACCATTAGCAGCATGAAATTCAGAGATTCTCTCATTACAGAATGCTATGTTTTACTGTAATGTGTCATTGATTCAGCGCCAATGTAATTTGAAAAATAAGCTGGACTGGAGGAGACGAGTCCTCCTGACACATGAAGAAGAGTCCACTGGTTGTCTCCTTCTGGCTTCTCCCTACCTTACTTGGCTTGATTGACAGGTCTCTCCGGACCATCTAGTGTGAGATGATGGTATGCTTCAGACTGTCATCCAGAGTGGGAGACGGGGAATGGAAATATTGTAGCTTGTAAAGAGGGGGCATGAGAAAGCAAAAAAAATGGTACAGAATCAGTTTCCAAAGGTTGGAAATATGACACAAACAGGTAGAATGAAGCTGATTTGGGCAGAGGGAAGCTGGGAAGAGCTGACCAGTAGACTTTCTTTTCTTCTGCTAGATTCCTCTCCCCTTGCCTGGCTCATTTCTGTTCCTGCAATGATTGAATGTGCCGTCTTCAAGAATTTTTCATGAGAATCATAGGACCAGGTTCCTCTAGTGTCGAGAATGCGGCACCAGTTTGTTATATGGACATTTGTGTCATTCCATTTTCTACAAACTTATAATGCTGTATAAAAGTCAATTATGGAGGTAGAGCTCATAGTTCCAGATTATTATAGGATCGTGCATTTGGAAACTTAATAATGATAGTTGTTATACAGAACTGTTCTGTTCTTTCACAAATTATTGCTGAGATACAGATTAATCTGGAATCTCTTTCCATGGATGGGATATATTATATACCTGGAATTGTACCTGAAGTAAATGTTAGATTCAGTGGGGTTGTCGGCTGTGGTTTGCCATGGAGTGAGATTTATCAAATTTCTAAAATATTTTTTGTATACAGCTGTTAATTATTTCAGACGAGACTCAGCAAAATATTTCAGACCCCAGACCTAAAATACAAGCCCCTGGTGGTGATGACGCGCCCCCTGGGACATATTCCTTTTTGAGGGGAATACCCGGCACCGGATCAGATGGGGGGTTGTAGTCTCCGAGCGGCTGTGACCCGGTCCCGTGCCCAGGGCGTCAAGCTCAGTGTGATGTGGCAGTCCTACAGATGTTATTAAGAGTTCTTTTGTGTCGACTACGCCACCCGTTGTGATGCGGTCACTGTGGCCGCCGCTGCTGCAGGGTCCGCTGAGGCTGATGGTGGGTGCGCAGCTTGGTGAGATAACCCCCAACGGGAGGGGTATAGCCTCAGAGGGGACAGGCGCAGAGGATGGGGGTTGTGGTGGTGCGGTGCAGCCGGCAATGAAGACAGACTCGGGTTGTGCAGTTAAGGGTGTTTACTTACTGCTGATGTTCCGGTCACTCCAGCTGCTAGTGACCACCCGAGCCGTGCTGCGTCCACCAGGTCCTGGATCCAGCCAACCCCCAAACAAGTCCGGAGCGTGGCCCTGAGCTCTCCCTCTGTCCTTTCTTCAGCCGTCCCCACCAGTGATTCACCTAGGTCCAGCTCCCTCGGGCCTTCTTTTGGGACACCCTTGGCCCTGGGTTCCCTGACCCTCCACGTGGTGTGCCTTCGGGGTGAATGTGGTGGGTGACCGTGACAGACACTGCCCACGGTCTCCGGTCTCTGGCTGGGGAATGTCTTTGCCCCCACCAGCTTGGGTTCCGGTACCCTCTTGCTGACTCCTCACCCGGTGCTCTAATTTGGGTTCTTGGGTCCCTTCAGTCTTCCCCCTCTGGGTCTTTCTCTGCTCCACTCTCTCTCCAGGGCTGCTGTTTCCTGCTCTCTGCATCTGACTTGTCCTCTGCAGCTGACTGACCCTGATCTAAGTTGGTGCCCTCCTTATATATCCCTCTATGTGTGAGCTCAGGTGACCAGCACCCAATGAGCTCCTATCACTACCCAGACTGCTCCCCCTATCTGCCCCTACACTACATGGGATGTACCACCCCCCTCCCACTCCAGCCAGGAACAGGCTCGGTTGTACCTGCACATTTCTAAGTGGGAGTACCGTCGGCCTGCTCCTCTGGAATGGGATGTATGTAGTGCATGCAGTCTATCTGAGCTCAGTTCCACACTCCTTCCTTACCCGGGAGTGGAATATCACACCTCTGGGTTGAGGTGCAATACCCCTGTAGCAGCCGAATCCTCAGGGTGCTACATTCCCCCCTGGTAAATCACAGCACGTCCTCGGGCTGTAAGACATAAAACACCAAAACATACAAAATTTTCATATAAACATATAAAACATATAAACATTATATATATATAAAACTTTTTATATAAACATTCTCGTAGACTTCTCTTGTCTCTGGTTCCTCCTCCGGACACTGTGCAACGTGTGTCCGGGAAAAGTGCGACAGTCTCTTAGAAAAACTGGTTTTCTATAAAACCGGTAGGGGGCGCTTTAGGACGCGCAACTATATACAGGGGAAGTTGGAAGTTGGCCGCTCTCAGTCCTCGGCCAGTTAGAGGAAAGGGAATGGCTGCTCACAGTCCTCAGCCTGTAGGATGAAGGGGTTAACGGGTAAACAGTTCACTGGTCCCAACGGGGACTATTTTAGCAGCAACGGTTCACTGTGCCCCGACAGGCAACTATATACAGTCTCTACTCCCGTCCTCAACGACGGCTCCCTCCTGCTTTTTCTTGGTGATACGGTGTTGCTTCAGACCCGTCCGGGTCCTCTGGCTCCTCCTCCCCGTACCGCAACTCCTCCTCCGTCAAGCGGTGTACGTGGAGGGCGTAAGGTCCTTTGGCACACTTGTGCCGGGTGAAAGTGACCTCGTCTCCGACGTAGAGGTCACGGCCTTTGTGACCTTCCGGCAGGTGGGACTCGACGTCTCTGCGGGTCACAAAAACGTCACCGCGGTTGTTACGGTCCCGAATAAAGCCCCACCCATGCTGCGGGTTGAACTTTATCACTGTCCCGATGGTGCGGGGACTATGCGCTGCACGGGGGTTCCTCCTAGTCCGGCTCTTCTGCTCCGCGCTCCGGATTTGGGCCTGTTGTTCTCTGACCCGCCTCTCCTCCCGTTCTCTCTTAAACTCTGCCAGCTGTTGACGGCAACACTCTGTACGTTCAGCTGCGGCTGCCCGAGTTTCTCCGGTGAACCCCATCAAATCTTCTCCCGTCGGGTCCCACACGAATTGGGCTTCTGCTAGAGGAGGCGAGACCCGAGCTACGGGCTTCGGAGCCGGGATTAGGGGCTCACACAAGTGCCCTAGTCTTTGCTGCCGCTCCAGCTCAGGGTACCCTTCGGGCCAGATGAAGGGCCGCCCGTCCGGCCATGTGAGCTGGCCGAAGAGGTCCTCCCCCAGGTGTGGCACCCTAGGTATTGCGGGCGCGGTGGTGGTGGCGCCCGGGTTGCCCAGGCCTTGCGGCCAGGCCTGGGGCACCTGGAAGGTGAAGGGCACCGTTAGGACGGCGGCGCCCTGGGCTACCTGGCCTTGCGGCCAGGCCGGAGGCTCCGCGGAGGTAGGGGGCGCTGTTGGTGGTGCGGCGCCCGGGGGTACTAGGCCTTGCGACCAGGCTGGTGGTATTTCCTGCTTTGTCACGCTCCGGGTCGAGGCGCGTGACGTCACAGGGGTCGCTGCGGCGGCTTCCGGTCGGGGCCTAGTCCATTGCGGTGACGTGGCGGCTACGGGCACAGCAGGGGGACTTTCGGGCTCTGCGACGGGGAGCTGGGGCAGGTGAGCGGTGTCACGGCTTGGGGTATAGGCGTCCCCTTTACCTGCCTCCATACGTTCGGCTCCCTCCTCGGCGCCGTCTCCGGCCTTGGGTCCTCCCGCGCCATCCTCAGAGGCGGTCTGCTTCCTCTTCCAGGGTAGCGTGCTCCGTTGACTGGTCTCTGCTTGCTGGGCCATCTCCTGGCTCCACTCCGCCAGTATCTCACGCTGTACCCGGGCCATCCTCCGTGCGAGGCCCTCCAGGGCAGTTTGTGCACACTCCCGGTCTCGGGGGAGCTGCGCTAAGATCTCCGCTAGACCTAGCGGGGTTGTGGACTCTAGCAGGCTCCTGACCATCGGGTCGGTGCTGCTCTGCTCGGCTTCCGGCAGGCTCCTGGCCAGCGGGCCGGTGCTGCTCTGCCCTCCTTCCTCGGTCTCTAGCAGACTCCTGGCCAGCGGGCCGGTGCTGTTCTGCTTTCTCTCCATCTCCGGGTGAGCTCCTCCGCTACTCCTTGTTAGACCTCTTGCCTCCGGGTGCGCTCGCTCCAGACTACTCCAAGCGACACCCATCTTTTCTCTTCTCTTTCGTCTCCTCCCACTTCGAGGGCGGTCCCGGGGCAACTCGGTGACTGTCAGCTCCAGGGGGAGTTCTTTCACGCTGACAGACACCTCCAGCATCACAGTCTCTGTTGGTGGGGGCGGTTTCCACTTTTGGCGCCATTTTCTGTCCTGGCCCACGATGGGAGGTGGCCTCTTGCCCTCCTTTGGCACGCCCATAATGGCGTCCGCTGCTCTTCCAAGGCGGGAAATCTGCGGTTTTGGCGGGAATCGCTTCCCAGTGGCGGGAAACTCGGCAGATGGCGGGAACAAGCTGGAAATGGCGGACAATCGGCGGGAAACGACTGGTGATGGAGTCTGATGGCGTGGACCCTCTGGAACCGGCGGGAGACTTCTTTCTGAGGTAAACTTGCACTTTTCTTCAGGCACGCAGTACCCGGGTGTTGCGGGCACGTAATCCTGCCGACTACGCCAAAGTTGACGCGCCCCCTGGGACATATTCCTTTTTGAGGGGAATACCCGGCACCGGATCAGATGGGGGGTTGTAGTCTCCGAGCGGCTGTGACCCGGTCCCGTGCCCAGGGCGTCAAGCTCAGTGTGATGTGGCAGTCCTACAGATGTTATTAAGAGTTCTTTTGTGTCGACTACGCCACCCGTTGTGATGCGGTCACTGTGGCCGCCGCTGCTGCAGGGTCCGCTGAGGCTGATGGTGGGTGCGCAGCTTGGTGAGATAACCCCCAACGGGAGGGGTATAGCCTCAGAGGGGACAGGCGCAGAGGATGGGGGTTGTGGTGGTGCGGTGCAGCCGGCAATGAAGACAGACTCGGGTTGTGCAGTTAAGGGTGTTTACTTACTGCTGATGTTCCGGTCACTCCAGCTGCTAGTGACCACCCGAGCCGTGCTGCGTCCACCAGGTCCTGGATCCAGCCAACCCCCAAACAAGTCCGGAGCGTGGCCCTGAGCTCTCCCTCTGTCCTTTCTTCAGCCGTCCCCACCAGTGATTCACCTAGGTCCAGCTCCCTCGGGCCTTCTTTTGGGACACCCTTGGCCCTGGGTTCCCTGACCCTCCACGTGGTGTGCCTTCGGGGTGAATGTGGTGGGTGACCGTGACAGACACTGCCCACGGTCTCCGGTCTCTGGCTGGGGAATGTCTTTGCCCCCACCAGCTTGGGTTCCGGTACCCTCTTGCTGACTCCTCACCCGGTGCTCTAATTTGGGTTCTTGGGTCCCTTCAGTCTTCCCCCTCTGGGTCTTTCTCTGCTCCACTCTCTCTCCAGGGCTGCTGTTTCCTGCTCTCTGCATCTGACTTGTCCTCTGCAGCTGACTGACCCTGATCTAAGTTGGTGCCCTCCTTATATATCCCTCTATGTGTGAGCTCAGGTGACCAGCACCCAATGAGCTCCTATCACTACCCAGACTGCTCCCCCTATCTGCCCCTACACTACATGGGATGTACCACCCCCCTCCCACTCCAGCCAGGAACAGGCTCGGTGGTACCTGCACATTTCTAAGTGGGAGTACCGTCGGCCTGCTCCTCTGGAATGGGATGTATGTAGTGCATGCAGTCTATCTGAGCTCAGTTCCACACTCCTTCCTTACCCGGGAGTGGAATATCACACCTCTGGGTTGAGGTGCAATACCCCTGTAGCAGCCGAATCCTCAGGGTGCTACAGTGACCCTATAAGAATTTACAGATATGCTGATCAAGACATTAAAATATATCCAGCCAAGTTGTAGCTGAAATTCCTTTTAACCCCTTCAATAGTGGGTTGCCATGAAAGCCGAAGGCCTAATGAAGGCCATTGTCACATCTTGGTGTTGTTATGATGCCCAGTCTGTGGCTGAGCTTCATATGAGAAAGATCATCAATTTCACTATCTACTATAACAGTGTAGTATTGCAGTATATAGTACAAATGACTAAACAATCATATGCAGTGGGCCCTGGTGCAAAATTTGAACCTGGGCCCCCAAATACATGTTGGTCAAATGTATTAGCCTTTGTAACATTCTAAATCCTATAAAAATATACATGCCCCCCCCACTATAATTTAATAATGTCCATCATCCTGTACTAATGTCATCCTGCGCCCCTTCCAGTAATAATGTTCCCCATCCTGGGCTCCTTGCAGTTATAATGTCCAACGTTCTGGGCCCCTTCCTGGTATAATGTCCACCATCCTGAGCCTATTCTGCTATAATCTCCCCCATTCTGAGGCAATTCCTGTAATAATGTCCCTCTCCTGGCCCCTTCCAGTAATAATGTCCCCCATCCTGGTGTAATATCCACATCTTGACTCCTTCCAGTAATGTATGTCACCCATCCTGGTGTAATGTCCCCATCTTGGCTCCTTACAGTAATATATGTCCTCCATCCTGCTGTAATGTGCCCATCTTGGCTTCTTACAGGAATATATGTCCTCCATCCTGTTGTAATGTCCCCATCTTGGGCCCTTTCAGTAATATATGTTCCCTATCCTGGTGTAATGTCCCCATCTTGGCTCCTTACAATAATATATGTCCTCCATCCTGGTGTAATGTCCCCATCTTGGCTCCTTACAATAATATATGTCCTCCATCCTGGTGTAATGTCCCCATCTTGGCTCCTTACAATAATATATGTCCTCCATCCTGGTGTAATGTCCCCATCTTGGCTCCTTACAGTAATGTATGTTCCCTATCCTGGTGTAATATACCCATCTTGGGCCCTTTCAGTAATATATGTCCTCCATCCTGGTGTAATGTCCCCATCTTGGCTCCTTACAGTAATGTATGTTCCCTATCCTGGTGTAATATACCCATCTTGGGCCCTTTCAGTAATATATGTCCTCCATCCTGGTGTAATATACCCATCTTGAGCCCTTTCAGTAATATATGTCCCCCATCCTAATGTAATGTCCCCATTCTGACCTCTTCCAGGAATATATGTCCCCAATCCTGGTCCCATCCTGTAATGGTGCTCCCTGTTCTTCCAATGTTCTCTAATGTATAAAAACTGATTTAACTCACCTTCCTCCGCTCCCGCGACACACAGCGTCCTCTTCTATTGCCTGCGCAGAGGCTGGCAGCTGACTTCAGCATGCAAGTGACAGGCAGCGCATGACATCAATGCCATGCGCTGCCTGCATGCCGACATCAGCTGCCGGCGCTATGTATTGAAGTGCAGGGACTAGATGAGTCTCAGCACTGCAATACATTTCAGCTGAATGTGCGTCCAAGGACACATATCCAGCTGAAATAGGCAATGGTGTCAGCGGGCCCCCTTCCAGCATTGGTCCAGTTGCGGTTGTACACTCTGTGACCGCGATCGTTGCTCCCCTGATTGTATGTTCAAGTCCATCAGGGGGAATAAAAAAATGTTTTTTGTTTTTTTTTAAATACAAAAAAATATATAAAACTTTAAATCATCCCCGTTTTTCCAATTAAAAAAATAAGGAAATAAAAAAAACATGTGATATTGACACATAAAACTAACTCAAAAGTTAAACTGCATAAAGAAAAAACTATTGAATTGTATTTTATGAGCAATACACTTCCCCCCCAAAAATGCAAAAATAGGCAATCAAAATTTTGTATCTACCCCAAAATTGTATTTACAAAAATTATAGCTCGTCACACAAAAAATATCAAATCCTTACACGGCTTCATCTACAAAAAAATGTAAAAGTTATGGGTCTTGGAAAATGGCAACACAAACCAAATTTCTGTCTTTTTTAACCACTAAAACAATAAAAATATATATATATATATATATATATATATATATATATATATATGTTTGGTATAGCTGTTTATTGCACTGACCTGAAGAATCTTGTTGCCATTACTTCACAATGAACTCCATGAAAAGAAAGCCCCAAAAGCCCTGGCGGAATTGTGTTTTGTTTTCTTTATTATTTCAATCCACTTCGAATTTCTTCCCGTCATTCTGTACATTAAATAGTATATTTTGAAATAAATGATGTTGTTCAAAACTACAACTCGTCCTGCAAAAAAACATGCGAAAAAATAAAAATGTTATGACTTGTGGAAGAATAGGAAAAAAACACAAATGCCAAAAAGGAAAAATGTGGGTAAAACCTTCACTGAATGTGACCGTCCGTAAACCTATTTTTACTGCGATTTACTAAAATATGAAATTTATTTTTACATTTTAAGGTAGAGTTTTCAAAGGGAATTCTCGCTTTTTTGGACCATATGTTGGGGTACGTTTCAAGAAAAGAAAATATTATGATCACCTGGTGTTCCACTTAACCGGACAGCCCCCTGGCTCAGGCTATATGGCGACATGCAGTCACGCTTCTTTAGAACTATTGAAAAATACCAAAGAGGTCAATTGAAGCTCAGTTGTTCCCAACATATGGAGGCATCATTTGTCGGACAGTTCCATAGTACTGAGACATATGGAGACAATGTACAGTATAGGTGACACCGGCTCGGTGACTTCTGCTCTGCAGGACTCTTTATTTCAATGGTCACTATGTAATTGCTCATCTTTATACTCTTACATCTTTAGTCGGAGACTCTTAGTTGGAGACCATTGGTATAATAAGTCATGATGCTATAGAAATTAATACTATATAGGGAGACAATTATTTTGAATGCAATTCCTTTTGAAAAGTATTGGAAATAGAATTTATAGTGGGTTTATATTTCAATATTGCAGACTATAAATTGCACTTGTAGGGTTCGTCATGCACCAGTGCCCTCACGTCGCTCCATAGGACCTGCTCCATCACATTCCTCACATGATCTCATCCTATTTATAACCCAATTATAAGACAATTGAAAACCTTTTGACTCCAGCAGTGGAGCAGGAAGTCTAGCTCAGATCCTGCCTCGTCTCCCTATGACCTGGGGCCAGACAATTAGCTTCCACATTCCCCCACTTACCAGACCAAAGGGTCTTTATGGTGCAGTGTTGGTTTTCTGTGCTAGTCAAGCATACTAAACTCCTTCTCATACACTTGAAAATGGTTTCAAGAATGAAAAAAAAATGTAATTGTTTTGGAAAAAAATGTATTAAAAGATTTTTTTTTTGCATTTTTTTCATGGATTCAATTAATTATTTGGGTCTGCCCAATGATTGCACAAGGTCTCTACTGAGAAAAAAGTAGCCCTTACCATAGCTACACATTTGAGGCAGTCCCTTTAAAGGAATTGTACTTTGTTTCCACATTTCTGTTCTTTCATATGCAGTTATTGCACTGTAGCTGCCTATACTGACACATTGTCCATGTTCCCAACTCATCTGGATTAATATTAATCAGTCACTGACTTTCCTGAGGGCCATTCAGACATTTGTGAGTCACATACGTGTTCTGTGTTTTTCACAGATGGAGAAGAATAATTGGTGCGCACTCAGAGCTGGTGGGAGGTGTTGGCTGAACTGGGTGATTGTCCCAAAACGTAGTGGAAAAATAAAACTTGAACCCATTATAGTCTATGGGACTGTTCACATTTCTGTGTCTTTTTGCATCAAGTGATTCACATCAAAACATGGAAACTTGTATTTCTATGCAGTTGTCACGCTCAGGCCGGGAGAACCGCCGGCCAGTCCGAGCATTACAGTCCTAACTTGTAAAATTTGTAACTGATCCCGTCACATACCATATGTAATGTATAATCCCAGTGCCTTCCTATTTAGCTGATGTGCTGTTGAGACCCTTTCCCTGCTACCCGATCCCACATGCAACTGCTACCTCTGCCCCCTTAGAAGGGTTATCCGGCCTTGGGGTACATAGAGTGACTGCAGACTTGAGAATCCTGACAGCGCGCAGTGTGCATACTATCAGGATCCTCTGGTGCCGGCGGCTGGAGCTGGCCGGCGCAACTGCAAATATTAAATTTGCATACATACGGTCACATGCTGACTAGACGTGTGTGGGCTTGTTCAATACAAGTGCTTTGAGTGAGGCCGGACACGTCTAGTTGGAATGTGACTGACAGTATGCAAATCACATACTTGCTGTCACAAGACCGCCCGCTCCTGGCGCCAGCACCAGAGAATTCTGACATCGCATGGTGCATGCTGTGAGGATTCACAAGTACCTCAAGCCTGGACGACCCCTTTAAGGGTATGTGCCCACGATGCAGAAACGAAGCAGAAAATTTCTGCAGCGTTTCTGCATGTTCTTGGCAGTCAAAAACGCTTGTGGATTTTACACGCGTTTTTGACGTGTTTTTGCAGCGTTTTTGCAGCATTTTTACATGCGGATTTGACTTTCGTTTTTCAAATGCATTGGGACCTTAAATCCGCATGCAGAAACGCACAAATTATGGACATGCTGCGGATTTTTCCGCAAGGAAAATCCTCTGCAGAAAAATCCGCAGCATGGGCAAAGAACATGCGGATTGTCATTGGGGATCATGGGCCACGGATTACCAAGCGTTTTGCAAGCGTTTACGCTGCGGAAATTCCGCATCAAAAACGCTTGAAAAACGCAACGTGGGCACACAGCCTAAAGCTATATTTCTGAATATAAATGTATGCCAACCATCAGAGATGCCTAACATACCTAGTAAGTTACGCCAAAAAATAGGCCACATGTATCATCTAGATAAAATTTGCACCACCAATAGTATATTATTACTATAATAGTATATAATAATAATAATAATAATATGGTAATAATATAATATATAGCAATAATAGTAAATATAATAATAATAGTATATAATGATAGTAGAAATGTTGGAAAGAGATACATTTTTTTCACAAATTGATTGAAAAATAGCTAAAGATAATTTTTGGGAGGGAAACATTCCATGAAAAAAAAGTAGAAAAATTAAAAATCAACATAAAAGTAAGAGTAAAATCTAAAAGTATAATAATACAATACAGGGACTGTTTAATAGTAAAAAAAAAAAATTGAGCGCGAGAGAGAAAAACCTGCTGGGGCAGAATACTGGAACCCTCCAGAGCTGCCAGCAAAACCTAGTGGCAACTGTTCAGCAGATAGGGACATTGTCAGACAGGGAGGGGCAGATAGCGAGGGGGCATTGTTCTATTCCACACCAGTGGCCCTCTGCAAAACTCATCAGCCCTCTTCACTGGGGAAATGCACACACCAGACCTGTGAGGAGAGAGGTGCTGACAGCTCAGGAAGGAGAATGTGCTAGAAAAAACTATTTTGAAAAAAAAACAAAAAAAACTTTGAAACTTTTTTTTTTTTTTCCTTCACATTAGCCAGTAGTTGTGAGAAGTAGTTTTGCCAGGTGGGGTTGTAGTCACCATGGAGATGTTATGATGTCACGGTTGGGAAAGCATGTCAAGGCAGCAGGATCAACATGTTGCAGCGGTAGAAGGTCCCATAAGCTGCAAGCAGTTTTCAAGAAAGTACAGGAGGGAGATGGTGCCAGTATTTACCTGACAGAGTCAAAGGAGCCCAAGGGTTTACCCAGGATCTGACTGGATTGCGACGTTGCAGGACACCTTGCCACCCTCCGCCAGGTAACCGCAGACACCCCCTTTAATAAATAAGTCACCTATTGCAGTCAAGTCTTATCGGCTGCAGGTCAGTTCCTATTTGCAGAGCATAAAGCGAGTGTTAATATTGGATTTGTTTGTGCTAATAGCTTTTTAAATGCTTTCGAAAAGCGCAGATACAGCAGAGCCGGCTTTGTGGGACGCAACAGAGTTAAGTTCGTCATGTGGCGCAATTCTTGATAATACGGTTTTGCATAAGACGATAGTTAATCTTCAGCAGCTTTAAAGAGCAGCGTGCGGGTTAACGTGGTGAACATGTTATTGGGTCCTAAAATACACCTTTCTTTTATTTTGTGCGACGCCCTCTGGGATGGCGAACATAATCTTTGCACATGGGGGCAAAATAAATCATTGCAGCCTCGAAGGGTTAAATGATAAATTCACCCTCGCTACATCACTTATGAAGCATTTATCAATACGTGTGAAAATGTTACCGTAATGATTAAATGTATCACTGGGTGAAATGTGATCCATCTGCAGGGTCTGCATGTTCATACAGGCTGGTAATTTGCTGTAAAAGTGAAAACTGTCTACAGTTAGGCACATGCTGAGATGTAGCAGAGCTGAGTTTCTGCATACGGTAGTTAGTTACTTTTTTTTAACTAAAAAGAAAAAAAAATTGGAAACTGCTTGGCTACAAGTGGATATATGTGCACTGAGGTAGCAGAGCTGGGGTCACCGAGCTGAGCAAGCAGAGCTGGGGTCACCGAGCTGAGGAAGCAGAGCTGAGGAAGCAGAGTTGAGGAAGCAGAGCTGAGGTCGCTGAGCTGAGGTAGCAGAGCTGGGGTCACCGAGCTGAGGAAGCAGAGCTGAGGTCGCTGAGCTGAGGCAGCAGAGCTGAGGTAGCAGAGCTGAGTTACTGCATACGGTAGTTAGTAACTTTTTTTTAACTAAAAAGAAAAAAAATTGGAAACTGCTTGGCTACAAGTGGATATATGTGCACTGAGGTAGCAGAGCTGGGGTCACCGAGCTGAGGTAACAGAGCTGAGATCGCCGAGCTGAGGTAGCAGAGCTGAGGTCACCGAGCTGAGGTCGCCGAGCTGAGGAAGCAGAGCTGAGGTCGCCGAGCTGAGGAAACAGAGCTGAGGAAGCAGAGCTGAGGTAGCAGAGCTGAGGTAGCAGAGCTGGGGTCACCGAGCTGAGGAAGCAGAGCTGAGGAAGCAGAGCTGAGGTAGCAGAGCTGAGGTAGCAGAGCTGGGGTCACCGAGCTGAGGAAGCAGAGCTGAGATCGCCGAGCTGAGGTAGCCGAGCTGAGGTCACCGAGCTGAGGCAGCAGAGCTGAGGTAGCAGAGCTGAGGTACAGCTAGGATAGATGAAGCATTGGTTTAGTTACTATTAAAAATTCTGCACTGCTCTGCTACAATGGGCACCGATGTAGCAGAGCTGGTTTACTGTTGCAATAACTAGGATTAATTGTTTTATTAAAAGTGAAAATCATTAATCTACGCTGGGATTGACATTTGGCACAAGTCAGATAGATGCAGCACACAAATGACTGCACTTTCTTCACTTCTAAAGTTATCACAACTCCGCTCTGCTACAGCGCGGGCTGCACCAAATGTACTATAATGTGCGCCGGATGTTATACACATGTGGTTATGGGACTGAATGAAAAACACGAATTTGATGATTAGGTCGCGTTGACACGTTCAGTATTCGGTCAGTATTTTACATCAGGAACCAGGAGTGGAACAATCAGAGGAAAAGTAAAATAGAAACACGTCACCACTTCTGTATTTTTCATCCAACTACAGATGTAAAATACTGAACGTGTGAACGTGGCCTTAAGACCCGATACTTTTCTCTATTGAGTGTATATGACAGTAACGGTCTGAGGCAGTGTGCGCTGCACGTCCATTATTCTGCCTCACTACTTTATGGTGATTTATGTGCCGTAACCGATTTTTCCAGCGTTGGAATATCTGCTGTAGTTTATGGTGATACTTGTTGAGTGCTTTACATTGTTTTGTATCCGTAAAATAGCAGTGATGTGTAAAGGCTGATATCGATGGGTTCTGACGACGGCCCAATGTGTATGGGGGGCGCCGGCCAACGGATGGTTGGGAGAGATGTGGATCGCACATGTCTGATTTCGGACTCCCGAACGCATTTCTGTCCCGGAGATGGTAGACAGCGGCTTTCCCATAGAGAGCACAAGAGCGCTCAGCCGAACCAGCGCTCCTATGTATGGGACTGTCGGCTGTGACAGCTGCCGGCCGAAGCATCGCTCAGCCCGACAGCCATCTAATGTCTATGGCCGACTTTAATGTCCCCAATGCAGGACATTTATATGGATTTTTTTTACTTTAACACTCAGGTTATATATTTTTCTCACCATGTCTTTGCTAAAAATCTGCAAGCCGTGGAAAGTCTGTAGGATTCGGAGGGTGAGGTTGGGGTGATGCATGTAATAATCAGGATGTGAACAATGCAGGAATCATCGCTTCAGGCCTGGTCTGTGATTACTGCGAAATTAGAAGAATAAAATCTGGCTCCTCCACCCCTCCTCCGGGTAACGCTGCTATCAGGTCAGATTCACACACAACTGTATCTGATGCGTCTTTGAGACAAATACAGGAGCTGATACAAAGATAACAGTATTAGGTTGTGTTCATTATTCATTATCTTTCTATTCTGGTTATTTTTTATGACCATGCTTTTTCTCGCAGGAGTGGTCCCATGAAAGTCAGTGGAGTCGATCAGTGACTATTTGTGCCCGATCATAGTGCGGTTTCTACTATATACAGAAGCCATGATGTAAGGACTCATGCAGACGACCGTTTTATTCGGACGAGATCTATCCGTGGTTTTGATGGTCAGCACTCGTACCTATGTTATTCTATGGGGCTGTGCACATGTCCGATTATTAATTACAGCATGCACGATTTGCCTCCAAGAATCGGATGGCACTCGCCCATTCATGTCTACGGGTCCGTGAAAGAAATCAGACCGCCCTTGGATGACACTTTCATGGACTGACATAATGGAGATGGTGGAGAAACTTTTTTTTTTTCTCCACCTCCAAGAAAATTGTATCACACTCTGAAGGCCATGGCCCCACTGTCAGTATTTGGTCAGTATTTTTTCTCAGGAGTGGGAGACAAAACCAGGTGAGGAACAATCAGAGAAAAGGTCTAATAGAAACAAGTCACCAATTCTGCATTTATCACCCACTCCTGGTTTTGGCTCCCACTCCTGAGAAAAAATACTGACCGAATACTGACCGAATACTGATAGTGGGGCCATGGCCGAATACTGATTTTCTTGGATGGAGAGAGAACATTCTTCTACCCCCAACCTGAGCTTGAGCACAGACCCGGACCACATATTTATGTCTTTGGCTGCAGACTGGCGGTTCTTCCCTTCTGTCATTTGTGTATCTACTGTATAAAAAAGTACAAAATGTTCCTACCAGTGTAGTGCAAGAAATACTAACACTTCTTATGGGGACAGAAAGTGTAATGCAGAGAAGATGCATTTCAGCCCTCTCGTGTATCTAGCTGTATGTCCGAACCCTGCGTGGTGCACGGAGTCCTTCTCGTTCTGCATCCAGGTATCTCTGTATGGTGCTTCTCTAATCTATAATACGACATGCCATGAAAATAATTTTTTTCCTTGATTTATTCGTATAAAATCAGAGGTAGGTATTGTATAGACTGACAGCAGGCTAATGACATCAAATGACCGGCTTCTACAAACCCTAAAACCCCCATTAGACCACATCTGTAGCTGCTAACTTCTGTTTAAAAAATAAATCCCAGAACATAAACTTTGTTCATCTCTATATTATTTGTAGCCTTAAAGAGGTCGTCCACTACTTTCACATTGATGCCCTATCCACAGGATAGGGCATCAATGCATGATCGGCCGGGGTCCCGCACCCGCCACCCCCGCTGATCAGCTGTTATCAGTGCCGGCGGCCGGAAGTGCTTACCTGCTTGGCCGTCAAGTTGTAGTGGCCGGCGCTTGTTACTGCACATCTGCCTCCTATTCAATTCAATGGGAGGTGGATGTACAGTACCCCGCAGCAGCCACTACAGATGAACGGCAAAGCCCCGCAGGCAAGGACTTCCGGCGGGCAGCTGCCACCGATAACATCTGCTCGGTGGGGGCGCCGGGTGCGGGACCCCGGCCATCATAAATTGATGCCCTATCCTATGAATAGGGCATCAATGTGAAAGTAGTGGACAACGTCTTTAAGGCCATTTGCCATTACATCTTGCACCTTTTTTTAATTCTGTATTTGCTGTTGCTACTTTTAGGTGTATAGGGCATTTTCTATAGTGTGACTCCTCTAACTGTAAAGATCCCTTTCCAATAGTGATGTGTGAATCAACTTTTTTTCTCCCACATTTAAGTAATTGTACAATTCTTTTCTGAAATCAGTGCAGAACCAACACTAACCCCAACTCTTAAGCGACATTAATCAATCTATCTATCTATCTATCTATCTATCTATCTATCTGTCCCATATCTATCTATCTATCTATCTATCTATCTATCTATCTATCTACCTATCTATCTATCTATCTATCTGTCCCATATCTATCTATCTATCTATCTATCTATCCCATATCTATCTATCTATCTATTTATCTATCCCATATCTATCTATCTATCTATCTATCTAAATAGAAAAAAATCAGGCAGCACTCCAGTTCAAGGAAAAATTGTGGACTTTAATCCAGCACCAAGTGGTGCAATGTTTCGACCTCACAACAAGGTCTCTGTCCAGCACAATTTTTCCTTGAACTGGAGTGCTGCCTGATTTTTTCCAGTTATATATTTTGCATTGGACAACCGCAGTACTCAGGAAGTATTGCACCCAAAATCTGCTCAAGTTTGTGCTGCTATCTGTTTTTTTCTATTTATCTATCTGTCTATCTATCTATCTATCTATCTATCTATCTATCTATCTATCTATCTATCTATCTATCTATCTATCTATACAGATCCTCACCTGAGACGACAGATATTCGAATAAACCTCTTAAGCCAAACATACACATTACATGGCTATCGGCTGAACGATGCTTCGGCTGGTCGCTCCGCGAGCTGCTATCTCTGCTCTCCATTTATTCCATGGCGCTTTACATGTGAGTATGGGGGGCCTTTATTTAGAGGGCATGTCTTTATTTAGAATTTTTATTTTGGGAGGGATAATCACTAAGACTTTATTAGACATTAATACATTACTTACCAACAACTAGAATGCAAAATTCTGGACACTCAAGTCCCACTCCTAGGATCCCCTCCCCCACCCTACCAAACCCCCCCCCCCCACACACACACACAAAACAGCCACTTTAGGGTGTAGTTTTGACAAATTCTAACTTTTTTAAAGGTCCAGTTCCCAAGATTTTTCCAGCCGATTTGGGATTGCGGCCAAGCGTGGAGGTGTATGTGTGGTGCATTTCTCAATCTATACCTCTGATGTTTGCAAAAAAGTGTCCTTTTCTCCCTTCAGTGTACGGTATAGGAAAGCGTGGTGTACTATTATTTTATGTTCAGAGAGAAATAGTAAGAAAAAAAAAAAAAAAAAAAGTATACCGCACTATATATCTTTTTTTTCCCATGGTCGTCGTACGCCGGGAGGTGGACACCGGGGGATCCTCTTGGTGTAAACCTCTGACGTAGACTCCGGTGGGACTCTTGAGATTCTTACTATTCTGCTTATGCATTTATATAAAAAAAAAAGCCCCTGGAGTAAAATAACTCTGCTCTGGAAGCTGATGATCACAGATGTACGGCTGATGCTGATAAACGTCCTTTAAGACTATAGATACAGAAGACAAGTTCTATCATGTGTGGTATGAAGACCAGTCCATTTTCTCATCTTACACTTTGTCTAATGATCTAGCGATACATCACATGGCGAATTATAAATGCGTATAAACAAGCTGAAAGCTTTTCTTCTTTGGAGGACGGCAGGACGTTATATCATCTCAAAAATAGCAGATAACAACAGCCGCGCGGCACGGACATTGTGATCATTAAAGGGCATTTCCCCAAATAATGATTGGGAAATATGCGACCTTGAAGTGTCCCCATGTGTATTATATTCAGTTATCTTTGTCTTGTAACCAGTGGCGTAACTAGAGTCCGATGCAAAATTTGTAGAAGGTGATATTGACGCGTCCAGGGGATGGGGACGACTCGGCGACCTGGCCTTGTTGTTGTTGCCTGACCTTGGGGGATGTCGCGGTGGTCAGCTCCCGGGCCCGTACCCTGGGGTCACTCTTAAAAGAAGGGGAAGTTATATGGGATAGGGGAATGTTCGTGACGCCACCTGTGGTGTCTGGTGAGGATCACCAGCGCTGCGACAGTCCTCTGAGGCCGGTGTTCAGGCAGCTTAGTTGGTGCAGCTCCCCACAGGTGGAGCGGGGCCTCAGGGCAGCGTAAGTGTAGGGGATGCAGGACTGAGGGGACCCAGCCAGGTCAGAGGAAGGATAGGCACACACACGACAGTTCACTTCAGTACCTTTACTGGTGGTGTTTCAGGCACGATCCAGGGCACTTTAGGGTGAAGGGTGCATATCAGGACTCTCCCCAGTGAGCGGGTGTGGAGCCTCCTGTCCTTGCCTTTCCTCGATAAGTTTCTGACCTGCCTGAAGCTAGGCCTAACTTGGTCTCTGTCTTGCACCTGCTGACCTGGTGGTAGGGCCTTCTGTTGGAGTTCACACTCCCTGGTCCTTGGGGCCTCCGTGACTCCTGACCCTGGTACTTAATCAGCTTTTGGTGTTCCTGGGACATATAGTTCGCCAGGGGTTCCGGTTGTTTCTGCTCGGTGTAAGGAATCCCTGCAGACGCGGACCCGGTGTCCGGTATATGTTCTTGGGGTGAGCGGGTAAAGCTCCTCTGCCCCCTATGTTACTCTCCTTCCACTCACCTTCGGCCTCGCTCGGGGCCCTCACTAGGCTTCACACTGCAGCAGGCACACTGCACTTCACCGCTCTTTTGGCGTCGGCACGCCTTGGCTCACTAATCTGAGCTCTCTGAGTCTGAACTCTCTCTAGAGGAACTGGAACTAGCTCTGTCCCCTGAGGAAACTGTTCTCTAGACTGCCTGCCTAATTCCACCCTCCAGTATATATATCCCTATCCGGGCTCCCTCTGGTGGTCTGAGGTGGTAGGGTGGAGGTGTGTGAATGCTATGAGGGCCTCTTGTGGAGACATCCATCCATGCACCCCTCTGGGATTTGTGGCACCAATGCGCAGCAGGGCGCCACAATATAATAATATATTAACAAATACCTCCAATTAGAAATGTAGTATAGTTCTTCTAATTAGCTATGTCGCTTACCCCATGTGCAGGGCATTGCAGTAGCTTAGGTATCCATGGCTATGACTACGAGCAACTAACTGTCACTATATCAGTGGTCGTAACCTTGGATACGTAAGCTTCTGAAATGCCTGCACATGGGATAAGCGACATAGCTAATTAAAAGAACTATACTACATTTGTAATTGCTTGTATTTGCTAATATTATTATTATTTCACCTTCTACATATTGGGATACCCCTTTAAAGTCAATACATACACCTTAACCCTATGTTGTATCCTGAGATGTGCGTATTTTTTTTACACTGTAGGGATAATTTCTAAAAAGTAATTTAACCTAATAGTACATTTTTGTGGTGTAGGAATAATCTGGCAACAGTGCTAACCACCAAACCACCATGCCCTAAGGCCCCTCATACCAACTGAATGCTGTATTATAGAGCATTTCTGTGTCTTCAAGAGTTATTCTCAAAATATTTTCTTATGGATGGGGGATCACTGATGTACAACTGCTGGGATACTCCACCCCTTCCCCCCCCCAATTGGGTGCACTGGCATCCAGGCTCTGCAGAGCCCCGTCTAGATTGGAGCAGAGGTGCAGTCAGCTTTCTCTGGCAGTCCCATAGACAATGAATGAATGGAGTGGAGTACAGGAATGCGTTCCTACTGTCCATGAAAGTCAGGGCGCTACGGAGTCCAGGTTCTAGAGACCTGATCTTGGGATTGCGAGGGGTCTCAGTAATTTATGGATAGGAGATAATTTGTTATTTTGGGAATAACCCTTTTAAGAGGCACTATACTATGGACACAGCCTAAAGCCCTGTAACCCATTTAAAAGAGGGTAAACTGCTTATAGAGTTCCTATAGGGGACCTAGCCCCTATAAAACCCATACCTACACTATAGTTTTCCATTCTTGAATTGTACAGAATAATGGTTTTATTGCTAATGAGGGCGCCTTGGTGCACCCTTGGCATGGCTAAGGACTCAGTGCAGCATTTCACCCCCACAATCAACATGTCATGCACCTTCCCTTAGCTTGATTGACAGCATTTCCAGGTCCTGCACACCTGCACTGATACTGCAGAAACTCAGCAGGTGTCACGTAAGGTGAGGGAAAGACTAAGTGCACAACAACGGGAAGAGGGGGAGGGGAAGTCCTAAAACAAGGGAAAGGGGGAGTGGAGACCCCTAAGCAGATCTGACAACACTCTAACTCCCCTAACATCCCTAAATAGGTTCCGCACCTATCGCCGAGCAGGAAACCTGATCCCTGACTGCCCCTAGCAATAGGCCCTAGATAGGGAGGGGACGAGGTGAGCACTAGTCAGTCCCCACTGCAACTAAAGACAAACAGGTAAACAGACAAGGGAAAACACTTAGCTTCAGAAGACACCAGAGAGATCACACCAACTATCCTCCAAGGGAACTCCAAGAAGACACTAGCCAACTATAGGAAAATAGAACTATCACCGGTGACTCTCTGGAGAGACTGAAGGTTATGTCAGCAGCAGAAGGTGGAGGTCACTGCTAGGATATCACTACACTACAGAGATGAAAAGATCAAGAAAATGCCTGCAGAGCCAAGCGCAGTGACCTTCTATAGCTGGATCCAGAACGACTGTCTGTCACACCTGACACACCCGTGACAGCAGGAACTTGCACACACTGTGTCAGTCCTGACACACTCTCATCCCTGTCTTGTGCCTGCTTACAGAAAGAAGAGAGGGATGAAAGCACGAAGACAGTGACACTGTGTGTGTGCTCACTCCCTGGGCTCCTGCAAGGCCAGTGCGGATGTGCAGATTTGGGGATTATATAAGACAATGCTTGTTTTGGGCAAGCAAATGCTGAAAGCAATCTAAGGGGAGGTGCACGGCATGTTGTTTGTGGGGATGTAAGGGTGCACTGTGCCCTTGGCCACACCAAGGGTGCACCAAGCAGCCCTAATTTGCATAGACAATTAAAATGTTTTTCTGTACAATTTAAGAAGGGAAATCGTATTAATTTTATGGGGGCTGTCACTTGTAGGACTATATAAGTAGTTTAAATTGAATTTTCTGGGTGGTAGACTCCCTTTAAGGAGTGATTTCCTATGCCACCTTTCAGGCCTAGCCGTGTACATGAGACCTAAGAACACGACTTTGCAGGATCTACGCATCCACCTCTTCAATTGGCACTTCAACACACATAATGGAGCATTGGAGTCGGTCCTGGGAATGATTCTCACCTCCGAGAACATTTTGTTACGGTTATTTCTATATATTTTGTCATTATAAAATTCTGGACACTTACAGTTTTCTACATCTGAAATCTTTCGATACAAGATGAAACCATTTTAGTACAATATGAAGGTTCTGTCATTTGTGATTGCATGGAAAACCCAGAATGCTTTGCACATTTTATTACTTTGAAAATCTCCATAGGGCGCACATAGACCAAACTCTGGACTCATTGGCCGCACAGCCTGCAGCGGACCTCTGTCACCTTGTCCCTGCAGCTTTTCTTGTACTTCTCTGTACGCTCCACATTAATTGAAAGGTAGGCGCCATCATTGATCCTCATACCCCCGTCACATCTAGGCCTACGTAACAAAATATATTCCCACCTTTTCCTAGTACCTTATATGAATTAATTTATTCTCTAAGGCCCTTTTCACATTGCGTTTTGCAGTGTGTGTCGGAAGTATACATTTGATTGTCAGGTGTAAACATCTGTCAAAATCCTCCGAAGGAAGACACCTTATTTTTTCTACCAAGAACCATTTGGATATTTATAACATCATTCGCAGCCATACAAAATTATCAGGTTAAAAATGATCCTGCTATATATAGTCAAACATTTAATTAACTCACCCCTAATGTGATGGCTGGAGCAGCTTCTCTTTGGTGCGGCTGTGATGTTAGGTGGTATTGATGATGTTACTACTCCCAACTGCTTTTCCAGAATTGCATCAGTTTGGAGCACAGATGACTCTCTGTGATAAGTTTTGTAAAGAACTTGCAGCAGTAAGTTTTTCAGAACACAGATGTATATTACACTGCAGGTCTCCTCACAATGGGAAATCCATCACTGCTCACGTTACATACAACTCAAGCAGCGGGAGGTCTGCTGTATACATCACATAGGAGACATAGAGACTGCTGTATATACATCACATAGGAGACGCAGACTGCTGTATATACATCACGAGGAGACACTGAGACTGCTGTATATACATCACATAGGAGACACAGAGACTGCTGTCTATACATCACATAGGAGACGCTGAGACTCCTGTACATACATCACTTAGGATAGGTGATTACGACAAGTGAATACATCACAAGGAGCAGGGTGGGAACACATAGCACACTAACTCCACCCACAGATAATGTCCTGATGCTGGCACTGCCAAATTATGTATGTCAGGGGTTGTCATCGTGATGTCAGCACTGCAGACAATACCAGACAGCAGAGCAGCGTTGGACTCAGCACTGGACCCTAGGAAGGTGAGTAAAGTTCAGTTTCTTATTTAAAAAAAAACAAAACAACAACCTGCTATGATGGTCAGAGGTTTACTGAAACCAGAAAACCCTTTAATCGCTTTGCAGCATTAGACATAGTATTTAGTATGTTGGCTGTGGTAGTATGGAATTTGCTCTCTATGCCGGTTCTGTTATCGCCGTAATAGTATCGACCTGAAGAATCATGTTGCCAAAATCTCTGCTAGAAAGCTTTGTGTGAATGAAGCCTGAACAACATGTGGAATTCCATCAGTGAAGCGATGGGTGGAAGGGCTCAGGTCGGAGGATCTTGGCTTTTTGTGTGTACACAGGTCTTGTAGAGGTGATACATTGGAGTAACTCGCTGTCATCAAGGACTGAAAAGAAATCAGTGAACTAGAGAAATAATCCCGCTCCTTATTTACCTCTATCACCCACTCAGTCTAGGCAAACAGCCATAAAAGTCATGTCTGCTAGTAATCCCGTAAAGAAAAGGAGCAGTTAAGCCGATCATAGACGGACAGATAATAACAGAGAAAATCTTATGATTGCTATGGGTGATTCTGTCCATATGAGTAATTAAGGTGTTCCTATCATACCTATGTGTACGGAGAAGAGGTAGGAAATCTCATGGACTATGACCAACTTCACACATAGGGAGTAGGGAAGGCTCATAAGTGTTGGTTCCAACACCTATTGGGCATCATGTGTTTTCCCCATAGAAGTGAATTAGAGAGGTGGCAGTGCTTGCATGGGCGTTGCCGAAAGATTTGTTCTAAAATTCTCTTGATTCTCTATTCAAGACATCCGCCATGATATTGTCACGCGTGTGTCAGGTGTGACAGACAGTCGCTCTGGATCCGGCTGTAGAAGGTCACTGCGCTTGGCATTGTAGACGCCTTCTTGATCCTCTCATCTCTGTAATATAGTTATACCCTTCTTCCTTTAGGACCCAGCAGCAACCTCCACCTTCTGATGCTGATTGACATACCCTTGCTTGTTAGTTAAAAACTCTCAGTTTCTCCAGAGAGTCGCCGGTGATAGTTCTATGTAGCTCTGTGCAGGCTTGGAGCATTAGCAGTTGGCTAGTCTCATCTTTGGTGCCCTTGGAGGACAGTTGGCGTTATCTCTTTGGTGGCTGCTCAAGCTAAGTGTATCCCCTTTGTTTGTTTACCTTGTTGTCTTTAGTTTGTAGTGGGGCCTGACTAGTGCTCACCTCGTCCCTTCCCTTTCTAGGGCCTAGCTCTAGGGACATTCAGGGTTTAGGTTCCTGCTCGGCGATAGGTGCAGAACCTATATAGGGATGATAGGGTAGGCAGGGTGATATTAGATCTGCCTAAGGGTCTCCACTCCCTTTCCCTAGTTGTTGGGCTCCCTTCCCCCTCTTCCTGTCGTTGTACACTTATTCATTACCTCACCTTGCATGACAGATATGCCTTGACCCCCTAGGTGAGGAACCCAGATGTGTTGCCCAGCCTTACCAGGCATTTATAATGTATCTTCTGGATACTTCAAATACTGTATGTTGAAGATGGAGATGTTTTCAGACATGCCATTTGCTAATAGGTCCAATATTTAAGGGGCCCATTTAAACCCAAACATAAAGCGCAAAGGGGCTTTTTTTTGCATAAAGAATATATTACTATGCGTGCAACACATATAAAATGTAGCAGAAGCCTGAGTACAGGTCTATTTTAGCTCATTGATATGACAATATACTGTATGTTAAAAATTAGAAAACATGTTTACAATGGGTGTCCTTATGTTTTTTAAGTGACTGTAAATCTTAGCATTACCCAGGAAATTCCAGATCATCGTGTTGCCAAACAGGTTTTACAATTGTGCAAGTTCTTTAGAAACCTGAAATGTGATTGCAGATAGCAAGAAATCAGTAGATTACCCATTCAGTCTGTTTTCTTGTTGATTTATCATTTATTCTTTTCCCAATTCATAACTATTTTGAAAAAAGTTTTCCTCCAACTTTTACAACTCAGTGATATTTCATATGCGTTTGATGCTTGGAGGTTTTTGGGATACCTATCAATAATGACAATGACACCAGATCCTATTCCTGGTGCAGAAGTTTAGAAATAGCTTCTCCAAAGAGGTAGATTGCAGGGTTTCAAGTGCCACCAATTGGAGGTAGCAATCCCGGGGATCAATATTTTATCTTTAATGGCAATGTATTATCCACAAGTGACCTATTATTTAAATAAAGGAGGTTTTTGCGTTAAATGTATTTTATAAAAATTTTGCCTTTCTTCCCATATATCACAATCTTCATTAGAGATAAAAATTAGAAATCTTGTATTTTTTACACTTTTAAACTGTAACATAATATTGTTTCAGGAAATTTACATGCACATTAGCAGTAATAGATTGACTCCACCCCTATCTTTTGTATTGAAGCATCTAATGAGCGTGTGCTAAGCTCATTGTGAAGGGAGGGGGAGCAGGTCAGCTGTGACATCACCTATTGTGATTGGTGAATCCTGGATTATTAGCTGTGAATAGAGAGGTGTTGGCTATCATTGTAATCCTGCCTCTGATGATAAGGAGCCTGCTGAAAACTCTTCCTGAAAAGGAAGTATAAGTCTAAAATTGTTTAAAAAAATTCATGCAACAAACTTGATTTAAAGAATTTTCATTTTCTGACAACACATTCCCTTTAAAGGGCCACATGACTTGACATAAAGCCAAATTAGTCTTCTTCAAAAGGGACAAACATCTCTTTAGGAGTAGAATGAATGGAGCTTTGGTCATTCTTCCAAACTACCACTTCATTTACTGTCTATGGATCTGACAGATATAGCTGAGTGCAGCGCACGGCTCTGCGGTATTGCACATGTGCCCAGGGCTCCACTCATTCTTCTCCAAAATTTGGGCTCAGGACTTTGAGATAGTGATTGGAAGACTGTGCATTTTACCATTTAAAGAAGCACGCCCATCAAAGTTTTCATCCTCTTAATATATTGCAGCATCTTGTGATATATTTGCTCACATGATTCATTGCATAATTCAGCTTCATTATTACAGCAGCTTTGCACGATTGGTCTTTGTCCTCCATAACTTTGTGGATTTTTTTTGTCTGTTTATGGGTTATATTCTCTTTATTAATTTTCCTTTAGGCTATGCTCACACATCATGTTTTTTTTCAGCTTTTTTTTATGCTTTTTTATGCTAATTTTCAGCTGCTTTTTGCAGTACCAGCAAAATCTATGAGATTCCAGAATTCGCTGTTCACACATCATGGGTTTTTTTTGTTCAAGATTTTGTGCCTTGCATTTTTTTTTTTGGAAAACAGAGCATGTCACTTCTTGCAGCATTTTTTCAGCCTTTTTTTCACCCATAGAAAGTAATGGGTGGTGAAAAAAATGCTGAAAAAAATGCATCAAAATTTGTTTCAGCGTTTTATCAGCGTTTTTGATGCCAAAACAGAATGGGGTTCTTTTTTTTCACAGAACTTTATGTACATGCATAAAAAGAGACAGAAGGACAGTGAAAAAAACGCTGAAAAAATGCACCAAAACTGCAAGAAAAATATTGCAGCAAACCTCCCTTGAGAGATCAGGTTTTGCTGCAGATTTGTGACGCAAAAAAAACCCATGATGTGTGAACATAGCCTAAATGTTATCATAGCACATGTGCACTTTATTTCCACAACTCAGGCCTGACATCATTGTTTGACTTAACCAATTGTGCTTGTGATATTAGATCATTTATGCTTTTTGTTTTTCCCTTGATGCACATTTGCTATGCTCATGGTTATTTTGACTTTTTGCTATACCTCTAGAACACAAAATCTATCATTCTTGTGTATTTTCATTCAGTGTGTCAATTAGGAAGTAGGGTTAATTGTGACTCTATTATGGGTTGTCTGTTAGGTATTACAGGGCCTTTGGGCTTTTTAATTGTTTTTAATTGTAGTGTGTTAATTTTTTGTGATAAATTTTCATGATTGCTTTGGGATCCCTGTTTTTGTGTATCTTCTTTTTCTACTTACCTCTTAATATATTGCAGTCATCATATTATATAGCACTTACAATTGCTCATTTTGTCTTTCTACCCAGTTAATTCTTCTCTTTTCTCTGTTCTATGCAGAAACAAGAAGTCTCTTTTTCATGCAAAAATCCTCCCCCCTAACCAATTTCTGACCCAGCTGATCCCTCCTTCCTCCTGCCAGGGACTTTTGCAGTAACATATGTCTTATGCAGGGAAAATTGACCTCTTCATTCTACATAGAGCTTAGAAGGATTCAGCTAGGCATAGACCTAATGGAAAATAAGAGAATTAGCTGGGTAGAAGGGCAAACTGAGCAATTGTAAGTACACAGTGATATATAATATAATGATTACAATATATTAAGAGGATAAAAACTTTGATGGGAGGAGGAAGAGGAGGAGGAGTGCTTCTTTAAACAGAGCACAAATTTTTATCAGTGCAGTGGAGATGAGTTTATAATTTGCCACAACTCAACTTTAATACTAATGATAATTGATAGCGATTTCTATATAATCCCACACACGATTTATCAGGGATTATGATGGATGATGTGACTTTTCTCTATTATTTGCATTATTTCTTGCTTCCTGTTTTTGTTTGACAAAAGATAGATTTGGCATCTGCTTTTCAGGCGCCCACATTGACAAAGTGTTAAAAACAGCTCAGTACTAGAAAGTGGTAACAAACTGTGTTCTCATCAGGACCGGAGTGTTAGACACATGACCGCTATTTAAAGGGGTTTTCTAATATAATGTCTGAGACTCCTATTAATCCAGAGACTGGAGGCAATCATTTTTCACTGCAATTTCACCCTTTGCAAGGCATCAGTGACAAATCCGCATGGCACACGTACAGATTTTGTTGCGGAATTGAATGCTGATTTTACACAAGAATCCACAGCTGAATTTGAATGTGATCCTTCAAATCATTACTGCGAGATTCTGCCGTCATTCCCACCATGGAGGACATGCTGGACATACAGTCCTTACACCCAAAAGGCCCCTTAAAATACTAGTATTGTAAATGACTGGTAATGGTTTGAGAGTTATGATTCTTTGAAGCCCAGGAACTTCAAATTACTATTGTGAACAAAATCTCTTTCTCTGATGAACTACAAGTCTAAGCATTTCTGTGCTGTGACCATTAGTAGTGATTTAGTAGCAATCCTCCTGTGAGAAAAACAGTACTACTTTCTCGAGTGAACTACAGTTCTCTGCATTTGTACGCACTATGTTCTCCCGCATTGTTTCCTTCATTAAACCATAAGCCCAGAATCTGAGGAATTCCTCAATTGAGACCCCCTCCATGACCCAAAGATTTGGTCACGAGGCCTAAGACCATCAAATGATTGACATATAACTGTTTAAAGGCAAAACAGTTTATCAAAAAGTTACTTCTAACATTGCAAGTTATCAACTATCCATAGTACAGGGGATAACTTACTGACCGATGGAGATCTGACCGCTGGGCGCCAAACGATCCTAATAACCGGAATCTGAAATGCCATATTTGGCATTCATTGTCTATGGAAGATAACCTGACTGTACAGCTCTCGGCCATTTCAAGCATGTAGTGAAGGGCGAGCGTGTACTACTCTAGTCCTTTCAAGACAGGCTGGTTCCTGAGTTCCATAACCCTATTCTTGGGATTTCTGGGGGTCTCAGCTGTTGGACCCCAGGAGGTTAGCATTTTATTCCCTATCCTCTACATTGGGGATAGCGTGCAATTTTGGAAATAACCCTTTAATGGAGGATTTCGCACCTCAAATTATTTATGTGCACATGTAGCTCTTTACGAGACCAGTCCAACAATACCTTTACATGGCCGGTCCGCTCCTCCGTTACTGAGAAATCAGCGTTTGAATTTATTTGCAAATGAAGCTGAAGAACTATGGTACATCTGAAGCCTCTGTCATTCCAGCTCTATTCCCCACTCAGAGCTGCCTCCTCCTGCTTGACTGATGGCCTCTGTGCTGTGTGACTTGAGGCAAAGGAGCAGTCAGTCAAGCAAGAGGAGGCAGCACTGAGCGGGGAATAGAGCTGGAGTGACACAGGCTTCAGATCTACCACAGGTCTTCAGCAGTGGTGTAACTAGAGTTTGATGGACCCCAGATGCACCCTCCATCCTGGTATATATGTCCCTCACCCTGGGCCCCATCCTGGGGTGTGTGTATGTGTGTGTATATATATATATATATCTCCCATCCTGGTATATGTCCCCTGTTCTGCCGCTATTCTTTAATGCATAGAAAAAAATAAACCATTATACTCACCAGGGGCGTACATACAAGTCATGGGGCCCCATAGCAGTAGTATAATGCATCAACATAGTCCTCCATATAGTATAATGCACCCCTATAGTCCTCCATACAGTATAATGCACTCCCCATAATCCTCCATATAGTATAATGCATCCCAAAGTCCCCCATATAACATACTGCACCGCCCATAGTCCTTTATATAGTATAATGCATCCCATAGTCCTCTATATAGTATAATGCACCAACATAGTCCTCTATATAGTATAATGCACCCCCATAGTCCTCCATACAGTATAATGCATTTCCCATAGTCCTCCATATAGTATAATGCATCCCAAAGTCCTCCATATAATATACTGCACAGCCCATAGTGCTTCATATAGTATAATGCATTCCATAGTCACCCATAAAGTATAATGCACAGCTCATAGTCATAGGTGTAGTATAATGCACCTCATTGTCATCCATAGTAGTATAATGCACTCCCATTGTCATCCATAAATGGATAAAAATCCCTCAAACAAGAATTGAAAGATTCTTAACTGGCTAGTGACTGCAAAAAGCATTCAGAAACTATGACACTTTCAAAAGGGGGCGCTACTAGGTACTAACCATGCAGGGTTCCCAAACTTTTGCATTGGCCCATTCTCCTTTTTTAATTTTTAAAATGTAAAAGATGATAATATATATACACTGCTCAAAAAATAAAGGGAACACTTAAACAACAGAATATAACTCCAAGTAAATCAACTTCTGTGAAATCAAACTGTCCACTTAGGAAGCAACACTGATTGACAATCAATTTCACATGCTGTTGTGCAAATGGAATAGACAATAGATGGAAATTATTGGCAATTATCAAGACACCCTCAATAAAGGAGTGGTTTTACAGGTGGTTTTACAGGTGGGGACCACATACCACATCTCAGTACCAATGCTTTTTGGCTAATGTTTTGGTCACGTGGTAGCATGAGACGGACTCTACAACCCACAGAAGTTGCTCAGGTAGTGCAGCTCATCCAGGATGGC
Source organism: Phyllobates terribilis (assembly GCF_046119375.1). Classification (NCBI taxonomy): domain Eukaryota; kingdom Metazoa; phylum Chordata; class Amphibia; order Anura; family Dendrobatidae; genus Phyllobates; species Phyllobates terribilis. The sequence goes on from NW_027362764.1 coordinate 76,765,724, forward strand.
ACATCAATGCAAGCTGTGGCAAGAAGGTTTGCTGTGTCTGTCAGTGTAGTGTCCAGAGGCTGGAGGCGCTACCAGGAGACAGGCCAGTACACCAGGAGACATGGAGGGCGCCATAGGAGGGCAACAACCCAGCAGCAGGACCGCTACCTCCTGCAAGGAGGAACAGGAGGGGCACTGCCAGAGCCCTGCAAAATGACATCCAACAGGCCACAAATGTGCATGTGTCTGCACAAACGGTTAAAAACCGACTCCATGAGGGTGGTATGAGGGCCCGACGTCCACAGATGGGGGTTGTGCTCACAGCCCAACACTGTGCAGGACGCTTTGCATTTGCCACAGAACACCAGGATTGGCAAAATTGCCACTGGCGCCCTGTGCTCTTCACAGATGAAAGCAGGTTCACACTGAGCACATGTGACAGAGTCTGGAGACGCCGTGGAGAGCGATCTGCTGCCTGCAACATCCTTCATCATGACCGGTTTGGCAGTGGGTCAGTAATGGTGTGGGGTGGCATTTCTTTGGAGGGCTGCACAGCCCTCCATGTGCTCGCTAGAGGTAACCTGACTGCCATTAGGTACCGAGATGAGATCCTCAGACCTCTTGTGAGACCATATGCTGGTGCAGTTGGCCCTGGGTTGCTCCTAATGTAGGACAATGCCAGACCTCATGTGGCTGGAGTGTGTCAGCAGTTCCTGCAAGATGAAGGCATTGAATCTATGGACTGGCCCGTCCGTTCCACAGACCTGAATCCGATTGATCACATCTGGGACATCATGTCTCGCTCCATCCACCAACGTCGCGTTGCACCACAGACTATCCAGGAGTTGGCGGATGCTTTAGTCCCGGTCTGGGAGGAGATCCCACAGGAGACCATCCGCAACCTCATCAGGAGCATGCCCAGGCGTTGTAGGGAGGTCATACAGGCACGTGGAGGCCACACACAATACTGAGCCTCATTTTGACTTGTTTTAAGGACATTACATCAAAGTTGGATCAGCCTGTAGTGTGTTTTTCCACTTTAATTTTGGGGGTGACTCCAAATCCAGGCCTTCATTGGTTAATAAATTTGATTTCCATTGATGATTTTTTGTGTGATTTTGTTGTCAGCACATTCAACTTTGTACAGAACAAAGTATTCAATGAGAATATTTCATCCATTCAGATCTAGGATGTGTTATTTGAGTGTTCCCTTTATTTTTTTGAGCAGTATATATATATATATACTTTTCTTTTTGTCTGAAATACAAAGGAAACGTGTGATCTCAAACTTTAGATCTTTTAGAAATCATTTCATCTTCAACTTGCTTAACTGTTCACAGTAACAGTAATTTTGACCAGGGGTGCCCAAACTTTTACATGCCACTGTACATAGTTTTGGGGTGAAATCCTGGTGACAGATTCTCTTTAAAACTCATTCTTGCAATGTCCACTGCAGAAATATCTGTGTAGACGCTTGTCTCTGATGAGATTGTATGTAATTCTGGAATCTGATGCAATTGTATTGATGAATACGCCCCTATGCGCCCTTGGTACTACTAGTAGGTTTCTATAAGGGACTTTTTTTGCCAGGCTCATTACAATCATCCAAAATCTCAGTACAGACAGATCGAAGGATAAATTCCAAGGTTTGTCACCCTGCAGCCACTATTTGATAGAACTGGTTACCTGGCTTCAGGGTTGGGTTTATTTCTGGGGTAAGGAATTCTGGGTATGAGGCAGAGTCGCTCTTCTCGCTTCCTGCACAGAAAAGTTAATTTTCCCCCCTGACGTGCACTCAGCAGAAAAACTAGTTTAGGGAAGTTCTCTCTTGGATCTAGTGAATAATGAAGTTTCACGGCTCATTTCCAGCGTGCTGAGTGACACTTGGCGCCTCTGGTCAGCGCTGGCTGCTGTGTCAATGAATGCAGTCCAGCCGCACTGTCAGACAATGCAGGCTCATCCGGCGAGCGGTGGCAAGACGCGCGTTCTGCTGTGATCTCATGTCAGGTTGTTGTGCTGCGAGGATTCACAGTGAATGGGCTGAAATAACCAGACTAAAGCAAACACAACTGAAAAAGCAGCGCAACGTCTAATATTTAATCATACGTGTTTAACTTCTGTTTTCTGTAACCTCTTCCCGCCGTGGCCAATTTTCATTTTTCTGCTTTCATGGTTTCTTTTTTCCTCCTCTTCTTCTTCCAAGAGCCTTCTTTTTTTTTTTGTAGACCCAGCCATATTTATTTTTTTTATTCACTTCTATAGCGCCATTAATTCCATAGCGCTTTACATACATCATCGCTGTCCCCATTGGGGCTCACAATCTAGATTCCCTATCAGTATGTCTTTGGAGTGTGGGAGGAAACCAGAGAACCCGGAGGAAACCCACACAAACACGGGGAGAACATACAAACTCCTTGCAGATGTCGTCCTTGGTGGGATTTGAACACAGGACTCTAGATCTTAGTTTTTGCAGGACAAGTTGTAGTTTTAAATGAGATCATTCACTTTACCACGTAACGTACTGAAAAAAAATTCAAGTGCAGTGAAATGGTGGGAAAAAAATACGCAATTCCTTCCTTGTTTTTTTGTTTTGTTTTTATACCATTCATCGTGTTGTAAAGATGACCTGACAATATGATTCTACAGGTCAGTACAATTTTAGTTTTTTTTTGCGTTTTGCAGCTTTTACCTTGCTGGACAAAATAAAACAATATTTTAATGAATCGGACTTCTGTGAATGCGGTAATGCCAAATGTGTTTATTTGTTTTAATTACTTTGATTTTGAATGCACCAAATATGCACCGTACAAGTGCGATGGATATCGAGAAACTGAACATCAAGTTATAGCCACAATTCTGTACTGGATAATTTCATTATAATGGTCGGAGTTCTTTTTTTTTATGCTTAAGAGCGCCAAAGCCCTTGCAAAGACAGTATTAAATATTGAAAGTCTGAATATATACAACTACCAGTAGGGGGAGCTCACAACATATTTTTTTTTTACTAATCTCATTTTAGTTGCAGGCAACCTGGATTTTATTTTTGTATACAAGGAGCTCCAACCATTATACAAATATGCTGAAATGCAAATTCTCCTCCAAATTATGGTAGTGTGCGATGTCATGACACTGTCGTGATTTCTATGTATTCCCTGTGCAGGTGGTCGGTCATATTGGCATACTTGCAGTCACAGGCCAACTAGACTCCTGTGCTTCTCTCAGTTCTCTTCTGGTGAAAGAAGTCGGGAAAGACTAGTCGGCCTGTGACTGCAAGAATGCGAATGTGACCACCCAGTAGAATACATGGGAATCGTGACTGTATTCATGTCACACACTGTGATTTAGCCGCCTCTAGTCACGTAGATTGATGACAGTCCTTTTATTTCTACCCAGATTGGGGAACCTTTTATTCCTATTACAAGATGGTGCAGCAGATCGGATGTCAGACTGCCGCTCCATTTATTCCTTATGATGTTGATGGAATAAGCCGAGCAAGCGCTCAGGAGCCCAAGAAGGAATAAACGGAGCACAGGTCGCACATGTGCGCTGACAATCCTTTCCAATGGGGATAAAAGTTCCCTATTTAGCCTTTTAGTCCCAGTGGTCGGACCCCCTCTTATCGGTTGGAAATAACCTATCCTATGGTTAGGTGATGACTTGTTTTAACCGGACAACCCTTGTAATATCAGATGAGCAAGACTTCATCATATTGAGGGATTTCATTTCAAGCACTTCCCATTAAATTCTAGTGAGTTTATCAAATATTTCTTTATGGCTGCCTAGTAACAAAAAAATAAAATTGATTTGTAACTTGTTGGACACCAGTGATGCCTGGTAGATCCCATTAGTTATGTTGGGATCTATCAAGTTTTCATCATGGAGTGTTATGCTACTTGAAATAGTACTGGTATCTGAGACAGGACCCGTGACAGAGCCTCTAAACCAGGACTAATTCCAGTCCTCACGGACCCCACAGGTCATATTTTCAGGATCTCCTTAGTATTACACAGGTGATGGAGGTATCATCAAGGCATCAGGAATTCTCTCACCTGTGCAACACTATGGAAATCCGGAATGCAAATTGGCGTTAGAGTTCTAGTCCTTTTCCTCACTGAAGAGAAAATTTGCATATTTAATTTACTAGAGGAGAATGCATGGCTTATAAGTCTCCTCACTCTGATATGCCAGGCCTGGCTTGTCACTCTCCACAAGGAGAAACGTTACCCCTTAAACCCTAATCCAGAACCTCTCACCTAGCCAAATCAGATCTCATGCTTTGCATTGAGGAGGGGCAACAGCCCGAAACACTGTGTTTTCAAATTGAGATTCTGATTTGGCTTTTATCCTAAGTCATATTGCAAGACTCATTAAAGGGTCGATATTGATGTTTAGGATCGCTGCTTCCAATAGGTGGCACTAGAGTTCTAGTCCTCTTCCTCTTTGATGAGACAATTTGCATATTTAATTTTCCAGAGGATCATGCAAGGCTTATAAGTCTCCTCACTCTGACATGCCAGGCTAGGCTTCTCACTCCATAAGGAGAAACTTTACATCTTAAACCTTAAGGAAATCTTGAAAACATGACCTGTGGGGGGCCGTGAGGACTGGAGTTTGGGAAACACTGCTCTAAACAAAGCTTCCAATGCACATGTAAACATAGGCTAAGACTACAGACTTCACACTTTATTCAATTATCTGACCACTAGGAGGCGTTGTCCTGTATCATAAAGTAGTATAACATACTGGTCAAGAATAAGACTTTACTTTGTCAAACTTTAGTTGATATCTATGCAAATTGTCTCTTCAGAGAAAAAGAGGACTTGAACTCTATAGCGCTACCTATTGGAAGTAGCAATCCTACAAGTCATTATCGACCCTTTAATGAGTCTTGCAATATGACTTAGGATGAAAGCCAAATCAGAATCTCAATTTGCAGACACTGTGTTTCGGGGTGTTGCCTCTCATTAGTGCAAAGTATGAGATCTGATTTGACTAGATGAAAGGCTAAGACTGGGATCTAAGGGGTAAGGTTTCTCCTTGTGGAGAGTGACAAGCCAGGTCTAGCACACCAGTATGTGTCACGGGTGTGTCAGAAGTGACAGACAGTGGCTCTGCAGTGGGTTGCAGGAGATCTCTACGTTTGGCATTACAGACATCTTCTTAGATGAGAGGCTGTCTCTAGGACCTAGTGGCTACCTTCCTCTGGCTAATTAACACCCTGGCTTGGGTGTAGAAATACCTGATGTGTTCCAGAGGGAGGTGCAGGCGATATTCATTACTCCTTGTGAAGGCTTTAGCAAGAGCAGTACTTCTTCCTCTCTGGAGCTTGAGGACGTGTGTGCATTTGTCTGGAGTCATCTAAAGCTAAGCAATTTCCCCCTGTTTCTCCTCCCTTGTTGTCTTTAGTGTTCAGTGGGGATCGACTAGTGCTCATCTCCTCCCTTCCATAGCCTTAGCCATACGCTAGCGAAAGACAGGGCGAGGCACGCGTGCGGCGATTGGTGAAGAGCCAATATAGGGTCGTTAGGGGAGACTGGGTGACACTAGACCAGCCTAGGAGGTCTCCACTACCCCCTTTCCTTAGAGTCTGGGCTCCCTTTCCCTCTTCCCTTTGTGTTGCACTAAGTCTTTCCCACACCTTGCGTGACAGTATGAGGAGACTTATAGGCCATGCATGGTCCTCTGAGAAATTAAGTATGCAAATTGTCTCTTCAGAGAGGTAGAGGACTAGAACTATCATGCCACCTATTGGAAGTAGTAGTAGTAGTGGATATCTAGAAATTGGAGTAGTGTTTATACTATACAATGGGCGAGTCTTGGTACTTTATATACTGGTTATTATTTTTGCTGTTTCTCTTTAAAACCTAAAATAACTGAATGGAAGATCGTATTTCATGTTCCCTTATTGGGAATGACGTGAGAGTAAAAGCTTAGCCTGAGTTTGTCGAGTAAGATAATGCTATCAGAGCCTAAACCAAGTCACAAAAAATGACAGGAGTGCTGATTTAGATGTATTTCAGGCTGCGGCTGGTGCATACTTGACACTTGTCATGACATGTACAGGCCGACACGAAACGCAGAATGATATCAAAGGTATAGTCCGTCTAGAACTCTGGAAACTTTTTTATTCTTTAATCTGTGTTTTAGAACCAAAAGGGAACAAAAAAGAAAATCATTATAAAATCAGAAAATACATGGCCGTACTCCTGATGCAAATCCATGGTCAAGAAATAGCTCAGATCACAGTAGACTTGCTCTCTCTCTGTCAAATACTTTAGATATCTTATTTTGTAGAGATACTGGATCCACATTTTGTGTTAATGTACCCATACGTTAGCGACTCATCATAATGTGTATACTGAGGAGAATCAGAGTCTACTTTGCTACAAAGTTATTTGAATTTTATTTAGAATAAAGAATAACAAAAAAATAAAGAAAAAAATCAAAAATAATCATAGATAATTCATACAAAATATACTGGGTACATGAAGCCTTCAATGATTAGTAGGTTTGTTGGTCAAGGATTTGGACCAGGATACAATTAAATTAATGTGAGTCTAACATACCAATAAATGTCTTGATTGCAAAAATATAGCCATAAATATAGACATAGAACTCTATTTGCTCGAAAATGAGAAACCCATATATTGCTATCTGGACTGACAACATATAATTTTAGTATAAAGGGTTACCAGTTGTAAATGTCCTATATGTCAGAGCTTATATGCAGACAAAGAGTATTAGACATAAGTGATTTTATAAGGGTTATTTATTTACCCATTGTATGTCCTTTCCGCACCTTGGCCGCGCTCCCCAACGCGCATTTCGCATTAATGTCGTTATTATAAATAAAATTCAAATAACTTTTTATCAAAATAGACTCTAATTCTCCTCAGTATATATACTTTAGATATCTTGGCTGCATTTTTCCCGACCAGCAAAAAACGGGATCTTTCATAAAAAATAAAAACCTATGTAGCTACACAAAAATAATAACAAAAAACCATACTGCGCCAAAATTGACACACAGCATGTCAGTAATTTCTGAGGTTTTTCATTGCCTCTTTTTGTCCTGCTTGATATGTGTGCACTTTGTCTTTGGGGCTTTTTCCCATGTCACACATTTGCAAATCTGGACGGGAGATCTCCAGTGGATTACACTAACAGCAAACTGAATAAGATTTCAAAACAACTTCTGTAGAAAACTAATTCATGTGACAAATTTCTAAATCCACATCAGATCCTGATGAAGGGGCGACCCGAAATGCGTAGATAGATGTTTTTACCTTTGCAATGGTTGAACATTTTTATCACCCAGCGTTAATCGGATCATCTGTCAAACCCATTGACTCGGGATTCAGAAGGTGTGCTGGCAAGAGAGGGTGGATATTGGGATCCATCTCCCTTCACGGAGTATGTGCTCTCTTGTTGTTGTTTCATATCCACAGTCCTTTCCTGCTTTTTAAGCTGGCGCTCCTCTTTTTTTGGTACAGTTTATGTTTAAATCCACATCATGTCAATGCTTTCTTCAGATATTCACCACGACGCATAAGGAAAAATCTGCAGCGATGTCATACATGCAGATTTTGTTGCAGATTTCGAAAAAAATCCAAAACTGATTTTTTTTTTGCGGTACTTCTGAACATCCCTTTAGGCTGAAGTTAGTGCCAAGGGGATGCAGGAGCTGAGGCACTTGCAGCAGAAGAGATCCAGACTGAAATCACCGCTTCCCATTGGCATATGTGTCGCCCTCCCTGAGCAGATGGGGGATACTCGGAGCCGGGCCTTGCAGATGTTACAGGGATGCAGTCGTGGCCTTGACCCGTTCCGTGCCCAGGGCTGTCACAGTAAAGAAAAGAAAAGAATGGGCTTTTTGGATGAGTGGTTAATGTTCGACTACGCCACCTGTGGTTTCTGGTGAAGGCCACCAGTGCTGCGACAGTCCTCTGAGGCTGATGTTCTGGCAGCTTGGTTGGTACTACTCCCCACAGGCGGAGTAGGCCTCAGGGCAGTGTTTGATGAACTGTGTGGAGGTATGGTGGGTGCAGTGCCGCGCAGGAATAAGCAAGCGGAGGCGGTACATGAAGTCATCCAGGTCTTTACTCACTTTAGATGCACTTTCAGCCGCAAAGGTTCTCTCTGCTACACAGGGCGTACTGCGGCCACCAGGAAGGGGGTTCAGAACTTCCCAGGTAGATCAGGAGCACCTGTCAAGACCCCGTTGGTGTGCTCCTCTCCTTCTTATCTCCTCCCGCTTGTGTTCCTCCCTGGGATCCACTAAGCCGCCGGGATTTTCCAATAGTGACGTGAAGTACAGAGTCAGATATCGGGGGCCAGTCACCCCTCTTGCGGCAGGAGTCCCTCTGGCTAGGCCAGAGTGAAGAATACAGGTGGCGACTCCGCTCCGTCCGTATCCCCCTGGGATCCTTTTGCCTGTGGAGCCTTTGCTCCCCTCCAAGGCCTTCTTAGAACGGGACCCTGACACTTGTTAACTCTGTCCCGCTCCTCGTCTCAAGGCCAGAGAACGAGGACCGTGAATCTTCACCCAGCTACAGACTCTTGCTGGACCCTGACAAAGGACCACAATCAAAGGACCCTGAACTTAAGATGGCCAAATATTATATATGATTCTATCAGTGCTTCCTGTAATGTTTCCTCCACCCTCATCCACTACTTGGTTCCCCCTATCTTTGGTTCCCCCCCCCATCTCCTGTATCCCAGGCCAGGGCAGCACCCTGGTGCATTTGGGCCCCCTACAGGACAGGAGTGGTGTAGTATTGAGTGTGAAGTGGGGTCCTGTGTGATGCTCCATCCTTACCTGGAAGAGGAGATACCACACCTCTATCTGAGGTGCAGTACCCCTGTGGCGACTGAACCCTCAGGGGCGCCACACATACATTTCTCCCCTGCTGTCTGTTTGGGCCTTGGCTACAACCACCATCTTCTGAGTCAAGAAGTATCAGAGACTGAGCCTTCCACAAAGTAAAAGCCTTAAAGGGGTATTCCCATTTCCAAGATTCTATCCCAATATGTAGTAGGTGTAATAATAATAATATTAGCAAATCCCTCCAATTAGAAATGTAGTATCGTTTTTCTGATTTGCTATGTCTCTTTCCTCATGTGCAGGACCTTAGGTATCCATGGTAATGACCATCAGCAATGAGCTAACTCACTATATCAATGGTCGTAACCATGGAAACCTAAGGTCCTGCAATGCCTGCAAATGAGGAAAGAGATATAGCGAATCAGGAATACTATACTACATTTCTAATTGGAGGTATTTGCTAATATTATTATTATTACACCTACTACATATTGGGATAGGATCTTGGAGATGGGAATACCTCTTTAAGGCTACATTCCCAAAATTAGTTTTTGGTAAGTTTTTTTTATGCTGAGTATTTTTGAAAAAATGCAAGTAACCTATTTTGCTCAACGGGTGCCGAAAATCTGCAACATCAAAAGCTCATCACGGGAACGTGGCCTTAGACGTATTTGAGGCCCATTGGCCACCACCATTAATTGCTCTTGAATTGTATAAATAAGATCATCCAGAATTGTGTGTATTTTATTATATATTCATCTCATTATATTGGATTATTTTGATGTTTATTAAATGGGCATTCTGCAGATAACAAACACTGGAAGAGCGACAAACAAGCTGTGTAAAAATCATTAGCCGCGTACGTGTGAAGAAGAAAGCGGTTATTTACGGGCGGCTATTATATAGCTGCGGGGATCTTGCATTACATAAAACTAACAAAGCACATCTTCTAAAATGTTGTTCTGGGTTTTGGGAAGCTTTGAATGGCTGCAATAAATCCCTAGTCTCAAAAATATAACCAGTCTATGGCTAATCAATCTGGGGCTATAAAAGGGAAGCTGACGGATTAAATGAGTGTCAGCAGACATCTGGAATCGGATTTGATGTCATTTATATTGCCATTTAGTAGGATGAGAACACAGGAGTCCATCAATTACACAAGGCATCCATCCACCTGGAAGAAGCACCGGCCCTGCATTTACTTCCATTAGGGCCGAGATGTTGACTGATGACATGGTGACAGAACGGTTCTTTATACTGATGACATTGCAGGGAAAGGATGGATCCTCATACTCTGGTTGATGACCTCATACTGACGGGCGACTGCTCGTACTTATGGGATTGATAACAGAATGAAAGGATGGCTTCTCATACTGTCCATAACATTAGAGACACGAGGGCTCCTCACATTCATGTTGTTGATGACATTATAGTGATTGACTTATCCTACTCATGATTACATGACAGTGACAGGATGACTCCATATGGTACATGTAGTACAGGTAGAGCGCAGTAGAGTATGTCCATTATAGGTAGAGAGCAGTACAGTACATGTAGTACTGGTAGAGAGCAGTATAGTATATGTAATACAGGTAGAAATCAGTATAGTACATGTAATACAGGTAGAGAGCAGTACTTTACTAAGGCAGGAATAAAAGTAAAAGAAAATGTAGTTCGAGACACCAGGTTGCACTGTATTAAAGGGGTTGTACACTACTGTAAACCCCCCCTCCCCCCAATGTATCCCCCGGGGCCCCTAAGACTTTTTGTAAATACCTTCTGTTGCAGATACTGCTTGTGAGCGCCGCTCACAGGCACCACGTGACCCCCGGCTGCAGCCAGTTCTGACATCTGCCGACGTCATGACAAGTGCTGGCAGCAGCCGGGGGTCTTTGTCTTCTGCGTTCCAGGTGGATGCCAGGCTGTGGGCGGGGTTACCCCACATGTCACACCCGGCATCCACCGTGCGCTCTGCCTCTCCCCATTCATTGGGAAAGCGCGCAGTGGATGCTGGGTGTGATGTGGGGGATAACCCCACCCACAACCCAGCAGCCACCCCGGGGACCCCAGCACTGAGTCACGCCTCACTTGTTGTGACGTCAGCGCGGGGTCAAGTGATGCCTGTGAGCGGCCACCGATAGCACCGCTCACAAGTATTACAAGCAACACAAGGTATATACAAAAAGTCTTACGGGCCCCGGGGGGATACATTGGGGGGGGGTAGTCTAAAGTAGTGCACAACTTCGTTAACTTCTGGTGTGATGTTATATTGTGCACCCGATAGTCCAGAAAACAGAGACACGAATAGACTATTGATAAGCTTTACTTCTTGCAAACAAATACAGGTAAATCCAGATAGATGATTCAGCGAATTCCAATTCCAATGCAGCAAGCACAGTACTTTCCAATGTGGTAGTGCAGATACATAAATGGTGCTGTGATTCCTGAGTACTATCTTCTGCTTATGTGCACAGTCTTTATCACACCACTGTCTGCAGCTGAAGCTTATGTCTTCTCATACACAGGAGAGCTGAGTTCCCATACCTGCTCCTTCAGCTTCCAGGCAAGGACCACACCCTTCACTTTACATTAATGGCTCTGTCTCTCTGGGTGCTAACCCAGAACCTTGGTCAAGTGGTCTAACCAAGTGACCTTATTGCCATATATGGGAAGCAGGGCTAATTCATTAACTCTTAATCTCCTGATAGCAGAACATAATAAGTACATCACTTTATGCATATTTAAACCATTTCTAGGTACTAAACCATCCTGTACATTATCTGCAAGAGGGAATGTTAACATTGTGCACACATAATGAGGTAGCTGCTGACTCTGCTATATCTTAAAGGTACATACTCAACAGCTTTGGGTCATTACACAAGTACAAGTAGAGAGCTGCACAGTACATGTAGCGCAGGTAGAGAACAGTACAATACATTCAGTACAGTAAATGTAAATGTAATACAGATACAGATAAGGCTGCATGCTCACTATGCGTTTTTCAAGCGTTTTTGCCGCAGAATTTCCGCAGCCAAAACACTTAAAAAATGGTAATACGTGCCCCATGGTCCCCAATGATAATCCACATGTGCTGTGCGATTATCATTGCGGAAAAATCTGCAGCATGTCCATTATTTTTGCGGACACGCAGCGTAATCGCCGCCATTGACTTGCATTGAATCGCATAATATCCGCATGACTACATGTGCACATGCGGATATTAAGCGATTCAATGTACCCAGGTCTGGAGAAGAGGAGACTATCCTCCAGACCCGGGTACCATAGTACCTGTTAAAAAAAGAATTAAAAATAAACATTATACTCACCTTCTGATGGTGCCTGGTCTTCTCTCCGGTGCGTCTTGGCTCCCCGGTGGCTCGCGATGGTGTAAAAGGACTTTCCATGACGTCATTTGCGTGACCTGTCACATGACTAAATGACGTCATGGAAGGTCCAGTTTCTCCTATCTAATAGTCGTCAAAACCAGCCTGCTCTTGAATGGCATCTGAGCGCTGTGAGATATTTTTCATGGACCCATGGACTTGCATTGCCAGGTTTGATCGGACGCTCGGATCAATATCGGACAAGTCTCCACAATTTTGCACGGTCTGTAAAAACCACAGCCATGCGAACAGCCCGATAGACTATCACAGGTACAAGTATTATCTGTGAAAAACACCTATAGCACTTGTATGCGATGAAACGCCGTCTGAATGAGCCCTTACTTTGATAATGAATAAGATGTAAATAAAAAATACCTTTAATAAAAATGTTTACTCCAGAAAAAGGCAAATGATGAAGTGACTCCTATGACTTCACTAGTAGATGTTACATTTCATTAAATATTTGTAAAAATATACAAAGCACTTGTCACCATCGATAACACAATGCGCTAAGCATTTCCGGCATCTTCCTACGTCTTCATCTCTGAAGCTTTCTCCTCCTTAGACAACTTGTGATGTTTGTAAACGTCCAATTCCCTCCGGGGGCATCAGTTCCGGTCCACGTCTGCCATATGGAAGCTGTCAGTCGCATGGTGTCTCTACTAATGAGCAGCCACCGGTAGAATCAATTTAGTAATTGCACAATAACACAGTTTGAGAAGTAATTACAGATGGAGTCGGCAGTGGAGCCCTAAGAGCTTCCTGTCAAGCTGTAATTTCTGTAAACTATGCCTTTAATTATTTACATTTTATGTTCCATTGATTTTATGTGAGCAGAGAGTTTAAGTGAAAGAAGAAATATTTTGGTCATTTACAAAAAAACATTTCTCACTTCCGTTTGTAAAGAAAAGACACCTGAAGTCTGTGGAATAGACTCTGTACCTAGAGCCGAAATCTATGTTTCCGAGCCTCAAAAAGTTCTTGGCTCTGCTACGTTTGTATATTACTTTATACTACTAATATACTCTTGGTTAAGGGAATCTTGAGTACATGTGTGCTTGAATAACAAAACTTTAATTTTATTTTTTAGTAATTTTGTTTGTGAAAAGTTATGAAACTTTATAAATCATTTTTTAGGAGATTTCTCCTAATTTTTGTAAAAAAAAAATTGCATGTTAGTCAAACCTCAACTTTTCCCAATCTATTTGTTCGTCTTTTGCTACATTGATATCAGAATGTACTCATTTGGAGTACAGATGATGGCAGTGATGGGTCAGCCCCTGTCTCCTCCTCTGAATGTTGTGCTTATCGGAACAATCTCCAGCAGCCAGAATATCCCCAGAGTTAGGGCTCATTCACACGTCTGATTTTCACATAAAATTGGATAGTACTCATGATAGTTTACGAAAATGGACGGGAGGTAAGGAGAGTCAGCTCACCAGATCTGGTAGCCTGTGTGGAGAATCAGTGCACGGAGTCGCCCAGGTCTGGGCTGCAAAAAGCAAACGGAAAAAAGGAGGAGAACCTCCAGTGTTGAAAAACATATGTAGATAAAACTTCACATTTATTAGACCTCTATAAAACATGAAAATGGTGACGATAAAACCACAACAGATCTACAAAACCCACGCGTTTCAGCGTTAAGCCTGATTCATGGTTTGTTTCATGTTCTTCAAAAAATGTATAAGGCTTAACCCGAAACATACCATGAATGAGGCTTAACGCCGAAACGCATTGGTTTCGTAGATCTGTTGTGGTTTTGCCGTCACCATTTTTATGTTTTAAAGAGGTCTAATAAATGTGAAGTTTTATCTACATATGTTTTTCAACACTGGAGGTTCTCCTTTTTTCCATGTGATAGTTTATGGGACCATTCACATGTCCGTGACTTTTTGCTGACTAAGTGGTCCACAGAAAATTGCCCAGACAAGTCCCATTTTGATTGGAGGGTCGGATCAAAATTGGCAGTTCAAGTCAATGGGTCCGTGAAAAAATTGGACCACACTCGGAAGACATCCAAGTACGGTCCGATGTCTGCAGACTGTCAGAACGGAGAAGGTGGAGAAAATTTTTTTTTTTATTTCTCCACACACGAGAAAAGTGAGCCACACTCAGACCATACTTGGATCACACTTGGACCACACTTGGATCACACTCGGACCACACTTGGATCACACTTGGACCACACTTGGATCACACTTGGACCACACTTGGATCACACTCGGACCACACTCGGACCACACTTGGATCACACTCGGACCACACTTGGACCACACTTGGACCACACTTGGACCACACTTGGATCACACTTGGACCACACTCGGACCACACTTGGATCACACTTGGACCACACTCGGACCACACTTGGACCACACTTGGACCACACTTGGACCACACTTGGATCACACTTGGACCACACTTGGATCACACTTGGATCACACTCGGACCACACTTGGACCACACTTGGACCACACTTGGATCACACTTGGACCACACTCGGACCACACTTGGATCACACTTGGACCACACTCGGACCACACTCGGACCACACTTGGACCACACTTGGACCACACTTGGATCACACTTGGACCACACTTGGATCACACTTGGACCACACTCGGACCACACTTGGACCACACTTTGATCAAAGTCTGATCAGATTGGTCTATTTTTCTTGTATGTGGAAGAATCGGACATGTGAATGACCCCTTAATGAGACACAGGTGCTGACCCGTCACTGCCATCATCTTTACTCCAAATGAGTACACTCTGATATCAATGCAGATGAAGCAGTCAAAAAGACTGGGGAAAAGCAGGGGTTTGGATTCTTACATTAACAAATTACTGATGATTGTTAACCTTGGATGAAAGTATTTCAGAACAGAATCCAGAATTACTGTAGTGTTTAGCTTGTCAGGTAAAGTTTCAGCCTGCTCTATATTACAGCCTCTGGCCGTTTCCTTACAGGAGCTCAGGTTGGACAGGTTTTACTGGGCAAAATGTGCCTTCTCATTTACATAAATGAAAGAAAGTGCTGGGCACTCCCTGTGCCACGCGGTATAATAATTCAGGGCAGGATCACATGACCAGAACATGCTGTTTCAGGACTCTGATTTATAAAGTAAAGTCAATGTGAGGTTATGTTGACACGTACAAACTGATGTAGATCTGTGGGAAATCCTCATCAAAAGCTGCAAAAATCTGTTGCATATTTTGATACAGACTTTCTGCTCATCTCACATTGGATCATATCCACAATGCAAATCTGTAACAAAAGTTGACTTTTGGGGGAATTTGAAATCTGCACATCCGGACGGTTGTCAGTTAAGGCCAAATAAAGAGCAAAGACCTTCGACAAGTCAGGGAGCTCCTTTTCTGTCATTTTTATATATTTTTTTGCTTCTGATGTATCCAAGTATTACTCATACAATGCTAATCCCTGGTATTGGTGCTCCCCATGGTTTCCATATATTATTTAGTATTAAAAGGGATGTCTGGGACTTTAACATTGATGGCCTATCCTCCGGGTAAACAGGAGATGTGCTGCTATCAATATGGGGACCAAATGATCATTCTGTTCCTATACAGTTTGTGTCTGACCTTATGAATGGACAATTAAAAGGGTAACATTGATGGTCTATCCTTAGAATAGGTCATCAATGTCTAATCGGTGGGGGTGCGACACACAGCACCCCTGCTGTTCAACTGTTCCCGATGTCAACGGTGGACAAAACTTCTCAGTTACGGAGCTGCACAGCTCCATTGACGGAATAGTGGCCGCGGCAGGTACTGCACATCCACCCTGTATTGATTTGAACAGGTGGCGGATACCCGGCCGTGGCCACTATACAGTCTACGAAGCTGTACAGCTGCATAACTGAGCAGTTCCGGCCACTGCCGATGCCGGAACAGCTGATCGACGGGGTACCGGTTGTTACATCCCACCTATCAGACATTGATGACCTATCCTAAGGATAGGCTATCAGTATTAAAGTTCCGGACAACCCCTTTAACCGATCGCTGATCAATTGGTATATAGTTGATCAGTGATCATTTATGGGTGTAACGGGTCTGGGAGGCGGAACCTCTGAGCTACTATACAAGGGGGCGATCCTTGTAAGGGAGCGGGTGGCGACCAGGGTAGACGGGCAGGCAGTCACAGCAGGTGACTGGGACAGTCTCTGAATGAACGGACAGGAGGTCACGGCAAGTGACCGGGGCAGTCTCTGGATGAACGGGCAGGAGGTCACGGCAAGTGACCGGGGCAGTCTCTGGATGAACGGGCAGGAGGTCACGGCAAGTGACCGGGGCAGTCTCTGGATGAACGGGCAGGAGATCACGGCAAGTGACCGGGGCAGTCTCTGGGTAAAGGATTGGTACGACCTGTGGCGGCAGATGATAGACGTGAGCTCCCAGGTGAGCAGGCGAGAGTCTCTGGATAATCGGGTGGTCACAGCATGTGACGGCGGAGCCTCCAGGAAGTCCAACAGACAGGTAGCAGATGAGCGCTCCCAGGTGAGCGGGCAAGAGTCTCTGGAATAGCAGGTGGTCACAGCACGTGACGGCGGAGCCTCCAGGTAGGCAAGCAGGCAGGTAGCGGAGGAGCGCTCCCAGGTGAGCGGGCAGGAGTCTCTGGAATGGCAGGTGGTCACAGCACCTGACGGCGGAGCCTCCAGGAAGGCTAGCAGGCAGGTAGCAGATGTGCGCTCCCAGGTGAGCGGGCAGGAGTCTCTGGAATAGCAGGTGGTCACAGCAAGTGACGGCAGAGCCTCCAGGAAGGCTAGCAGGCAGGTAGCGGATGTGCGCTCCCAGGTGAGCGGCCAAGCTGGTCCATAGACAGACTGACAGGAGTAGGAAGGCAGACCGTCGGACCTCAGGCTAGCAAGCAGGTAGCAGGAATATCAGGCAGGAAACAGACAGCAAACTGGCAGGACTCTGACAGGAATCAGGCAGGTAACTGGCAACTGGACCTGAGGGCTGAAGCAGAGTAGTGAACAGTGCAACAACATTGCTCGGGCACCTCCATTTTGGAGGAGGTGCCTTAAATATGGTGAAGTCCTCCGGCCATTGGCCGGGGACTCCTTAGGACGGCGCGCGCGGCCCCTTTAAGAGGGAGGGAGCGCGCGTGCGCCCTAAGCACAGTGGCCGGGAAGGAGCGCGCGCTGCCAGCAGAGCGGGAGGAGGACGCCGGGCTCGGAGCAGAGAGGTGAGGGGAACAGCGTCCCTGCCTAGCAGAGGGCAGGGACGCCGACGCTACAGTACCCCCCCCTTTAGGCCCCCCCTTTTTTAGGCCAGACAGAAATTTAGCAAGGATGAGAGGGGCATGGATGTTCTCCCGGGGCTCCCACGTTCTCTCTTCAGGACCAAACCCCTTCCAATCTACTAGAAAAAAGGTCTTCCCTCTTACCCTTTTGGTGGCCAGAATGTTCTCTACCTCAAATTCGTTTTCAGCGGAAACCGGAGCAGGAGGCGTGCCTGTAGACTTGGAAAAAGAGTTAAGTACCACAGGTTTGAGGAGAGATACATGGAAGGAGTTAGGGATCCGCAAGTTGGCCGGGAGTTTCAATTTATAGGCCACCGGGTTGATCTGACTGATGACTTCCAGAGGACCGATGAACCGAGGCCCTAACTTATAGGAAGGAATCTTGAGCCGGACATACTTGGACGAGAGCCAGACCTTATCCCCTGGACGGAATTGAGGAGGATCCAGACGTTTTTTGTCAGCATGTCTTTTCATACGCTCGGATGACAGAAGGAGTGCGGACCGGGTACTCTCCCATGTGGAGGAAAATTTGTTAACAAGAGATTCCGCAGCCGGATTGTCCACCGAGGTGGAGACGGGAAACGGGATCCGAGGATGCTGACCGAAGACTACAAAAAACGGGGATTTGGAGGAAGATTCGCTCTCGTGATTGTTGTACGAGAATTCGGCCCATGGCAGGAGATCCACCCAGTCAGAATGGTGGGCATTAACGAAGTGCCGGAGGTAACTGGTCAGGATCTGATTGATCCGCTCCACTTGACCATTAGACTGTGGGTGGTAAGCGGAGGAGAAGTCCAGGGTGACGTCTAGCAATTTACAAGTGGCTCTCCAGAAACGAGAAGTGAACTGTACCCCACGATCCGACACGATGTGACGGGGCAGGCCATGAAGACGGAAGATGTGGCGGATAAAGTCTTTAGCCAGCTCGGGTGCAGACGGGAGGCCTGGCAGGGGAATGAAGTGAGCCATCTTGGAAAAGCGGTCAGCGACCACCCAAATGACCGTACAACCGGCAGAGACGGGAAGATCAGTTATGAAGTCCATCGCTATATGCTGCCAGGGGGCAGCAGGTACTGGCAGAGGAAGAAGGCGACCGGCTGGCAGGTGTCTCGGAACTTTGTTGCGGGCACAGGACACACAGGCAGAAACAAAGTCTATTACATCCTTGCGCAGGTTAGGCCACCAGTAGTGCCGGGAAATAAGCTGGAGGGTCTTTTTCTGACCGGCGTGGCCAGCTAGTTTAGACGAATGACCCCAGTGTAGGATCTTCTCCCGATCAGGTACCGATACGAACGTCTTACCGGGAGGGAGATGATTTAGACTCACGGGAGCCACCTGCATTACTCTGGCGGGATCGATGATATGTTTAGGTTCTTCCTCGAGATCAGATACCAGAAAGGATCGGGACAAGGCGTCTGCTTTGATGTTCTTGTCAGCTGGGCGAAAATGTAGAACAAAATCAAAGCGAGCAAAAAACAAGGACCACCGGGCTTGGCGCGGATTAAGTCTCTGGGCATGCTGGAGATAAGCCAAGTTCTTGTGGTCAGTGTAAATTATTACCGGATGAAGAGCCCCCTCGAGTAGGTAACGCCACTCCTCCAATGCTAGCTTGATGGCCAATAACTCTCGGTCTCCTATGGAATAATTGCGCTCAGAAGAGGAGAAGAGTTTGGAGAAGAAGCCGCAAGTTACCATCCTCCCGGAAGAAGATTTTTGAGTAAGTACAGCTCCGGCTCCAGAGGAGGAGGCGTCAACCTCCAGAAAGAACTGCTTGTTGCCGTCCGGACGATGCAGCACCGGGGCGGAAGAGAAGGCCTGTTTTAAGGAAAGAAAGGCCTCCTCTGCTTCGGGCGGCCACTCTTTGGGATTAGTACCCTTATGGGTGAGCGCGGAAATTGGGGCAGTCCGGGAAGAGAAGTGCGGTATGAAGAGGCGGTAGTAGTTGGCGAAGCCCAGGAACCGCTGAATGGCCTTCAACCCCTCCGGTCCGGGCCATTTCTCGATGGCAGACAGTTTCTCTGGATCCATTCGTAGGCCGGTCTGAGAAATAATGTAGCCCAAAAACGGAAGCGAGGTCTGCTCAAAGAGGCACTTCTCATATTTAGCGAAGAGGTGGTTCTGCCTGAGCCTGAGCAGGACCTGACGAACGTCCCTCCGGTGAGTCTGGAGATCCGGAGAGAAGACCAAGATGTCGTCCAGGTACACCACAACGCAGGAGTAGAGAAGGTCCCGGAAGATGTCATTGACCAACTCTTGAAAGACGGCAGGAGCGTTACAGAGACCAAAGGGCATTACCAGATATTCATAGTGGCCGTCCCGGGTGTTGAATGCAGTCTTCCATTCATCCCCTTGACGGATACGGACCAGGTTGTACGCCCCACGGAGGTCCAGTTTGGTGAAGACTCTAGCCCCCCTCAGGCGATCAAATAATTCTGGAATGAGCGGAAGGGGGTACTTATTCTTCACCGTGATCTGGTTAAGGCCTCTATAGTCTATACCGGGACGGAGAGAGCCGTCCTTCTTTTTTACGAAGAAGAATCCTGCTCCCGCCGGGGAGGTAGATTTCCGGATGAATCCCCTGGCCAAATTCTCCTCAATATATTCGGACATCGACCGGGTCTCAGCAGCGGACAATGGGTAAATACGCCCACGGGGAGGAGTAGTACCGGGTAACAGGTCGATAGGACAGTCGTATGGTCTATGAGGGGGTAATGTCTCTGCCTCCTTTTTATTAAAGACATCAGCAAATGACCAATAGGGAATCGGAAGTCCAGGTAGATTATTTGGGGTAGGAGAAGGACGGACGGGATGAACAGGAACCAAACAAGTCTTATGACAGTCCTGTCCCCAGCGAAGGACTTCTCCGGTCTGCCAGTCAAGCACGGGTGCATGTCTCTGGAGCCAAGGTAGACCTAGTAAGAGGGCGTGAGAGAGTCCAGGCAGAACATGAAAAGAGATGCTCTCAGAATGCAGCATTCCCACCTGCAGAGTTACGGATTCGGTGATGAGTTGGATGGGACGTGGTAAGAGGCCCCCATCCACAGCAGCGACAGATAATGGTACAGCCAGAGGTTTGGTGGGAATGCGGTATTTTTCTACCAGGGACTGTGAGATAAGATTCCCGGCCGCTCCAGAGTCAAGTTGGGCTAGTTCGAAATAACGATTCTCCCCGCAGATAATAGAGACTGACAGTAGCAGAGATGGAGAGGATTTATTCTTGTCTAGGTTGACCTCTCTGAGCGAACCTAGACACAGGCGTTTCCCGACCTCTCCGGGCAGGTACGGATCCGGTGCTCCTTACTGCCACAGTAGAAGCAGCTCCCTTCGGCACGGCGTAAGTCCTGACGGGTTTTGATCATCTTGGTCTGGTCGACCTGCATAGGCTCAGGAGAGTGTACCTGGGGAGAGACGGATTTCTGAAAAGTAGGAGCTAGACGTGGAAACCTCCTCTCACGGGTGACCTCTTTGGCACGCTCCTGGAACCGTAGGTCAATCCGGGTGGCAAGAGTTATTAGGTCATCGAGAGTGGTAGGAATGTCCCGACCGGCAAGTTCATCTTTAATACGGCCGGACAGACTCTCCCAGAAGACGGATACCAGAGCGTCGTTATCCCAGGCCAGCTCCGAGGCAAGGGTACGGAACCGTATGGCATATTGGCCCACGGTGAGACTTCCCTGACGGAGGCGTAGCAGAGATGATGCAGATGAGGTCTTCCGTCCGGGTTCGTCGAAGACTTTCCGGAAAGCCATGAGAAAGGCAGGCAAGTCGGACACCAGGGGGTCTCCTCTCTCCCATAGAGGATTTAGCCAGGCCAGGGCCTCCCCGGTGAGATGGGACATGATGAAGGCAATTTTGGCCCGGTCGGAGTTAAACTGGTGGGACAGGAGTTCAAAGTGCAGGGTGCACTGATTTATGAAGCCCCGAGCCTGAGCGGAGTCGCCTCCGAAGCGAGGAGGTGCAGAAAGCCGGGGTCCGGGGTAGGATACCATGGTATTGGTGGGCAGCGGAGCTGCCGGGTTGCGAGTCATGGCACTGGCGGTGGTTGCTGGTGGAGCAGTTAGAGTGTCCAGGCGAGAATTGACATTCCGCAGGTGACCCAGGATGGACTCCTGTTGGGACCTCTGACGGGACAGTTCATGACAGAGGTCCGAGAGCGAGGGAGCTTGGGTGCCACCGGGTTCCATGGCCCGAGCAAACTGTAACGGGTCTGGGAGGCGGAACCTCTGAGCTACTATACAAGGGGGCGATCCTTGTAAGGGAGCGGGTGGCGACCAGGGTAGACGGGCAGGCAGTCACAGCAGGTGACTGGGACAGTCTCTGAATGAACGGACAGGAGGTCACGGCAAGTGACCGGGGCAGTCTCTGGATGAACGGGCAGGAGGTCACGGCAAGTGACCGGGGCAGTCTCTGGATGAATGGGCAGGAGGTCACGGCAAGTGACCGGGGCAGTCTCTGGATGAACGGGCAGGAGATCACGGCAAGTGACCGGGGCAGTCTCTGGGTAAAGGATTGGTACGACCTGTGGCGGCAGATGATAGACGTGAGCTCCCAGGTGAGCAGGCGAGAGTCTCTGGATAATCGGGTGGTCACAGCATGTGACGGCGGAGCCTCCAGGAAGTCCAACAGACAGGTAGCAGATGAGCGCTCCCAGGTGAGCGGGCAAGAGTCTCTGGAATAGCAGGTGGTCACAGCACGTGACGGCGGAGCCTCCAGGTAGGCAAGCAGGCAGGTAGCGGAGGAGCGCTCCCAGGTGAGCGGGCAGGAGTCTCTGGAATGGCAGGTGGTCACAGCACGTGACGGCGGAGCCTCCAGGAAGGCTAGCAGGCAGGTAGCAGATGTGCGCTCCCAGGTGAGCGGGCAGGAGTCTCTGGAATAGCAGGTGGTCACAGCACGTGACGGCAGAGCCTCCAGGAAGGCTAGCAGGCAGGTAGCGGATGTGCGCTCCCAGGTGAGCGGCCAAGCTGGTCCATAGACAGACTGACAGGAGTAAGAAGGCAGACCGTCGGACCTCAGGCTAGCAAGCAGGTAGCAGGAATATCAGGCAGGAAACAGACAGCAAACTGGCAGGACTCTGGCAGGAATCAGGCAGGTAACTGGCAACGGGACCTGAGGGCTGAAGCAGAGTAGTGAACAGTGCAACAACATTGCTCGGGCACCTCCATTTTGGAGGAGGTGCCTTAAATATGGTGAAGTCCTCCGGCCATTGGCCGGGGACTCCTTAGGACGGCGTGCGCGGCCCCTTTAAGAGGGAGGGAGCGCGCGCGTGCGCGCCCTAAGCACAGTGGCCGGGAAGGAGCGCGCGCTGCCAGCAGAGCGGGAGGAGGACGCCGGGCTCGGAGCAGAGAGGTGAGGGGAACAGCGTCCCTGCCTAGCAGAGGGCAGGGACGCCGACGCTACAATGGGCATGAATCAGCCTTGGCATAATCGGCATCAATCTGCCTCTGTTAAAAGTCGTCAACTATCTATGTGATGGTAGAAAGCTAAGGGTGGATACATCAGGAAGGACCCCAACTATACAAATTCATTATGATATATCTGCATGGGTAGCCACATATAGAAACATATAGGATAAACTTCTCCCAACAGAGTATCACAAAATATTTTTTATTGCCATTTCACACCAATCATCATGGGATACGTCAAGCCATAAGGAAAGATCAGAAAGGACTTATCTGTATGAAGATAAGGGACGACTACACCGGTTGAGGACACCCAGAAGATAGGAGGATGGGGCCAAATTTCTTACGGATTGCACCGAACAACCGAACAGGTCATTTGCAATCTACAATTGTACTTGCCATTTTTATTTTTTTGTTGGTTTTTTTTTTATGGTACTTCACATTGGAAATGCGTGAAATCCCAATCAAGTCAGTATTAGTTTCTTGCCGGCTGAAACTTTACATTTCGAAGGAGTTAACTAGTTTGTCTTGAATTACTTAGTATAATATAGAAAGGAGGCAAAGTAACATCAAAGGTTGTGCGGTCGCGTTGAGCTTTCTGTGCCCCTCAGCAGCGCTCTTCTATTAGTCATCTCTTTCTTGTTGCTCTACCTACAGTAGGATTTATTCAGCGCTGGCGGTGAGAAGCCAAGACGACGGGATATTTTTCTATCTTGTTTAAAGTGATCTGGATTCCTTGGAGGATCTGAGCTTCTTTATTTTTGGGCAGTGGTGATTTACAAATTTGCACTCTTTAACTCCACCTTCTCCTATTCAGTGAGTCTCTCCCGTGCAATAATGAGACACTGAAGAGAAGACAGCGCTCTAATATCCGGCAACCTGGTATTAGACTGCAGCTGAACATGTACGCACAGGACGAGTAGTGACAACCAGCTCTATGGCTGCGTACACAACCTCCGGCCGGAGCTGAGGGCGTCCTGGAAATGGAGAAAGACGCACAATCCCGCAAGAAGAACAGAGGCGAGAAAAGATTTGTATCATTGTGCTGCACTGGATCCAGGCAGCAATCGGGAACTAGTAAGGTAGAAAATACTCCGATGAATGATATCTAGAATAATAGATCTGACTTTTATTCTTTAGCAGCAATCACCGTATACAAATATCAAACATTCTACAGATGTGGCAGAGCGGAGTTTGTCAGATGTGGCAGAGCGGAGTTTGTCAGATGTGGCAGAGCAGAGTTTGTCAGATGCTGCACAGTTTGGTCACAAGGTGTTATCTGTGGATTTCCAGGAAGATCTACTTTGAACTTTTGTGATAACGCCCTGAGTAAAGATAAGGAACAAACAGTGCAGAGATTAGTGACACATTCAGCTCTGCTTCATATTTGTTTATCACTTTTTGTATTGCCGTTATTGCCGGTTTGTGTAGCTGCTTCATTATTTTTATATTCTGTTGCTGAACAGAAATCTATGAGCTCCAACTTGTTTCCCACCAGTTAGAGAAAAAAAAAGTTTTACTTTTGTTTTTAAGGGATTAAAGGGGTTTCCCGGCTTTTCAGATGCGAGGGGTGTTGTATGCCTGGGACATTCACCACTCACACAGTGACTGAGTTGCAGTACCTGTACAGCACAGGTCAGCGTTTAGGAGGAGACTTAGTGCTGTATTGAACACCAAGCCCCCTTCATTCTGTCAATCGTGGGGTCCCAGCAGTTAGACCCACACCAGCCGCCAAGTACAAGTGGGGGTCTAACACATCCAAGTTATATGCTTTCATAAAATGCTTACAGTCAGACGTTATGATTAAAGGGGTTGTGCCCTTTCGGAAAACTTTTTCCTATAAGCTTTGTTACTAGTTAAAAAAACAAACTGAGCTTTACTCATCCTCCCCGGGTCCAGGGTGGAGTCTCTGATCCTGGTCCTTGTGTCTGTTATTGTCCGCAGTGTTGAAGTCACGTCACCAGTGCTGCAGCCAATAAGTGAGCTCATGCTGTCTACATCAGGCAGAGCCACTGAGCTCCAATGTGACGTCACTGTTGCTGACAACATATGACATTGGGAGCAGTGGTGGAGACTTACAACTGGACCTGAGGAGGGTGAGTAACGCTCAGGGGTTTTTGTTTATACTACTATCAAGCTTATAGGAAAAACCTTTCTCAAAGGAGACAACACTTGGACCTTTTATGCTTGCTGATAGTTCTTCAGTAATTAGCCGAGGAGCAAGCAAAATGCAAGTCTGTCAGCTGGTTGAACCATTTATTCAGGTTTAAAGCAGATCAATCACCAGATTTCACAATAAAAACTGTATAGATTACATAGATTGCTTAGACCCGATGGGGCTGGTGTCGTTACTGTAAAAAAAAAAAACTATTTCAGAATGACTGTATAATCCTCATATTAAGACGAGCAGTTTGAGTCCAGTTAAAGAGTGTGAAAGGTCATGAGTCTGTGTATTGAGTCTATATCCACCCAGCCTGGCTGACAATTGCAGCTTGTACAGAGCAGTGTTAGATCTTAGTAGCAGCAGCAGGGAAGAGGGTCACTGAGGAGCTGTCAATCAGACAAGGTGAGCAGAGGTTAAGTTAAAACTTTATGTTACTACTCTCATATGGACTTTCATAGTAAGTTCACCAGCTTCATCAGGTCTAATATCTATTTAGTAATGTATGCCATTTAAATTGTAAAATCTGGTAACAAAACGGCTTTAAAACACATGGTGGGCAGAGGTTAAGGTAAAACATTATGCAAATACTCTCATGGACTTTCAAAGTAGGTATACCCACCTCATCAGGTCTAAGATCTATTTAGTAATATATGCCATTTATATTGTAAAATCTGGTAACAGAACATCTTTAAAAAACATGGTCGTCAGCGTCACATCTCCCTATGGAGGAGTTCCTGATTCTCCTTAGAAAATAGGAACAGTATGGAACTGTCGGAACTGCATTGCTGACACCCAAATGTCCTAATAGTGTGATAACCTCTCATAAAAGCTTTAAATATCCACTTATATATTTCCCAGATATCGTAACTATAATATGGTTCTATAACGTTCCGATCAGAGTTCTGTATCTATCCTCCACCAGCGATCGGTTTTTGTGTTGTCTGTAAATGCAATTTGTGCAGCTGATGGCATTGTTACAGTGTAATCCTAATGAAAATGTCAAGTAATTACTGGAAGCGTCTCTAATGGCGGACGTCTTCACTGTGACTCTTATCTTCGCTGACTTTTAAATAACATTCATGTTTCATTGCAGTGGAAGATAATTGTGTGTGATACACTGTCTGCTCCTCCGCTTGCTCCACATCATTTCTCTTTGATTAAAAGTAAATGATGTCATATTAGTAAATGTTAGCGCTATTTATTCTACATGCTAGGAGCAAAGTGAGAAAAAGTGTCGTTTTATCAGGCCGCAGAATAGGTAGAAACTCACAAGCGCGATGTCTGCAGGGTGATAGGATATTGCGCTGAGCGAGGATGGCGGAGCTGCTCAGTTAGTCTAGATCACCCTCATACATTACATTGTTCACCTAGCTCACCTGCCGTCATATGGCCAGCTTCAATAATCAGTATCTTGACCAACAGATTAATATATTTTTTTTAATATCAGTTATAAAAAATTGTTTTGAGCACAGACTGCCTATGTGGACACCGTTTGACAAGGAAAAAAATATTTACATTTGTTAGTGGTAAGCTTTAGTTAATACATTTGCTCTAGGTTTTAAGGTTCCTCCATACAGAATAATGGGCACCACATAGTGTCATGCAGGTGTGGGAAAGACTAAGTGCAACACAGATGGAACAGGGGTTCGGTAGCCCAAACACTAAGGAAAGGGGAAGTGGAGACCCCTAGGCTGATCTAATATCACCCTACCTACCCTACCGTCCCTATATTGGTTCCACACCTATCGCCGAGCAGGAAACCTAAGCCCTGTATATCCCTAGAACAAGGCCCTAGATAGGGAGGGGGAGGGGTGAGCACTGGTCAGGACCCACTACAAACTAAAGACAACAAGGTAGACAAACAAAGGGGAAAACTTAGCTTGAGCAGACACCAGAGGAGTAACGCCAACTGTCCTCCAAGGGCACCAGAGACGACGCTAGCCGACTGCCAGAGCTCCAAGCCTGCACCCAGGAAAATAGAAATATCACCGGTGGCTCCCTGGAGCAAACTGAGTGTATTTAATACCCAGACCAGTGTGTTTCAATCAGTGGCAGGAGGGAGGTAGCCTTTGGGTCCTAAAGGAAGAAGGATTAAGAAGGCATCTGCAATGCCAAGTGCCCATCTAGTTGGCACATGACCGCATGTATGCAAACCAAATACTTGTGGTCACGCACCCACTGCTCCTGGGGCTGCACCAGAGAATCCTCACAGTGCGTAGTGCATGCGATGTGAGGATTCACAAGTCTGCAGTCACACAAAGGGGCTAACTGCAGATTTGTAGCTTAAGACCGGGGAACCCTTTTAAAGGACTTACAAACTCTGCGTCAGAAAAATGTTAGAAATTTTTTTATTGAAGTCTATGTAGAAAATTCCTTTAACTTTTGCATTTAGGAAGCAAAACCAGCACCATACACACAGTGCACGCATCCGTTGTACAAGTTCAGTGGATGTCGCCAATGGAAATCAAAACCGAGTAGGTCACCAGGGCGCAGTGGGCCTGGAACTTGCCCGGTTCACTGGGTGCTGATTCCGCTCTTGTGCACATATATGAATACCTTTTCCCCAGTCCCCTGAGACACTCATATTCACTCAGAGACACATGTTCTTTTAGCAAAAACCAGATTTTCTATTTTGCACATGCAAACCTGCTGGACTAATGTGAACATGTCCTTCAACTTTTTTTTTTTTTTCCAGTCCGGTGACTAATTACATAGAGTCTAAAATTAGTCCCCTTCTTTTATCTTATAATCACTGGTTGCAGGAGGAAACTAATACATGCAAAGGAAAATAAAAGCTTACGACAAAGGGTAATACCTTCTCGACAGGACAACAGAATACTTGAGCAGTGACGAGACAAACACAACACTGCTGGATTTTCATGCTCAAGATATTGAGATAGGGTGTATTTCTATTTATACGCCCTGTGTTTACATGGCTTATACCTATTTCGCTATAACAGGATGTCTCCTAGAGGAGGAACTTGAAGTTCCCGAGCTCCAATTAAATCAGTCATCAACTATTCATGCCACTGGTGTCTTATGTGGTATAAAGACCCCCAGCTCCCCTCTTGTACTTCAGGCTTCAGTGCAACAAAGTGGACAAAATTTTAACAAATGTCATCTAGACTCTGCAGCAGAAATTTAAAGGGAATCTGACAATAGGATCAACCCTCCTAAGCCGCCTATATGGGCATGTAGGTCATAGGAAGCTGAATAAAATGATACCTTGATGTCTTTGATCTGATGTTTAATTCCAGAGAAATCCACATTTTTCTTAATATGTAAATTAGCTGCTAAGATCTACAGGCCGGACATAGATCTCCTTGAGAATCTGCCTTCAAAGCTAATTTTATATGGAAGGGGGCTTTACCAGTGTGAAACATGTAAATCAGAAGAGCAGACTGTTAGTCATTACATGTCTCAGACTGATAACACCTGCTTTCATTTAAACTAATCTCTGTAGGCAGATTCTCAGGGAGATCTATGTCCGGCCCATAGATCTTAACAGCTCATTTACATATTTAAAAAAGCATGGATTTCTCGGGAATAAGACATTGGATCGCAGATATCAAGGTATCATTTTATTCAACTTTCTATGATCTACATGCCCATATAGATGGCTTACAAGGGTTGATCCTACTGACAGATTCCCTTTAAGGAGTGAATTTTGCTGCAAAGTTCTGAATTTTCCTTTGCAGGTCATAGGGTGTAATCCATGACAAGTCTGAGTTAAAATCTCTGATGGATCTCCTACATGGGAACTGTCCCAAACTTCTCGGACTGTTCACAAATGTGCCTTGACTGTTCCCAAAAAATTGTGGTGTTCTCAGCAGAAAATGGGCAGGGCTAAAACAAATCCTGCCTAGAGATTGGGACGGTTCCAGCTGGGACCAAAGTTGGTAACTAAGAAATTCACATGTAAATAGAATAAAATAAATTATTACTTACCCCATTTACCCTGGTGCTTTCCACCAATCTTTATTTACTTGCCAATAGCAGGAGAAATCCATCTACCAACATGACTGCTGCTGACAATCACAAGCCTGAGCATGAAGGTGGAGATGACATATAATCTTGTTGGCTTTTTTGGTAAGAGGTTTTCTGAGGCTTTCAGAAACGGAGTTTTTCATACTGAAAATGTTTCTGGAAACGCTTCTTTTTTAAGGAGTTTTTGGAGGAGTTTTTACTTTTTTTAAAGTGTTTCCTGGAGTTGTCTTGAAAATTTTTTGAAGCGTTTTGGATCTGTATTTTAGATTGGATGTTTTAGATCGGATGTATTTAGGAGTGGATTCCACCAGGATCCACTTCAGAAGTGATGTGCACTTTCTTTTTTCCCCAACAGGCATTTTTCAAAACATGAAATGGGAAAAAAAAACTCTCAACAACTCCTCATGAACAGCAAAGAGGATTAACATTGCAATAAATAGGAAGATTCTTTCAAGTGTTTTTAGGCAATTTTTTTGCTAATTTTTGAGTGTATACACTTTAAAAACTCAGACTTCACATACCTTTAAGGCTATGTTCAAACGTTGCTTTTTTCTGCAGTAAAAACCTGATCTATTGGCAGTAAAAAAGCTGCAGACAAAAAGCAAGTTTTACTGGCTTTTTTCTGCATTTTTGTTGCGTTTTTTGCTGCATTTTCAGGATTCCAAAGTTCAGCTTTGCTTCCTCTATACAAGCATGAACAATGCAAGGTGTTAGGCCACCAACACAAAATATCTGTGAAACCATTGAACATTTTTGGAAAACGGGGCAATTTGATCAAATGAATTAGTGGAAAAAGATATTTATGTCTGAATAAATCAGGGGTCCTCAAACTACCGCCCGCGGGCCACATGCGGCCCGCGGAGGACTTTTATCCGGCCCACCGGGCTATGGGCGGAGGAGAGGAGAGCGGTGCCATTGCCCGCCCTTCCCCCCCGCTTGCTCAGGGCCCCGGCAGGTGGATACTTACCTCTCCCTGTGCCTCCGCAGATCCGCTGTCTTCCTGCTCTGCGCTTCCTGTGACGTCAAAGGTCAGAGGGCGGTCTTTACACCGCGCCCTCCCGAGTGCTGTCACAGGCAGCGCAGAGCGGGACAACGCCGCCGCGACGCTGTAGTCCGGACCAGAGTAGAGCAGCGGCAGCAAGTGAGAAGTGAGGTGAGTATTGGATTTTTTTTTTTTTTTTTTATGTATGGAGGCATAGGTCATTATATGGGGGGGGGTGACATGCTGCATGGGGCATTATATGGGGGAGTGATATGCTGCATGGGGCATTATATGGGGGAGTGATATGCTGCATGGGGCATTATATGGGGGGGTGACATGTTGCATGGGGCATTATATGGGGGGGTGACATGCTGCATGGGGCATTATATGGGGGGGTGACATGCTGCATGGGGCATTATATGGGGGGTGACATGCTGCATGGGGCATTATATGGGGGAGTGATATGCTGCATGGGGCATTATATGGGGGAGTGATATGCTGCATGGGGCATTATATGGGGGGGTGTCATGCTGCATGGGGCATTATATGGGGGAGTGATATGCTGCATGGGGCATTATATGGGGGAGTGATATGCTGCATGGGGCATTATATGGGGGGGTGACATGCTGCATGTGGCATTATATGGGGGGGTGACATGCTGCATGGGGCATTATATGGGGGGTGACATGCTGCATGGGTGATGATAGGGGGGGTGACATGCTGCATGGGGCATTATATGGGGGAGTGATATGCTGCATGGAGCATTATATGGGGGGGTGACATGCTGCATGTGGCATTATATGGGGGGTGACATGCTGCATGGGGCATTATATGGGGGGTGACATGCTGCATGGGGCATTATATGGAGGGGTGACATGCTGCATGGGGCATTATATGAGGGTGACATGTTGCATGTGGCATTATATGGGGGGGTGACATGCTGCATGTGGCATTATATGGGGGGGTGACATGCTGCATGGGTCATGATATGGGGGGGTGACATGATGCATGGGGCATTATATGGGGGAGTGACATGCTGCATGGGGCATTATATGGGGGGGTGACATGCATGGGGCATTATATGGGGGGGTGACATGCTGCATGGGGCATTATATGGGGGGTGACATGCTGCATGGGGCATTATATGGGGGGTGACATGCTCCATGGGGCATTATATGGGGGTGACATGCTGCATGTGGCATTATATGGGGGGTGACATGCTGCATGTGGCATTATATGGGGGGAGTGACATGCTGCATGGGGCATTATATGGGGGGGTGACATGCTGCATGGGGCATTATATGGGGGGTGACATGCTGCATGGGGCATTATATGGGGGGGTGACATGCTGCATGGGGCATTATAAAGACAGGGGAGTAATATCCTGCATGGGGCATTATATGGGGGGGGGTAACATCCTGCATGGGGCATTATATGGGGGGTGACATCCTGCATGGGGCATGATATGGGGGTGACATCCTGCATGTAACTTTACTTGTTCTTCATTTTAAATATTGTATTTGTTCCTGTATTGGTTTTTTTACTTCAAAATAAGATATGTGCAGTGTGCATAGGAATTTGTTCATAGTTTTTTTTAAAAAAACTATATTCCGGCCCTCCAATGGTCTGAGGGACCGTGAACCCTGTTTAAAAAGTTTGAAGACCCCTGGAATAAATAGTGACTATTCTGAAAACAAAAAGGCTCATGCGAGTTCATGAAAAAATACACAATTACAAATGTAGCAGAGTTGGGGAGGTGAATTAGTCAGACATGGTTTACCTAAGAGATTGGCAGTGCATTGAGTTTGTTGGACATTGTTTACACATTGGTAGGGCCATTGAGTTGGTCAGGTATTGTTCAATGTTACATATTCCTCTGGCATTTTTTGCTTTACACATTGGTAGAACATTGACAATTGTATGGCATTGTTTACTTTAACACATATCACTAATTTAATTAAACTGTACTAATCCTAACTGCCATCTCATGTGAGGACACCAAGACATTTTGGTTTAAAGAAAATCACAAAAATGAATGGGTTTCACATCCTGCTGTACCTGCTATTTTTCACTAAAAACACTGCAAAAACTGATGCCAACATTTTTGCTGCTTTTTTGCACTTATTGCTTTCTATGGGTGAAAAAACTCTGCAAAAACACTGAAAGAAGTGACATGCTGCTGTTTTCCATTTCAGTAAAAAAAAAAACACAAACAAGAGTGTGCATGAGATTTCTGATACATTTTACTGGTACTGTAAAAAGCAGCTTTTAATTTGCATAAAAATGCAAATGTGCAAAAATACAACTTGTAAAAATAGCCTAAGAGTAATTTTTGCTGAATCTGGAAAATGTCTAATGCAATGCCTTTAGTGAAAATATCTTGGAACCCAAATATATGAGGGTGGGGAGGTTTGCTAACTTATGTCTCATCTATCCACAAGTAATATATACATAGGTTTCTATTGTCCATGGATATCATGCTACACTTGCTTCTTTTTCCACAGTAGAAACTTATGAACCAGGAAAATAAAGCAAATCTTCTGCTCTGCTATCTCAGATCTGTTGTCCTGACCTAGAGAAACCCTTTAAAATATCAATTCAGAAAAGTTTGCAACAGAATATCAGCCTCTGTCCTTCTTTCCGGTGAGCTGACCGACTTTATATTCCTCACAAAATATCCACAATGTATTCTTGCCTAATCTCACACATTAAATGTATTTTCTGGGCTAGTAAATAAATAAGCGGAAAGGACCGTTCTCAGCAATTTTTGAATTTCGCCAAACCTGCAGTTGTTTAGTTCCATCAACAAAGTTACAAAACTGCATGTTTCAGCACAACAGGATGAAAAAGACAATTCTTGATGTGATTTCTTTGAAAAGTCCAAAAAGCTGCTATTAAAGGGAAGGACTATTATCCAAATGTTTCTTTGAAATACTTTGCAATGTAAAATCACTGAATACTCTGCAAAAGAAAAATCAAGAAAACAACTTTTTTGCATTTTCGCAATGGTAAGAATAGTGCATGTTTGTTGTCCAGTTATAGAAAGTGCATGTTATTAACACTCGGCAAAAGGAGCTGCTCCTGAGAGTGAACTGGATGACAGTAGAGTTGATTGTGTTTGGACAATGGATTATTAAATAGAGTAGGTCACTCAAGTGTGGGTAAATGGGCCATGTTGTGGTATTGAAGCTTTGTAAAATCCATTAGACATAAAGAGAATATATAAAAATACATTTGACACCATTTTACCCTATACATTCAAATTGCCTCTTCAGAGAGGAAGAGGACAAGAACTCTAGCACCACCAATTGGTAGTAGCAATCCTAAAAGTCAATATCGACCCTTTAACAAGACTTGCTGTATGACTTAGGACAAAAGACAAATCAGAAACATCATACATACATAGTAAAATAGTAACATAGGTTGAATAAAGACCTAGGTCCATCAAGTTCAACCTTCCTCAGATACTGTCATGGGTGTGTACGGTGTGACAGAGAGTCGCTCTGGAACTGGCTGTAGAAGGTCACTGCGCTTGGCATCGCAGACACCTTCTTGATTCCCTCATCTCTGTAGTATAGTTTTATCCTTCTACCTTTAGGACCCTGCAGCGACCTCCACTTTCTGCTGCTGATTGACACATCCTTGGTAGTTAAATAGTTTCAGTTTCTTCAGAGAGTCGCCGGTGATAGTTCTGTGTACCTCTGTGTAGGCTTGGAGCACTAGCAGTCGGTTAGTTTCTTCTCTGGTGCCCTTGGAGGATAGTTGGCGTCATCTCTCTGATCAAGCTAAGTGTATCCCCTTTGTTTGTCTACCTTGTTGTCTTTAGTTTGTAGTGGGGCTTGACTAGTGCTCACCCTGTCCCCTCCCTATCTAGGGCCAATCTCTAGGGACATTCAAGGCTTAGATTCCTGCTCGGCGATAGGTGCGGAACCTATATAGGGATGATGGGGTAGGCAGGGTGATATTAGATCTGCCTAGGGGTCTCCACTCCACCTTTCCCTAGTGTTTGGGCTTCCTCCTACTCTTCCCTTTCTGTTGAACTTAATCGTTGCCTCATCTTGCGTGACAGATACCCCAAAACACATATCTGCAAATTGAAATTCTGGTTTCGCCTTTATCCTAAGTCATGTAACAAGGCTCATTAAAGGGTTGATATTGACTTTTAGGATTGCTACTTCCAATAGGTGGCACTAGTGTTCCTGTCCTCTTCCTCTCTGAAGAGACAATTTGCATATTTAATTTCCCAGAGGCGTATTGCATGGCCTATAAGTCTCCTTACACTGGTATGTCAGGCTTGTCACTCTCCACGAGGAGGCACAGTACCGCTTAGACACCATTTACATAGATATATAATCTAGAAAAAGTTGAGTAACCCTGAAAAAATACAGTATATTAAGTACAGTCTTTACCACATCCCATTATCAACTGCTGTGTAAATAATTTAACTGGCGCAGCCTAAATCTCTGAATATGCCATGTGAGTAAGATCTCAGTTAAAGTGTACTTGTTGTTTCAGGTATCTTTTCAGAATAAGCTGAATAAACTCTATTTCTGGCCATTATATGACTTGTGTCCTGTATTTTTGAACAGTTTTCCCCTTCTGTCAGCTCTGGCTCTAAATTCCATTTGTCTCTGAGCTAGAGGATGAAGACTACATGCAGTTTCCCATAGACAGTACACATAGATTTGAGGGTTTCCTGCTCTCCTGTCTCTATGTAGCACCTGTGTACAGGAGTACAGAGCAGTGTAGCTGCGAATCCAGCAATATGAGTGCGATAAAACACTTACTAGGAATAGCATAATCATCTGTGGCTCCACCTTTGTCTCTCTTTGCAACTGCTTCCCCTTCCCCTTTACTTTGATTTCTGTGGTCAGCGAGTAACTTCATCCCTCAGTCTCTACGTATGGATTTCACTAGTATTGCAGAGCGAATGAAGAGTTCAGTGTGTGTGTGATGGAGGTGTAATTTTTAAAAATGGCTGAAAAAGTTCTGCAAGTTTTGAACATACCCTACATTAACATCTTCTAAATATTTTAAAAACTTACTAAACTTTTTATTCCTTATACTAACACAATAGGCTTTAACTATCCATTTAGCAGTAAATATAAAAATCATATACCAAAGGCAATACATGAAGCCTCAATGGAAGGACACATAAGGTAATGTATTTATTTTTATGTCTCGCTTCCTCTTCAAAACATCCATCCATTTCCAAAACCCGAATCGTTGATACCTCCAGCAATTATTCTACCACTTTATTTTCTACCAAAGCAATTTGGTTGCTCTGTTCAGGCTTTGTCCATTAGTTTCCATGGTTCCACTAAGGTCAGACTAAATATTTTTAGTAGAGTAAAAATACTCATTTTAGCATTTTAAAGAGTATTTTTAACCAAGGAAAAGTAATGCAACTTTGTATACAGACAAAAAAGCAATAAATGCTATTTTTATAGGCAACTTGTGTGTGTGTGTGTATATATATATAAGTGGGAAAAATAAGTATTTTATACACTTCCGATTTTGCAAGTTTTCCCCTCTACAAAGAATGGAAAGGTCTGTAATTTTTATCGTAGGTACACTTCACCTGTGAGAGACAGAATCTAAAAATAAAAAACAGAAAATCACATTGTATGATTTTTAAATAATTAAATTACATTTTATTGTATGAAATAAGTATTTGATCACCTACCAACCAACAAGAATTCTGGCTCTCACAGACCTGTTATTTTTTCCTTAAGAAGCCCTCCTACTCCGCACTCATTACTTGTATAAACTTCACCTGTTTGAACTTGTTGCCTGTATAAAAGACACATGTCCACACACTCAATGAATCACACTCCAACCTCTCCACCATGGCCAAGACCAAAGAGCTGTCTAAGGACACCAGGGACAAAATTGTAGACCTGCACATGGCTGCGATGGGCTACAGGACAATAGGCAAAGAGCTTGGTGAGAAGGCAGCAACTGTTGGCACAATTATTAGAAAATGGAAGAAACACAAGAAAGGTCAGAAATCAGCCCAGAACTACATGGGTGGACCTAGTCAATGATCTGGAGAGTCATTACCTTATACAGGTAACGAGTTCAAACAGGTGCAATTAATACATGTAATGAGTGCAGAGTAGGAGGGCTTCTTAAGGCTATGTGCCCACGATGCAGAAATGAAGCAGAAAATTTCTGCAGCATTTCTGCATCTCCCTGGCAGAAAAAACGCATGCAGATTGTGCATGCGTTTTTCCTGCAGAATACATGCGGATCCACATGCGGATTCACATGCGTTTCCGCATGCAGATTGACAAGCGCTTTCCAGGCGATCGCATCACTTGGAAAGTGCTTGACAACTAGGTCACACTATAAATCCATGCTGTTTGCATGGATTTATACAGTGTGAACCGTAAAAATTAAAACAAATAAAGCTATACTCACCCCCGAGGCCCCGGTGTGTGCAGCAGCGCTCGTTCCTGTCTGGTTCCCGGCTGCCGGCATATCGCGAGACAGAGCGGTGAAGGGCCTGCGGTCACATGACTGTGACGTCACCGCAGGTCCTCAAGCGATGCCGGCATTCAGAGAAGCCTTCGGAAAGGTGAGTATAAACTTTATTTGTTATTTTATTCTTTTTTTACAGGTACAATGGTACCCAGGTCTGGATGAGAGTCTCCTCTCCTCCAGAACTGGGTACCATCCGCACATAGAGACGCATAGAAGCCGCTTGTACAAATGTACAGTCGCGGTTTCTGTGCGTTTCAATGCAAGTCAATGGCGGGAGTTCCGCTGCGCTTCCGCAAAATGAAATGACATGCTGCGGATTTTTGTACGCACCATAAACGCTGCGGAAAAATCCGCAGCATGTGCATAGAACATGCGGAATCCCCTTGGGGACCATGGGGTGCGGATTACCTAGCGTTTCACAAGCGTTTACGCTGCGGAAATTCCACAGCATAAACTCTTGAAAAACGCTACGTGGGCACCCATCCTCAAGAAAAACTAACAGGTTTGTAGGTGATAAAATACTTATTTCATGTAATAAAATACAATTTAATTATTTAAAAATCATACAATGTGATTTTTTTTAATTTTATTTTTAGATTCTGTGAAGTGTACCTACGATAAAAAGTACAGACCTCTCCATTCTTTGTAGGTGGAAAAACTTGCAAAATCGGCAGTGTATCAAATACTTATTTCCCCCACCATGTATATATATATATATATATATACACATATATATATATATATATATATATATATATATATATATAATGGCACATAAACCACTACTTGCACCAAGCCCTTCCTGCGATCTTGAGTTAATTTACTCCAATGATACTGATTTAGAAGGATTGTCCCATAAAGAAAATATATCACTTATCAATAGGATAGATAATATATTATTGCTGGGAATCTGGCTGTTGAGACCCCTAACCCACCTATGTGAACGGAGCAGTAGTGAGCATGTGCGACCACCATCCTATAGACAGTGAATGGAGCAGTTCTCGCACATGCTCACTACCGCTCTGTTGGAACCCCTCTTCTCATGATCGGTGACGGTCCCAGCAGTTAGACCTTCAGTGATCATATATTTATTACTGTATGTATCCTGTTGGATAAGTGATATGTTTTTTATAGACAAACCCTTTTTAATGATTTAGGAGCATTTATAGGTGTCAATGGCTTCTGTAGAGGAGTAATGATGACCTGTGTTGTCAGATTGGTAATTTGATATACGACACAAGCAGTATACCCAGAGGATGCTTTAAATGTAAATGTAAATCTATGTCTGTGCTAAAATGAAAATATGACTCAAGCTCCACAATCATCAATCAATCAGTAATGATTTGTGTGAATGTAATGTAATAATGTAATAATTGGAATCCTAAAATGAAACCTGATCTGTTCCATTGGCAGGTCTGTGCCTCGTACAGGGATATTGATAAATTAAACTAATCAAGGTTGACATGATGCCACAGATGAAGGAGGATGCAGGCAATGTATCCTAAGAAAAATGTTATACATTAGTTACTTATAACTCCCAAAAGAAATCTAAAAGTGACGCCCATCTTTGCATGAAGTTATCCCATTTTTCAGTCTATTGACCTTCTCAACTGTAAAACTTAGGACATGCAATAGTATCCCCCCCAATTCTAAAGCCAGAGCCGAAAACCGAGCTCTGGAGGACCCAACACATTTATGCATTACACAACTATGAACACTATGCAATGCCTTTTTTCCCCTGCGGAGGCACTGCAGTAGAATTCTACACTTGAAGCAAGACTCCAAGGCAGATTACAACTGATCGCTGTGGATCTCTGCAACGAAGCGTCTCATATGCAGCTTATTGTTAGGAAGTCTAACTAAAAAAAAAAAATAGTAAAGTTCAAAGAGGACACAATTTTTCATCTCCTAGTACATGACTATTGCTGAATGTTTTTACATTTTCTCCAGGATGTGATGGATTCTGAGGATACGTTCCGTAATATAAGGATTATTCTCAATTAGTGCACACTAAAAACTCATGAAAAGCCTAATTGTCAGTCGTTGTCTCAGTCATGAGGTTACACCTTCATTAATGCGGACTGTGAAGTCTATAAAATGCTGTCACAATGTGTCATGGAATCAGTATTTTGCTGTAAGCCAAATTTTTTGATGTAGCATGTCATTCTGATTGGGCAAGCATTATTAACGCCTTTTAATATGTTATATGTCAAAATTGAAACTATTAAGATAGTTTGATATTTTTTCTCTTGTTTCAGAAATGACGCCACTTGTGACCTTGTTTGGTATTGCAGCTCAACCACACTCGCAACAATAAGGCTTACCCTGCGATACCAGACACAACCCATGCAGTACAGTGGCGCTGTATCTGGAAAACAGCAGACTCCTTTTCTAATCTTCAAAACCTAACACAAAATCAAACTGAGCATATACCCTGTAGTAAGTAAGCAAGTAACTAGCAATAATACATGTAAATAACATATGGTACTTGGCTAACACTATTTTGATCAGAAAAAGCGTAAAAGCCATCCCACCACGACAAGGTGTACCCAATCGGGACAGTCCTACCTTCTAGTATTAAAACCTCAATTTGTTTCAGCCGACCTCAATATAGATGGGGCCCAGCAGGATCCATGCCCGACTGTTCAGACACCTGCCCATGGGAAGCGATATTGACGAAATGCATCAAGATGAGGTTTCAATACTAGAAGATACGACTGTCCCGATTGGGTTCACCTTGTCGTTGTGGGATGGCTTTTATGCTTTTTTCATCAAAATTGTGTTAACTAAGTACCCTATATTATTTACACGTACTATTACTAGTTACCTGCTTACTTACTACAGGGTATGTAGTCATTTTGTTTTTGTCTTAGGTCTTGTCTGTTAGATGGCCACAGTGTGAACATGCTGCTACACATTGCGCCTACAACAATTTATGCTCCAGCTTATTTCTTTACTTTTGCTGTAGTTTCTTGTACTTTGTGCAAACAGGGACATGGCTCCCCCGTTATCAGCTATCTCTTTTCTAATCTTGTAAAAGTTCTTGAGGGATGCGGAGAATTCTGGAATTCTAGATCACAGAATTTATCAAGCTTGTTGATTTTCTATAGGTGGAACTTATGGACAGATATTTGTATACTAGAAAGAGGGAAGGCGGAAAATCAGGTTCGGCCAGTATGTGCCCATTTCTGTACAGGCAGGTTTAAAACCGCACAGGAATACAGGGCGCCCACGTCTCATCTGACCTCACTGTGTGGGGTTGTCATTGTTCCCAGCACAGTAATAATACAGCACTGTGCG
Source organism: Phyllobates terribilis (assembly GCF_046119375.1). NCBI lineage: Eukaryota > Metazoa > Chordata > Amphibia > Anura > Dendrobatidae > Phyllobates > Phyllobates terribilis. The sequence goes on from NW_027362764.1 coordinate 76,805,491, forward strand.
TCATCTATATGAGACTGTGATAATGGGAATTCCTTCTGCTGGTAAATACGCCGCTGTGTCCTATCCTGTACACCAAATTAATTATTAATTCATTGTGATCCCTCTATATGTCGCTCCTGCAATATTCTCCGGTGGAAATCTGTAGGAAGATATTGCTGTAAATGAAACAATTGTGTAGTTATATTCTATAATACACATACAGTTATATGAAAAAGTTTGGGCACCCCTATTAATCTTAAGCTTAATGTTTTATAAAAATTGGTGTTTTTGCAACAGCTATTTCAGTTTGATATATGTAATAACTGTTGGACACAGTAATGTTTCTACCTTGAAATGAGGTTTATTGTACGAACAGAAAATGTGCAATCTGCATTCAAACAAAATTTGACAGGTGCATAAGTATGGGCACCTCACCAGAAAAGTGACATTAATATTTAGTAGATCCTCCTTTTGCAAAAATAACAGCCTCTAGTCGCTTCCTGTAGCTTTTAATGAGTTCCTGGATCCTGGATGAAGGTATTTTTGACCATTCCTCTTTACAAAACAATTCCAGTTCAGTTAAGTTTGATGGTCGCCGAGCATGGACAGCCCTCTTCAAATGATCCCACAGATGTTCAATGATATTCAGGTCTGGGGACTGGGATGGCCATTCCAGAACATTGTAATTGTTCCTCTGCATGAATGCCTGAGTAGATTTGGAGCGGTGTTTTGGATCATTGTCTTGCTGAAAGATCCATCCCCTGCGTAACTTCAACTTTATCACTGATTCTTGAACATTATTGTCAAGAATCTGCTGATACTGAGTGGAATCCATGCGTCCCTCAACTTTAACAAGATTCCCAGTGCCGGTATTGGCCACACAGCCCCAAAGCATGATGGAACCTCCACCAAATTTTACTGTGGGTAGCAAGTGTTTTTCTTGGAATGCTGTGTTTTTTTGCTGCCATGCATAACGCCTTTTTGTATGACCAAACAGCTCAATCTTGGTTTCATCAGTCCACAGGACATTCTTCCAAAAAGAAATTGGCTTCTCCAAATGTGCTTTTGCATACCTCAGCCGACTCTGTTTGTGGCGTGCTTGCAGAAACGGCTTCTTTCGCATCACTCTCCCATACAGCTTCTCCTTGTGCAAAGTGCGTTGTATAGTGGACCGATGCACAGTGACACCATCTGCAGCAAGTTGATGCTGCAGCTCTCTGGAGGTGGTCTGAGGATTGTCCTTGACTGATCTCACCATTCTTCTTCTCTGCCTTTCTGATGTTTTTCTTAGCCTGCCACTTCTAGCCTTAACAAGAACTGTCCCTGTGTTCTTCCATTTCCTTACTATGTTCCTCACAGTGGAAACTGACAGGTTAAATCTCTGAGACAGCTTTTTGTATCCTTCCCCTGAACAACTATGTTGAATAATCTTTGTTTTCAGATCATTTGACAGTTGTTTTGAGGAGCCCATGATGCCACTCTTCAGAGGAGATTCAAACAGGAGAACAACTTGCAAGTGGCCACTTTAAGTAGCTTTTCTCATGATTGCATACACCTGGCTATGAAGTTCAAAGCTCAATGAGGTTACAAAACTAAAAAAAAGTGCGTTAGTAAGTCAGTAAAAAGTAGGTAGGAGTATTTAAAACAAGAAAATGATAAGGGTGCCCATACTTATGCACCTGTCAAATTTTGTTTGAATGCAGATTGCACATTTTCTGTTAGTACAATAAACCTCATTTCAAGGCAGAAACATTACTGTGTCCAACAGTTATTACATATATCAAACTGAAATAGCTGTTGCAAAAACACCAATTTTTATAAAACATTAAGCTTAAGATTAACAGGGGTGCCCAAACTTTTTCATATGACTGTATGTATATATAATAAACTGAAGTGACGCCTCACATTACACATCCGTGCTGTGTGAACTGGTTATATGGTGCTATGGGCCCATACTAAACCCTCTCTGTGGAGTACGATTTTATCCATTGGCACAATGATGTTTCTTTTTTTTTTTTTCTCCAAATCATGCGTCATTCTTTGGCCATGGCCCCACTGTCAGTATTTGGTCAGTATTCGATCAGTATTTTTTCTCAGGAGTGGGAGACAAAACCAGGTGAGGAACAATCAGAGAAAAGGTCTAATAGAAACAAGTCACCAATTCTGCATTTATCACCCACTCCTGAGAAAAAATACTGACCGAATACTGACCAAATACTGATAGTGGGACCGTGACCTTAGACATATTATAGAGCACCCCACGTGTTACAGAATAGAGTGTGCACCGACTCTGGGACTGTTTTTACATGGCCACATTTTAGGATTATACATATACCCAAAACCAATTAGCAATAAGAGGAGAAACTGGAGTATGCGGTATAAATGATCAAAACATTCGTTTTATTAAATACAGAAAAACCACTAGAATGACAAACAGTAAGAACATATAAAAACAGGACAGACAGAAATAGTGACCCGCCTGGAACAATCAGCAGTTGCCACAGCTACATAAGTAAATAGTACTACTCCAATGTGGCAGATTAATGCCCTAAATCAGCCCAGTGGCCACAATCATAGGGAATAATGTACTAAAAAATGTACAGGCAACATAAATGCATAGGGGAAAAAGAGGCCCATATAACATAAAAGGGTTACTATAACCTCACAAGCTGAGTGGCAAAACTGAATGTTGTGGCCATTCTTACCCCAATGCAGGTCAAAGCCAAGGCAGGCACAGGACGGAAAGAGAAAGTGAATCCCCAAAGGTCCCCGACGCGCGTTTCGTATGGATGTCTTCTCACTTTCTCAAGGGGAGATTGGATTTTGCTGCAGTTTTTCCATCATTACATAGTTTGAAAAAAAAGACACATGAAGTTCTCTAATCATACATATTATGTAACTAGATTATTTATAACCGAGAATATCATTTGTAATGAGAAAAGCATTTGGCCTTTTTTAATTTGCTGATACAGTGTCGGCCATCACTACCTCTTGTGGTCGAGTATTCCAAAATCTGACTGCTGTAACTGTAAAGAACCCTTTCCTACATAGATGCCAGAATTGCTTTTCCTCCTCACTTAATGAATGTTCCCCGGTCCTTTGTAAGGTCCTTGGAAGGAATAAATCATGTGCTATTTCTTTGTCGTGAACAAGCATGCATGTATACATATAAATGAGATCATCAATAATGTGTCTTATTTTTAAGTTGATATAAGCCACATTTTACTAGCCTCTAACTCCATCCTATACAGTAATGTAGTTGTCCTCCTTTAAAGTGAACATGACACTAAGAAAATGTAGTCTAGTCTTCAGGCGGCATGTTATAGAGCAGGCTGATCTATAGTTTTGTGAGAAAAGATTCAGTATATCCTGTTTTTTCATCATTTTAATCCTCTGCTCTTTCAGGGGTTCTTGGTCCAGTGGGCGGTCCTATCAGTAACTGACAGCTCTCTCTGTATGCACATGTATATGTTGAAAGCTGTCAGTCACTGATAGCACCTCTCACTTGACCGAAAACCCCTGAAAGAGCGAAGATTAAATGATTAAATCACAGATTATACTGAATCTTTTCTGACAAAACTATAGATGAGCCTGCTCAGCTCCCCCTGCTCTATAACATGGTGCATGCAGATTGGTCTGCATTTTCATGGTGACACGTTCCCTTTAAGCTCTCTCTAGCTTTTGAATATTCTTTTCAGTATGTGGAGACGAAAACTGAATCCCATATTTATGATGTGGCCTTACAAGGGATTAACAGAGGGGTAATATTACATTAGGATCACAGGTTTTTATCTCTTATAAACCCAAAAATTGTGTTTGCTTTTGCAGCTTCTGCCTGACATTGTGTATTGCTGCTTAGCTTACTTGACACAGTTCTTGTATATTTAGTAATTTAAGCTGTTTTACAGTTCTGCTTTTCTGGGGGAGAGGTCAGAATATCCAGGGTTAATACAAATGAGAGAACGTCTTTTATTTTTACAATTTATAAAAACGCCTTCTAACCATTGCTGACTATCATTGATACGTGTATGTAGACCTGTAGGCATTATACGCTAAGGACACCTTTCACATGGTAAAATGATTATTACATATGTTAATGGTTACATTTAGTTAATAAAACTTCTCTAATCTTCATTTTGCAATCTTCATTCCTTCATTTGTAGTTAGACCCCCCTGATATGCAGTTTGCAGCCAGATTTTTTACTTGAGCATGTCTCTCCCAGTAATATAGGCTGGATATGAGGTCTTTGTGTAGCTTTTACATCAGCACAACTTCTATCCTGCAGTCATTTCTTATTCATGTGCTGTGCTCTTTTTTTTTTTTTTACACTTTTTTTTCCGCCCTCATTGAGACTGTAAATGCTTTCCTCTCTCTTCACACTGTCGATCCTAGGACTACAAAATGGGAATATCCCTTTAAGATGGCCCTGGTACATAGAATGAATAAGACATTGGAGCACTGATACTCGTAAGAAAACGTAACGCTATTTGATAGTAAACAGAAGAACATCTGATCTGTTGTCACACTAAGGTGGAGACTGTGCTTCATGGAAAATATTTTGGTTGAAAGATTAATGGGAACACGCCTGCTGCATCTGTCTGACCTCCATAATGACATTAAAAGTTAATGGATCTCAAACAAAATAAGCATCACCTTTCCTCACGGCAGCAACGCTCCTCCTGAAGTGTTGCTCTTGTTATGTTCATAATTGTTCCTCATTGTTTGCATCTTGTCCTATGGGCACTGTCACTAATACAGTATGTACCATGTATTGGCATTGTTGTAAAATAGCATTAGTCATACATACAACGCCAACGGAGAAAACATTACCGATAGTAAACTATTCCCAACTTTCCAACTTCCTTCACTGTGTCTGTAAACCTTCCGACATATTTTACTGCAGTGCCTCCGCAGGAGAAATTAAGTATTGCACAATCATGGACTTACACTATTAAATAATGCACGGACTCGTAGGTTCTCCAGAGCGAGGGATCCTCTTTGTAGCCATTTCACCTAATATATGAGGGTCTTGGCCACACTAATTCTTCATGAACACATTACTTGATGTAGGCACTTTCTGCCCTTCCTGTTACTGTATGGTGCCTCTATATGATACCACATTAAGGGCTCGTTCAGATGAGCGTATAAATCGGACGTGTGCTGTCCGATTTTCCAAAAATTTTCACCATGTGTCTTCTACAGCTTCCGTATATCACTCTCTATTGCTGTCTGCACAATGAGTCAACTGAGAATCAGTCAGTCAGCCCGCTACGATAGTCTCACAGATTGTTTGTAAGGGTAGGGTCACACGACCAATTTCTCCACAAAGGTTTGATTATTCTGATTAGAATTTGGTCAGTGAAAAAAAATAGTTTCTCTAACCTCACCACTCTGTCAGTCCGTGAAAATCGGTCCAGGTTTGGATTTCATGCGAGAGCGGTCCGAGTTTTTTCACGGACCCATATATTTGCATGGGCGATTTTGATCTGAAACTCAGATCAAAATCGGACGTCACCAGTTTTTCTTATGCGGACCACTCGGTCCGGGGAAAAAATTGGCCATTTGCACAGCCGCATAAAATATCATAGGTACAATTGAAAACCATGAGAAAATCGGTCATGTGTATACGAGCCCTAACTCTTATTTTCAGTCTTTTTCTGAGCTGCTCTCATCTAATTTATGACCACAAGTCACATCAAAGTTGAGTGTTCTGGAAAAACAAAGAACCTTATAAAAGCCAAATGGTCCAAAAATTTTGATGAAACCCAATTGCAAAACTGATTTTTAGCCCCAACTACATGCATTGAAGAAAAAAAAAAAAAGTGTCCACAGAGTTAAAAATAAGTGACCGATCTGGCAAACAATCCAATCGCTACTTTCTTGGCTATTAAAAAAAAAAAAAAAAAAATGACCGTTATTATCTAACTAGTTGTTCTGGAAAATGCTCCAAGTAGAAAGCTTTGCTCCTTTTTCCGCTGATTACTCACACTTGTACACTGCTACGTCTGAAATAATTAAAATATCTTCTTTTTTTTTATCATTAAATGAAATGTCCACATAGATCCTGAGAACACGTCGCCTCACTGTTTGCTTTATTTGTTTTAACTGTAATTGCTGAGATCCACAATGGCGTCTCCCTGCAGGAAGAGGAGTTATACCGGACCCTTAAGCAAATACCCGGCTTCCACAATTAGCGCCATTAAGACAACACGCGATTAGCAAAATGATTTTGAAAGGGATCACTAAGCAACAAGACCTCGCACTCCGGATTCCTTGTAAGCAATCTACATATTTACAAGAAGAAAATGACATAAATCGAACAGAGAATAATAAATCCGGACAATCCTCGCACCGCACTGCTGCTTGTAAGACAGAATATTATTTTATTTAGAGTCTTGTATTTTAAGCTAAAACTAATTGTTGCACTTGGATTTCATTTTCTACAGCTTTTACAGGCTATTATTTTTTCCCGGCATATTTCTGTCTGGCTGCAGAATGGGTTTATGAAGAATCTGTCAGTGAGCTCATTCTGACACGGAGTTTGTCACTCTTAGGGTATGTGCACACGTTAAGTATCTGGTGCAGAAATTTTTGCACCATTTCTGCATCTCTTGGCAGGAAAAATGCAGCGTAAAATAGGTGCATTTTTACGTGCAAAGTTTTCTCCACTCATTAACATGGGTAAAGTCTGCAGTAAAAACTCTAAAAGAATTGACATACTGCGATTTATCTGCTGCAAATCTGCTAGGCAAAAATAAGTACCGTGCGTGCGCATGGGTCTTCAGAATTCTCTGTGCTGATAGAAGTAACATGAAAGTTGAGCTGAACTTTGAGGTCATACTAGTAAATCAGCTGAGAGGAGCTCAGAAAAAAAGACAATTAAAAGTTACAATTACAATAAATCTCCATCAGTACCAGCTCGCTGATAGATTCTCAGTTAACTCATTTTGTAGCCAGCAATGTCCATGCATCTATACTTATCTTTTCTTCTTATGTTATCAGAGCACCTGGATATTTTTATGGGCATATTTATCACGATATTGTATTGAGCTCTTGCTCCAAAAAACATAGCAAGTAGGGTGGAAAAGTTCAAGAGATGCCACATATACCCTCCTATACACACATGCCCCATATATAATAAAGTGCCAAGAGCAGGGTGATAGCCCGGGATTTAGTGATGATGTGAAAGCAGCGCACAGACCCCCAAAGTGCAGTTCCAGGGGTAGAGTTACCACTTGTTTAAGTTTCCTTGATGGGAGCAGAGGTGCACGGACCATTTAAGCGTCAAACTCTGCTTCTTAAAGGGAAAGCGTACACATTTATACAGTAGGTTACAGTAGACACAACTTCTGTTCAAGTCAAGTAGTCATTTGTCATTGTGCTGATCCTCTGACCGCTCTCAGCGGTGACGTACGTGATCTCCATGGTCAGGACATCTGTGGAGATAGAAGATGATTCATCGTGGCAGTGGAAATCCACCGATCTCTTGGTGACTTCTGTCAGCTGCTCCATTATATGGCTCTCAGCAGATGTATATTATTTACATGAAAGTTGTCAGTAAGTGATGAGGATGAGCAGAGAATTATAGGAATAATCGCCCTGTAGTCTGCATGGTGAGAAGCTGGAGGACGCAGACTTTTGCCGCTAATTTCCTTTTCTTCTGTGGATCTTCTTTTTATTTCACGGTCATTCATGGGCAGCACGGTGGCTCAGTGGTTAGCACTGTACGGTGGCTCAGTGGTTAGCACTGTTGCTTTGCAGCGCTGGGGTCCTGGGTTCAAATCCCACCAAGGACAACATCTGCAAGGAGTTTGTATGTTCTCCCCATGTTTGTGTGGGTTTCCTCCGGGTTCTCCAGTTTCCTCCCACACTCCAAAGACATACTGATAGGGAATGTAGATTGTGAGCCCCAATGGGGACAGTAGTGATATTGTCTGAATTGTAAAGCACTGTGGAATATATTGGCGTTATATAAATAAAAATATTATTATTTACTGCAGTTTAGAAAGAATTTAAATCTCTATCTATCTATCTATCTATCCCATATATATCTATCAATCAATCAATCTATCTATCTATCTCATATCTATCTATCTATCTATCTCATATCTATGTATCTCTCTATCTATCTATCTCATATCTATCTATTTATCTATCTATCCATATCTATCTATCTATTTATCTATCTATCTATCATCTATCTATCCATATCTATCTATCTAAAATTGGAGAAGCATTAAATCCATAAAATTTGGGTGCAAGCCGCTCAATCTCCTGTCTATTAGATAAAATATAGAAATATAATAAAGGAGACAGCACTACCTGGTTATGTAGGCATATTTGAGAGAAGCTCATTATGGAAGCCGAAACGTCATTCACTTTGAGCATGGCATAAATCATCTATTTTTCATGCCGCTTTTATCTATCTATCTATCTATCTATCTATCTATCTATCTATCTATCTATCCCATATCTATCTATCTATCTATCTGTCTCATATCTATCTATCTATCTATCTATCTATCTGTCTCATATCTATCTATCTATCTATCTATCTATCTATCTATCTATCTGTCTGTCTGTCTGTCTATCTAAAGAACTGTATTGTTACTCAGTAAGCTATACTTACAAAAAACGAAGGTTCTTAGCACATAAAGTGGCCACTTCATGTGTGCCTATGTATTGGTTGATTCATGGGCACACATGGGCATCTCCTTTCGGGTTACCTTTGGTCTCTGCGCTGCCTCTGATTAATGCCCTCCTTGTCTGGGCTGAGCGTTTTGGTGGGCTGCCCTCTCTTGGCAGGTTTGTTGTGGTACCATGTTCTTTCCATTTGATGATAATGGATTTGATGGTGCTCCATGGGATCATCAGAGATTTGGATATTTTTTTACAACCCCACCCTGACTTGTACTTCTCACCAACTTTGTCCCTGACTTGTGTGGAGATCTCCTTGGTCTTCATGGTGTTTGGTTATTGATGCCTCTTGCTTAATGCTTTTGGCGCCTCTGTGGCCTTTCAATAAAAGTGCGTATATACTGACAGACCATGTGACACTTAGATTGCACACTGGTGGACTCCCTTTCACTAAGCATGTGACTTATGAAGATAATTGCCTGCACCATAAATTTTTAGGGGCTTCATAGCAAAAGGGGTGAATACATAGGCACATGCCAATTTTTAGTTATTTGATCCTATAAATTTAATTTATGCTTATATTTTTCTCACTTCACCAACTTAGACTATTTAGTCCTGATGCGTCACACACAAATCGGATTACAAAAACATTTAACAACAGGTTGTAATGTAACAAAATAGATGAAAAGCCAAGGGGGTTGAATACATTCGCAAGCCACTGTATACATTTATCACTCTATCTTTCCTATTTGTGGATCAATAATTTAGGATAAGCCGTTGGATCTGGCTTAGTAATGAAAAGGTTTGAAAACGCCATTATTTCTTGGCGTTGGGATCTGTATAATACGCCCCCGTCAGTGCAGTACACACGGCGTTGGTAATAATGTAGCTCCAGGTGGCCGATCCAGGTGAGTAAAAGACATCAATCGCCCCTCATATAAACAGCCATAAGAGTACTCAGAGCCTCAGCGGGGCAGAGCTTCAAATAAATGCAATAAACAGGAAAGTGCAGCGATTAATCCACTGATTTCATCTTTTCACCCCAGGGATCAATGGGCTGACTGGCATGGAGCTGCGTCATCGCTTCCTGCCCCCCGCTGTGTAAGACACGGCTAGGAGATTAAAAAACAAGATGAATTATCCCGAAGCTTTCATCTCTTTAGCCAAACAGAACATGGGTAAAATAGTTGTTCGGTTTGACAAGCTCTGATGTTCAAGCGGAGAAGAACATTTTATGGCTGTGAATATTTCCAATACTTTGTTACAGTGGATAATGGAAGAGGGCTCCGCGGGAATACATTAATGTGGTAGAAATAATGGCGTGGATACACGACACCCTAATATATTCTTAGCGTCAAACCTCGGGGTACCAATCCCCTAAATACATTGAAAAATAATGTACAACAGTGCCAACCGCATAGCTGAGCCCATCAATTCACTCCCTACATTACCCGGAAAAATTGCTGTAACTTCTAAAAGAGATGATCTATTGTACTGAAATTTGGACTGTACGTACCTTGGTTCATGAGAAACTGATGTTTTAAAGCAGGTGCTGCAAGGGGTAATGTTTCTCCTTGCAGAGAGTGACTGTCACGGGTGTGTCAGGTGACAGACAGTCGCCCTGCAGTTGGTTGCAGAAGATCTCTTCATTTGGCATTACAGACACCTTCTTAGCTGTTTCACTCTAGAACCCAGCGTCTACTTCCTTCCTGCTCATTGACACCCTGGCCTGAGTGTTTGAATAGTTTCACTTTTTAGCAGGAAGGTGCCGATGATACTCTCATGTTTCCTTGTAAATGCTTGGAGCTCTCAGACTGCTATCTTCCTCTGTGATGCTAGGAGGACGCTTGGAGTTATCTCTCTGAAGTCGGCTAAAGCTAAGCTACTTTCCCCCCGTGTTTGTCTCCCTTGTTGTCTTTAGTCGTTAGTGGGGATCGACTAGTCCTCACTCCCCCTTCCCTATCCAGAGCCAAGCGCTAGGGAAATACAGGGTTTAGGTTCGCGTGTGGTGATTGCTGAGGAACCAATATAGTGATGTTAGTAGAGACCGGGTGATATCAGATCAGCCAAGGAGGTCTCCACTTCCCCCTTTCCCTAGGGTCTGGGCTCCCTTTCCCCCTTCCCTTTGAGTTGGACATAGTTTTTCACACACCTTGTGTGACAGTGACATATCAAGCCTGATATGCCAAGGTGAGGAGACTTTTAACCTGCAATGGTCCTCTGGGAAGTATGCAAATTGTCTCTTGAGAGAGGAAAAGGGATCCCGGTCAGACGCCTCTCACCCAGCCAAAACAGATGATGGGCAGTACTCCGAAACACATTGTTTGCAAATTGAGATTTTGGCTTTTATCCTAAGTCATGTGCCAAGGCTCGTTAGAGAGTCGATATTGACTTTTAGGATTGCTACTTCCTATAGGTGGCGCTAGAGTTCTAGTCCTTTTCCTCTCTGAAGAGACAATTTGCAAAGAAGGTGTTGAAAATGTTCACCATTTGCATCCAAGCACGGCTGCACGCACCGTTCCATATTGTGATAAGTTGCAATCTTGGTTAGAGAGGTTATCCACCTTTTGTGAACAATATTTTTTCTTTCTTAACTGCATGCAGTTGTGGCTAAAAAAACATAATTTCTGCAGTTGGGTTTTGTTAAAAATTTTGCACCGTTTGCCTCCTATAGCCGCTATATTACACTGTCTATTGCCGGCTGCAATATGTACTTCATCTCTGTTTCTGCTCCAGACAATACTTTTGGGTGACATTTCTGAAGGACAGAAGGCTCGGTCAAGGCCATAGTCGAGGTCAAACGCAACCAGTCTGCCCATTTGAACATACCATAATTCCACAGGCTAAAGTACCAGTCCCAATTCCTTTTCAAATATATCACTGGACCGTACAAAATCAGTAAGGAACGTCCTGAAGTGCCCAACAGCTCAGAAGGAGATGGCGAATATTGTGCCCACAAAATATCTGCAAAAAATTATTGAAAAAAATTCTTAGACTGGAAAAAAGATTCCCTCGTCAGAAAGCAAAATAGCGGTGACCGATCTCTACTAATCCAGAGCACAACTAGCTAAATCCAGGGACACTAGAAGAAATGTGACAATGAGTATATCAGGATGGCCAGCCGGCCGCATTCAGGAATTTAATAGCGCTATGGTATATGTTCTCCATTCCTTCATCCACCGTAAGTGAAAGTGTTTAGCTTTATAGGTCACAGTACTATAAATTACAGGCCGTTCCCTCCACTCTCCATAAGAAGTCTCGCAGGCTGGAATTGATCTGTACTGTTCGGATAATGTATCACCCTCGTGTTTTCTCCTGCTCTCAATGCGGATGACTTCTCATTGTTCTCCATTGTTTGTTGCCTTGATTTAGGAGCAAATGTCTGAACCCCGTATAATAAAGTTATAACACGTAATCTAGTACCAAAATGTATAAGCGGAAGGCTTGTGTCGAACTAAAAATATCTGTCCTCCTACCGGATAATGGAGACTTTTCGAAAGGCAGAATGTATTTTTTTTATCTTTTCATATTCAGAATCCTAAAGGTTGATGTATTAATATTTTACTATGGACTAAGAGGGTCCTGAATAAAAACATTCACCTGACCGATGGCTGGGGTCCCAATGTTTCCTACACAAAGTAATCACATGTAGGTCACTCGTATGTGTCACATCCATGTGGCTCAATGGAGAAAAATATTTGTGCACTTTTTTGAAGTCCTAAGTCAAGTTCCATGTTTCTCATACTTTCTATAGAGTTCAGCGTTCATGTCCTAAATGTAGCCCCTCACCCCTCGGTGTATTTTTGTGGACTGTAGAACAACAATTTCTAATACAGAGAGATGTTTTTTGATCGGGATATATAGATGTTGTTAGTAGTCACAACTGTAAGAAGGGACAAGCCAACCATATGGTCTTTAGGGCCACAACCAGTTCACCACTCCTTAGTCAATTACAGCCCCCCTTCTTTGAAGGGGTATTCCAACATATGATCTAAAGTACATTTTTGATAGACCGGGCCATAGTCTAAAGCACATTTTTATTTTAAGGACCAATAGGGACTCCAAACAGCACTGTAAGAGCTTTAAGCCAAGCTTAACAAGCCAAGTTTAGCAAGTAATTGGATGTCTAATAATTAAGCTCAGCTTAGCCCCTCTATGGTGGGATGTGGAGAGGAAGGCCCCCCCATGGAGAACTGCAAAGACCAAGTGTAGCTCTGGTGCAACCATGTACTGTAGAATATGGACAACCATTCACTCGAATGGGTGCCTCGTAATACCACGAGCCCTCTGCAGTACCCTTGTACGTGCACATGGCGTCTTTCACACCGTGTTTTTACTCAAATGTCCTTTCTGACGTACTATTAGAAGTCTTTTGCAGTGGTTTTGCTGTCAGCATCTTCTTCCAGTTGTGGCTTCCAAATGAAATCCAAAAGAAGAATGGATCAATCACTTATTTTAGCCACTCCATGGCTTTCGAAGCCTGAAGTGGTTCAAAGAAGTTAACAAGGACGGAACATATGCACAGCAAGTTGTTTCAACCTTGCCGTGCACATGTTCCATCTTTTTTTACATTTTTTAGCGCTTTTTCAGGCGGGTTCCAGGCAGAATCCACCTGAAAAATACTTTGTGTGCACATACCTTAATATTGGATAGTGGATGAAGTCTTCAGTTTGATGATTTTGTTGGCATATACTGAACAGCAATAGGAAAACTACTGTATCTAGCGACCGTTACAAGACCAGACATCGCAGCAGCAGTAGGAATCCTGAGTAGAAAGGTATCAAAACCAAATAAAGCTGACTGGAATGCCGTGAAGAGAGTAATGCGTTATTTGAAAGGAACTAGCAATATTAAGCTGAAACTACCCACAAGTGATAATTGCATTTTAACAGGATATGTTGATGCAGATTGGGCTGGAGATCCAACTGACAGAAGATCTACCAGTGGACATATTTTTTTTCTGTCAGGTGGACTATAAGTTGGACAAGTAAGAAACAGTCAATTGTGACACTGTCTTCAACAGAAGCAGAATATGTTGCCGCAGCACATGCGAGTGAAGAAGTACTGTGGTTAAGACAATTGTTGACAGAATTAGGACAACCACAGTTGGAACCAACAAAACTGAAAGAGGACAATCAAGGATGTCTTGTTCTTGCTCATATGGAAAGAGTCAATCCAAGAACCAAGCATATTGATGTGAAATATCACTTCTTGAGAGATCATCAGGAACAAGGAGTCTTGAAGTTAGAGTATTGTCCTACTGAAGAAATGACAGCAGACATCTTCACGAAGGCGTTGAATGCTGATAAACACCAGAGACTAATAAAAAAGTTGGGTTTAATTGAATAAGTCCTTACTGTTGAGAAAGGGTGTTGGCATATACCACAGATTAGGACTTATTATAAGTGAAAGGAGGACTTTATACTAACCAGACAGCAGATGGCGATAGTGTGTATAGTTATATGACTAGCCCAGGGGGATGGGGATAACTCGGTACCCGGGCCTTTAGGGATGTCGCGGTCGTCGGCTCCCGGGCCCGTACCCTGGGGTCGCTCCTTTAAAAGGGTTGGTGATTTGTGAAGTTTATAAAAGTTTGTGATGCCACCTGTGGTTTCTGGTGAGAATCACCAGCGCTGCGGCAGTCCACTGAGGCCAATGATAAGGCAGCTGGATGGTATAGCTCCCCACAGGTGGAGCTAGGCATCAGGGCAGCGTGTGGACGGGGAAAGCAGGACGGAGAGACCCAGCCGGGTCAGAGCAAGAACAGGGACAGACACGATTGTCACTTCAGTACCTTTTACTGATGGAAATTCAGGCACGTCCCGGAGCACTGTAGGGTGAAGGGTGCATGTCAGGATCCTCCCCAATGAGCGGGTTTTGGGCCTCCTGTTTCTTCTGCGTTGTAAGTTTCTGACCTGCCTGGAGCTAGGCCTAACTTTGTCTCTGTCCTGCGCTGGCTGACCTTGTGGTAGGGCCTTTTCTTGGAGTACACGCACCTTAGCTGCGGGCCTATGTGTCTCCTGGCTTTGTTACGTATCAGCACTTTAGCGATCCTGGGACTTGTAGTTCTCCAGGGATTCCGGTTGCACCTTACTGGGTCATAGAGATCCCGGTAAGCTTCGGACCCGGTGTCCGGTAACTTCTTCGGGGTGAGCTAGTTAAGCTCCTCTACCCCCTATGTACTAACTCTCTATTCGCCTTCAGCCTACTCGGGCCCTCACTAGGCTACTCACACTAACGGCAGCTTGCCGTGCTTCACCGATCTTGTGGCGCCGGCACACCTAAAGCTCACTACTCTGAGCTACAACTGAGTCTTGATCTGGATAGGCTCCACTGCAGGATAGCAATTGCAGGAGCTGGAACAGGCTGTGTCCTCTGAGGTAACTCTTCTCAGACTGTACTGGACTCACTGCTAAAACCAGAATAGACTAACTGCTGCCTGGCTCCACCTTCCCCATTTATCTATCCCTAACGGGCTCCCTCTGGTGGTCTGAGGTGGAAGGTGGAGATGTGTGAATGGTTATGGGGGCCTCGTGTGGAGGAATCCATCAATACACCCTTCTAGGATCTGTGATACCAAGCGCAGCTGGGCGTCACATATATGCTTGCTGTAATGTGTGGGAGGAAAGCTCTCAATTGTTGGTTGTTTTTACTTCCTTGTGTTTTTCTTTTTTTTCTGAATGTGTTATGTCAGCAGCACACGGACTATGTGACACTGAATTGTATCTCATGTTTAACCAGTATGAAGTAAATACTGTTTACTCAAGATATCTTACTGATTGAAGCTCTCGTAAGTACAGTGGTGACTGTTAGAAGATGCACTCTGCGACAGATTTCCAGCATTATTTGAACCTGGCTACAAATTCTGAATCAATGTACTGTTCATTTGGGCATGAGAAACCTTGGCGACAAGTAGATTAAAAATAATATTTTTATGTCCAAATCAACTATAGAAAAAAAAAAGGCAAGGTTAAACAATCTCCAGGTAAAATGTATAAAGCCTCGATCACTACAGGTCATAGGAGCAGTCCAATCGCTCAGTGTTTACACCGTCAAGGTCGGAGTAGATATTATGTAACCTTATCATATCCGGCAGCCGATTCCAACAGCGTATTCGATTTCTTTCTATATAAGGAAGTGATATTTGGCTGTACCTCGGTGAATACCCCTTCTGGGTCTCCATGTTGTTATTTTCATCCCTTGCAGGACGTCTTTCTCTATTATGCAACGGTTGATTTGCGCCTTCAGTAATAGAAGCCACTACACATGTTGGTTTCTACTTAATGAGATACTTGAATCCTTGACACCAGACTCAAGGAGGAGATTGGATTTCTGGATGCGGTTTAATGCGGCTCCAGCCTCCGTGTTGTCCGAATGCTCTTCTGGAATGAGGTTTAGTTAAAGGATGGATCACAGTATGAGGAAATCAATAAATGAGCCTTCACAGCTTGTTAGCGCACATCATGGTTTTCTGCTCCGAGTTATGAACCAAACTGGATATAAATTTCTTTAGGACCCAGAAATCACGAGCATCTGATTTCCAAAGAAAGTCATTGATGATGATCGTTCCTTTAGATGTCCATACAAGACTAAGGTGACCTTCTACACCTTTGCTGACTTACGGAATTCATTTTTAAGCAATGCCGAATGCAAAAGCAACAATAACAAGATGCTAATATACAACCACAAGCCCACATGCTGCACACCTTTGGTGTAACACTTCATTATATTTTATGGGCGCACATACCATAGAGACAGACCAAGAGGCAGATATTGACTTTTTCAATCACCCTTTTTTAGTGAGAAATCTGAAAAGAACTGTTACAGATGGTCGCTGTAAGGATGCACCTAAAAGGGGACTAAAATTTATCTTTGCCATTTTGTCTCCATTTTCTTTGTGCACCACTAATATTAGTCTTATCCTGAAATCAAGTTTTACACACTAAGTTGCCATTTTCTGTTTTCCGCAGCCCGCGTTTCAGTTTTTCTGTGTAGACTGGAGCTGAAGCAGCAGAGTCATTTCATTCTGGTTAGATCATGTAGATGATAATTTTATTCTATTGCTGGAAGTCTTGATACGGCAGGATACCAACATGATACACACAGATACGAGTCTGTATGAATCCACTTCTCTGGGCGATAAGGCTGTGTAACGTGGTGTGGGGCGGTAGCCGTGGACAAGGTACTCCTCTCATGTGCTCCAGCATGTTACATGAAGGCAGGGGTCCTGGCTGGGTGAGCTGTCCGTCCTGAGCTGTGGGGGCGCTACGCCCTTGCAGGCCGCATGTAACCAATGGGTTGGCCAGGGCCAGGATATATGAGTAGTTTAATGAGGGAGACCACCAGTCAAAAATACACTTTTTACTCAACGATAACTTGGGAAGGGATTACATACAATAGATAGCGGGCACATATCTTAATGGACGTTTCCATTACAATACTGACCATTTTCCACACAATATCAATTCTTTCCTCCTTTCTCTCTTATCCTCTATCTTCAACGTTCCTATACAGTTCACCACAGCCATGTCGTGTGGCACTGCTCACATGAGACCTTAGGTCTTATTTGTATGGAGTCTGGGCCCTTTCTGACATTCTAACAGGAACTGTCTCTTGTCCCTTCCACTTAGGCCCTCCCTCTATGGGCTAGTCCCAACCATTAACTCTAACTGTCCCTGTCAACTACCTGTTGCTGGGCAGAATACAATGCCAAGACCATAATACATAATTTCACAGTACGCATCAACACACTACACATATTATTTAAGGGGAAACATGGGCAACATTTCCATCTCCTTACAGCTGCGCTATATAAAGCTAGCTATACACATTAAATAGCTGTCGGACAAAAGATAGTGTCCCCCAGATTTAGGAAAACTCAGCTCGGAAGATCGTGTTCTCTATGAGAGAGGCATATATCTCCGACAAACAAAACTATTGGATTAAACAAAAGGATGTAAAGTGTACGGGGGCCTTTACTTTACTTCCCCAACACTGTATTAGTTGGAAACTTTTGTAACCATTACTTCTCAATTATTAGAGCTGCCATAAAGCACACACTCATTGCTCCACTGTCAATACAGACATTACAAAATCTGGCCACATAAAAATTAGAAAAAATATATAATATTAAAATTAAATACATGAGACATTCCCTTTAAAGGCAAGACATTAGTAAAGTTGGGTCAGGCCATATAGCTATTTCCTTTGATTATCATGACCGTTTTTCCATTGCCACCTATGTAATAAATACGTTATTCTCAATGGCTGCCATTTGGACATAACTTTCTCGTTGACTTTACAGAAGGTACAATTTGCCATATAAAGAAATGCCGCAGGTTCATTTAGGGTCTTGTTTATAATAAGACTTAGACTCAAAGTTTACGTAATCCTCAGACCTGGAAATAAAGTTACAGATAGACGAAGACCAGAGCCTATCTTCTCCTAACACCCTGAGTCAGAACGTAAGCCGAAAAGTTTTTCTTGTACAAACTGTGAGCTAATCCCAATAAATGCTGGCTGGTTCAGGGGGTGATGGATGTTCCAATTTCGGTTCTTGTTCAGGATCACTTGAGGGAAGGAAGTGCATTTTCAGAAAGATTACAACTTTACATGGACATTTTCCTTTCGATTTGTTAATGCTGAAAACTTCTACGTCTGAAAATGCAAAAGCTTGTACAGGTCATTTTCCTGGGTGCTACTATATGCCGTAATTATTACACTATGGCATCCGTTTGGAAGCGCCTTTATCTCTTTAGCATTCATTAATACACCAGCTTTACCCCTTAAGAACTAGGTCATGTTTGTTTGTTGTTTTTTGTTCTTTTTTTATTGTGTTACTTTCATTGTTTTATCTCAGATTTTCCAAGTCATATGTGGTTTTTTTCTTAATTTTCTATCAACATAATTGTATGAAGCCCACTATATCCATGGCAGCTGCCGGCTGTGTTTTACAGCACGCACTTGCCTCTATCAACCATGATAGTGGCTTGCTCCTCTGTTTAACCACTTATATGCTGCTGTCAGTCTCTGTATTGCAGTCTAAAGTGCCTGGCATATAGGTTCATGTTTCCTATGGAGACTTAAAAAAAAAGTATGTAAAAAGTGGTTCAAATTTTTTTTTCACCCGTTTTTCAATACATTATATGGTAAAGTGAATAGTGTCTTTAAAAACTACAACTCATCCTGCAATAAAACAGACCCTCATACGGCTATGTAGAAAAAAATATAAAAAACAAGTTATGGCTCTTAGAACAAAGGGAGAACAAGAAACAGAAGTACAAAAAATGGCACCGACAGGAAGGGATTAAATAGTTCAGAATTACAAAGGTAGCAACACTGCAACAATTATGTATACTTTTATTATTTTTGTGTTTTTTTCAAATTGGGAAGCGGAATAATTCTAACTATTTTCCTATTTTCTTTCTTTTCTTTTTTTTTTTTAAATAGTAAATTTTTTTTTTTTTTGTCCCACTAGGAAGCTTGAACCTGTGATCACTTGATCACTAGCAGAATACTCTGTATGACAATACAAATACAGAAGTATTACAATGTAATGTTAGTTTTGTGATCTCCTATGGGGAGGTGTGATGGCTGGGACCTTTCTGTCAATCTTTATATTACAATGTAATGTTAGTTTTGTGATCTCCTATGGGGAGGTGTGATGGCTGGGACCTTTCTGTCAATCTTTACTTACTATTCAATAAGATCAGTAAGCTTTCCCTGTAGTCCATGGATGTGTTAGGTCCTCCATCTTGACACAGGAGAGGGCTTTCTCCCCACTTCCTATGACTAGTGTCACATCCCATGACTTGGGAATCATTGTGTTGTATTGTCATTGAATAGCAGTGTAACAGCAATAATACAATCTGGTTTGCTCCTTTTAGAAGTTTGTCCTGTCTGTCTCCCTGTAGCCCAGCTCTGATGTAAGTAACCCCTCCATTCTTCCCCAGTCAGTGTTTGTCATCTATCTTTGTAGGATCTTATCTATACATCTCTGGTTCAGAATAGTCTTTTAACCTACTGCTGCAGCTAATACTGTTGTGCATATGTTATGCATCTGTCCCGGGTCCGTGTTTTGCTTCCCTCACCCTGGTCCGCTAAACTCTGTGGTTCTCCATTTTGGGCTTTGCAGATGGCCCGGTGTGCTCCCATGTGATCATCTGCCTCGGCCTATATAAGGTTCACCAAGACACACACCTGGGTCTTGGTATTAAAACTAAAGTGTTCCTTGACTCTGGCTTGTTCTACATACCTTGACCTGCCCAGCTGTCGCTTGCAGTTTCCAGGACGTCTTCCACCAGCCAGCGGTTTCCAGCATCCTGCCTGCTTGCCTGTGGTCTCCTGGACATCTCCTGCCTATCCACCTGCAGTATCCTGGATGTCTTCCACCTGCTAGCAGTTTCCACCATCTTGCCTGCTTGTCTGTGGTCTCCTGGAAATCTCCCGCCTGCCTGCCAGGTTGCAGTCTCCTGGAAGTCTTCCGCCTGTCAGCGGTTTTCAGTATCCCACCTTCTTGCTTGTGGTTTCCTGGACTTCTCTCACCTGCCTGTGGTTTCCAGCATTCCACCTGTTTATCTGCAGTTCCAGTCCCTCAGCTGTCCATATTCCGTGTGCTCCACGTAGCTGCTGCACCAACGCCTGTGTGCCCACCTGGACTTGGAGGATCAACCTCGCCTGGTGAGCCTAGCAGCATAGTACAATAATTCAGCCTGAGAATAAACCCCTTCAGGAATCTTCATACGTGCCTCTGCAGTCGAGTTGAAGTTATCTGACGAAGTTCTTGGTGTGAGTACTGGTCAATACAGACCTCCATAGATACGCGGTCTCAAATGCCCCACACTTGCAGCCCAGTTATGGAGTCAGAATAATTAGTGATGGGTATGAAGGGTGATTGGCTTAATTCAATAGATAGCCAGTCCCCTTCTTTATCTTGACCAAAGCTTACAAGTATTTTAATATGTTATATAAGTTGATCATTTAAATATGTCTAAAGATCATTTTTTTTTACAAATGGAGAACTCCTTTCAAGGCAATAATATGCATCTAATAGCTCAGGTACTCAACACCACCTGCACATGGACAATGTAAGAACTGATGCTTGCTCTCAGACTTCATAGTTCACCATGTAGCGGGGACCTGATGTTTACCGACATGTCAAATTACAACTGGCCAATGGAAAGGGTGACTTTCACAGCCCAAAGGATTTTAGAAGACAAAACTGTTTATTGCTTTCTCGGTTATTCTACAGATGTTAAGCCTTAGTATATTTATCTTCTGACTTGTAGACAATAACTAATGCCAGATCTTACTGGAGAGAGTCTGAAGGCAGCACTGAGCCATGTTTATGGAGATGTTCCAGACTGTGTGGTCCGGGGCTATTTTAAGTATCATTGACACAAAGAAATGATTTTTCAAATTTAGTTTATTTTAAAAATGTCTGGAAAGAGGAGGCCCAAAGATCCCCTGGAAAATAATGTACGATCACGGCCTGGACCCGATATACACGCAGCTGACGTTTCAGAGAACTGAATGCATGACATGTACATATGTTCTTGCATTTACACATTTTGCTAGAAATTAATTTTTTTGTAAACCGTCCTACTGGTGAACCAAGTGCTAAAATTAATTAGCTGATTTTTAGGGGTTAAAGGGTTTTAAATAATAATAATAAACCAATTAAAGTGGTTTTCCAGGAATAACTTTTCCCTCCCCATTGGCTTTTGCTACTTTACATTAATAAACTCAGGTGTTACTTATCTTCCTAAGGAGGCAAAAACCACTGAATCCACTGATTGGCTGCAGTGGTCACGTGTGCTGTAGTTGTGATGTCACTTCTGCAGGGTGTCAACATAGATCAAGCATTGGCAACGAAGTAACACCGGAGCTGGAGAAGGGTGCGTGACACCTGAGTTTATTATTTTATCTTACCAGAAAATAATGGGCAGTGAAGCGTTTACTCATGGAAAAAACCCTTTTAAGATTTTTATATATATATCCTTGTCCTTACTGAAGACAGTGATAACTTAATTTTGATAGATCATTTTAAACAAAGCAGATTCCTTAAGCTTCATAATTTCAGTCATTTTCAGACTCCCTGATATGCAGTTTGCAGCCTGATCTTAGTTGCAGGCTTTTTGGATGTGGATGTGTCCCTTCTATTAATACATTCTGGATGTGAGGTCTGTGTGTCCAGGATGCTGCTGGCTTCACTAGCTCTCGTGTATCTGCACAGCTTCATTCCTGTAGTGATTTTCCCCTTTGATGGGATCTCTTCTACCATGTACATTGATGCTGAGGATTTTCTGATTTCTCCCCCCCCCACAGAGTCTATCATAGGTTCTATGCTATCTCTGTATACTTATACATAGCATGTGATCAACAAGCTCCTCTCCAGTCTGCCTTGTTTAGGCTTTGTGCCCTGTCTACAGCCTGTGTGATCTGTTCTTGTTCGGTACTTGGGTGCTTTCCTACCTGCTGCCACCTCTCACAGTGAATGAACAAAGGAGAAAGCTTAATCTTATTTGCTCATCTTAAAGGAATATTCCTATCAATCAAGTTTATAGCATATTCCTAGGATATGCCATAGGATTCTAAATGGTGGGTGTCCACAACCTCTGGGACATCCATTGATTTTGGGAATTAAGGGATAAATGCCACTTCAACTCCTCTCCTGTACAGCAGGTTTCTAAGCCAACTTCTGTGCAGGGCACTGCAACATCGCTCTAGTCCCGTGAATGGGACTGTGTTGTAGTCCTCTGCTCAGTGGGTGAATTGCAGCAGAGCACAATGAATGAGTTAAAGTACATTGCTAAACCTTTCATTCTGAGGACCATGGGGGTCAAGAGTCAGACCTTGAAGATGCAATATCTATATATAAGGCCAGGAAGGGGTTAAAAATAATCTTCTACTCCTCTCTCCCCTGCCCCATATGTGTCCTACGATCGGTTGTTTCATCTTCCTTCTGGACAGATTTTCTGCTCACTAGGCCCCACGCCATCATGTCAACTGAACGGAAGAAGAGTAGATCACGCGACCGTTAATGTAATTTGCTCCCCCCCATACCCTCTTGACTTGAGTGAATCTGCTTGAGTCGAATTTCTGGAAAGTCTCTAAATTCTAATATTTTCAGATAAATTAGCAAAGTTGCTTAATTTGTATTTAATTATTTTTTTTTTTGTGACAATTCCGTTCAAGCCTACGTCCTATACCTATGTTCTCTCTTACCGACCCACATCTCCCCGCAGGCAGGAAATGAAATGAACAGCTGGTCTGTGCTAAATTCTATTCAATTGAAACTTCCCCCAAAATGTTTGTTTTAGGCAAGCTGTGTACAAAGATGAACAATAGCCGAATGATGGGGATTATTATTTTTTTTCTTCATATATTTATGTTTCTCTTTGTCATATTAATTGGATCCACTGCAAGGCATGCTGTATAGTGTTAAACTGACATTAAAAAGATGAAGCTTTCATGTTCTCTTGTATCAAACGGCATACAAAGCACCGCTAACTAAACGGAAATGTGCTGTAAAGCAGAATATTGCTAAGCGGCTTGTCCTTGCAGATGTACCCATATAATAATGCTCCAAACAGCATATTTACATTCTGAATTATTACTTTGATTCTGAAAGTGAGAGAATATAAAATACAACAAAAAGACAATAAAATAGGGGAAAAAATAAAAAAAGGAGAACAGTTTTTTCCAGGTAACGGTCACTAAAATATACATAGCTGACAGCTGAACCCCCATACAGATGCATGCTTGGCTCGGCTGAGCATGCATTTGTTCTGAATGAGGACACTTGAGTAAGGAGCTGCGAGATTCTGCTAACGGAACCCTAAGAAATAAAGGATTGGGCATGTTGAAATCGATCAGCCTGATCCTTCCTTCTCCCAACATCACTCTTATTCACATTAGATGGTCCACAATACAATACAATACATAAAGACCTTGATTCATCAAAGCTTTTACACCAAAAAAGTGGCATAAAAGCTTTGAAAAGTCACAACATTTTGGTGCTAAAACCTTGCAACTTTTGTCGTTTTCACGCCAATTTCTCATAGCTTCGGTGGAAATGGGCAGCTTTGGTGGGACAGGAGTGCATCAGGGGTATGATGCCACAGCTCGTCTAATTCATGACAAACTGTGGTGTTCTGTATGCCTGAAATCTCACTCCAGTCCCTAACTGGAGTAAGGTTTCTGGCGTAGCGCACGACACTCATCAGACGCTCCAGATTCATTAAGAGGCATGCACATCTTCATGAATCAGGAGACTCTGACTCTATCACACCCCATCATCAAAATTGGCAAGAAAATCGTAGGTCTGGATGAATTGGGGCCCTAGTGTATGGCCATCATAATAAACCATCAGGCAAGGGCAGTCACTGAAGATGAATAATTTCACAGGATCGATTATTTCCTCGTATAAAGTTGGCAGATGGAAGTTGGCAAAAACCCACCAATTTCAGAATGACCGGTCTACCGTCTTATGTGTGAGGGGGCCTCCCGACTGATGATGTGGAGGGAGATAAGGATTCCGCAGTTGGAATTCAGCTCCTAATTATTTTGTTTTCAGGGGGAAAAAGCTGCTGACAGAGGTGTCTGGCAGCAGCTTTTTCCTCATTCCCTTTTGAAAACAAAAGAATGCTTGGTCAAGCTGAGCACTCATGGGTATGGAGATATCGGGAGAGTTATCTGTCTGCCGAACAGATATTCTGCCGACCGGTATCTCATGAGTATGGGCAGCAGGTATAACAAGCAGGGTAGAATGAAGCTACTCCTGATAGAAAAGGTGTCTCAGATCTACTGGCATTCAAGGCGTTTCATATAATTTTTACTGAATAGAAACACATTGTGTAGCATAGCTTTATGTGCGGAGCTGTTATATGGTCACTGTATGTTGCCATTATTTGGCCACTGTATATGTGACACTGCTACATATAGGGTATATTTTTGCATCATATGTTGGTGGTGGCACTAATTTAGCATTGTAATTTGGGCAGGTGTATGGAAGTCTCATTTGACTAATTTATAGTACTGTTCGTTGGGCACCGTCGCATATAGCTCTTATATATGTTTTTTTTTACACTGTATAAACGTTCACCATAAAGGGAGCGGCAATAACAGGTACAACGCAGATTATTTAATGGATGATGGACCCCGTCCAGATTGATGAACCCATCATCCACATAAACACTGGAGTTCTGCTCTTAAAAATGCAACTGTATTTTTTTCATTAGTAATTTTGTAAGGCTCCTCACAGAAGCTTATAGGAAAAAAAAAAAATAACAAAAATCTCAGTTCCACCACATTTTAAATGTATCGCGGGCAGGAGTTTTAGGGAAATCACGTCCTCTTTGCTTGAACTGTTGCCGCAGAAGAAAAAAACACAGCGGAAAAAATGCAGTATTTATGCTACATGGAAACATGCCCACGGGGTTCAAGAAAACTATGAACTTCTATAGCTCTGCTCCGGTTCACCATGTCTGATATGGTTTTCTGATGGCTTAGTGTTGAGGGTGGTCAGTGGCCAGTGGCAGCAATCTCCTGGCATCGTCCTAATATTCCACAGTATAGAATACATCCTTATGTGGAGACACTTTACTGGGCTATGTCATTGAATTCCTCTTGAAAACACATGACTACAAGTGGAAACCTTTTTTAGCAATAGGTTTTACTTTCCCTGGTCTTGGTAGAAATACTGCATGTTCTTACCTTTTAAAGATGTGGTCCACTACTTTTACATTGATGGCCCATATTTAGGATAGGTCATCAATGTCTGATCGGCACCCCCGCTGATCAGCTGTTTTCAGTGTCGGAAGCGACGGACTTTGGCCGGAAGTACTCACTTGCTGAGCTGCTCCGTCTACTTGTAGCGGCCGGGGTTGCTACTTTACATCCGCCTACTATTCAAATCAATAGGAAGAGGATGTGTAGTACCCTGCGGCAGCCACTACTAGTAGATGGAGCAGCTCAGCAAGTGAGTACTTCCATCCGCCGACACCGATAGCAGCTGATCGGCGGCGGTGCCGGGGGTCGGACCCCGGCCGATCAGACATTGGTGACCAATGCTAAGGATAGGTCATCAATATCTACATAGTCTTACAGAGGTTGTCCACTACTTTTACATAGCTGAAAAACACACACGCATTAGAATAGTTGGATAAGCCTCCAAAATCTGCAAAAGTGACTGTCTAATTGTGTCCGGTGCCTTCTGACTCTTCTGGATGGATAGATAGACATACGGTACGGTGCTTAAATGGCATTGCCTTCAGCAGTCAAAATCTTCCGTTTTTATGAAACATGCAACAACTAGAAGCTTTAATTATGCCCTGGGAAGATAAGAGTAAAGAATGAGGAAAAACAGGTAAAGCATGACAGAGGTTTGTACAAAGAAGTGATTGGGCTTCAGGGAAAATATAAAAAGTATCTTAGGGGACTCGACCAATTTCTTTACATGGCATAACTAGCTACAAATAATGTAGATGTTTTTAGTGACTATTTTAAGGGGATTTGACATCAGAAAATGGCCTATTGTTTAAAGAGAAGCGGTCATCAATAATATCCATAAGAGAAGTGGTCTCTGATGGATAGGTCACTCAGACCTGTCAGTCAGCAGCAGAAGGCGGGCAGTGGGCGGGGAATAGGCAGAGATGCAGGAGAGCTGTAGGTGCACTGCCCCGCCCACTGCACTTGTGACTCATTAGCATACAATTTCATCTATGGATTTCCCTAAAACAGCAAATGAGATTTTCACAAGAAGGGAAAAGATTTACTCTGCATTAAAGCACCTTTACATGCATGCCATTAGTTTTGGGTATAAAATCCTGATCACCGGTTCTCTTTAAATCAGATTTTTATGTTAAATGTGTATCTATATATATATTTTTTAAATTTTTAGGATAATTTTTTACATTTACTATCTGCATTAAAAATAAATCTTGCATTTTTCACACTGACCAATAAACTTAAACTTAACACTAGATTCATGCTGTTCTTTCAGGAATGTCATGTCGACATTTAGCGGGTTTACACAGAACAAATTTGTTTTTATAGAAGTATTATCTAAGCATGCTCTGATTAGGGCAAAGGTTATTGTGAAGAGTGAGGCGTGAGCTGGGACTATGATCTATTGTGAATGGTGGATTCTGTATTATCTACCTGCATAAAGCTGTTCTCTGTCGTTTTAACCTTGTCTGTGATGATAATGAGACTGATGAAAAGTCTTCTGGACAGAGCAGGTAGAATGAGTGTAGTACAAGGCCTAGTGGCCATTGTGAAAATGTATTTAGATTTTTTACATGGTAAGTTATATGAAAAGTTTAAAAATATATGTTTTTTAAAATGCATTTTACAGAAAAACATAATTTAAACAATAGGTCACTTTCCGATGACACATTTTTTGTTTACATTGAAAAATGTAATAAAAATAATAAAAAATAACCTTGAAGGCATCTTTTGTGAGAAGGCCATCTTCTAGAAGACAATTTTTCAATGCAATGGTGGATCTTAGTAAATAGTTTGATATGCAGATAAAGACCATTTTTATTATAGACGGAATTGGGTTGGGCCAAATAGGAAATTCAAAAATTTCAGGAAACTTTATTTTTGTAGTCCAAATGTGTGTGATAATTGTTATGGATTGTTATAGTTTCTTGTATGTTTGCATGCCAAAAATATTCCCGCATTCATGGGGATAATACATTGTTAATGCAGCATCTGTGCGCTGACATAGGTCTGCATAAAATCCCTGCGCCAACTTGTCATGGTGCCCAGGAATTATTTGGGGAGACTGAAGCACTTGGCTATGCGCCGCTGTTAGTTTGCTTGTTAATATAAAGCCCTAGAATCTGTTTGATCATTAGGTTAATTTAAAATTAAGGATATCACTGGGCCGGTCAGAAGTGGCTCAACTCTGTTATTTAATTAACTGTAGCCAACTGCTT
The DNA here is from genome assembly GCF_046119375.1 of Phyllobates terribilis. Lineage (NCBI taxonomy): Eukaryota > Metazoa > Chordata > Amphibia > Anura > Dendrobatidae > Phyllobates > Phyllobates terribilis. The sequence goes on from NW_027362764.1 coordinate 76,833,055, forward strand.
TTTTTTACTGCTCGTTCTGCGTTGTTTGTGTGCTCTTTGGCTTTGAGTCTTCTCTATCTTCTAGGACTTCTAGAACAGTGGTCTTCAACCTGTGACTCTCCAGAGGCTTCACAAATATTATAACCTTCATGATATCCTCTTCGAGAAAGTGCCTCTAGTTTTCTTTCCCACCTACATAGAAAATATAAAAAGACATTATATCAAAGTTCAAAGAACTCCCCTATTTTGACCAACTCATGTCTACGTGGTCACCCAACTCTCCCCCGACAGATGATATTGGGACACAGAAGGTTTGGGCCATTGGAATTTCAACGGCCAATTCTTAATTTTCAAAGTTGATAAGCTGCTCCCAAAGTGTCTGTCATTGGTTTTCCCATCTCTCTAAAAGCACATGAACACTTGGGCAAGCCGAATGCTCACGTGTACGGGGGACTCAGGACAAATAGCTGTCTACTGAATGAATGCTTGGCCAACAGTTGTCTCATGTATGGCCTGCTAAAGGGTTAAGACCATGGACCAACTGACTATTTGGGCATCAGAAACTTTCAGAAAATCATCACTTTTCATTCACCACTCCATTGGTCTTGAAAGTAGTACAGAGTGCCCATCAAACTAGGATAAATGCTGCCTATTCTTGAAAAATTTCGATGCCTCCAGAAATCCGATCTACCGATATAAGGCTAAAGTCACACAAAGCATATTTTTTTTCTCATCCGAGAGAATAGAGTTGATTATGCAAATCACACTCTGATCAATCTCTGACCAGTCTGATCAGAGTTTGACCATAGTGTCATCCGATTTTCTTGGATGAGAAGATTGTAAAAATAGAATTCTCCATCTTTTCCATTCTGTCAGTCCGTAAAATCTCAGATTTGAAATGAAGTCAGCCATGTTTGATTTTTTTTTTTAAGACGAAAGTCAAACAAAATATCTTTGCTTCAATGAAAAATCCTTCATCCATGAATGATCTCTAGTTCAAACAAAGATCGTTCTTTATTGCCCGGTGTCAATGACCATGTATGACTAGATCAGGCAATATGGACTGAAACTTTGCCTTAAACTACATCTGTGCTCGTTGAAATTATCTTTTAACTGGCAACATACTTTAATCTATTGTGTATCGGGGTCCAGTTTCTTCCAGAAATGTTTAATTTGTCTTGAAGAGGTTGTTACCTCCATCATCGTCTTAAACACGTGCTTACATACTGGTCTATCAACCTATTTTCATAGATGACAGATATGGATATCTTTTCTATTCTTTCTAGGTTGGTGAGAAGAGGGTAAATGGGAAAATAATATATTATAATGTACGATGAGCCAATGCTTATGATAATGTGGTCGACTCAGTAGAACAGCAACTTTTCAGATGTGTTCTGTGGCTATACTGTATATAAATACACTTATTCAAGTTTCTCTCCGTTTGACATGTCTCCTGTATATCTGATTACCACAATTTCTTTTCTGCCCATCAAAACTTGTCTTTTTAGTTGTAATAATTTTGTAAATAGGTCACCATCGGTTTCCCACAAAATGCCTACCGTTCATGGCTGATTCAGGACTTTGGATGCAGAGTAAGTCAATTATCATGCTCAGATCATGTTCGGTCATGCATTGTTCTATGGCTGGAGTAGGGTTTAACATTGATGACCTTATTTTGATGTGTGATTTTTGGGATTTGACTTCTTGGGTCACAAAAAGGAAGGCGCCATTTTGCTTTACAGTACCTGACACCGCATCGTCCAAGTGCTTGTGGAGTGCCATGCACCATCACTGGTGGCTAATTTTTTCTCCTGATTGGTTTGGATCCTGGCTGTCAAGACCTCACTGATGATGTATTGATGGCAGATCATCAGAATAGGCTGTTAATGTTACATTTTGGAAAACCCTCTTATGACTTTACTCAGTGATCTTGTACTTTAGCATCTGTCCTGGGTAACTCACTGGTTCTCCATTTGGAGATCTAGTGGTCAATCTTGGGAATACGGTGCTCATCTCTTATAACCTAGCAGTTTAGCCTAATGCTTCACAAAACAGCTCATATCTAACTTTTACTGTAATATTTTTTTACTCTTTGTCCTATTCTGAAATTTGTGCGGAAACTCATGAAAGTTACATGTAACTTTTATGAGTTAGCAGAGTTATAAACTTTTTATTGCCCACCATGATTTCGCGCTATATTTTAAAAAGGCGCCTGCTGCCATTTTTCTTCTCCCCAGATCTCATGGCTTCATGCATAGTTGAGTCACTTGGCCTTGTTTCAATGTCGAAGGTATGACTTTTTTTGCCAAAATTCTTCCTTGAAGAGCACTACTGGACAGACTTAGGAGATTGGTGTAGCTGGGTTCCACTGGCTGCTGCCAGTTCTGAGCTGATGGCACTGCTGGACTTCCTTTGATTTCAAAGGGAAGTAAGTATGATATGTCTTTCCTCTTCCTTGGCAGACCATTATGTCTACAGTCCTTTTTTGTTGCCCATTTCTTGGTGCTTCAAAAGAACTTGAACAGCACATCCTGAAACCCAAGTTTGCTGTGAAATCTTTGTCTGGGAGTAATCATGCTGATGCAGTATAACTACCTTGTGTCGTGTTGCTGTGCTCAGTTTTGACTTGGAATGGTCTTCTACAACTTCACCTTTTGTAGCAAAGTTTGGTTGTTCCTCACCCAGTTTTAAGCCTCCTACACAGCTATTTCTGTTTCAGTTGATAACTACTATGTGTCAACCTATGTATGAAAATGATGACCATTATCACCTGTTTAATATAATTAATAACTCATACACCTGACTAAAATCCTGCACACCCTTGTCTTTGTGCAAGTGTACCTGTAAAGTGACCAAGGGCAGTAGCCGTGGATGAGCGGCTGCTCCATAATGACCTGGCACTTTATAAGAAAATCGAGTCCTAGTCCCAAAGTGATGTCAGATTTGGGGTGCATCAAACTCACCTGTAGGCCACAGGCATCAGCTGCTTCCAGGCCTCCATCTTCAGGAGCCACCGCACATAACTCAGGGGACACGCAGTTCATATTAGCCAACAAAAGTTTACTGGACAGTTCAAGTTAATCAGATTGTAACACGCAGTATCAGGCACAACAATTCTCGTTTCTTGTTTCCTTAATGCAGTATGTTCTCTGCATTGCTATCCGTTCCTCCTGGACTATCCCTACTTTTACTGGTTCCTTCAGCCCCAGGGATTTCCTGTCCAGTCCCGCAGTACACCCGGAATCCGCTACCTTACCTTCACGTGGTTTCTCGTCCATCATCCCCTGCATGCCAGAGGATAAGGCACTCTCCATAGTACCTGAGCCGAACCTTGAGCTCCAGATGTTGCAGGAAAGTCCACAAGGGTTTCTAGTTAAGGCCTCTCACTTCCATGAACGATAAGATACTTGCTGACGCTAGCAGCCCCCTGCACTTGTCCTTGTTTACTCTCCTTCCCTATCTGACTCCTACCAGAAAGCAGTCCCTTTTTATTGGGGCTTGTCCCTCCCACTATGGGCTAGTCCCAAACTTTACCTATGTATTATATCGCTTATCACACTCTATATATTAAATATATTACACTTGTAGTGCTTACCCTATAGTCACTATCTATCCTATGTCCTAAATCCTACACTATACACAATACCATGTATAGAAAAGATGCATAACCTTTTTCTCACTATATTATAATGCGATTGGTGCAGGAATACAGTAGTACCGTCCACCACTCTTACATACCTAGAAGAATTCATGCTGTATAGTATGCAAAGGGAGACCACCTCAAATATTGATTTGATTTAGATTTCTCTTTTTCCACACCTGCCTCAAACTTTCACGCATTACTGTAGTCTGAATATATGAAAAATATGGGGAAATTGTAATGTTAAGAAATCGATCTAGAGATAAAAGGAATATTATCCTCTATCACAGATTCCAGTTAAATTTCAAAATCATTTTTTAATACAGGATTGTCATTTCCAGGATTGTCTGGACACAGACGGAGTATCTGTATGGGGAGTACAATGGCCGCAGTGTGATTGGGACTGTGAGCCTAAGCCTGGTGGATTGTGTTCTCGTTTCTCGGTAAGACTGTGTCTGGAAAGCTATCACAAAGGATCCCTATTAATACCAGGACAATGCAAGCGATATAAATAAGGTTATCTGAGCTAATACAATATGCCTCATACAAAGGAGAACAGGTAGAGTCTGGATTAATGTAGCAGCAGAAATGGAATTAATGTATACAAAGAAAAAGAGATGACTACTGAATGTTATCAAAAAGAATTTACCAGCGCAATCCCTCTTACAAGCGTACATTTGTTTCACAATATAATAAAAATCTGCTGAAAGTGACAATGTATTTAAAGCCGATCTGGCCTGATATAGTCATCAGATCTAAATCTAAAATCTCGGACCGGTTATATTTCTGTATTACCTTATTTGACATTTTGTTATCAATACTAAATTGTTGGAGCGCCTGTCACTTGCTCAAAAAAATTGTGTTAAATATCTTGTAAAAATCTCTAAGCTTACCTAATTTTGATGCCTTTTTTCCTATTTTGCACTGCATTGCTCCATTATTGAGATATTCACATATATTTCTTTTGGAAGGCAGTTTGTGAAATCTCTGTCTGCAGTGCAACTGAATGTTTCTTCACAGTCTTCTCTGGAAACGTGCACTTCCACTCCTCCCTCCAAGGCTCTGTCAATCACAGCTTGGCAGCTGATCTAGCAGTCTCAGAAGCTGCTGAGCTGTGATTGGCAGCATCTAGGAGGAAGGGGAGAAGGCGCACCCCCCCCCCCCCCAGAGAAGACTGAAGTTGTGCAAAAAAGAGAGATTTCACATAACGTGCTCCAAAAGCAACAAATGTGAATATCTGTGCAATGGAGTGACACAGCACAAAATTGAAAAAAGTGGCAGAGTCAGGGGAGCTCAGAGATTTTTGCAACTCATTTTTTTTGAGCAAATGACAGATCCTATTTAATGGGCCAATCAGATCCATAGACGCTTCATAAAAACGCAACTACGTATGCATCAACAGCAGCCTGTTGATTGTTTCCATGTAGAAACAGGATGCTATAAGAAACTGAAGAATAAGTAAAAAAGAAGATGGACATATTATCTGCTTTGTTTCTTTAAAGGGTTTGTCCAGAATACTAATAGAATACTGAAAGGCTGCAGCCAATCAACAGCAGCTGATTGGCTGAAGCAAACATGTGACATAACAAAGTTACATGATCTGCCAGGAATCACCGTGCCGATGTCACTTGAGCGAAACCATCTAGGAGGTTGAGTATATGGTTATTTATTTTCCTATGGACACTTAAGCATTTAAGTAGGGGGATTGTTTAGTACTGGTGTGGCGCCCCTGCGGGTCCAGTTGCCACAGAGGTACTGCACCTCATCCAGAGGTGTGGTACCCCACTCCCAGGTAAGGAAGGAACACTACCCGGGACCCACACACCTGCGTCCAGCACTACACCACTTCAGACCAGCAGATGGGGCAAGATGCACTTGGTCACGGCTGAGCCCTGTCCCTGGCTGGAGGTGGGGAACCAAAGGAGAGGGAACCATGTAGTGGGTGTAGGTGGAGGAAGCAGCAAAGAGGAGCACCCTAGCAGAGGGTATAAGAAGAAGGGGAACCTTCTAGAAGGGGTTCAGTCTGGGCTGTAAGCCCAGGAGGGAGGTCCTGCTTGTGACAGGTCCAGACAGGAGGGGGCCCAGAGCAAGGGGCCCAGAAGAAGGAAGAAGAGACAGAGGGGGTCTCAGGGGCACGGGAGCGCGGACGCTCTCCGTGGGACCCGCATCCACCCGACCGCCGTCGAGTGAAGGGACCAGGCCGCAGAAGGGGACCGGCCCCAGACTAGTGGAGAACAACCAGGCTCAGCTAGCCAACCGGAGGCTGCAGCATTTTCAAGGTGTTGCAGCCAAAATCCACAATTACATCGCTGAAAAGGTGGCCACATAGGGTCCAGGGGACTGAGAGTAAGTCGCCCGACAAGGCCCGAGGCCACTGGCTTGGGACACTGATTGTGAGGCGCAGGGCAGGAGGGCGAGAGCCAGTGCAGGAAGACAGCCAGAGAGGCACATATGAAGGGGGTCCTAACTAAGTGTACCTGAACTGCCTGGGAGTTGGCTGGATCCCTTCCTTGGAGAACACAGGATGACGTGGGTGGTTATAACTGGCTGCAACGGTAACCTGGAACTGCCTAAGAACTGTGAGTAAAGCCTGAAGACTGCACCCCACTGTGTCCTTGATTTATTGCTGCGTCACCGGCCCTGCACTACACTGTCCCTGCCAACAACATCTACCTCATCAAGTCCTATACACTGCCCTAGGGCTTAGCTCTGCCCGTGGAGAGCCGCACTATCTCTGCTGCGTCATCATCAGCTCCAGTGGATCTGCACCGCAGTGGCAGCCCCCTATTGCCGCATACCACGGGTGGCGTCACGAACATTATCCCCAAATCTTTATTGCCCCAATTGACTCTTCACTTTATTTTATTGACCGCCCTGGGCCACGGACCTGGTCACTGCCACCGTGACAACCCCAATGGAAAAGGACCGGCCAGGCTACCGAGTACCCCATGGCCCAGGGGGCTCGTCACTGGACAACCCCTTTAAGGATTTTTAAATCCTTTCCCAAAAAACTGGACACTATGCTAGAATTTGAGAAATATCTGAAGTGAAGTCAGCCTTTTAAACCAGATCTGTCATCAAATTTCAAAATACATGAAATGTTAAATATATATCTCAGACCTGATGAGGCTGGTGTGCTTACTTTGAAAAGCCATTTCAGAATAACTGTATAATCGCATTTAAATGAGCATGTTTCGAGTCCAAATAAAGAGTGCGAGAACCTATGAGTCCAAGTATATTCAGTAGAAGCCCACCTGCACAAGCCTGACTGACTTCCTCAGCTTGAATTTAGCAATGGGAGATCTCAGCAGGGAGGAGGCACAATGAGGAACTATTTTAATTAGGAGAGTTGGGTGGAGATTGAGTCCAAAAAGGACATGGATTTTTACAGTAAGTACGTCAATCTCAGCAGGTCTAAAAGATCTATTTGATCATGTTTGCCATTTATATTGTGAAATCTTTCGACATATCAGATTTAATTATACAGTTAGGTCCATATATATTTGGACAGAGACAACATTTTTCTAATTTTGGTTCTAGACATTACCACAATGAATTTTAAACAAAACAATTCAGATGCAGTTGAAGTTCAGACTTTCAGCTTTCATTTGAGGGTATCCACATTAAAATAGGATGAAGGGTTTAGGAGTTTCAGCTCCTTAACATGTGCCACCCTGTTTTTAAAGGGACCAAAAGTAATTGGACAGATTAAATAATTGTAAATAAAATGTTCATTTCTAGTACTTGGTTGAAAACCCTTTGTTGGCAATGACTGCCTGAAGTCTTGAACTCATGGACATCACCAGACGCTGTGTTTCCTCCTTTTTGATGCTCTGCCAGGTCTTCACTGCGGTGGTTTTCAGTTGCTGTTTGTTTGTGGGCCTTTTTGTCTGAAGTTTAGTCTTTAACAAGTGAAATGCTGCTCAATTGGGTTGAGATCAGGTGACTGACTTGGCCATTCAAGAATATTCCACTTCTTTGCTTTAATAAACTCCTGGGTTGCTCTGGCTTTATGTTTTGGGTCATTGTCCATCTGTACTATGAAACGACGACCAATCAGTTTGGTTGCATTTGGCTGGATCTGAGCACACAGTATGGCTCTGAATACATCAGAATTCATTCGGCTGCTTCTGTCCTGTGTCACATCATCAATAAACACTAGTGACCCAGTGCCACTGGCAGCCATGCATGCCCAAGCCATCACACTGCCTCCGCCGTGTTTTACAGATGATGTGGTATGCTTTGGATCATGAGCTGTACCACGCCTTTGCCATACTTTTCTCTTTCCATCATTCTGGTAGAGGTTGATCTTGGTTGCATCTGTCCAAAGAATGTTCTTCCAGAACTGTGCTGGCTTTTTTAGATGTTTTTTAGCAAAGTCCAGTCTAGCCTTTTTATTCTTGATGCTTATGAGTGGCTTGCACCATGCAGTGAACCCTCTGTATTTACTTTCATGCAGTCTTCTCTTTATGGTAGATTTGGATATTGATACGCCTACCTCCTGGAGAGTGTTGTTCACTGGGTTGGCTGTTGTGAAGGGGTTTCTCTTCACCATGGAGATTATTCTGCGATCATCCACCACTGTTGTCTTCCGTGGGCGCCCAGGTCTTTTTGCATTGATGAGTTCACCAGTGCTTTCTTTCCTTTCTCAGGATGTATCAAACTGTAGATTTTGCCACTTCTAATATTGTAGCAATTTCTCGGATGTTTTTTTTTCTGTTTTTGCAGCTTAAGGATGGCTTGTTTCACCTGCATGGAGAGCTCCTTTGACCACATGTTTACTTCACTGCAAAACCTTCCAAATGCAAGCACCACACCTCAAATCAACTCCAGGCCTTTTATCTGCTTAATTGAGAATGACATAACGAAGGGATTGCCCACACCAGTCCATGAAATAGCCTTGGAGTCAATTGTCCAGTTACTTTTGGTCCCTTTAAAAACAGGGTGGCACATGTCCTAAACCCTTCATCTAATTTTAATGTGGATACCCTCAAATGAAAGCTGAAAGTCTGAACTTCAACTGCATCTGAATTGTTTTGTTTAAAATTCATTGTGGTAATGTCTAGAACCAAAATTAGAAAAATGTTGTCTCTGTCCAAATATATATGGACCTAACTGTACATATTGGACCTTTTATGAAGATCATATTCCTGGTAATGGGGTTATTACATCTGGACGAAAAAAAATTCTGAATGGTTAAAGAAGCACTCCTCCTCCCATCAAAACTTTTATCCTCTTAATATATTGCAGTCATCATATTATATGGCACTGTGTACTTACAATTGCTCATTTTGCCCTTCTACCCAGTTAATTCTTCTCTTTTCCATTAGGTCTATGACATCATATGATTACAAAATGATTAGCTGAATCCTTCTAAGCTACATGTAGAAGCAGGAGGTCAGTTTTCTCTGCACAAGTTGTAAGTCACTGCAAAAGTCCCTGGCAGAGGGGAGGAGCAGGTCGATCAGGTGTCAAAAGGGAAAGAATAAATGCAGGGACAAGAGACTTCCTGTTTCTACATAGAGCAGAGAAATGAGAAGCATTAACTGGGTAGAAGAGCAAAATTAGCAATTGTAAGTACACAATGATGATTGCAATATATTAAGAGGATAAAAATGTTGATGGGAGGAGGAGTGCTTTGTTAATCACTGGCAAACTGATCGCCATGGGTCTGGCAGGAGAAACACAAGGATATAATATATCATTAGCACTGGGGGAAGATGCAAGTGATTATAGGAGAAATTGACTGTTACAGGGCGCTTGTTAAAATGAATGGAGTAGCAATGTAACGTGGCCTATACGCAGGCTCGGACTGGCCCACAGGGCAACAGAAGAATCCTCCGGTGGACCCCTGTGAAGAAGTGCTAATGAGTAGTGCAGAAAAAAGTATCATTATATCATTCATTAAGCAAGCCAACTGTAGGAAGCAGCAATCCTACAAGTCACTATCGACCCTATAACAAGCCTTGCAATATGACTTAGGATAAAGGTTAAATCAGTATCTAAATTTACAGACACAGTTTCGGGGTGTTGCCCCTCATCAGTGCAAAGTATGAGATCTGATTTGTCTAGGTGAGAGGCTCTGGATTGAGGTCTAAGGGGTAACGTTTCTCCTTGTGGAGAGTGACATACCGGCCCTGGCATGCCAATGTAAGGAGGCTTATTCACAGTGCAATGTTCCTCTGGGAACTTAAATATGCAAATTGCCTCTTCAGAGAGAAAGAGGACTAGAACTGTATACCGCCACCTGTTGGAAGCAGCAATACTACAAGTCACTGTTGACCCTTTAACGAGCCTTGCAATATGACATAGGATAAAAGCCAAAACAGAATCACAATTTGCAGACACGGTGTTTCTACCTATTGCCCCTCGTTAGTGCAAAGTATGAGATCTGATTCGGCTAGGTGAGAGGCTCTGGACTGAGGTCTAAGGGACCTTAGTACATAAAAGTTGTTCCTTTGATTTGGAAGATATGTTCTGCATTAGGTTTATCCTGGATGTTAGTAAGCTGGAATTCCTGGGTCAGATATTGGTAATATACGCAGCTTTGTCTTGTCTCTAGGCTTTTACGTTAGTGATTTGCTTCCAGCTCAAATTGATATGCACCTAATTTCCATTCCAAGTTTCACCTTTCCTTTCCCACGGGGTGGGGTGTGGGGTGAGAGGCAATGCATTTGCCCGCCACTTATCAAGTTTAGGATTTCTTCCTTTCTGTACACTGCTTAATCGAGAAGTTTTCCTTCCTCTCATCCTTCTTCCGTCAACCCCCCTGCAAGTCTTTCTCATATTCCATGTTGCATGTGGTTTCTTTCCCTGATAAATAGCCGTCTGGTATTTCCCTAGATTATTTGGCACTAAAGTGAAGGATGTGCTCTGTAAATGGAAATGACCGGAAGGCTAAGGAGCAGGTACTAAGCATAAGGCTGAGCGAAGTGGTACTGTTATAGAAACAGTCCAAATGGGTGATATATGAGGGTTATAAATGTATGATCATTGGGGGTCGGACCACTATAACCCCTATCAATTATGATAACAGGGGTACCAAAGTCATTTGTGTAAATATCCATGTGGGTCACTGTCTATGGGCTCGGTGGCCACTGCAGTGCACTAACACTCCTGTAAGACCCTAGAAGTGAATCAAGAGGTGGTCATACATGCACACTACCACCAACCCATTAATACGGTAGACTAGTGGTTGATCCCCTCTTATTGTACATTTATCTTCCCTGCTGAGGTGGGTCCTGGAAGACGTTGGTCCGGATCAGTTATGCAGCACAGACAGATGTTGGTGCAGCAGGGAGATCCAGGTGGAATAACGGACACTGTTATGGCAGAACGAGGTGGATCCTGGAAGACGTTGGTCCAGATCACTTATGCAGCACAGACAGATGATGTTGGTGCAGCAGGAAGATCCAGGTGGAATAACGGATGCTGTTATGGCAGAACTAGGTGGATCCTGGAAGACGTTGGTCCGGATCAGTTATGCAGCACAGACAGATGATGTTGGTGCAGCAGGGAGATCCAGGTGGAATAACGGACACTGTTATGGCAGAACGAGGTGAATCCTGGAAGACGTTGGTCCAGATCACTTATGCAGCACAGACAGATGATGTTGGTGCAGCAGGGAGATCCAGGTGGAATAACGGACGCTGTTATGGCAGAACGGCTAAAGGAGGAACACATAGAACTTCAGGATCCAATGAAGCAGAGTAGAGACTGATGAAGGTCAGAAATGCAAAACTGACTAGCACAACAATACTACAGAAGTGACTAAGCAATACTGTAGCTGAGCTGAGTTTGTCACAGAGTCCAATGCGAAGCTGACAGTGAGTGGCTGTGCGCAGTTGACTCAGCGATGTAGCAGAGTTGAGTTTTTCATAAAGTCTAAAGTCAGAACTGACATAGTAGTCACTCAATGTTGATGTAGAGCTGGGTTTGTTTGAGAACTTGCCAGTGGTATAGTAGAATTGCCAAGTATTCTATCAGAGCTGGGTTTGTTACAAGTTCCAAGACAAGCAAATCAATGCACATCTAAGCAGTTCATGGTAGCAATGTGGTCATCAACGACCTGAATAAGGCCAGAGAAAATTACATCAGAGAGCACGCCAGGTTAGCCAGTTATCATGGTTAACTGATGCGCAGAAGAGCAAAGGGGGTCGGTTGAGGCTGGAGGACAACACAGTGCCTGACACTGATGCCAGGGCATGGTGATTGACACTAATTGCCTCGATAACACCTTTGACTGTTCACCCTTAAATTGACATTCAAGTGTAGATACTGAAAAACCTAAAGATTCTAAATAGGTGCAACATTCTGTGCTCTTTAACTCCCTCTAGTGGTGGTTGAATGTTATTATTTTTGTAATCCATGTCTGTGCTGGGAATTTGGAGCACTGTATCCGAAAAGTGCAGGATGATAAAATTAAAATTGCATTATAATGTTGGAAATTCACTTTAAGCTAGTAATTTCAGAAGGCTTAGAAGATAGGTTTAAACCATTTTTTGTTGACTGCATGGCATCTCAAAATGCAGATGTTTGCAGAAAAGTCTTTCTGCAATATTGGATTCTTTTTTTTTTTTTAGTCCTTGTGGACTATATTTAGAAGTGCTTGGAAAGTTAAAACAACAGAAGCTCAACCCAGGTCATGTAGCACGGCAGCCTGTGGCCTCAATACAAGTGTATGGAGAGCGAGGCTGCGCCAACTGACAGGGTTATGTATAAGGCATACATCACCGCCGCTCCCAGCTCAGAAACCGGCCAATCTCCGCAGCGCACTGTGAGTTCTCCGGGGTAATTCATAAGTCTGCAGTCACACAGTAAAACGTAGAAATCTTTCAATCTTCACATTGACCACTGGGGCTATTTTAGACTACTACCTTCCTGTGTGTTTTTTATGCAAAATCCAAAATGAATAGACTCAGACCCTATCTTTTGTAATAAAGCATCTAATGAGCGTGTGCAGAGGTCATTGTGAAGGCAAGAGGAGCGGGGTCTGCTGTGACATCACATATTATGATTGGTGGATTCTCTATGACCTGTGTATAGAGGTGCTACGCATCATTGTCATCCTGCCTCTGCTGATAATGAGCCTGCTGAAAACTCTTCCCGAAAGAACTGTGGCGATCATGAATATTGCCAAATTGCGATATGTGTCTGTGTATGTATATGTATTTGTGTGTGTGTATGTATATACAGGTATATATATACAGTACAGACCAAAAGTTTGGACACACCTTCTCATTTAAAGATTTTTCTGTATTTTCATGACTATGAAAATTGTACATTCACACTGAAGGCATCAAAACTAAGAATTAACACGTGTGGAATTATATACTTAACAAAAAAGTGTGAAACAACTGAAAATATGTCTTATATTCTAGGTTCTTCAAAGTAGCCACCTTTTGCTTTGATGACTGCTTTGCACACTCTTGGCATTCTCTTGATGAGCTTCAAGAGGTAGTCACCGGAAATGGTCTTCCAACAATCTTGAAGGAGTTCCCAGAGGTGCTTAGCACTTGTTGTCCCTTTTGCCTTCACTCTGCGGTCCAGCTCACCCCAAACCATCTCGATTGGGTTCAGGTCTGGTGACTGTGGAGGCCAGGTCATCTGGCACAGTACCCCATCACTCTCCATTTTGATCAAATAGCCCTTACACAGCCTGGAGGTGTGTTTGGGGTCATTGTCCTGTTGAAAAATAAATGATGGTCCAACTAAACGCAAACCGGATGGAATAGCATGCCGCTGCAAGATGCTGTGGTAGCCATGCTGGTTCAGTATGCCTTCAATTTTGAATAAATCCCCAACAGTGTCACCAGCAAAGCACCCCCACACCATCACACCTCCTCCTCCATGCTTCACGGTGGGAACCAGGCATGTAGAGTCCATCCGTTCACCTTTTCTGCGTCGCACAAAGACACGGTGGTTGGAACCAAAGATCTCAAATTTGGACTCATCAGACCAAAGCACAGATTTCCACTGGTCTAATGTCCATTCCTTGTGTTCTTTAGCCCAAACAAGTCTCTTCTGCTTGTTGCTTGTCCTTAGCAGTGGTTTCCTAGCAGCTATTTTACCATGAAGGCCTGCTGCACAAAGTCTCCTCTTAACAGTTGTTGAAGAGATGTGTCTGCTGCTAGAACTCTGTGTGGCATTGACCTGGTCTCTAATCTGAGCTGCTGTTAACCTGCGATTTCTGAGGCTGGTGACTCGGATAAACTTATCCTCAGAAGCAGAGGTGACTCTTGGTCTTTCTTTCCTGGGGCGGTCCTCATGTGAGCCAGTTTCTTTGTAGCGCTTGATGGTTTTTGCATCTGCACTTGGGGACACTTTCAAAGTTTTCCCAATTTTTCGGACTGACTGACCTTAATTTCTTAAAGTAATGATGGCCACTCGTTTTTCTTTACTTAGCTGCTTTTTTCTTGCCATAATGCAAATTCTAACAGTCTATTCAGTAGGACTATCAGCTGTGTATCCACCAGACTTCTGCACAACACAACTGATGGTCCCAACCCCATTTATAAGGCAAGAAATCCCACTTATTAAACCTGACAGAGCACACCTGTGAAGTGAAAACCATTTCCGGTGACTACCTCATGAAGCTCATCAAGAGAATGCCAAGAGTGTGCAAAGCAGTCATCAAAGCAAAAGGTGGCTACTTTGAAGAACCTAGAATATAAGACATATCTTCAGTTGTTTCACACTTTTTTGTTAAGTATATAATTGCACATGTGTTAATTCATAGTTTTGATGCCTTCAGTGTGAATGTACAATTTCCATAGTCATGAAAATACAGAAAAATCTTTAAATGAGAAGGTGTGTCCAAATTTTTGGTCTGTACTGTATATATATATATATATATATATATATATATATATATATATATATATATATATATTTTTTTTTAATAAGAAAAGAAGGCAGCACTCCAAAAATTGTTGAAAAAAGTGAAGACTTTATTAGCCCATAAATATGGCAATGTTTCGGCTTAAGACAGCCTTTTTCAAGCGGCCAAAACGTTGCCACATTTATGGACTAATAAAGTTCCCACTGTTTTCAACAATTTTTGGAGCCTTCTTTTCTTATTGAATATATATTATAACAACGGAATCATTGTCTGGGAGGCCATGCACACGTATTTACATGATTGGTGCTGTTCCATTTTCTTAACAAATATATATATATAATATTTTTATTTTTTTGAGGATCGTTATATGAAAAAAATATTGACAAAAAAAAAATTTCACATAAAAACCTGAATTACTCTTTAGGTCATTTTCTGATGATGGCTTCCATTTAAGGATACCTTCTAAAATGACCAGACATTGGTTATATCACTGGCGGACATAGACAGAAGAGGGCACCTGCGCAGGAACAATATAAGGGCCCTTAACAGCCCAATAGCTCATCATAATGCACACTTCCACCTGTTTTGGAGGTGGTAGTAGCCCCCTTACCTCCTGGGCCCCGATGCCGCTGCACCGGTTGCACCAGTCATATGTCCGCCCCTGGGTTATAAGTTTTTTCTTGAACTTGATGCTATATTTCATTAGGAGCCCTGTCCTAACAGTGGCTGACTCTGCATTGCTTCCTTTATATCTCTGATGGCGCATAAGTGGCTGGTTGAGCACCATTCATACAGATGATAGGGTGAGTGCCGTGTATGCCACTCAACGGCTTCAATAAGTGACATTATCGCGTTAAGTGGTGGGACGAGTACTCTGGTAAGTGTCTTATACACCGCATATGTTGACTGGCAGTGACATGAAGTGCGACGTGCCACCTGCAGACCGGCGGGTACGACACACAGGCGTCTGCTATTAATTCTCCGGTGCACAGTTGCATTGTGTTACCAGGCGCGATAATATTGTCCCCGAATTCAGCTCCACCTCATGTTATTTCAGCATTTTGTAATCCACATTGACTTTTGTCTGTAACTTGTCTTTATTTAGTCCCATTGTGAGTAGAGATAATGACAGGGATAAGAAGCCAGGACAAATCTTTTTATTTTCCTGCTACAAATTGCCTCTTTCTTTCTCTTTTGTCTTCCTTCTTCATCCGCAGGCTGTGCAGTGTATGCTGGCCTCACTCCATTCAGAACTTGACATTCAAAGGTACTTGATGAAAATTGAATCCTCTCAGAGAGTTAGTACTTTTATTCCTTTTTTTTTTTGTGTGTTTTATTTTATTCTTTTATTTTTTTTATGGCCTGAGATTTTTCTCTTCTAACCCGTGTGTATTTTGCAGTGTGAATGCACCTGTTAACCTGGTAGGAGGATTGCATGCATTACACGTCATTACTAGGTGTATCTAAAGTGGCCACTCTCCCTCAAAAAAAGAGCAATTGGGTAATACTGGTATATCAGCTGAGAAGTTTATTAAAGGGCATCTGTGAGTAAGATCAACCCTCCTGAGCCGTCTATATGGGCATATAGGTCATGGGAAGCTGAATAAAATGATACCTTGATATCTGTGATCCGATGTTTTATTCCAGAGAAATCCATGTTTTTCTTAATATGTAAATTAGCCGTTAAGATCTATGGGCCGGACATAGATCTCGTTGAGAATTTACCTCCAGAGCTTATTTTAAATTAAAGTGGGCGTTACCAGTGTGAGACATGTAGATCTGGAGAGCAGACTGTCAGTCATTACATGTCTCACACTGATATTTAAAATAAGCTCTGGATGCAGATTCTCAGAGAGATCTATGTCCGACCCATAGATCTTAACAGCTCATTTACATATTAAGAAAAATGTGGATTTCTCAGGAATTAGTCATCGGATGGCAGATATCAAGGTATAATTTTATTCTTCTTTTTATGAGCTACATGGCCATATAGACAGCTAAGGAGGGTTTATCCTACTGAAAGATTCCCTTTAAGTGGGTTGAAAAGATACACGGCTACCATTACAGCTTCCATTAGGTTGTCGTCATTTTTCAACCTTATAGTGAATCTGTCAGCAGGTTTTTGCTATTTAATCTGAGAGTAGCAAGTGTGCCTGATTTCAATGATAAATCGCTTAGTTTACTGGGTGCTGCAGTTGTGACACAATCAGAGTTCTTAGATGTAACAGAACTCAAAAAGCTAACCCCACCCACATCACAGCTCTCTATGTACATTGTTTATAGACAGTAAGCTGCTCATCACAGGAGGGGGCGGAGCCAGACCAGGGCTCACGCGCTGCTGTAGTCCAGCAGTGATAATCTCCTAGTGATAAAACCTTCATTGTAAGTATACAACAGCACACAGTCAAAAAAAGTAACACATGGTTGAATTCAGTGGACTAGATGCTATCTCATGCTGTCCACAGATTACATATAAAAAAGCCTGCTGACACATTCCCTTTAAGTTGGTGTTATTTATGGACACCCCATTTGGGGTACCTGGTGGGGGAAAAAATAATCTACACCCAAGCAATACTATCCGATAGTGCACAAATAATACACTATCACCATAACCAAATATTACAAACTATAGTGCTTGAATAATATGATACTTCAATGCCCAAATAATAGAATTAGGCAATGCCCAAATAAAACAATAGTGAAGTGCCCAAATTATAGAATTAAATAGTATCCAGATAATACAATACTACAGTGCCTAAATAATACAATTAGACAGTGCCCACATAATATAATATCACAGTGTCCATATATTGCAATACTACATATTACAAAACTACAGTGCCCAAATAATAGAATCAGATGGGGCCCAAATAATACATTAGTACAGTACCCAAATAATAAAATTAGGTAAGTGCCCAAATTATACTACAGTGCCCAAAGAAAAAAAGTAGACAGTGCCCAAATATTCCAATAATATTGTGTTCAAATAATACAATTAAGACAGTACCAGAATAGTAGAAATATACACTACTCCCAAAAATACAACCATTCAGTGCCCAGATATTACAATTAGAGGATTGCCAAATAATACACTTATAATATACTTTTATAGTGCCCAAATAATACATGACCAATCTATTTCTCAGCTACTTTTCCTTGAAGCAAATAAAACTTTCAAGACCTTGTTTTTTTTTGTTTTGAGTGGATTGCAGTTAAAGTTTAGCATTTTTGTTTTTGGCATGACTTTTTTTACTCTCATACAAGATATATTTCTAGCATATTTTCGTGTTAAAAAGTAATAGTCATTTAATGTTTTTCCAGAAATCAATAGTACACCTGAAAATAAGTAACTTTTTAATATATCTTATCAGAGAAATCTGAAATTCTGAGATAGGAGATGACAGTTGGTGCTCATAAAGTTCTATGGAAAAATGTAACACAGGAGAACTTGCAGTAGAATGTCTGTGTAGCTCCCCCCCCTCCATAGAATCTTAAAAGCACCAGCTGTCATCTGAATACAAATTCTGCTGAGAATTGAGAGTGAAAAATCAATCCAGAAGAAGAAAGAAGCAGATTTCTCTGATAGGATATATTACAAAGTTGCTTATTTTCATGTGTATTATTGATTTATGAAATAAAAATTAAAATGATGGTTACGCTTTGCTTGCTGAGAGAGACAAAAACTAATAAGCCATGACCAGTATGTTGCATATTTCCCAATATTAGAAGTAGTACTAGGTATCGGTAGTGAGCATGTGCGACCATTAATCCATTCAATATCTGCACATACTCACTATTGCTCCAATCACCCAGAGGGCTTTGGGCCTCCCGTTCTCCAGATTGGTGGGGGTCTCAAAAGCTGGATCCCCAACAGTCATACATTTATTATCTTTGGATAGCTGATGTTGTTCCATATCCGATTAATCATTCCATAATTTTTCTTCTTGCAGATTCTCGTGTGTCTTTATATAAAATCAATAGGGTCCAATATAGGTTCACAGCAGAAAAGGGCTCTTTATTCTACAAGGTGGGCCATTTATATGGATACACCTAAATTAAATGGGAATGGTTGGTGATATCAACTTCCTGTTTGTGGCACATTAGTATATGGGAGGGGGAAAACTTTTCCAGATGGGTGGTGACCATGGCGGCCATTTTGAAGTTGGCCATTTTGGATCCAACTTTATTTTTTTCAATGGGAAGAGGGTCATGTGACACATCAAACTTATTGAGAATTTCATAAGAAAAACAATGGTGTGCTTGGTTTTAACATAACTTTATTCTTTCATGAGTTTTTTACAAGTTTATGACCACTTATAAAATGTGTTCAAAGTGCTGCCCATTGTGTTGGATTGTCAATGCAACCCTCCTCTACCACTCTTGACACACTGATAGCAACACCGCAGAAGAAATGCTAGCACAGGCTTCCAGTATCCGTTGTTTCAGATGCTGCACATCTCGTATCTTCACAGCATAGACAATTGCCTTCAGATGACCCCAAAGATAAAAGTCTAAGGGGGTCAGATCGGTAGACCTTGGTGGCCATTCAACTGCCCCACGACGACCAATCCACTTTCCAGGAAACTGTTCATGTAGGAATGCTCGGACCTGACATGTGGTGGTGACCATCTTGTTGGAAAAACTCAGGGAACGTGCCATCTTCAGTGCATAAAGAGGGCAACACATCATCATGTAGCAATTTCAGATATCCAGTGACATTGAGGTTTCCATTGATGAAGAATGGCCCCACTATCTTTGTACCCCATATACCACACCATACCATCAAGATACGAGACGTGCAGCATCTGAAACAACGGATACTGGAAGCCTGTGCTAGCATTTCTTCTGTGGTGTTGCTATCAGTGTGTCAAGAGTGGGAGAAGAGGGTTGCATTGACAATCCAACACAGTGGGCAGCACTTTGAACACATTTTATAAGTGGTCATAAACTTGTAAAAAACTCATGAAAGAATAAAGTTACGTTGAAATCAAGCACACCATTGTTTTTCTTATGAAATTCTCAATAAGTTTCATGTGTATGACTCTCTTCCCATCGAAAAAAATAAAGTTGGATCCAAAATGTCTGACTTCAAAATGGCTGCCATGGTCACCACCCATCTGGAAGAGTTTCCCCCCTCCCATATACTAATGTGCCACAAACAGGAAGTTCATATTACCAACCATTCCCATTTAATTTAGGTGTATCCATATAAATGGCCCACCCTGTACATGTACAGAATCCGGCTATGTGTAACGCAAGGTGTGGAAAAGACTAAGTGCAACACAAAGAGAAGAGGGGGAGGAAGCCCAAACACTAGGGAAAGGGTGAGTGGAGACCCCTAGGCAGATCTAATATCACCCTGTCTACCCTACCGTCCCCATATAGGTTCCACACCTATTGCCGAGCAGGACCCTAAACCCTGTATGTCTCTAGACCTTGGCCCTAGATAGGGAGGAGGAGGTGTGAGCACTGGTCAGGCCCCACTACAAACTAAAGACAACAAGGTAGACAAACAAAGGGGATAAACTTAGCTTGAGCGACACCAGAGGAGTAATGCCAACTGTCCTCCAAGGGCACCAGAGAAGAAGTTAGCCAACAGCTAGTGCTCCAAGCATGCATAAAGGTGCATAGAAGTGTCACCGGCAATTGCCTAGAGCAAACTGACAGTTTTTAACTCCCATGCAAGGGTGTGTCAAGCAGCAGCAGTAGGGAGGTTGCCGCTGGGTCTTAAAGGAAGAAGGATTAAGAAGGTGTCTGCAATGCCAAGCGCAGTGACCTTCTACAGCCAGATCCAGAGCGACTGTCTGTTACACCACACACACCTATGACACTACGTGAATGAGATGTGTTGAAGTGACGAGGCTTCTATTTTATGTATGATATCGTTTGATATTTTTAAAGGTTTGTCCTTAAGAGTACAACCCCTTTAAGAATGTCATTTCTCGTGCTGTTGAACTTTACTATCCTCCCCTCCCGTGCATGCCACTGGCATTCTTTGCAAAGGAGAAATAAGGAGATAATTCAGTTTCAGCATTTATTTTCTTTCAAGTTGGCATTAAGAGCCATGTAGTTAAAGGTCACATTGCTTTCCCAATGAACCTAATGTCTTGGGCTCATTATGTGTTGAAAGAATAAGTGATATGCTTGGCATGTGTAGCACATCAAGAGTAACAGTATAGGAGGGAGTCTTCACAAATCACAATGGAGAGCCAATGGAAAGTTCCCTGGGTATGGAAATGCTCCGCTTAGGTCCAGTGCTATGGAAAGGTAAGATGGATTATCACCATTCTAGAAGATCAGGTGGAATCCTATACAATTGAGGTTCTGCAACCATGGCACAAACTGCTGAACATCATCTGCCATAAGGAATAAAAGTAAGTTGGGTGAAATGATGTAGTCAGACAATTTTGGCCAATGGTTTGGGTAAAATATTGGCACTGATTAGATCTCATGTTTGATTTTTTTGGTATTTGGTCTTCCAATTTTTGCATCAGGGGATGAAGGTTTTGCCAAGTTAAAAAAAACAGTTATGAATTTTTTTCTTGCGCCCACTTTTATTAAATTTGTCTATCATTTTTGCACACGTGTATAGCAACCATATGGCTTTTGCAGGTTTCTACAAGTAAATCACTGTCGGTCCAGGTTTTTATCTGTACAGAATAGCCTAACTCAAATGTTTATGGCGAGAATTTGGTCCCTGGAACATTGCCAAAGTCATCCAGTGAGGGAGAGTTTGAGGACCAAACTTATTTGCCCCTTTTAAATTTTAATCTTTCTTTCTTAGTTTTCAAGTTGCCCAAATAATGTATAATTTTGTAATGACAAGTCTGGAATGGGCACCCCTAGTAAAGAGCGCCAGGATGCCAATGTGAGTCTTCAATTGGTTTAGAAGTAACTCCTTTTGGAAGACAAGTCACCATAGCGTGCTTTGTGCAGGCAGTGAACAAGGAAGGGATGTTGGGGGATTTCAGCAGTAAAGCCTGTAAGTTTGTGAATGCAGCCATGGAGTAGAACACAGGCTGTAACTCTATCAGTATAAAAAAAACAAGTGACATAACTTATTTACAACTTTTATTCATCTTTCAATGTAGAATAAATCTATATGTAAACTAAAAACTAGACATTCTCTTTAAATGAAACGTGGCATCAGAAAATGAGCTATTGTTTAAAAGGGTTTTCCCACCAACAAAGTTCATTTTAATCAATAGATCTTGGAATAATAATAAGTTCCATAATTGAATGTGTTTAAATAAAATGTTCCTGTGCTGAGATAATCTTATAAATGTGCCCCTGCTGTGTACTGTGTAATGGCTGTGTCTGACCATACAGGAACATGGTCTAATCATACCACATCTCCTGGGCAGGGGAAGTAAAAAAAAAACTATACAGCAGAGGATCGCAAATAATTATTTCCTTTAAGTAAAGCAGTTTTTAAAAACAGGCAGGGAAATGTTTTACATCACAAAAAGAATCATCTGCGATCCCCGGCTGTAAAGTCTGTATACTCTTTTGCTTCCTTCCCTGCCCAGGAGCTGTGGTATGATCAGACTATGTTCCTGCTCGGTCAGACACAGCCATTACACAGTACACAGCAGGGGCACATTTATAAGATTATCTCAGCACAGGAACATTTTATTTAAACACATTCAATGGTAGAAATTATTAGTATTCCAAGCTCTATTGATTAAAATCAACTTTAAAATTATCTTTATTCCTGGGAAAACCCCTTTAAGGCCTCATTCAGACTTAAAAAAAGGTGCAAGTGTCATCAGAGTTTTGGATCTGAGTTTCATCAGTGTTTGATCAGTGTCAGTAATTATCATAAGTGTTTCATCACTGATTTTCATGTGTGGATGAATAAATAAATTACAAAGCTTCATCTATCCTTTGCAATGTTAAAAAGGTTATCCAGCTTTTGTATCTTTGTTTTTTTTACTATAGGCCTAAAAACTAACAGGCAGGTAGGTGCTAACAGAGGCAACTAACTGCTTGTTGTACCTGATGCTGGCTCAGAGTGGTCAACGACCGCTCCTGCCCAGCAATTCAGCTCCTCCAGGTCAACAGAGCAGCTCTTCTTCTTCCAGGCTGCTCTGTCGACAGGGCGTGACTCTTGGCATCATGCTGATTGGCAGCCGGCTCCTCTCAGTTAGGCAGCGAGGAGCCAGCTGTCAATAAGCATGACATCAGCGGTCACGCTCCGTTAAAAGAGCAGAGTGGAAGAGAAGCCTTTGCTCTGTTGATGTGACATCAGTGGAAGCCTCAGAATCACCGGCAGGAGCGGTTAGTGACCGCTGGGTGCCGACAAAGCTTGGCACCGGCACAACAGGCAGGTAGTTGGCAACTTCTTGCCTATTAGTGCTCAGGCACATTGTAAGAAAGCGAAGTCCCGGTTAACCCCTTTAATCATGAACAGCACACGGTCTGAGAACTGATGCCATCCGTGTGCTGTCTGTGATTCTCACGGACCCATATACTGTATTGGTACTGTTCATCCATGTGGCTGATGAAAAAAGCAAAAAACGGACATGTCTCCATGATTATTGCACCGACATACGATCCACAAAAGACAAGGACCATTCAACAGCCCCCATAGACTACAATTGGTATCTGTTCTATCTGTGAAAATCCTAATAAAACACGTAAGTGAAACACGGACATCTGAATGAGGCCTAAATCGGGTTTCTGTGTTAAATGTTTGCGATGAGCAAATCTTTTGCATTTTGAATGCACCAAAATTGACGAATTTTCCCAGGAAATTCAATTTTCAGCAGATCAAAAGTACTACAAAGTTCTTTTCCTCATACACTAATCTTCTTTACTGCTGTGCTGTCACACACTGTAGTGTTTTCTAGCTTTCTCGCTCTACGGCTAAGCTGTGAGCTGTGACGTTCTCTCACTATCTAGATTTGTCATGAAATGGCTGCTGCACTCCCTGCCTCTGCTTTTATACAGGTTATGATAGTCTCTCCTGACTGGTTGTACTAAACCATGTGATATGAAAGCTAGCTGTAAGGTATCCAGGGGAAGACCACCTGAGGACATAGGAGACTCTGCTGACTGATCCAGTCTTCTGCAATGTGTAAAGATGCTGTGGCCATATTAGGCAATTTTTGTTAAGCGAAACTCAAATTATTCAAATTCAGTGAATTAAAAAAAATGACTCCAATTCAAATCCCATCAAATTGATTTAATCATCGGTATTAAATGTATCTTAAAAAAATAATAATATTAAGGCTTTTTTTTATTTTCAATATCAGTTTTCATATTAAAAAAAATTACAAATTTTCACTCTGCGAATTTGGCCTAATATTAGAATAGTGCTAACTGTGCATGAATATTAGCAGCAATAGACTTACTCTGAGCCTACTGAACTGTATTAAAGTATTTAATGGGCATGCTCTCATCAATGCAATGGTCATTGTGAAGGGAGGGAGAGGAGGTGAGATGTGACATCGCTTATTGTGAATGGTGAATCCTGTATATCTACTGTATATAGAGGTTATCAGTCATTGTAGAGGAGGAGGAGGGGGTGAGCTGTGACATCACCTATTGTGAATGGTGGATCCTGTGTTATCTACTGTATATAGAGGTGGTATCAGTCATTGTACAGAAGGAGGAGGTGAGCTGTGACATCGCTTATTGTGAATGGTGAATCCTGTATATCTACTGTATATAGAGGTTATCAGTCATTGTACAGGAGGAGGAAGGGGTGAGCTGTGACATCACCTATTGTGAATAGTGGATCCTGTGTTATCTACTGTATATAGAGGTGGTATCAGTCATTGTACACGAGGAGGAGGTGGGCTGTGACATCATCTATTGTGCATGGTGGATCCTGTGTTATCTACTGTATATAGAGGTGTTTTCAGTCATTGTACAGGAGGAGGAGGGGGTGAGCTGTGACATCACCTATTGTGAATGGTGGATCCTGTGTTATCTACTGTATATAGAGGTGTTATCAGTCATTGTACAGGAGGAGGTGAGCTGTGACATCACCTATTGTGATTGGTGGATCCTGTTATCTACTGTATATAGAGGTGTTATTAGTCATTGTACAGGAGGAGGTGAGCTGTGACATCACCTATTGTGATTGGTGGATCCTGTTATCTACTGTATATAGAGGTGTTATTAGTCATTATAGTCCTGCCTGTTATGATAAAGAAACTGTTGAAAAGTCTTCTTTACAGAACAGGATTTATGAGTCTATTATAATGCCTAGTGGCCAGTGTGAACATTGCAAGATTCCTGATTTTTTTTTATATATAGACTGTGATATGGAAAATGTTAAAAAAAATCAAATAAAAAAATGTAATATAAAAACATGATTTTCAGCTCTTGTACTGTATATAGAGACTTATATTATGAATTGGAGCATCTGCAGGATTATATTGTTTTTTATATATTTATAGCATTATATATATATGTGTGTATATATATATATATATATATATATATATATATATATATATATATATATAAATATATATAAATATTCTGAAGGCATAGTCATTAATCGGACAGCTTAGAAATGTAAGGCTTTACATGAGGCATCATTACAAGAAGTCACCTTGAATATGAGACCTGGATTTACACATACAGAGAAACGCCGACCTTCTGTCTGGACGGAGTCAGATGGAAAATTGTCTCCTAGGAAGAAGAATGTTATTAATGCCATACTGATTGGCATATCAGAAATCCGGTAACGGGTATGTTAGTAAGGTCTGTCACGTGGCAGAGCTGCAGACACCATCGGTCATATGAATATCTCCATAATGCTGTATCTGAAAATGTGGAATAAGCAAAATAAAATAAAAAAGTCTCCATATGAAATCCTGCAGGGAAGCACTGCAGGGGGGAGCATGGCAATGTATATCGGCCATATTTATACAAAGCTAAGCTTTTGTGTATGAGGCTAAAAACTGAGAGCTGAACACATAAACCACATCCATGACCAATTATTGGGGAACCCCGACCATTAGTTGTCTATAGTACAAAGGATCTGTCTGATCTCCTCACGTCTGCTTCAATGAATTTCCCATGAAACAACCTCTTTGCTCATAATTCTTCATTGTGCGGTTCCTCTATTCTTCCTACTCAAATATTTATGAAAAAAATTGCCAAATGGGTGTTGCCATTCCTCCATTTTTGTGATCTGGCATACATGTACGGAGCATGTTGGGTGTGGGTTTATGGGGCAGGATTGGGAATTCAGACTTTACTTGTCAGATGCCGGCTGTATTATACAGCCAGTATCTGTAATTGCAGTGATCGGAGCTAACTCTGATCAATGCTGTTAATACTTTAAATGCCACTACCATTCTCTGACACCAGCTTTTAAGGAGCGCTGTGAACTTAAGCCCCCCTAAAACGTGATTGTGGGGTGTCAAAAAGTTGCCCTGCCAGCCAGGGCCTTCTAATGTTCCCAGAGATGCCATGCTGGTACCCCATAAAATGGGCTTCATACGAGACCATGATTTTACCTATATACAGTGATATGTACTAAACTGTTTGGCCACTCCAAGGGTGCACGGAGCGTCTGTGCTTGGTTTGAACAGTCATTTTGTGCTGACAGAGTCCCTTTAACATCAGGACCAACATGTGCTTTTAATTAGAATAACACGTGCATGACATGAAAGTCACTGCATAAACTATTTCACCCCTGGCAGGCATCTCTGAGACGCATCTTTCTTTACCCCTTTAAACCCATATATAATTTAGTGTTTTATTTCAGTTCTTTCAAAATCAAGATAAGCTTGACCTAATTCACGGCAAATAGAAATCATTCACACGTCCAATTTTTCCATGTATGAGAAAAACAGACCAATGAGTTGGATCAGAGTTTGATCAGAGTTGGATCAGAGTTGGATCAGAGTTGGATCAGAGTTGGATCAGAGTTGGATCAGAGTTGGATCAGAGTTGGATCAGAGTTGGATCAGAGTTGGATCAGAGTTTGATCAGAGTTTGATCAGAGTTGGATCAGAGTTGGATCAGAGTTGCCAAGTGTGGTCTGAGTGTCATCATCTGCTTTTCTTGTACAAGGAGAAATAAGAAAAAAACAAAAAAAATGTTACTCCACCTTCTCCGTTCTAACAGTCCGTGAAAATCGGATCACATATGGATGTCATCCCAAGTATCGTCCAATTTTTTCACGGACTCATTGACTTGCATTGCCAATTTTGATTCGACACTTGGATCAAGATCAGACATGTCTCCGCAATTTTCCACAGACCACTCGGTCCACGAAAAATCATGTAATGTGAATGGCCCCATAAACTATCACCATTACGAGTGCTATTTGTGAAAACCACAGATATCACTCGTACGTGAAAATCAGATGTGTGAATGAGCCATTTGGAAAAGTTCTGAAATGCTTGAAAAATAGCCATTGACTGCCCCAATTCTTAGCTAGAGAGGAAATTCTCTGCCTAAGCTAGTGCTGCAAGGGGGATGAGTTGGGGGAAATAGTCAGTAGAGGAAAGGTTTATGTATAATCTAAGACCGTACAATGAGTACAGGTTACATGTTGGCCATGCCAGGAAGATACCTTTCTATCATCAGAGTATCTCACTACCCATATGTCACAAACTCTGGATTAAGGGGTTGTTCAGAATTTAAAAACCTGGTTGCTTTCTTCCACAGCGCCACACCAGTCCATCTGTCATGTCTGGTACTGCAGCTTAGCGCCATTCACTTTAAGGGTATGTGCACACAACTTCTTTTTCAGGCAGATTCTACTCCAAAAACCACCTGATAAAGTGCCAGCTAATTGCCCAAAACAATGAACATGAGCATTTCTATAGCCGCATGCTTTTCAGTCTTTCGAGCATCTTTTAACCGCTTCCGATTTCTAAGATATCAAGCTGTTAATAGTGACCTGTCCATTCTACAGGTTCTTCAGGTGTTTTTTACTCCGGAAGACGCTCAATACTTTAGAATACAAGTCAAGGGGAAAGCTCAAAAGAAGCCTGGATGTGTTTTTTTGGGCTTTTAGCCTGTCAATTTGCATCAAAAACTTCTGGTTATTCATTGTTAAATGGAGTTAAAAAATAAAAATCTGGAAAACACCAGTCAATGTGACGCCACAAAATTGCTGGAAATCTGCTAAAAAAAACATTGGAAGTCAAAAATTTCCAAAAAAAGTGCTCAGGAAACAATATTTAAAAAAAAAAAAAAACAATTCAGGGAAGAAAAAAATGCAGATATTTCCTGAAACATCTTTCAATAGAAAAACTCGGCAGAATCATCCACCTGAAAGAAAAGGACATTGTGCGCACATGCCCTTAGCGCTTGTTCACATACTGTGTTTTTGCTGCCGAAACAAAAAAAAAGAAGAGTTTTAAAGTAACCAGCAAAGTGAATAAAATTTCTGAAAACTCAGGCTGCTTATTTTTTCCTTGCAGAATTCAAGCGTTTTTTTCAAACCTGCAGGGTATTAATTCTTTCAGCATTTTTGCAGCATTTTTCACCTATTTGAATGAATGTTGTAAAAACACATTAAAAACCTACATCATTTATGCAGCATTTTTTGCTGCAGGAAAATCTGCTGCAAATGCTCAATGCGGACACGCAGCCTTACGGAGCGGAGTTGCGACCCTACAGTTTACCTGTGGACAGGCGTGGTGCCGTTTTTGGAAGAAATCGGCCACGTGTTTGTTTTTTTTTTGTAACCTTGGACAATCCCTTTAAAGGTTTGCTGCCAGAATCAAAGGCTTCTTCCATTTAAGAACACACATTTATTTCCATCATAGAACATCGTAATGACATAATAGCGGAACACCATGGACATAAAGTGTCTGGGCAATAAAATAAATGGATGATTGAAATGTCAGTCTGGTATTGGGGGTAAATCAGAGTAAAGTGCTACTATGTGCAACACGGTAATAATTCAATAACATCAGGTTGTCATTAACACATCAGTAAAACATGGTTAATGTCGGGGTGAGGAGCTGCGTACGTCGCACGGGGTGTTTTTAGTAAACACTTTATATTGTGCAATGGAAGGAGAAAGCATATTGCTTGCTAAAAATACTGCAGCCAGCGCCTGCTAATTGCCGAGCAAACGCATCCAACTGATTTCACAGCGGGGTGCCAGATTATACCTAATATTGTAACAGCAACATGTCACAGACATGACCTCCAGATGGTCCGCTCTCCGCGCTAGTTATTCCTGTCATATAATTACAATTTAATAGCGGTGACAGAAGCCGACAATTGTTGGAAGGCGGCTTATTCCGCTAATGAAAATGTAACTAATAAATATATAACGTATTCTTACAATTCGCTTTAATAACATAATGCATCTGGCGAAACAGCGCTCCGGTAATGATGGTAATTGGTAAAGAGGCTTTTCTCCACTGTGCTTGAAATTTTGAGATGCAGCACATCGTTACAAGGATATGCATGCCATGATCATTAATGATGTATGCAGTAGGGATTGACCTGAAGATCTCATTTTTGCCAATTTTTACTTATATTATGACCAAAAGCCTAACTACTAGGGAGTGCAGAGGCAGTGAACGCACTCATTTCCAAGTATAATTATGGTTTGGCACATGGTAGGTATGAACATAGTAGCTATGTGTACACAACGTCTTCTTCAGGGGGATTGCACCTGAAAAAGCGTGGCGAAACTGCCTAAGAAAATGGACATAATGGACATTGCTGTGCACATGTTCAGTCTTTTATTACTTCTTTTTCGAAAACTCTAAAGCGGTTAAAAAAAGGGATATACTCATTCTCTGGGGGTCTTCTGCTTTCTTAATAAAAGATACAGAGAAAAGACACCGGTGGCAGAGCCACCGTGAAAATGGGTGCAGAGCCACTCTAGAAAAAAGCCACCGACCTTTTCGGCAAGCAGATTTGTGAATAAAAAAACTCTGGTGCCAGCGCTATCGGATTAAAGACCGCATGTGCACATAGCCCAACAGAGATTTTCCATTAGATTCATGGGCTTCAAGTTATGCTTCTACTTCTAGTTCATATCTCTTGCAAAAGGAGCTCTGGGGTGACTGGTTTGCTGATTATTGTGCATCTGACTACTGGGACCATGACCATCCCCAATCACATGGTTCTATAGAATAGAAATGCAGTATAGATGCCACTGCTCCATCCATTGTCTATGGGACTGCTGTACATAGCCAAGTATAGCACATTGGGTTTTTGCTTTTAAAGAGTAATTAAAATATATGTTTACATGTGTTTATATAGTTATTAATTAGCCTTTGCAAAGATATGAATTTTTGTAATATACCGGTACTTCATTATTTTACCTCCATCTCTACCAAGCAGAGCTGTTTCAATGCACAATTCAAGCTCCTTTAGTAGCTCTTTCAACTGATGCTCGGCATGATTCGTACACTGTGTTCAAACAGTTGGGGCTTTCCTTTTTCACTATCAGGGACAGGAAAAGCCCAGTACACAGACTGTATTGAATACAGTGTATGGATCTTGCTGAGCAGCAGCTGAAAGCAGCTTCTAAAGGAGCTCGAATTGGGCATTGAAACAGCACTGCAGCATAGTGTTTTGGGAGAGAAGGATGCACAATATTACAAAAATTCATAGCTTTGCAAAGGTTGATGAATGTAATATATAAAAAGCAAAGTCCAGTTAATCTTTAAGCAGACCAGCTGTGTATGAAGTCTTGTTGGCAATGTCATATACAAAAAGTATTCACATTACCTCTCTCCCAAAAAGGAGCTTTACAACATGGCTAGAGATACTGGCTTGGCTAATATCTCTACCTTAAGGGTTGAACATTGACTTCTCGTAGGTTAGCTACTTTCAAAAGCTGGCACTAGCAAGATCATTTTCTCTTTTTTCTTTCTTTGCAAAAGAGAACAAATTGGCGGCGCAAAAAGAAGTAAAGAAGGAAAATTATGCACATGTTATCCCTTGATGGATTGTATAGTACAGATAAAAAATGAAGCCTCCGTCAGGAACTTCCTGACTCCACCGCATGAGCGACCCCCAGTGCCCCCAACATTTTTCACGACTAGAGTACATTTTGACTAACAACTTCTCCACATCCAATAAATGGGGACAAGACAAGACTGCAGTGGGTGCCCTGTCTCAAAGGGCCCTTAGATGCCTCATAGACAATCTCTATGGTATGTTTATTTTTGCCATTCCTTCAACTCTTGTGTTCTTAAAAAAGCACTCCTGCTCCTCCCATCAAAATTTTTATGCTCTTAATATATTGCAGCCATCATATTATATAACACTGTGTACTTACAATTGCTCATTTTTCCTTTCTACTGTTAATTCTTCTCTTTTCTCTGCTCTATGTAGAAACAGGAAGTCTTTTTTCCCTACATTTATTCTTCCCCTCTTCAACTTCTGACCCAGCTGATCCCTCCTCCCGCTGCCATGGGTTTTGCAGTGAATCAAGATTTGTGCAGAAAAAATTGACCTCCTGTTTCTACATAGAGCTTAGAAGGATTCGGGTAGTCTGTTTTTAATCACGTGATGTCATAGACCTAATGGAAATGAATAGAATTATCTGGTTAGAAAGGCAAAATGAGCAATTGTAAGTACACAGTGCTATATAATATGATGATTGTAATATATTAAGAGGATAACAGTTTTGATGGGAGGAGGAGAAGGAGTGCTTCTTTAACCTTTCAGGATTTTTTGTCCAGATGTAATAACTCTATTACCATCCTCATAAAAGGTCCAACATGTACAATTAAACCTGATCTGTCACAAAATTTCACACTATAAACTGCAAACATTATCAAATAGATATGTTATACCTGGTGAGATTGACGAACTTACTGTGAAAATCCATGTCCTTATTGGACTCATTCTCCACTGACCTCTATTGATTGAGACAGTTCCTCATTGAGCCTCCTCCCTGCTGAGATCTCACACTTCTCAGTTCAAGCTGCAGATGTCAATCAGGCTACGTGGGTGGGCTTCGACTGAATACACTTGGACTCACGAGTTCTTTCACTCTTTACTTGGACTAGGATAAAAACTTTGATGGGAGTG
Source organism: Phyllobates terribilis (assembly GCF_046119375.1). NCBI lineage: Eukaryota > Metazoa > Chordata > Amphibia > Anura > Dendrobatidae > Phyllobates > Phyllobates terribilis. The sequence continues at coordinate 76,864,503 of NW_027362764.1, forward strand.
CTTTTTTAATTAGAAATGTAGGTGTGGGAACCTGCTTAACCACAAGTGGTGTTTCAAGCTCCAGGGCACACAGTGCAGAATCTGTACCAGGACACCCCCAACTAATGTCCTGTTATGTAACAGACAGGCCACTGGCCACGCTCCGGCTCCAGGTCCAGGGAACGCCTATAACCCCATCACCCCCTATAGCCACGCCACTGCCTTAAACCTTCAGCTTAGGAAAACAGATAACATCTATGTATAACAATCATTTGTGCGCTGTTGTATATAGTATAACATATGTGCTGAAAATAATATACAGATGACTCATAAATACTTGGCTCTCCTGATTCAAAAGTGTGATGTGCAATAGTCATGTGATTACAACATTTAAATGAAATCTGTTAGCGGGATTCCAGCCCCAAAACTATTTCAAAGACAATTCCAGCAATACCTTTACATGACCAGTCTACTCCTTTGTTTCTGAGAAATCAATGTTTTAATTGATATACAAATTAGGCTGAGTAGATCTGAAGCCTCTGTCACTCCAGCTCTGTTCCCGCCCAGGCTGCCTCCTGCTGCTTGACTGATGACTCTTTTGGCTGAAGTCACACAGTATAGAGGCTGTTAGTCAAGTAGGAGGAGGCGGCGCTGGGCGGGGAATAGAGCTGGAGTGACAGAGGATTGAGATCTATCATGGCTCTTTAGCCTCATTTGCATATTAATTCAAATGCTGATTTCTCAGTCATGGAGGAACGGACCGGCCACGTAAAGGTGTTGCTGGACTTGTCTTTGAAAGAGCTACATGTGCATATAGTTTAAATCCTGTTGACAGACTCTCTTTTAATGAATATTTTAATGTTACTAAATGCATAATATTATACAAAATGTTCATTAACTATTATCTGTTTTCTAATTTTACAGACTAAAAGTCCAAAGCTCTCGTCAAGTCCACAGCCAAGCCTGGGAGAACCGGCGGAGCATCTCTCCGAGGTGTCTGCTGATTCCGGAGAAGCCATGTTTGAAGGAGAATCAATAGGGCCCTTCATCAGAGGTAGCCGGACAAGAGCCAGCCTGCCGGTTGTCAGGTCAACAAATCAGACTAAAGAGAGGTCATTAGGTAATGGATTATTTTATAATATTGGATGATAATTGGATTGAAGCAAATGTTGAAATGTGATGTGTCAATGTAAGCAAGGTCAATGTAAGACCCCTACAGATACTTGGTGGAACATGTCTATAATGTTGGAACATGAGTGAAAGTTTAATTGTCAAAGCACTAAATCCTGTGAATAACCATAAATCATAGAGAACTTGTCCTTTTATGCAAACCCTGAAGAAAAGCATGGTCTTGCTGCCCTCATCCTCACCAGTTCAAACTTCACATGGTGCACATACCAGTCTAATATGTCCAAGGATAGTCTAAACCAGTGTTCCCCAACTCTGGTCCTCAAGAGCCACCAACGGTCATGTTTTCATGATTTCTTTCATATTGCCCAGGTGATGGAATTCTTGGCTGTCCACAGACCAGGTGATACAATTATCACCTGTGAAATACTAAGGAAATCCTGAAAACATGACTTGTTTGTGGCTCTTGAGAACCGGAGTTGGGGGAACACTGGTCTAGATTCTCTTGCTCTGTAACTTGCCATTGGATTTTTTTGACTGGACGATTCATCTTCTTTAGCATTTTGCCCACACTGGAGACCATCTGCAAACCACTTCCTATAACCCCTCTCTGCTGAGTGATGGATAGCACTTAACAACAGGCAGTGGACCGCAAGTTAAACAGATGGGAGCCACCTAGTGGTTGTCACCTTGGGGTGATGATTTAAGGGTAGGACAACTTAATTTTTAAGTAAATTGATTTGCAGATTAACTATTCATCACATTATCTATCAAATGAGATCAAGTTGTCTGAAAGTACAGAGACCATTGAAAATATAAAATTCTGTCAATTTACCTCCACCACAAGGGGGATCATATGATATTGTTTTAAAATAATGTAAGAAACTATTCTTCTTCCATCGGCAAATATTTTATCAAATTATTCATACATTTCCAGGAGGAATAACAAAGGAACAATAAAACCACAGTTTTAGGAAATGATGCTCTGGAATTGTTATTTCACGTATCCAAGGATCCAAGGATTTACTAAAACAAAGACATACCAGATTTATCATTTTTAAAGGGAATCTGTCAGGAGGTTTTGCTATATAACCTGAGAGCAGCATCACGATGTAGGGGCTGAGATCCTGATTCTATCAATCTGTCACTTACTAGGCTGCTTGTAGTTTCAATAAAATCAGTGTTTTATCAGCAGGAGATTATCACTAGAGGACTAGTTGTCTCGAACTAAGTAGTCTTTCTGCTCTGTGTAATCCCCCATCACTGATTGGGAGCTTTCTGCCTATGCATAGTATGCAAAGAAAGCTGCCAATCAGTGGTGTGGGTGGGGTTATACAGGGCTCAGCATTCAGAGAACTGCTAGATCTGCAGCAGAGAGAACAGGGATTTTATCGAAACTACAACAAGCAGCTCAGTAAGTGATACATTGTTGCAATCAGGGTCTCTGCCCCTACGTCATGCTGTTCTCAGATTACATAGCAAAAACCTGGTGACAGATTCCCTTTAAGAGATAGAAATAACATAATCCTGCTCTTTAATTGCATGCTCATTCATCCGGAGCTATCCTGTGTGATCCTTGGTTTGTGACTATTTATGACCTATTTATACAACAGTATTTTATATGTGTGATGCGGTAGGATGATGACTGTCGGCAAGCTGTAGAAAATGGCTACATTAATGTCCAAATAACAGATCCTTTATAAGGTAGGCTCCGTCCCGATGTGGCAGCCTGTGATTTCTGCGTTAGGCCATAGTTATTCATTGAATATTATTAGCGTACTTTACTTACTGGGGAGAACAAATGCTCCATTATGGATCATTATTAAACTCCGAGCTGCCGGAATCAAAGTTATTTAAACAAGCGGCCACTTTCCAACAGTTTCAGTCATATTTTTGTGCTTTTCATCACATCCTGACCCATTGTGACAGGCAAGGTGTGCGGGCATTCATGTCAAAGCCTTCGTCAGACACGTTCCTGTACAATGCCGACACAGAATCCACAAATATTATCTCAGAGGCAAATTCTGCTCTTTTATTGCTAAATTAGGTTTCTGACCACATAATAGTCTATAAAGACACTGTAGAGCAATATACCCCGAACCTTTCATAAGTAGCCCCCCTACGAAGCACGAGAAATAGCAGCTCATGACCTGTAGATCCTTTGTAGTTTAAAAGAGCTTTGCTATAATAGTTTGACGTCGGTGAATTTTTTTTTTCGGACGCAAAAAAACGGTCCGAGTTTCATCAGTGTTTTTCGTCAATGTCAGTTTTTACCATCAGATTTTGGACAGAGTTTCACCAGTTTTTCTCAGTTTAAAAAAAAAAGCGCTTTCTGAAGTTTCTCCTATCAAACAGTCCATAAAAAAACGGACAGGATACCAATGGCATCCAAGTGCTTTGTTATTTTTTTTTCACAGACCCATTGACTTGTGTTTACAAGCCGACTAGACATGCGTGGACGTCTAGTCGGAATGTAGCTGGAAGTTTGCAAACCCTGTGTGTCTGTGAGAATTCACATAGAGTGACTGCAGACTTGAGCCCCAAGTCTGGACAAGCCCTTTAAGCAATGTGGCTCCTTCAGTATTCCCTACACAGTGACCCTTCCATTTACATTTTTTGCAGGTAAATTTAACACTGCTGCATTCACTTGAGTGGAGTTGCAGTTCCCTTTGCATTGGATAGATGGCAGCAACACTATGCTAGTACGATACCCAGGGGAAAATGGGTTCTTCATTCTCTAGATTTTTGGGTGTTCCCAGAAATGGAGTCATATATAGAAGAGAGAGTGCAACACAGAAAATAATAAACTGGGCCACTCATAGTGCTGGGTTTTGACATCCAGGAGAGTTGGGCTCTGTTTGTTCCCCCTTCATATGCCTTTCCTTTCCCCCAATTCCTCTAAAGAGGATAGTCCTCCGCATGTACTTACTACCCAATAGAAAGGAGAAAAAACTAACCAGACCTGCACCCTCTCTCTCGAAGGACCCTGTAACATCCTATGGCATGGTGCAGATCGCCTCAAACTTTCAAGAAGGAAGGGCTACGCAGCCATTCTGACATGGATTATCAAAGTACATACACCAACCTCATATATCATTTGACTGTGAAATGTATTGACAGATCCAGTTGTCAGTTTTTGCTCATATACCACATTAAGTGTCAAAATATTTGCAGCACGGTGGCTCAGTGGTTAGCATTGTAGCCTTGCAGCGCTGGGGTCCTGGGTTCAAATCCCATGAAGGATGACATCTGCAAGGAGTTTGTATGTTGTGTGGGTTTCCTCCGGGTTCTCCGGTTTCCTCCCACACTCCAAAGACATACTGATAGGGAATGTAGATTGTGAGCCCCAATGGGGACAGCGCTGATAAAGTATGTAAACGCTGCTGAATTAATGGCGCTATATAAGAATAAAATAAAAAATGGGTCATATTGTAGCACAACCATTACACTGTCAGCTCTTCCAGTCTTAAGGTGCAGCCCAGAAGAAGCCCTGAATGGACCCAAATCTTTGTATAATCCTTTAAGGCTTATTCAAAGAGGCTGTGGTCCCCTTCATGAAACGAAGCGTGATCAGTGATGCTCATTTCAGGGTCTGGGCTAGTCCCTGTGCGATGTGCACAATGACAGTGCGCTGGCTCAGATAAGCAGAAACGAGCCGGCAACAAAGAGCATTGTCAGAATACCTGGAGTGCAGAGACCGGTGGACTGCCCCCTCAAGTGATGCCACTTGTCTCTGCACGCCGGGTATTGTGACATCCCTCTGGTGCTGGCTCACTACTGCTGATCCGAGTCGGTGAGAGAGCGCACTGTCATTGTGCACAGCGCACAGGGGACTAGTCCAGTCCTTGAAACAAGCGGAACTGATCACACTTTGTTTCAGAGAGGGGGCACAGGCTGTAACAGTGACCACAGCCTCTGCCTCCTGATGATGCTTCGTTTGATTATCCCACGATGCACTGGTATTCTCAAATAAATCATCAAAACGGAAGTAAAAAAAAAGAAAAGCAGTTAGTGTAGTTAGGGAAATTTTAATTAAAGTATATTAGGAAATAGTTTAGATTATGGCATTAAATAGAAATCAATCTAGCATGAAAACTAATTTGTATTTTGGGAAACCCCTATAATTTTTTCCAACAAATTACATCAGAGTTTGGTTAGTGTGTCCATTTTTACTGTCAGTTCTGTACCAGTGTTTATTCATATACGAAAAAAAAAAGATTATAGGTTTCTGAAACTTCTACTATGAAACGGTCAGTGAAATACGGACAGCACCAGGATGCGATCAGTGTGCTGCCCAAAAATTTTCCCTGAACCATAGACTTGCATGGTTGAGTTTGATCCGTAATTTAGGATCAAAAATGCACTTCTGTTGTTTTTATTTTTCAGCCTAATTGCAAAAAACCAAGACATGTGAACAGCCCCATAGACTATAATGGATATGAATTCTATCAGGGAAAAGCTGGGACAGAACACGTACGAGAAAATCAATAGTCCTGTACTGTCCTGACCGCCCTGAAATGTTACGCCACGTAATCGGAGATTTATTTACACTGGATTGAATTGTATGAAACATTACTTTTCACAATATTTCACTGGCAAATTCTGCATTAAAAAGTGAAATAAGGAAAATACTTTGCTTTACTATTTTGTTCCCGTCATATCCATAGCTCCTGATACAATTTTACAGGTTTCCCATAGAAATAAGTGGTAATTTGGCTCAGACATGCTCACATTGTGTTACTGTCATGTGGGCACTTTGTTCTGTTCTCCTATATCTGTGGCATAAAAAAAAATATTGCAAATATTTATATATTCATGATGAACTAGTCCAGCAGAGGGCGCTCTACCTTAAAATTGTTACTGCCATGTGCAATGGGAGTGAGGCTAATTCAGGTTTTGCTTTGGGTTTTGAGCAACGGCCATTATAATATTATTTGTAGTCAAAATAAAGTGTGAAGCAGCAAAGGAGACTCAAACGCAAGATAGAGGAGGTTTATTTGATATCAAATGCAGACACTATCTAGGACTTGATTATTTCTAATGGATGTAATATTGTATCATATATAGTCAGGGGGGGTCACGAGTAAGAGTAAAAGCAGGCGGGTTTTACCTGTTGGCAAAGTGGGCTTGTGCCTATGGACAGCCTTTCTGGTGGGGCACTGCTGAAGGGAAAGGTATACAGTATATGAATTCACTGAACAGTGTGTATTCCCATGTAATTGTCAGATCAAACGGATAGAATTGGTGATGCACATGAGATAAGCGATGGCTAAATGTTCGGTCACAGAAAGCCGTCTCTCATGTCTTATACCCATACACAGGCATGTTTGGCTTGGCCGAGCATTCATGTGTTTTCAGTGGGAATAGAGGATAACGTCGCTGAGAAGCGGCTCTGGCAGCAGCTTTTTTCCCCTAAAACAAAAGGATCGGCAGTTGAATTTCCAGTGTAACAATTCTTCTCTCTCGGGGAGAGATGGGAAGCCCCCATACTCATCAGATGGTCAGCTGGTCCAACTGAAATTTACCAGTTTGGCCTACTTTTATCAATTGACTATGGGAGCCTAATTTAAAGGGGTTGTCCGGCATTAGCGTACAAGTCTGCAGCCACTCTGTGACTGCAGACTTGTGTATCCTCACAGTTTGTGCACTATGTGCTGTGAGGATTCTCTGACACCGTGAGCAGCAAGTGCTTGACTGCAACTATGTGATTTGCATACATGCAGTCACAGTCCGACTAGACGTGCGGGGCCTCGCTCAGTGCAAGCATATTGAGTGAGGCCGTTCACGTCTAGTCGGAATGTGGCTGGAAAGAAGAAAATCGCATATTTGTGGTCTCATGACTGCCCACTCCAAGCACCAGCACTTGGAGAATCCTGATAGCTCTGACGAATTAAATCCGGCACTAGAAATGAGATTCTGATGTTCTTCGTGTCTCCACTTCTATTCCCCAGGTGAGCCCCTCTGGCACCTGTTGGCCCCCAACCTTCACAATTATTTGTAGGAGACTGAATCAGATCGCAGTATTATTCCCTCCTCATGCCCACGGAGACTGGTTATGGAGCCATCTTCATGGCACCCTTTGCATCTCCTGGCATACTTACCAAGGTGCCAAATTTGAACATTTTGCTCTGGACAACCCCAAATGTCTATGGCACCCCTGCGGGTCCAGTTGCCACAGAGGTACTGCATCTCAGCCAGAGGTGTGGTATCACAATCTCAGGTAAGGAGGGAGCACTACCCGGGACCCAACCACTCACATCCAACACCACACCACTCCATTAGGGAAGGTCAAGATTGCTCCTGAGGGAGAGCACAGACCCGGTCCCTGTTTGGAAGGTGGATCTAGGTAAAGGAGGTGGGTGGAGGAAGTGGTTTAGGGGAGCACTGAAGGAAGGACTGAAGTTAGAGGGGACCACGTAGAGTGACAGCTGGTGACATGGGTCACATGACAGAGAGTATATAAGGAAGGGTAGAAAGATCTAGAGGGGTTCTGGTCCTAGATAGTTCAGTAAGTGAGGACCGTGGAGGAGTAGGGTCCAGACTGAGTGGGGCCCAGTCAGAGGGGCCCAGTAAAAGAGAGAAGACCAGAGCAGTGAGAGAGGCTCCAGAGTGAAAGAAGGGATCTTAGGGGCACGGGAAGTGCGGAGTCCAACCGTGCGCCCAAGTTCACGCTGATCGTGAAGAGATCAAGTCGCTGTAGGGCACTGGCACCAGACTAGTGAAGGACTGCAAGGCTCAGCTAGCAAACCAGATGTTGCGGTATCTTCATGTGCCGTAGCCAAAAACCACACACATTCACTGAAAAGGTGGCTATATAGGACCAAGAGGACAGAAAGGACGTCGCCCGACAAGGCCCGCGGCCACTGGCTCGGGACACTGTGTGTGAGGCGCGGGGCAGGAGGGCGAGAGCCAGCGCGGAGAGATGACCTGGGAAGGTACACAAGAAGGGTGTCCTGTTCAAGTGCACCCAAGTTATCTGAGAGTTGGCTGGATCACTTCCCCGGAGGACACAGGACTCGGTGGGCTGTTATAACCTGCTGGCAGTTGTAACCTGGAACATCATAAGAACTGTGAGTAAACACTTGAAGACTGCACCCCGCTGTGTCCTTGACTTAATTGCTGCGTCACCTGCCTTGCACTACACCAACAACATCTAAATTCATCTCTTTAACTGCCCTGAGGCCTATCTCTACCCGTGGAGAGCTGAACCATCTTTGCTGCGTCACCAACAGCTCCAGTGGTTCTGAATTGCAGCGGCGGCCCCCTATAGCCGCATACCACGGGTGGCGTCACAAATCTTTATTCCCCAATTGACTTTTCTTATTGACCACCCTGGGCCACGGACCGGGTCACTGCCACCGTGACTACCCCAAAAAGGACCGGCCCGGCTATCAAGAACCCCACGGCCCAGGGGGCGCGTCATGTCCAGGGCTGCCTACTTTAGGGTGCGGTTTGCATAAACCCTGTCTCTTTTATGGCACAGTTTATTGAATCGTCCCAGCAAAGTCGGGACTGTTGGCACATATGGCTGTAGGGGATGACTTTGTGGTATGTACATAAGTTCATGAAACATACAATAGTATCAAAAAGCAACGAACAATTCGGTAAAACTCTAGGTGCCATCCAAATCCAATCTTTTTAAATGAACCCTTGCATACCGGCTTCTTCATCAGCGTTAGCATCGGTCTATAGCTGTATTTAACCATATGGCTTTATATATTCCTCCAACCCCACAGCCGTACACCTCGATGTCACACTGGTGCTGGAAGCTCTCGTAAATGGTGATGTGACTGGAATTCATCCAGACAGTCTGGGGAACACGGAAGGTAAAAGTGAAATAGATAAATAATAGAAGAGGAACATTCGTACAAAACCTCAGGGCATATATTGGATGCCTGGTTGTAATAATATGAAAACAAATATGTAGAAGACACCATAAATCATCATTGAAGCTGAAAGATGTACATGCCATGTGCTTGTTAGGTGGGACACGCCACCTCCCCGAGGCATAGATACAGCAGGCAGCTGCACACACCCAGACATGCGAAGGATGAGAACAATGTGGAATATCCTGGGAGCTGGGGAGTAGGCTCCATCACCTTTATCCTCTGCCTGGGACTTACAATTCATTAAATCTGTGTCATTTTATTTTCCCAGTCCGTTACTGGGGCTCAGGCTCTGAACCAGAACTAGTTACTTCCCAGACTTTTAATTACTCACCGGTGAACCAGAACGTCACTGCGCAAGCATTGCCTCCACATTCAGTTATAATGGGAAACTTCCTACCAACCCCATAATGGCAGTCCCAGCTCTATCTATCATTTCACATCTGTCTACACCATATGGAGAAAAGTTTTGGGATACACGTCTTAATTATTGAATTTAGGTTTTTGATACAGTCCCGTTGCCCTTGGTGTATAACATCCGGCCCCTGGCTCCCCTGTTGTCTAACATTCGGCCCCTCGCTTCCAGTGTATGACATCTGGCTCCTCGCCCCCAGTGTGTAACATCCAGCCCTTCACCCCCCGGTGTATAACATCCAGCCCCTCATCCCATCCCCGTTGTATAACATCCAGCCCCTCATCCCCGTTGTATAACATTCGGCCCCTGGCTCCCCTGTTGTGTAACATTCGGCCCCTCGCCTCCAGTGTATCACATCTGGCTCCTCACCCCCAGTGTGTAACATCCAGCCCTTCACCCCCGGTGTATAACATCCAGCCTCTCAGTCCCGGCGTATAAAATCCAGCCCCTCACCACATCCCCGTTGTATAACATCCGGCCCCTCATCCCCGTTGTATAACACCCGGCCCCTCATCCCTGTTGTATAACATCCGGCCTCTCATCCCCATTGTATAACATCCGGCCCCTCATCCCCGTTGTATAACATCTGGCCACTGGCTCCCCCGTTGTATAACATCCGGCCCATCGCCCCCCAATGTACAACATTTAGCCCCTCACCCCCAGCGTATAAAATCCAGCCCCTCACTCCCGGTGTATAGCATCCGGCCCCCCATCATGTCGTTGCCTTTACCACCAGCCAGTGTGATACACATATTCGTAAAGAGCTCACTGATACCAGCACGGTCCTGTAGTAGGACCTACCAGTGAAACAAGCCAGGTCACGGCATTTCTTCGTTTCTAAATCTTCCCCATCACCTGTGAGTGATATTATTGAGAAGTGGAAGGAACCGCAGCAACTCTGCCACAAAGTGGAGACCCCGTAACGTTACAGAGTGGGGGGCCGAGTGCTGAGGAGCAGAGGGCAAAAAAGTCACCAACGCTCTGCTGAATCCATTCCTGCAGAATCCAGACCTCCTCTGGTATAACATCAGCACAAATACTGCGCCTTCACCAGGAGCTTCATGGTCGAGCAGCTGCATGCAGCCGTACATCACCAAGCACAATGCAGAGTGTCGGATCGAGTGGTGTAAAATCGCCACCACTGAACCCTGGAGAAAAGGTGTTCTGTGCAGTGATGGATTGCACTTCTTGATCTGGCGTTTGATGGACAAGTCTAGGTTTAGTGAATCCCATGAGAACCTTATCTGCCTGACTGCATTGTGCCAGATGTAAAGTTTAATAGAGGAGGGATAATGTTATGGGGTTATTTTTCAGGGGTCGGTCTCACCTCTTTAGTTCATATGAAAGGAAATATTAATGCTTTATCATACCAAGACATTTTGTACAATTGTAGCTCCCAGCTTTGTGGGAACAGTTTGGGAAGGTCCTTTTCGGTTCCCTGTGACAGTGCCCAGTGCACAAGGTCCATACAGACGTGGAGGAGGTATTTTGGTGTAGAAAAAAGGTCAGGAACCTTTTTTCTGCCAAGGGACATTAGGACATTTATACCATCCTTCGGGGCCGTGCAAAATTTAATTAACTCACCCTTAATGTGATGGCTGGAGCTGCTTCTCATTGGTGCAGCTATGTTGTTAAATATAATACCTTGGTTGATGAAATCCATCCTGTGGTTCTTGTGTAATCTTTACTTTCAGTTTGGAGATAATGACATGCCCGTGCTCTGGGGCGGCCTGTGGGGGGCGCTCTATCTGGTGCTCTGCTTACATATTCATCTGTATGCTCTTATGACAGCTCACTGTGCCTTCACTGACCTGCCTCTTATTTTACCTAGCCCCGCACTACTAGATGCATTATGTAAAATAGGAGGCAGGTCAGTGAAGGCACAGTGAGCTGTCATAAGAGCATACAGATGAATATGTAAGCAGAGCACCAGACAGAGCGCCCCCCACAGGCCACCCTAGAGCACGAGCATATCATTATTTCCAAACTGAAAGTAAAGATTACACAAGAACCACAGAATGGATTGCATCAACCAAGGTATCATTGTAATCAGTGTAATGTCGCCCACCTGACAGTGTATGTAGTTTACTGAGCACAATCCTGCTGACAGGTGTGCTTTAACGGATATTGATGATGTTGCTACTCGTAAGTGCTTTTCCAGGTTTGCGTTGGTCTAGAGTGCAAGCGATACTTGTGTTAAGTTTTGTAAAGAACTCGCAGCAGTAAGTCGTACCGAATACAGATGTATATTACACTGCAGGTTTTCTCACAGTGGGAAATTCAGCACTGCTAACATAACATAGAACTCAGCAGTGAGAGCTCTGCTGTATATACATCACATAGGAGTCAACAAGACTGCTGAATATACATTGCATAGGATACATTGAGCCTGCTGTATATACATCATAAATGAGACATAAATTCTGCTGTATATACATCACATAGAAGACACTGAGACTTCAGTATATACATAACATAGGAGACATCAATACTGCTGTGTATACATCACATAGGAAAGACAGACTGCTGTATACATCACATAGGCTACTCTGAGACTGCTTTATATACATCACATAGGAGACACCAAGATTGCTGTATATACATTACATAGGAGACACCGAGATTGCTGTGTATACATCACAAAGGAGACATTGAGACTGCCGTATATACATCATATAGGAGACATCGAGACTGCTGTATATACATCACATAGGGGACACCGAAACTGCTATATACATTCCATAGGAGACACCGAGACTGCTGTATATACATCACATAGGGGACACCAAAACTGCTATATACATTCCATAGGAGACACCGAGACTGCTGTATATACATCACATAGGAGACATCAAGACTGCTGTATATACATTACATAGGAGACACCAAGACTGATGTTTATACATCACACAGGAGACACCGAGACTGCTATATACATTACATAGGAGACACCGAGATTGCAGTGTATACATCACATAGGAGACACCCAAGACTGCTGTGTATAGATTACATAGGAGACACTGAGACTGCTATATACATCACATAGGAGACACCAAGACTGTTGTATATATCACATAGGAGACACCAAGACTGTTGTATATATCAAATAGGAGACATCGAGACAGCAGTATACATTACATAGGAGACATCGAGACTGCTGTATATACACCACAGGAGACATAAGGCTGCAGTATATACATCAAACAGGAGATAAGAGTATGGGGCTAGGGCACATAAATCACAGGAGATATGGGGTTGGTGCATATACATCACAGGAGACATGTGGCTGCAATATAGACATCACAAGAGACATGAGTTTTTATCTATGTCCTTTGACATATATTGCAAAGTAGCATATTTTTATATTTTATTGCTGTTAGTTATAACCTTTCTTAAAGTGTACTTTCATGTCCTAATTTTTCATAAACCTTTTTTTTAAAAAAAAAAAAAAATAATAATAATAATAATCCACCTTCAAAGAAAGGAGACAAGTAGGTGGAGATAAAATAAATGCCTCTAGAACAATATAAAAAATACCTTTCCCAAAAGCATGAAAAATGCAAGTAATTCTTCCCATTAGCAGAGTGTTCCGATGCCCCTGCGAATAGCGTGGGATTATTTCTGTAAAGCCTATGATTAGCAAATAATAATAGTTATTTATTATCTGGTGGCACTAACTAGCGCAGTATGCAGGACCGCACTGATCCAGATGAAATATTGTGATTACTTCTCATTAGGAAGATGACAACACCTTAAAACAAATGTGATACTCTGCGTCTTCGTCTCATCACTGTTTGGAAAAGAAAACTCTGCTTAGTGCACAATTCTTAATACCTGACATGTTATTATTTTCCTGCCTGCAGCCAATAAATGTTTCATTTCCATTTCAGGCAGGGTTGGAATAACCTGTAAATTATAAAGCTGATAATTAAAGAGGTAATCTGGCTGAGTTCACTTCCGAATTAGGAAGCGGGTAGTAGTGTCACATACGCAGATATCTGAGACCCACAGTGATCCTGAGAACAGAGCTCTGAGACCCAGGAACCTCCAGAGTCCAAGTTCTCCAGAGTCCCGTCTTGAATGTAGCAGAAGTGTGCATGCTCGACCCCTACTCCATTCATGGTTACATGGCCAGTCCGTTCCTCCATCCTGAGAAATCAGTATTTTAATTGAAATGCAAATGAAGCTGAAGAGCTGTTTGTAAATCTAAAGCCTCTGTCACTCCAGCTCTATTCCCTGCCCAGCGCCATCACCTCCTGTTTAATTTATATCTCCTTTGCCTGAAGTCACACAGTACAGAGGCTGTCAGTCAAGCAAGAGGAGATGGCACTGGGTGGGGATAGAGCTGGAGTGACAGAGGTTTCAGATCTACCATAGCCCTTCAGTCTCGTTTGCATATCAATTCAGATGCAAATTTCTTAGTAATGGAGGAATGGACCGGTCATGTAAAGGTATTTCTGGACTTGTCGCATGTACATATAAATAGTTTGGGGGCTAAAATCCTGCAGACGGATTCCCTTTAAATGTGGTAGAACAAAACAAGCTAATAAAACACAGGACAATCTGTATAATCGAATTGCTCAGGTCTCTGTTCTTCTCACAGGGACCACGGCAACATTGTGTTATTTCAGGCCGTCTCATGCCAGTATGTCAGGGTCCATTTAAATTGCAAGATTATTGTAAATGAGTATTCTTAGAAACGCTGATTTCATGATAATAATACCGCCAAGGAACGAGCAAAATGGGTGAAATGATCTGCTGCACAATTTACTGATTTGTGCTGCACAAAAGATCATTGTTCTCGGCAGTGCCGGTTGTTTTGTGCTTGATCCTAAGGGCTCTATGCTCTTCTTTGTTCACTCTAATATTCTATCCAGTTGGCAATCTTACTACATGGCCAGAATTTTGACCGACTCTGGATTTGCACAAATTAACTTTAGGGTAGCCTTCAAACCCGGGCAACCATCTCAAGAACTTCCATCATGCCACCCGTCCCACTGTTCACTTCACCCAGTCTCTGGTCTTGTTCAGGCAACACCTTCAGAACAAGTAGACCTCAGTGTAGGTTTTCATTGGCCTCCATTGATCGTACACAGATAGAAGAGGACCCCTGTGCAGGAACAATATATAGTCTACTATGGAGTTAAAAGTGGCCCCCTTACCTCTTGGGCTCCTAATAGTTCAGCTGCACCATTGATATGTCCGTCTATGATCCTCCTCGAACCTTCACCATAACCCAACCACCACCTTTCCGGGTTTGAGCACACCTTTCCAGAGCTTGCAAAACAATTTGCACACCGAATAATAGGAGTTTCTCCGACCATTCATTTCTGTAAACATTAAGCGGGTCATACAGGATTAGGGTGAAGTCAGGCAGCCGTATAAGTCGGACAGAGATCGGACCACAATGCTTGGACTGGCCGGCGGCTCTACCTACCCAAGCATGACAGCTGCATAGAAGTTATCACACTCGAGTTGGAAGAGCCGCCGACCAGTCCGACCTCAGTCCAATTTGTACTCTGACTGTACCCCATGGAGAACTCTCTTCCTTCTTCCAGAAACAGCGCCACCCCAGTCCAAAGGTCGTGCTTGGTATTGTTATTCAGCTCTACTGATGTGCTTGCAGTTGCGCTGAAATATTACATACAACTTATGGTCAGGATTTCAAAAAAAAGGCAGCCTTATTTTTGCCATACTAAACAACCCCTTTAAGTGTCCCTTTAAGCTATCTCCATCATTTCAGATTTACCGAGTGTACATACCAGTAGCCTGCTGTGACCCGGTATAACCCCACTAGAAGAAGAGTTTGACCCGGCCCTTGGAGGATTTCTTCTCAGTTTATATATCCTTGTTACTAATGATAACGCTGAGTTTGGCTCCTGTTGTTATTAATGCTTCTATATATTACGGCCGATAATAATCCACCTGGACATTGTGAATGAAAGCAGAATTATTGCCAAACCCTCGTGCCTAGCGATATATATAACACAAGTAAATGCCGGATTTCCCAGTAGTCCCAGAAAGATGAGCTGAACCGAACATCCCGCAAACGAATGATTCACAAAGAAACTTAATCTTTTTTTGGTTAATTACCAAGAATCCTGACGGCCTCACCCTCGAAGGAAACATTGTGTCCGTGATATGTAATAATCACAGATTACAAACACAACAAATTGTCTGCTACATTGTATTAACGGTCACAAAACCCTCATTACTGCCTACAGGAACCAGAAATGAGCGGAGACGTATTAGCGCTCGCCCACGTACAGTGCGGACAGAAGAATTCTCGCTTTCCCACTAATAACTTTGCCAATTAAAACATTCTATATAGAAGTTTGTATTTTCTTTTCTACTATTACTTTGTTGGATGGAGTTTCTATTTCACTGGATTAAATGGTGACTACATGGATGGTGCCAAGATGCCAAAGGCAAGCAATTTTCATTTTTCAAGGCCAAGAACAATTTAAGATTTTACCTGTAAGAGTCTTTTTATATGTCCCTTAAAGGGAATCTGTCAGGGCAAAATGACAGTTCAAAGCAAGCACAGACGCTCAGTGCACCCTTGGTGTGGCCAAACAGTTCAGAGCACCTCCTACCTACTATCATCTATCTCCACCCCACACTTCCTTGATTGACAGCCATGGCCTTTAAGGAGCCAGAGACGGGGCACTTCAACAGAAGAGGGATCCGATTGTCCCAGGAGTCCTAGCAAGAATGCCGATCCATGAGGCTATAATTATATAAAAAAAACACAGAATATAAGCATATAAAGTAGAGAAATTGGTCCTGGATAGCCCATTTAAAAAAATTAGACCACCGTGAAACATATGCTTGTGCTAGGTCCTCTGGAGAGAGGTAGTCCCAAAATTAGGACCAATGTTTA
The DNA here is from genome assembly GCF_046119375.1 of Phyllobates terribilis. Classification (NCBI taxonomy): domain Eukaryota; kingdom Metazoa; phylum Chordata; class Amphibia; order Anura; family Dendrobatidae; genus Phyllobates; species Phyllobates terribilis. The sequence goes on from NW_027362764.1 coordinate 76,880,794, forward strand.
TGTGGTTCATATGCTCTAAATGGGTATATGTAATGTCGGTGACTTAATTGGACTTTAAAAATAAAGAGCTGAATACATAGATTCAAGCATAAGTACAGGATTTTACATTTATTTAGTTATTACTTATTCATAAACTATGATTAGTCGTCATTACACAAGCTGCTGGTCGGACCTGTAAGAGCACACAGATATAATTATGTAAAGTGAAAGTGTGTTGTTTTTTTTTAGCTACTGGAAATATTTTTGCTTTTGAAGATATCCCTGGATAGAGGACATTATTACAAGATGGGGGACATTATTACAGGAAGGGAGCTGGGATAGAGGGCATTAACACAGGATGGGTGCCAGGATGGGGGACATTATTACAAGATGGGGGACATTATTACAGGAAGGGAGCTAGGATAGAGGGCATTAATACAGGATGGGTGCCAGGATGGGGGACATTATTATAGGATGGGGACATTATTACAGAAAGGGAGCTAGGATAGAGGGCATTAATACAGGATGGGTGCCAGGATGGGGGACATTATTACAAGATGGGGGACATTATTACAGGAAGGGAGCTAGGATAGAGGGCATTAATACAGGATGGGTGCCAGGATGGGGGACATTATTATAGGATGGGGACATTATTACAGAAAGGGAGCTAGGATAGAGGGCATTAATACAGGATGGATGCCAGGATGGGGGACATTATTATAGGATGGGGACATTATTACAGAAAAGGAGCTAGGATAGAGGGCATTAATGCAGGATGGGGACATTATTACAGAAAGGGAGCTAGGATAGAGGGCAATAACACAGGATGGGTGCCAGGATGGGGGACATTATTATAGGATGGGGACATTATTACAGAAAGGGAGCTAGGATAGAGGGCATTAATACAGGATGGGTGCCAGGATGGGGGACATTATTATAGGATGGGGGACATTATTACAGGAAGGGAGCTAGGATAGAGGGCATTAATACAGGATGGGTGCCAGGATGGGGGACATTATTATAGGATGGGGACATTATTACAGAAAGGGAGCTAGGATAGAGGGCATTAATACAGGATGGGTGCCAGGATGGGGGACATTATTATAGGATGGGGGACATTATTACAGGAAGGGAGCTAGGATAGAGGGCATTAATACAGGATGAGTGCCAGGATGGGGACATTATTATAGGATGGGGACATTATTACAGAAAGGGAGCTAGGATAGAGGGCATTAATACAGGATGGGTGCCAGGATGGGGGACATTATTATAGGATGGGGGACATTATTACAGGAAGGGAGCTAGGATAGAGGGCATTAATACAGGATGGATGCCAGGATGGGGACATTATTATAGGATGGGAACATTATTACAGAAAGGGAGCTAGGATAGAGGGCATTAATGCAGGATGGGTGCCAGGATGGGGGACATTATTACAAGAAGGTGGACATTATTACACTATGGGGGTCAGGGTGCTGAAAATTATTACAAGATGGGGGCCAGTATTCAAGACATTATTACAGAAAGGGAGATACTATAAAAAGAAGGGGGCATTATTATAGGATGGGGGCCTTGCTAATGGACATTAAGACAGAGTGTGGGACATTACAGGATGGGTAACATTATTATAGGATGGGGCCAGGATAAAGGACATTATGATAGGATAGAGGACATTAGTACAGGATGGGGGTCAGGATAGAGGCCATTATTACTGGAAGGATGACATTATTGGGGGCCTTGCTAATGGACATTAAGACAGAGTGTGGGACATTACAGGATGGGTAACATTATTATAGGATGGGGCCAGAATTAGGGACATTATTGCAGGATGGGGGACACTATTACAGGATGTGGGACATTATTATAGGATGGGGGCCAGGATAGAGGACATTATCACAAGAAGGGTGACATTATTACATGAAGTGGGACATTATTACAGAATGGGTGCTAGGATTGGAGACATTTTTACTAGATGGGGACCAGGATTGGGGATATTACTACAGGATGGGGGACATTTTATTACAGAAAGTGGAACATTATTCCAAGATGGTGTCCAAATTTACTATATGGGGCCAATAGTAAGACAATATTTCTATACAGGGCCAATTGAGGGCCAAAAATGGGAAAAATTGTAAAGTAAAATAAAAAAAAAGAAGTAAAAATAAAGCATGAAACAATAACAGAATAATATTTTGGCGCCAAAAATGCTTTATGTCAAAACTAAAGTAAAGAAAAAAGTACACTTTTGGTATTGCTGCATCCATAACACCCCAAGTTATAAAAGCGTCCATAACCAATACAATGAACACCATTAAAAAAAATAAAAAGCGCGCCACAAATGTTAAAAAAAAATAAATCAAAATACAGCCTTGAATGCAGCTTTAAAGAAATATTACATAACTTTTTAAAGGGAGTTTCTGAGATGATAAATTAATTTTGGCCCTAGACAGGCAATATGATAAAATACCAAAACTAATCTATACTCTTTCATTCCCTGATGATGCCGTGCCGCCTCTGCAGCGATTTACCCAGCTGCAGCAATGATGTGCTCTCTACACATGTGACCAATGCAGCCAAGTAAACATTTTTATAAAGTTAGATGGTATCAGAGTTTAAAAGGAACTTTTGTTTTCCCATACACAGCGCCACTTTTGTCCATTGGCTAAGTCTGGTACTGCAGCTGAGCCCCATTCAGAATGATGTCTCCTCCAGTACATTACTCCATTAGAATTACAGGATATTAATTAACACAGTTACAATTTATCTATTATGACTGTTGTGTTCTTTCTGACCATCACATAGTAAAAGATCGTTTTTGTTTTTCTTTACACTCGGCTGCCAGTTTCCTATAAAATGTCAAAACTCGTTTTTCTTGTTCCGTAACCTGAACTCAGGCTAGGAAAAGTTACACTCCCTTATGCAGAACTTCAATCCCCTAACAATAGTGAGTTGTGTATTTACTTTCTGGGCTAAATGTATGATTATAGAAAAAAGCTTCACTTCTCATTCCATAAAATAAGTTCCCACTTCCTCTAAAGTTTTTATCATTTCTACTTTCCTCTCCTTGAGATGTTTTTGGTGTCCAAAACCTCTTTTTACTTACATTTTGCCTTTAGGATCAGTTCTGACTTTAAATGTTCCCAATATTTGGGATCCATTCCTGCTTTTTGCTCCTATTTATCTTTTGAATCTATTTCAATTTTATATTTTTTAACCCTATTCATACTTTTTATTTGTAAAACCAAAGAAATGAGCCGGGACACATGTTAGTATAAGTGGAATGTGTAGGTGCACATTCACACTGTGGCCTCTAACAGACAAAACCTAGAATAAAAACAAAATGAGCAAATACCCTGCAGTTAGTAAATAGTAATAGTACCTGTAAATAACCTAAGGTATTTAGTTGACACTATTTTGATCAAAAGAGCATAAAAGCCATCCAACCACAACAAGGTGTACCCAATCGGGATGGACCCTAAGACCTAATTCACACATCAGTTTTTCTGGTCATTATTTTAAAGTGAAAAGCAGTAATGGCTACAAAACACAGAACAGGTCCATTTCTTTTAGCTATAGTTTTTTTTCTCATAGGTTCTGTTCATGATTTTTGCTTACAAACACTGATGAAACACTGACCCCCAAAACTTGACATGTGAATAAGGCCTTCTCTTGTAGTTCACCCCACTATTTGTCAACAGACCTCAAAATAGATGGGGGGGGGGGGGGGCAAAGAAGGACCCAGACTTGACTGTATTGCACTTGCCCATGGAAAACTTTATAAACAGGATGCCCAGCCCAAAATTAGGGAGCCATGCCCGTGTATGTACAAAAGACTAAAGCAAAACCAAAGGAATGAGATGGAACACGTGTTGGTATAAGTGCAATGTGTAGGTGCACATTCACACTGTGTTGTCACGGTTGGATGTCTTTTATGCTCTTTTGATCAAATTAGTGTCAACTAAGTATTTTAGTTCCTGGAGACCATTCTCAATTTTTCTTCTTTCTTTGGGATATTTTCCCACTTTATATCTCCCCTATGAGCACCTGTGTTCTGTTCACTCTGCTACTTTTTCTGTGATCTGTTCTATATTTTCACTTCCCTCTCCTCTCATTGGGATCAGCTCCCATTTATCTGTGAGCAGTTCACTCCTTTTTTTCTTCTCTTCTTATGTCACCCATATGTATCTGCTATATGGAATCCTGGGATTCATTCCCACTTTTTTCCTCTGATTTTTGGATCTTTTGTCCTTTACTGTTTCTCTTCCCTTTTGGTCCTGTTCCAATTCAATATATCTCCTCTCATTGGGATCTGTTCCCTTTTATTCTTCTCATTAAGATCTGTTCCCACGTTTCCCCACTATTTGGGATCCTGCAATCTTTTCTCTCTCTTTTTATCTTTTTCCTTTTTTGGGGATCTTCTCCCACTTTACATTTAAACTTCCTTTCTACTTGGGTCCTATCTTATTTTTCTTTCATTAGGGCCTGTTCCTACTTTGTATCTAACTGGCATCTGTTTCAGCTTTGGGTCCTAGGATTTTTTTCCATTTTTGTCTTCTCCTTTTTATGGAACCTTTACAATTTTTATATGTCTTCTCTCCCTGTGATCACTCCTTTTGGGTCTTGGGATCTGTTCTACTTTTTACTTCTTGTTTTTATGGTTTCCTTACTATTTTACACTCCTTTGTCCAGATGTGTAGCTCGGGGGAGCAAGCAGAACATTTGTCATAGATGTTGGTGCCAACAAGCCTGTTTCCTGGGGCCAGGGGAATTTAATTCAGTATATGGTCAGTACTTTAAACCTTATGCCCTTGTGGCGCCCAGCTGCGCATGGTACCACAGATTCTAGGGGGGTGCATTAAAGGATTCCTCCACAAGAGGCCCCCATAAGCATTCACACACCTCCACCTTCCACCTCAGACCACCAGAGGGAGCCCGTTAGGGATATAAATAGGGAAGGTGGAGCTAGGCAGTTAGTTAGTCTGGAGTCGACAGTGAGTCAAGCCTGTTGAGAGAGTTCCCGCAGAAGATGAGCCTGAGAGAGGTCAGCCTGCAGAGGGGCCCAGTCCAGACTCAGTTGAAGCTCAAGTAAGTGAGCTTAAGGTGTGCCGACGCCTGTAAGAGCGGTGAAGAGCGGCAAGCTGCCGTTAGTGTGAGTAGCCTAGCGAGGGCCTGAGCGCGGCCGAAGGCGAGTGGAAAGTGAGTAGCAGTGGGGGCAGAGGAGCTTACCCAGCTCATCCTGAAACATATACCGGACACCGGGTCCGAGCTTACCGGGATCTCTACGACCCAGTAAGGCATAACCGGAATCCCTGGAGAACTACAGGTCCCAGGTTCAGCAGAGAGCTGTTACGTAACAGAGCCAGGAGACACATAGGCCCCGTAAGCTGGGAGCGAGCACTCCAAGAGAAGGCCCCACCACAACGTCAGCCGGTGCAGGACAGAGATAAAGTTAGACTTAGCTTCAGGCAGGTCAGAAACTTACTACGCAGAGGCAAGAGGCAGGAGACCCTATACCCGCTCATTGGGGAGGATCCTGATATGCACCCTTCACCCTACAGTGCTCCGGGATGTGCCTGAATTACCACCAGTAAAAGGTACCGAAGTGACTATCGTGTACGTCCCTGTTCTTGCTCTGACCCGGCTGGGTCTCGCCTGTCCTGCATCCCCCTCTTCATACACTGCCCTGAGGCCTAGTTCCACCTGTGGGGAGCTATACCATCAAGCTGCCTTATCACCGGCCTCAGCGGACTGCCGCAGCGCTGGTGATTCTCACCAGACACCACAGGTGGCATCACGAACTTCCATAAAATTAGCAAACCAAACCACCTTTTTTTCAAAAGAGAGGCCCAGAGTACGGGCCCGGGAGCCGACCACCGCGACATCCCCAAGGTCAGGCAAAAGGCCCGGGTACCGAGTCGTCCCCCATCCCCCTGGGTTAGTCACCCTCAGAGAAAGAAAATCCAGCTACAGTTCCACTTTTTCGCTTTATATTTCTCCTCTATTTGGTATCCTATGATCCATGCCCACTTATTATCTTCTTTAATTCTTAATCTATTTCCACTTTGTTTCTCCTCCCTTTTAAAATGTTACACGAATGCTGCTAGGTTCAGATAGGGCGAGACGGGTTTCATGAATTCTTTGGAATCCTGGGGGAACTGTTACTCAGGGCGACCATAGGCTGCAGCTTCTCTTAGGCACACGATAGATTCAGTTGCTGACCAGACACATCTGACAAGAGTCTTTTTCAACAGTTTAACAGTGGAATTTAATCTGAAGCACGGTCAGTGCAATTCAGGGATATTACAGCAACAATCTTAATTAAAGTACAGTCTGAGTTTCTTGAGCAACCGGCTCCAGTAACAATACAGTAGTTTCTTCACAAGGCACAGTATTACAGTCTCTTCAGTAGCATAATTCAGCATAGATTAGATCTCTTAGCAGCACACTTCTATGCATACATAACCACAGGCTTTTCCTTCACAAGGACATAATAGTACACAGCATTCTTTATCCTGCATGGAGATGGAGGGGGGGGGAGTTGATGAGGGAGATGATCCCTGTGACATAATTCCTTCCAGTCCTTATCTTCCTGCCTGATAATACTCTGCACTATTAGTTCAGGGAGTTTATCTGACCTGTGTTTAGTTTCGCTCCTGATCTGAATCCTGTTCAGTTGCCTTCTGTCAGATCCAGATAACACACCACCTTTCTCTTCGGCTTCAGCCAGACTACAATAACAAGTTCCCCACAATCCCCCTGGGGCTCTGCTAAAACACTCCCTGTCTTCTGTGACTGTGTTAACCCCTCTAGTTGCTGGATGCTTCTGAAGCACAACACTTCCTGTCTCCTGTGCTTGTGTTATTTGTAACAGTTGCTGGATGCTTTGGAAGCAACAGCACTACTTCTGCATGTCACAAAAATAATTCTCATTCTATAATTCTCACTGAAATCCATTTCCGCTATAAACTTCTGCTCTCCTTGGAATCTATTTCTTGTCCCCTTACCTTAAAAAAAAAACCAAAACAACAAAGTAACACCAAAACAATTATTGGTCAATCCTCCAGTGTGAACTTGGAGTAAAGAAGTTATGTTGTAACCTTAAAATTGTGCTGTAAATTGTATTCCGCTACTGATTTAATCCTGTGCTGAATGGCTTCTTCCAGATGTTGTGCAATGTTATACTTTCCTGCCCTCATTTTAATAGTTCAAAGGCAGCTACCCACACACACACCGAGGCCAAAGTAAATGGTCCAGTAACTTTTACTTGGCAGCATTGCCTTGGCAGTTTAGCCTAAGAGACAGGATGAGGTTTTACATTGGTCTGAATGAGATTCTATGAAAACCAATTTCTATTACCATAAATCTCGAAACAAGAGAGGCAATAACATCCAATCTACACAATGACCTCAAGTTAAAAGTAAAAAAAAAAACATTTATCCATAATGGTGCAATAACAGCCTTGTAATATATCGGTAAACTGAGAGAAGAAGGATTACTGGCAGAAATACTAGTCACAGTCTAAACGTAATATTTCAGGATCACAAATTAACATGGCTTCCATATGGGTTGTATGGTCACCCAGCTGTCTGCGCTTCCTAGTCTTGCTAAACACATATCACATCATAAGCTAAACTGTTTTACCATCCATGAACCTGGCAAGCTGGGTGTAGTGGAAAACTGCCAGATGCCCATTGCCAGCAGCAAGGCACCGCTCCTTGGTCACTCATAGTACAGGACCAATCTAGTGTATCATGGTGTCAAGGATACACAGCCGATTGTCCCGCAGAACTCACCACTGTTACCACTTTGTCACAGATGACACCAGAGAGATCACACATATCTCACCACTGCCACCCGTTATCAAGGGAGCCCAACTCCTCTGCCTCCAATCGCGGGACAATTACGCAATTGGCTGATGGACGAGGCCGTGGCTCCTTCCACTACTAGGCTGGTTATTGGTGAACTAACAGTGAGCCTATGGTATATACACATCTGATTCCAACGCATGGAATACATGTATATACCCCCGTAAGGTCACTGCCAGCTCCGAAGTAACAAAATAACTACTATCTGCCACCACCAATTCTTTATACAGGCTGATTGGACACCCGTTTCGGGTAGGGCATGGCTTCAGGGGTGCAGTTTACAGAGCAAGAGGAACAGAGCTATTACATTTTATATGTTTAATGCAGAAAGATAGGCAGTGTCTACAAAAAGTATACAAGATGATACAGAATGGGAACAAAACCATACGGTATATACAATTACATGACACAAAAAGCAATAACGAAAGAAAACTACTAAACCACATGGAAATGGCTCAGAGCTTAGCGGAGGGAAGCATTCCAATTGGGAAAATGGACAGAACCCACAGCGAACAATGTCTTCCAAGGACTAATAATGAACCAGACCCAAATACTGCTTTTTATTATCTCAAAGATACGCCCACATATCTCCTCTTGATGAGCACATTGTGGGATGTGCTGGGTCTGTTAAAATTTTATGAGATCCTCAACTTACACGATATCTTTGCCCCTGAAGGTTTCAGGTGGTAGATATTGATGTCATATTTCTTATCATGATTTTACCATTTCATAGAGATCAAACATGGCCTGATTCACATCATCTATCGGATGATGTTGGAGGGGTTGGAGGGGTTCTAGTGGCCCCATGGCGGTGTGTCACGTCCGTCACTTTGCTATGATCCTAAAATTGTATATCCCATAAATATCGGATCAATACAAAACCCCAATATTCATATCTGGACAATGGAGACACAACGTCTGGAACAATCTTAGAACAATCCTTTGAACCCAGGATGCTTCTTCCTTGGAACAAAGGTACTTCTCCTCCTCTGCATAAACAGATCTCAAAGCTTACTGTCTTTTCCCCCAGCAGATATCCTGTTTTAATCACCTGGACACTGTAGGGGAGTCTCTGCTTCAAAGGAGCTGGAAGTGTCAGCTCTCTTTCTTTAACTTCCCCTATTATAATTAATCCCAGATATTTAATGAGAGGGGGGATACTTCCCCTGTCTGGAGAGGTCTTATGAATTTTTAATTATTCTCTATGACACATGGCAATAGTGGATGATAAAAGGTCCATGACCTTCAATGTTCAGGGTCTGATCACTATCAGTCAGGCTCTGGACGTATGCTAACCCCAGTGGGATATGTGAGCCTGATATTGGTTTCCGTTACTTAGAAACCTGTATCTGTCCCCGGGCATACAGCTTAGAGCTTTTGGACAAGTTGCAAAATCTGTACCAGGCCCACCATCTAACATTTGAAATGTTGGGGCCTTCTAATATGGCACATGGGTTTGGGGCTCCCAAACACCTTAGATGACTGCTGATCAAACTATCGTATGCTATCCTCTGGACTTCCCCATACAGAGGAACACTCGGCTCTACAAAGCTTTCCTGGGTTCTCTATGAGAGACTCCTCTGGCAGTGATTTATCTCAGCACTGAACAAAAATGATCATCCATTGACATTCCAACAGACAGATCCTTCTCTCCCCCATCATCATTGTTGAGGTGGAGCTGGCCCATCTCAAATTAGACTGTTTTGCAGTTTTTAAGGGTGAAGGTAGACTTAAGTCCATCGAGTTCAACCTGTAACCTAACATGTTGATCCAGAAGAAGGCAAAAACCCCATGGGGCAGCCACTAATAGCTCCATATTTGGGGAAAAATTCCTTCCTGACTCCATACGGCAATCAGACTAGTTCTCTGGGTCAACGTCCCATCACAGAATCTAGTCTCCATGACCTATAATATTATATTTTCCAAGAAAGGCATCCAGACCTCCTTGAATTTTAGTAGTGAATCATCCATTACAACAACATGTGGCAGAGAGATCCTTAGTGTCACTTCTCTGATGGCAGATCCTAACGATATCCGTGAGTTTAGGTGACTTTATTATGCAAGGGGAAATTTGGACACCAGGACCTGGTTGCAGATACTACCACTGCATCCCATATATCTTCTCCCTGTCTTTACTTATTGATACAATTGCATATTGCTTTTTTGTAACTGCGGACTAATACTTATCATGGACAATGGGAACTGTGATAATTGTTCCTATTGTTGTAGTGCATTGCCTTTTTATGTGTGCCGACACGAGCGCTCCATTACAAAATCATAGGGACATTCATCTAATTCTGATCTCTATCGCTCCAAATTAAAGAGTTGACTGCAGAACTATTGAACGAATACCACATTTGCCTAATGAAATTATTAACTACTTCTTGATGGAATCTTATTCATGTCTTGCCGGGCTTGAAGGCTGGGATCTAGAGATTCCGACCTAAAATCCTCCTTTCCCGTGAGCTATGCAAATAACTGGCCTTTTATCTAACTTGTATGCATGGTAGGCAAGAAAGTTCTTCAAGTCAAAATCTGAATGTAATGGATTAGTACAAACATTGATGTTTTCTGTGTGTGTTATTGCTGCTTAAAACTAGCCGGTCTGCACAGAATGACTGTTCAAACCAAGCACAGGCACTTGGTGCACCCTTGGTGTGGCCAAACAGTTCAGTGCACCTTCCAACCTACTTGTTTTCCATCGTTCTCTAACATCCTCTCGCTCCTGTAAACTCTTCTCATTAGTAGTTCCAATTCAAAGTCATCGTTGCAGCACGATGCATGACATCAAAAGGGGCCTACTAATCAGAAGAAGTAGCAGGGATGATAGCAGGTGAGTGGAGGTTCACAGGACTGTGATCCAGTGACCACAGACTACCATGATATCCACTGGACCACAGTCCCACAAATTGTTTTTGCTCAATTCTAATTGTTATTGTCTTATTTTAAAACTGTCTAGGTTACGTTTGCGCAGCCTAAATAAAGGACACAGGTAGTAAATCTGCCTGTTTTTTGTTCAACTTTCGAAAAGTAAACTTTTGAATAGTTTTTATGCTGCCAATTCTTTTGATCTCCCTGAGATAAGCTGTCGCCAGGAGGCCTGTCAGGCTTTGTTCACATGTAGAATTTTTGCGGCATTTTTTTCCCGCATGTTCCATGCAATTTAAAAACTGCTTTTAACAGTACCATCAAGAGCTATGAGATTTCAGAAATCTCATGCACACCTTTGTTTTTATTCTTCCATCCAAATTGTAGAACTGCAGCGTTTTTTAAATCACGCAGGACGTCAATTTTTTCAGCATTTTTGCAGCGCTTTTTCACCCATAGAAAGCAAAGATAAAGTGGGAAAAAATGTTGCAACAAACGATGTTTTCGAAGAGTTTTTGGTGAATAAAACTAATTTTATTAAACATATACTGTAGACAAATCACACCTGTAATCCACACCCAAAAAAAGGCTGCAAAAAATGCAGCGAAAAATGCCGCAAAGTTGCGTTTTTAACTGCCAAAAGATCAAATTTTTGCTACAGAAAAAAAACATGCAGCAAGAACGCAGCCTGTGAACATAGCCTTATAGATAACACAGGAGTGATCGGCTAAACGAGTGCTCCTGTGTATAAAAGGCCCGGCCGAATGATCAAGGGAAGCATTGTTGGGTCAACCGTCAATTCATTTGCTGCGAGGATTCACGGTTCTCTGGGAGGATGCAAAAGTCTGCAGTCAGCAGTTTTTGGTGGTATTTTGTATTTTCTGCCATGTTATACAAGCCTTTTAGAAGTTTTATTGGGAACACTATGAAGAAAACTGTGCAAAAAAACAGTTGAAAATGCCTCCAAAAAGCTGAAAAATGCGGTCAGAACTCCCTTAGACTTTATTTTTTGCCTTCGAGAACCAACACGTTGCGTTATCTCAATCTACATGTAGAGATGTAATCATGGGGAATAATCAGAGTGATCGATGACTTTACCGGTGATATAAACGGGCCCATAAACTTCGAGCAGATTAAACAATTCCAAAAGTATTGGAAGAGTTTTAAGATTTCTGTCCATTTGTTATCCGGTGCGATCTACCGTACATGACTTCCGCAGGTAGCGTTACATACATGCTTTGATTACACAGCTGCATGGATTTTTAACGTATCCGTCGCAATTACGGGAGATATCAAAACTTGGGAGAGTGAATAGTTATTTTAGATTAAAGCTTGTCATGTTTATTATTCTAAATGACTTCAATTTTCTCATCTCTCCCTTGCTTTTGCCAGCGCATCGATTTTATTTGGAAGCTGCATGCAATTTTAGTGAAAAAAAATGACATAAAAGAAACAATTGTGGATAGTAGAACAAGGAGGAAAAATTCAGTCCAGTATAATATACAATGTGTTTTCATCTAGTTGCTGAGTATATAAACATCACATTTTTTGTGGAACGTCTACTATTTGGGACCACCACTTATGTTGAGGTCAAGGATCTCCTAACCTCGTTTTGCTCCACAAGGTCTCTATCCAAGAGGGGAGTTTGACTCCTGTTCTTGACATGAGCATGTCCTCTGAAAAAGCTATAATTATCAGAGAAATAAAGAGGCTTTCTGGTTTTACCCCCCGAATTTCACGTGAAGTAATTATCCCTCTCTTGGTCAGACCTCATCTAGAATACTGTGTCCAGTTCTGGGCATCACATTTTAAAAAAGACATCGAAAAACTGGAGCAAGTTCAGAGAAGAGCTACCAGGATGGTGAGCGGACTGCAAACCATGTCCTATGAGGAACGGTTAAAGGATCTGGGAATGTTTAGCTTGCAAAAAAGAAGACTGAGAGGAGACTTAATAGCTGTCTACAAATATCTGAACGGATGTCACAGTGTAGAGGGATCATCCTTACTCTCATTTGCTCATGGAAACACGAGACGCAATGTGATGAAACTGAAAGGGAGAAGATACAGATTTGATATTAGAAAAAACTTTTTGACAGTGAGGGTGATCAATGAGTGGAACAGGCGACCACGAGAGGTGGTGGGTTCTTCTTCAATGGACGTCTTCAAACAGAGGCTGGACAGACATCTGTCTGAGATGGTTTAGTGAATCCTGCATTAAGCAGGGGGTGGGCACGATGACCCTGGAGGTCCCTCCCAACTCTAACATTCTATGATTCTATGATCTTGGCTTTTAAACTACACATCCAAGCCCTTACTGAATCTTGTTGACTCCATCTCAAATGCTCTTTGCTGTCTGAGATGGTTTAGTGAATCCTGCATTGAGCAGGTGGTTGGACACTATGCCCCTGGAGGTCCCTTCAGAAGAATTAGCTGGGTAGAAAGGCAAAATGAGCAATTGTAAATTCACAGTGCTATATAATATGATGAATGCAATATATTAAGGGGATAAAAATTTTGATGGGAGGAGGAATGCTTCTTTAAAGAATATTTGTAAAGGTTTTTATGTTCAATTTTTTTTTAAGTTATTCTGATTTAGTCCTGTACAGAGAGGAAACAAGTTTAATGACCCATCCCACATCTGTGCACCAAGTGCCGGAGACACACCTATCTTAGTAATAACTGTTATGTAATCTGACTTGCATTATTACTATTACTTGTTGTTTATTACAACCTTTAGTCCAGACTGACCTCATTTTTGTGTCTCTTCTTAGTGTTGCTCTATGTCACAGAATTAGAGGTCATTGATATACCATCACTACTGTATGTTACCACTTCCAGACCAGAATCACTTCATTGTTAAGGGAAGTGGTTTTCTAAGTGGAACATGACATCTATTGTTGGGGTTTAACTATACAACCTTGATCTCACCAGAAAAGATGAGCTGGAAGCCCCTTCATTTCTCTATACATTGTAGGATCATGCCCCCTTTACATGATAAACTCTGCTGGACCTCCTGGGTTCTGTTTTTCGCTGGGGCCTGCAGGATCTTTGCTTTCTATTGTGCTCTAGTCTTTATATATATTTTTGGCTTTTCTAAACAGAACACTGACAGACCACCAGAATCGCTAAGCCTTGACCTTGGCTGAATGATGTGGGTAGATGAAAGTCAGATGTTCCTCCCATCATCTGTGTTCTGTTATTCAAAATCCCTAATCCCATAACGTCTTCAAAGCAATTGAGGCAAAAGTTTAAAAATCCTTCAATACCACAAATTGTCCTAAATCCTATAAAATTATTACGTTTACAGCATATTTGTCTAGAGCAGACACTTTGGATAATTTCAGAGATTACTTAAACTATAAATCCACCTTTATCACCACAATATTTTCTTATATCTGAAGGAGCAATCTGATTATATTATGAAGGACAGAAGGCTGCATATTAGGGGTCTTCAGCAAAACTGCAAATACCGCCCTGCAACAATTGTCAGGACATGCTGGAGAACACTAATGGGTATGTTATCTATTCAGCTCATATGATTGGTTATTGTGACATCATATTGGCTATATGTCATGCCAGGTATGGGAAGGACCCAGTGTACGACGATGGGAAAAGGGGGGAAGTCCAACAACTAGGGAAAGGGAGAGAGGAGACCCCTAGGCAGATCTAACAACACCCTGACTCCCCTATCGTCCCTAAATAGGTTCCGCACCTATTGCCGAGTAGGATACCTTATCCCTAATGCCTAGGCCCTAGGTAGGTAGGGGGAGGGGTGAGCACTAGTCAGCCCCACTGCAACTAAAAACAAACAATGCAAACAGACAATGGGAAAAACTTAGCTTTGAGAAGACACCAGAGAGATCACGACTACAATCCACCAAGGAACTCCAAGAAGAAACTAGTCGACTGCTAGAACTCCAGGCCTGAACAGAGGAATATACTTCTATCACCAGTGACTCTTTGGAGACCTGCGGGTTTTTAAAGATCAAGCAAGGGTGTGTTAATTAGCAGCAGAAGGTGGAGATCACCGCTGGGTCCTAGTGAGAGAAGGATGATGAAAAGATCAAGAAGGTGTCTGCAAGGCCAAGCGCAGCGACCTTCTACAGCCGGATCCAGAGCGACTGTCTGTCAAACCTGATACACCTGTGACACTATATTGTGACATGGTGGCATAGTGATTAGCTTTTTGGGAAGCATTCTAGATGACCATTGCTTTCCAGTGAATACTTTTTTCCAAGGCGCATAGTTATGCATTACATTATACATAGTGCATATATAATCATTGGGGTTTTGTTGCTTTTGAGTTTCCTATCAAAAGAACTGAAACCTTCATGCAAACTTTACTTCATTAAAGGGAACCTGTCTCCAGGTGTTTGCCAACTAATCTGAGAGCAGCATAATATTGAGACCCTGATTTCTACGATGTCACTTACTGGGCTGCTTGCTGTAGTTTTGATAAAATCACTGTTTTCTCAGCAGGAGATTATCACTAGAGGGCCAGTAAACTTGCTGCCATGTAGTCCAACCACACCCCCATCACTGATTGGCAGATTCCTGTGTTCACTGTATATGGGCAGAAAGCAGCCAATCAGTGGTGTGGGAAGGGTTATACAGAGCTCAGTATTCAGAGAACTGCTAGATCTGCAGCAGAGAAAACAGTGATTGTATCAAAACTGCAGCAAGCAGCCCAGTAAGTGATGCATCGCTGGAATCTGGGTCTCTGCCCCTACATTTTTCTGCTATCAAATGGAGTAGCAAAAACCTGGTGACAGATTTCCTTTAACGCCCAAAAGAATATGGATGAAAATCGATCCAACATAATATTCAGAAAAGCCATGACTATCTATGGTTTCCTTGATTTTGATGGAAATCTGACATCCGCCATTATCAGTGTAGTATGACCCATATAACAGTCATTTGATTCATTTTGATAATGAGTTCATCATAAATGTTTCTGTCAAGAAGTGTTAACGGAGCCTAGGGCCATGTTCACACGTTCAGTATTTGGTCAGTATTTAACCTCAGTATTTGTAAGCCAAAAATATATACAGTACAGTGCAGAAGTGTTACCCATATGTGTAAATAATTATACAAAGTAAAAATACTTATAAAAAAATGGAAGTGTTAATAGTACAAAATACAAAGTGAATGAACAAAAGAAAAAGAAAAACAATATTTGGTGTGACTGCTCTTTGGCTTCAAAACTGCATTAGTTCTTCTAGGTACATGATCAGTTTATGAAGGATTTCGGCAGGAAGTTTGGTCCAAACATCTTGGAGAACTAACCACAGATCTGTGGATGTCGCTTCAGATGGTATATTTGATGTAGTTTTCTCGTTTGTTCATTCACTTTGCATTTTGTTAATTGATAAAAATAAATTATTAACAATTCCATATTCTCTCATATATATATACATATTAGTAATGATCAAACTCATTTTTCAATTCTTTCACAACTCACTGGTTTAGACTGGTAACATGCTCATTAATATCCTACATGGATTCTCTCTCTAGGTTTCCAGTTTTGATGGCAGGAATTAGCATATTACGTAATCCTATTCTTATCATAAAAACATCAATGCCCAACATACCCCATTTTAAATTCGATGACGTCCATCAGTCACCGTTTGGATCCAACAAGTGAGTCATCACATCTCAATGATTTCTGCTCTTAAAGGAATCCATGATACTAGTGTGACCTTAGCCTTACATTTCCATTCTAATTTCAGTGCCAAATTCTCTTTCAAAGGGGTATTTGATTCTATAACAGCTGTCGCCTATCTGTCTAGATTGTGGTGGGTCTCACTGATTGTCAGAACAGACCTGTGTCCACTATTCATTGCTAATTGTTTCATGTCCAGAAGACCAGGGTTGAGAAGAGCATCAGGTCATATAGACATAGACTTAAATGAGATGGCAGGATGCTTGACCCTCCATATATCTCCTCCTTCCCTGCTCTTGCTGCCAGGAAGAACCTCAAAAATCAAGTCCCATGCTCAAGTAATTGGTGACTTTCCACAGAGTTGGATCCAAAACAATCTACCAGTTATGACCTATCCAGTGACAAGTTGAGCAAAACGATTTGCACAACCATGGTGCATTGGCCATGTTTGCAGTCCATGACCACCAGACAGAGCAAAGCTACCCATGGTATCCCCTATCTTGTGATTAGTAGGTCTGATGCGACATCATCATTTCTTCGCAACATACACCTTATGTCGCATCGGGCATACTAGTCCAGAGAGGCATCGGGGCTGAAGACAAGTAGTAGGAGTTTCTCAGTGCCCTGGTCTGGTGACCACAAATCACCGACGGCTACTGGATCAGGGTCCTGGGGGCATACTAGTCCAGAGAGGCATCGGGGCTGAAGACAAGTAGTAGGAGTTTCTCAGTGCCCTGGTCTGGTGACCCCCAAATCACTGATGACCACTGGATCAGGGTCATGGGGGCATACGAGTCCAGAGAGGCATCAGGGCTGAAGACAAGTAGTAGGAGTTTCTCAGTGCCCGGGTCTTGTGAGCACAAATCACTGCCGGCCACTGGATCAGGATCCTGAGGGCATACTAGTCCAGAGAGGCATCGGGGCTGAAGACAAGTAGTAGGAGTTTCTCAGTGCCCTGGTCTGATGACCCCAAATCACTGCCGGCCACTGGATCAGGGTTCTGGGGGCATACTAATCCAGAGATGCATCGGGGCTGAAGACAAGTAGTAGGAGTTTCTCAGTGCCCTGGTTTGATGACCCCAAATCACTGCCGGCCACTGGATCAGGGTTCTGGGGGCATACTAATCCAGAGATGCATCGGGGCTGAAGACAAGTAGTAGGAGTTTCTCAGTGCCCTGGTCTGGTGACCCCAAATCACTGACGGTCACTGAATCTGGGTCCTGGGAATCTTTTTGCTCCAACCTAGTGATAACTTATTTAGCTTTTACTACCCCTTTGAGGTAATAATCTTGATAATGATCATCTACTATTTAGGATTTAGGACTGAAATCTAAATAAAAGACAAGATTTTTGTAATTAAAAAAAGACAGACAAAAAAGGTCTCTCAAATCATGGTCTTTCCAACCCGACCTTCGCCTAATAGCTGAAAAAAATACACTCTCCATAAATCATAGCAATGCATTACAGTCACTCTGGCGGTGGTGGCTATTGTTTAAATCTAAAAACCAGCCATCAATATGACAGTCCTGTGCCATATATAACATCCGCAACCTGAAATCCTTCCTATTACTTTCTTAAAAGTCAAAGAAAATTAAAAGGCAATCACTTGATCCCAAGTTATGAGACACAATATATCAGAGCCTCAAATAGCTACAGACGGCACATTGTGTAGGGTCTGACAAACTGAACCCTGTGAAAATGTATAGGAGTTTAAGAAGTCTTTATTGTCAGGAGGAATTAAATGTTAAATTGATCCCGGCTCCACAAGAAAAATGTTCTACACGAATCGAGAACAAACGCAGAGCGAGCTATAAACATTAGTGCGAGCTAACCTTCCTTTATGCAGCGCTGACCCATTGTGCGAGCTGCCTCTCTACCTTTGAAATGGGGATTAGTGGCAAATTCCTAGTAAATTCACCATATCAGCGGCAAGTGCAGTTTGATGAGTTTGGCCCTGGAAACAGGATTTAATTTCATGAATAATCTCTGTATTTTAAGTCTAGCAACAAAGGGAAAAAAAAGAGAGGAAAGAAGACACTATTGATATTAACACTTTCATCTCAAGAAGTTCATCCGGAAGATAAAGTTCCAAATGTTCTTCATAAAAGTTCTTAAAAATTCCCTTGAAGATGTTAATGGGAATCTGTCATCAGAGGGTCATCCATTATTAAATCAGCTTTTTGTATTCAAAGTATTTTTTTTAAAAAGTTTAGCCATTATTTTTTTTACATAATATGATCTGTGTTTAAAAAAAAAAATAGGCATCCTGCAATTTTCACCCTGGCCACTGGGGCTATTTTAGTCTTTACTTCATTTTATTTCAGGAAACAACACATGCACAAAGCCTGATTATAAAGGAAAAGGGAAAGAAAGGGGTAGACTTGAAAAAAATACTAAAATTTAACTTTTATTGTGATAAATAAAATGCTCATAATTAAAATTGTCCCTCTTCCTGACCAAGAATTCCCTTTGGGATTCAGAGCACATATACCGGGGTCTCCAATTTTCAATTTAATGTTCGGATACAATTTATCCTTCTAAGAAGCGGAGTCAGTATTCTAAATTATTGGGTCTCACTGAATTCCCTTGAATGATTTTTACCTTTGGAATTGGGGACCACAGTTTATTCTCTCTCAATGCCAAAGGGAATATTTGGTCAGGGATAGAGGACTTTTAATTATAAGCTTTTTAATTATCTCAATAAAAGTAAAATGTTAGTATTTTTTCTCATGTCTACCCCTCTCTTTTCCTTTATAATCAGTCTACCTGGTGGTGTACATCATATGTGAATCTAGATACCAGAGCACAGCACTTATACATGTACATTAGCCACAAGGGTCGGACCCCGACCCTAATTTTTGTATTGAAGTGTCTAATGAGAGTGTGGAATGGTCATTGTGAAGGGAAAGGGAGAAGTGTCAGTGTTAGCTGTGACATTGCCTATTGTGATTGGTGGATCCTGTGTTATCGACTGTATATAGAGGTGTTATCAGTCATTGTACAGGAGGAGGAGGTGAGCTGTGACATCACCTATTGTGAATGGTGGATCCTGTGTTATCGCCTGTATATAGAGATGTTATCAGTCATTGTACAGGAGGAGGAGGTGAGCTGTGACATCACCTATTGTGAATGGTGGATCCTGTGTTATCAGTCATTGTACAGGATGAGGAGGTGAGCTGTGACATCACCTATTGTGAATGGTGGATCCTGTGTTATCGACTGTATATAGAGGTGTTATCGACTGTATATAGAGGTGTTATCAGTCATTGTACAGGAGGAGGTGAGCTGTGATATCGCCTATTGTGAATGGTGGATCCTGTGTTATCAACTGTATATAGAGGTGTAATCATTCATTGTGCAGGAGGAGGTGAGCTGTGACATTGCCTATTGTGATTGGTGGATCCTCTGTTATCAGCTGTATATAGACGTGTTACCTGTCATTGTAATCCTGTCTCTGATGATAAGGAGCCTGCTGAAAACTCTTCTTTAAAGGACAGGAAGTAAGACTCTAAAAAAGCCCCAGTGGCCAGTGTGAAAATTGCAAGATTACTAATTTTATTTTTTTTAATAACGATTGAGACATGAAAAAGTACATGTAACACAAAAACCTGATTCACAGCTTCCCTTTAAAGTAGTTATCCAGGATTAGAATAAAATGTCTGCATTTTCTTATTATTTGAAGCGCAACCCCACTGCTGTACACAGGCTGTACCTGATATTCCAACAATCGTGTGACGGGAGCTGTGCTGCTATCCAAGACAAATCACTTGGATATAAGCGGCATTGTTTTAGAAAAGGGTAGTCCTGGATATCCCCACTTAAGGGGTTGTTCAACTTAACTGAAAAAAGCTCATAAAAACTTTTTTGTTAAATAGGAAGGCATACTCATTGATGCACATATGATTATGTCCTTTTCCAACCACTTGACCTCTGCAGCAAGTCACACAGACCTCAGCTATCGGGTAACCAAATAAAGGGACATTAAAGGTTATGTTCACACATCTTGGTTTTTTTCAGCGTTTTTTTATGCTTTTTATGCAAATTTTCAGCTGCGTTTTGCAGTGCACAAATCATTTTTTTTTTGTTCAGGATTTTGTGCTTTGCATGTTTTTTTTTCAAAATAGAGCATGTCACTTCTTTCAGCGTTTTTTCACCCATTGAAAGTAATGGGTGGTGAAGAAAACACTTAAAAAAGTGCACCAAAAATGCAGGTGTCAGGTTTTTCAGCATTTTTTCAGCGTTTTTTGTGCCAAAACCAGAGTGCGATTTTTTTTTTCTTCACTGAACTCTATGTACATGAAAAACAGAGACAAAAGGACAGTGAAAAAAACACTGAAAAAATGCACCAAAAAATAAGCAAAAACGCAAGAAAAATCCTGAGCAACCTCCTTTCAAGGGATCAGGTTTTGCGACAGAAAAAAAACATGATGTGTGAACATAGCCTAAGACATTTGGACCCAGTGGACACCACCAGAGTTATTAAAGGGGTTGTTCAGTCACATATATGAACTATCTATGAGATAAGTCATCAATATCCATAGGATAGATCAACGATATGAGATTGGTGGGGGTCCGCCACGTGGCACCTCCCCCCGATAATCAACCAGTATTTGCTCTGGTAGCTGGATATAAACTCATGGAACAGAGCTGAAGAGTGATGCTTCGTTAAAAGGACTCTATCAGCACAGAATGACTGTTCAAAGCAATTAGGCGCTCGGTGCATCATGGCGGCCAATCACTTATTCACACCTTTCCACCTGCTTGGTTTCCATCTATCTCTGCCCTTCTTTGGGTCTATGAAGCCAGAGCTGTCAATCAAAAGAGAGGAGGGCGGAGATAGATGGAAAACAAGCAGCTGGGAAGATGTATTTAAATTATTGGCCCCGCCGTGATGCACCGAGCGCCTGTGCTTGGTTTACACAGTCGTTCTGTGCTGACAGTCCCTGTGTAGCGGCCACTGACAGGTACTGCAGAACAGCTCCTAATTTTTTGTTCCAGCAGTGATCACTACACATTAAATGAAGCTGCGCTTTGCAACTGCGTTCCATGTGCTTACATCAGGCCGGTGGAGCTGCTTTCAGCTGATCACTGTGTTGCCAGGTGTCAGACCCCCATCAATCTCATTTGATGAGCCAATAACATACAGTTGCCGGACCTTTCTAGTATTCATTGGAGGTACACGAGCAGCTCGGTGTTGCATTGATTTGGGTATGGAACCAGTGGTATGGTCATTTCTCCAAAGTGTCCCAGGTGCCGTTTTTCAACACCACAGTGTCAGACCACATGTTGCTGGTGCTACTGTGACCAGCCTGTGTGACCTAAATGTGCTACCATGGCCTGCAGCGTCTCGAGACTAGTCTCCCATCGAGCACATCTGGGACTTCATTGGTCGGCAATTGCTGTGGGAGCTGCCAGCAGCAGATCTTGATGATTTGCCCAAGTGCATTCAGCGTAGCAGAACATTCCTCAGACGACCGTTAAAAATCTCATCGTTAGCGGCCAAGTCTGTAAGTGCGGGGATTTCTGCACATGGCGCTCATACTCCATACTGAATAAATCGAGATGTTTTGAAAATGTTATTACCATTTTAATTTTTTGCAGTTTATTAACATGTCTATCCATCCTGTCATTTCCAGAATTCTACGACTTTTCATTCTTGGTGTTATAACTTCAATATTGAGGAGTATGGATAGATTCAGCGATATTAAATAAATATCACTATTATTTTTAGAACATATGTTTCAAACTTACGATATATACTGTACACCATAAAAGAAAAAATGTAATATTTTGTATTTATGTCTCCCATGTGTGTTCACTTACGTCTTATGCCCTTTCGATGGAGAACAATCTCAGGTTATTAGAAAGAGAAAAGTAATATCTGTGATCTCCAAATGTTTGTATAGTCCTAAGAAGGTGGGGGTCACCATGGTATCGTAGACTTGGTCTTCCTAAGTATACAATCAGCATTTGTGGGCCTCCTGCACTTTGTCTGACCTTTTTTTGAAAAAAAAAAATCCTCCTTACCTCTTTGTCTTTTATGACATTCCTAAAAACCAGATGTACACTTTATCTTACAATGTTTTCTTTGCTGAGCATGAGGAGCATATACATTGTTTCATCAGATGGTGTGTTATTACCGAAGATATTTTTTGTCTGAGGTTAATTTTTTGGAGATGTATGCTTTATTTGCTCTTGATCTGTTGCAGAGGACCTATATATACAAAAGAAAATAATCACCTTGATGAAAGAGGACCAATGACTTGGATAAAGTCCTACACATTAAAGGTGTTAACCAACTTCTGAAAAAAATATAAACACCAGCAAATGTTATAAAGCAGAAAAATAAATGGTACTCACCTCCTCTAGCCCTGACGATTCTCCTTTTCATACCTGGTGGAGTTCTCAGTCTTTGTTTCGAAGCTGCCAATATATGACCGTGGTAGCCAATTGATGGCCAAAGAGGCCAATTGGTGGCTAAAACAGTCATGTGCCATCTGCTGACATCATGTCTGTACATTGAGTGGTGAAGGAACTAAAGCTTAGCACATGACTACTGATGGTCAGTGGTCACATGCTGTTGTGCAAATGGTAAAAATCGGTAGGGGGTCGTAACTATTAAAAGGTGAATACAATAATTTGGCAGAATTATTGAAATAGCTAATCTCTACTGATTTTGCAAAGATTATGATGCATTCATTACAACCATTGATTCTAACTCCATAAAGCAATATAAGACTTGGTTCCTTGGGTCTGCCAAAGATGTTTTGGTGGGTCTACCAAGCATCGATACAGACATGTTCTCATCCACATTAAGTTGCGTCATATTCTTAATTGTTTTCATTGCACAGGATTTATCATGAATAAAATCTGAAAGGTTATATGTGAATCGACCCTTAAGAAAAAGAGCCTAGCGACAAGTGATGTCTCCTGCTTGAGTACGGGGACCCATATTTGTGGCAGAACCTGAGCTCAACAAAGACGTCTTTCGTGTTCTTTTGGCCAGTCTGACCCAGCCTTTAACTAGCATTAATTTAGGCAAATTAGACATGTTAATTATAATGAACTTTATTGTATAGGGGAACAATCACTGTGAGTATGGGTTAATGTGTGTGTGTATGGTCTTTTCTGTGGTAACTTATGGATGTGTAACCTGGATGATAAAGATGCCTTTGAAATGTGGTCCTGGAGAAGGATTTTATCAATACCATGGATGGCAAGAAGAACAAATCAAGCCAGACATGTCTGTAGAAGCAAGGATCACCAAGCTATGATTTGCCTACATTGGACACATCATACAAACGAGAGCAATGACTGGAGAAGGACATCATGGTTGGAAGAATAGAAGGAACAAGACGAAGAAGAAGACCTGCCACCCGATGGCTTTATACAATCAAGATAACGATAGAGAGGACCGTGGTTGAGCAATCTAGGCTTGCAACCAATGTTTCTTTTTTATTTTTGTATTTTTATGCTTGTGTCCCATCTACTGAACGTTTTCTAATGGGACACTTTTGACAAGTCAATATAGAAATCTCGGCAAAACATTGATTTAACTGTTGAAGGCCTAGCTTCTGCCATTGGGCTTTACTATATAAATTGTCAAGATTATAGCATTTACTGATTGAACATGAAGATTAAAGGGGTTGTCCACTACTAGATGACACGGTCTTAATGGGTCATAACATAACAATGTCACGTGACCTCCGGGGGACATCTTGATGTGATTGGAGGAATGGCACTGGTTAAGCAGGTAAGTATGAGTTTTTTCTTTTCCTTTTAAATGAACTGTGGAGCCGTTAAAAAGGGATTGTCTAGCAGAGGAAAAAGAATTGAAACGCCAGAATTGTGATTTTCTTTAAAAAAAAATTTGGCCACCACACTTAGCTAAACAATACAATAAAAATAAGATTAAAACATTGTGTATACACCACAAAATGGCATAAATTAAAACATCAGCTCGCCACACAAAGTATAAGTCTTTACACACTTCCATTGATGGACAAATAAAAAACGTTGCAGGCATTAGAAAAAATTTTAACAAATTCAATTTTTTTCATTATTCATATTAAAAAAAACTCTTTGCAAATTTGGCACTGTAATCATAATAACCGGGAGACCTTAAGAATCGTATTAGCAGGTCAATTTTACCATACAATAAATGCTTTAAAAAATTCATATAGCGTTCGCCACAAAAAAATAAAATAGTTATGACTTTTGGAGGAAAATACTGAAGTCTAAGGGGTAACGTTCCTCCGTGGAGTGTGACAACCCAAGCCTGGCATGTCAGAGTGAGGAGACTTATAAGCCATGCATGCTCTTCAGAGAGGAATAGAACTAGAACTCTAGGGCCACCTGTTGGAAAAGAACGAATCGCAAAAACTAAAAATCGCCCTGTCAGGAAAGGGGTTAATGATGTAAAGTAAGTTATTTGTAGGGTGATGCTATAAAAATTCTGAATGGTTTCAGCTCAATGACAAAGGAGATTGTCTTCTCCAAGACCTTTAAGGGATATTTTTATATCAGAACCTGGGCTTAATTGAGAACTCTACTGTAGTGTTCAGCCCCTTGGGGAGCAGAGTTCCACTGTCCATTTGGGCAGTTATTTGGATAATTGGACCAATTTTGACTATTCAGCATTAGGGTTACTGTGTAGACAGCTATACTATGAAGATACGGTCTACATCACATTGATTTAGAAGCTGATGATCTTCAAAACTAATAATGAGTAATGTAGGCAATGTTACGTTTCACAAAAAAGGCATCATGATGTTCTAAAGAAAAGCACTTAGAATTAAAAAACTCTTTTATAACTTTCGATCCTCACATTGTTATCCAGAAAAGCCAGCCGCAATGCATTGATGTAAGATCTGCAGGTTTTTGGGGGGTAGGTTTATGAAGAACATTGTTAAAATGAAAGATATGAAGAACACACTTTATTACCAAAATTGGAAATATTTCTCTTCTCTAAAGAATAATGTTTGACCAGATGTTTCTAAAAATTGGCAGAAGAGTCAATATGCAGTCACCTTTCCTGAATTAGCTTCAAACCTTTCATGTATGTAAAATACAGTCTAATTCTTTGCTATAACTGACATTTTCAAGGCTTGTTAAAAAAGTCTTGTAGAACATTTTGTGATTTTTCGGTTTTGAAAAATGACTCCACTAAAGGTCTTTCCATAATGCAGTAAACCTAAATCCATTTCTATACTTTACTAATGATCACAGAATCGTTACTCAGACCTTTTTTTTTTTTTAACCGGTATTCCCTCCATAGATAGACTTTGTCGACAATCCTAAAAGATGCATCTTATTTGGTCTTTAATATGATTCTCGGCTTTTGACAATCTGTACTTTTTACAGTGGTCCCTTGATAATAAATTGACAACAAAATGTCCCTCTTCTGGGACTAGTTATTAGCTTAATGTTGTGGAGAAACCTAGAAGTAAGTGTTCAATTTTTGAGTAGCACCCCCACAGGAGAATTCAAGCATTACAGAATGCCAATTCAAATCAATAGGTTTTCTGTATAATCAAGGAAGGAAACAATTGGCTTTTTGACTGTATTTTCCAGGAGTATCTACTTGAGTCAACATTCATTTTTGTCTTTACTTCATAGTTTATTCATATGTCAAATATGTCTTATATTCTAGGTTCTTCAAAGTAGCCACCTTTTGCTTTGATGACTGCTTTGCACACTCTTGGCATTCTCTTGATGAGCTTCAAGAGGTAGTCACCGGAAATGGTCTTCCAACAATCTTAAAGGAGTTCCCAGAGATGCTTAGCACTTGTTGGCCCTTTTGCCTTCACTCTGCGGTCCAGCTCACCACAAACCATCTCGATTGGGTTCAGGTCTGGTGACTGTGGAGGCCAGGTCATCTGGCGTAGCACCCGATCACTCGCCTTCTTGGTCAAATAGCCCTTACACAGCCTGGAGGTGTGTTTGGAGTCATTGTCCTGTTGAAAAATAAATGATGGTCCAAATAAACGCAAACCGGATGGAATAGCATGCCGCTGCAAGATCCTGTGGTAGCCATGCTGGTTCCGTATACCTTCAGTTTTGAATAAATCCCCAACAGTGTCACCAGCAAAGCACCCCCACGCCATCACACCTCCTCCTCCATGCTTCACGGTGGGAACCAGGCATGTAGAGTCCATCTGTTCACCTTTTCTGCGTCGCACAAAGACACGGTGGTTGAAACCAAAGATCTCAAATTTGGACTCATCAGACCAAAGCACAGATTTCCACTGGTCTAATGTCCATTCCTTGTGTTCTTTAGCCCAAACAAGTCTCTTCTGCTTGTTGCCTGTCCTTAGCAGTGGTTTCCTAGCAGCTATTTTACCATGAAGGCCTGCTGCACAAAGTCTCCTCTTAACAGTTGTTGTAGAGATGTGTCTGCTGCTAGAACTCTGTGTGGCATTGACCTGGTCTCTAATCTGAGCTGCTGTTAACCTGCGATTTCTGAGGCTGGTGACTCGGATAAACTTATCCTCAGAAGCAGAGGTGACTCTTGGTCTTCCTTTCCTGGGGCGGTCCTCATGTGAGCCAGTTTCTTTGTAGCGCTTGATGGTTTTTGCAACTTCACTTGGGGACACTTTCAAAGTTTGCCCAATTTTTCGCACTGACTGACCTTCATTTCTTAAAGGAATGATGGATATTCGTTTTTCTTTACTTATCTGCTTTTTTCTTGCCATAAAACAAATTCTAACAGTCTATTCAGTAGGACTATCAGCTGTGTATCCACCTGACTTATGCACAACACAACTGATGGTCCCAACCCCATTTATAAGGCAAGAAATCCCACTTATTAAACCTGACAGGGCACACCTGTGAAGTGAAAACCATTTCCGGTGACTACCTCTTGAAGCTCTTCAAGAGAATGCCATGAGTGTGCAAAGCAGTCATCAAAGCAAAAGGTGGCTACTTTGAAGAACCTAGAATATAAGACATATTTTCAGTTGTTTCACTCTTTTTTGTTAAGTATATAATTCCACATGTGTTAATTCATAGTTTTGATGCCTTCAGTGTGAATGTACAATTTTGATAGTCATGAAAATACAGAAAAATCTTTAAATGAGAAGGTGTGTCCAAACTTTTGGTCTGTACTGTATATATATATATCTTTATACACAGCTCTGGCAAAAATTAAGAGACCACTGAACAGTTTTCTAAAAATCTCCATCTCTACATGTCTGACAGCCATTCCATTCCAGTGTCAGTTGAATTCCAACCAAAGTACACCTCATTCTACTTAATCTGCTTCTGATTAGGTGATCACCTGAACCAAATCTTATGTAACGAGGGAAAGTGTGGCGCCCCTGGGGGTTCGACCGCCACAGGGATGCTGCACCTCTTTAATGGGGTGTGGTATCTCTCCTTCGAGGTAAGGATGGTGTATCTGTCAGGACCCCACCTCTGCATCCAACACTACACTTCTCCCACCAGAGGGGGCTAATAGGCACCAGTGTGCTGCCCCAGCCGGGATAATGGGAGATTGGGGAACCAAAAGATAGGGGGAACCATGTAGTGGGTGAGGGTGGAGGACGCACATTTAGGTTACGCTTAATAATTCATATTTAATACACAGCCATCTTGGGCTTATTGTCTTTTGATTGTGATCTTCATCACTGAACGTGGTTTTCTGTGTGAACCTGCAGTTGATGGGGACACGGTCCTCGTACTCTGGCCTTGAGTCGAGCGTGCAAGAGTTAACGGTTGTCTCTACCCAGTCAAGGTCCCTGCCCAAGAAGGCCTGGAGCTGAGGAGTCTAGCTCCACCGCAAAAGGATCCCAGGGGGATGCCGACGGGGCGGTATACTCCACCTGTCCTCGCTGCTCTGGCCTAGTCAGAGGGATTCCTGCTGCAAAAGGGGTACCGGCCCCCGATATCTGACTTTGTTACTGTATGTCTCAGTCGGAGAAGCCCGGAGGCTCAGTGGATCCCACCGGGTAACGGAGCGGAGTCGCCACCCGTACCCTTGTTCTGTGCATAGTCCAGAGGGAGACCCGGCCTTTCTACACACACGGATAGGAGAGGACTTAGTTTGAAGTCTAGGAACACTGTGGTGCGGGGTCCTGGCTAAAGCTCCTGAATTGCTCGGAGGTTGTCAGACCCCCGGTCCTGGTGGCCGCAGAGCCCCGTGAGGAGCAGGGAGAAGCCTTGCAGCTGCATGCTCTACCGTGAGTAAAAACCCTGGAAGTCTACCCCTATGGCCTCCGGTCTCTTTATTTCTGCACAGCACAGCACCAGAATTCCTCCACTACAACTCCCTCCATCCGCCTCTCTGCCCTGAGGCCCTGCTCCACCTGTGGGGAGTAGCACCATCTCCTGCTGCCACTACATCCCGCCTCAGAGGACTGCCGCAGCGCTGGTGGCGATTACCAGACACCACAGGTGGCGTAGTCGATACTAACCACTCAACCCTGATAGCCCATTACTTTTATGTGACGGCCCTGGGCACGGAACTGGTCCAGGCCACGACTGCTTCCCCCAACATCTGACCCGGCTCCGAGTACCCCATCTCCCAGGGAGGGCTGTGAGCGTCACAAAAGTATAAAAAACACTGCTGTGGGCTTCACAATCCTCTTGCAATAGGACAAGCTGGATGGCAAAACAAGTGCTAGGAATAGCCCAAAAGTAATTTGAATGAAGAAATAACTTTTAACCGTGCCAAAGGAGTTGAAAAGAAAAGTCTTGAGTGAGGAAAAGAAGGGCTCAATTCTGGCTTTACTAGCAGAGGGATACAGTGAGCGTCATGTTGCCTCCATCCTTAAAATTTCGAAGACGGCAGTCCATTACAATGAGGTCAAGCAGCAGACACTGGGGACAACAAATCTACAGACCGACAGGGGGCGAAAGCGACTCTCCACTGACCGGGATGACCGTCATCTTATTCGAATGTCACTCAGCAACCGCATGATGACATCAAATGACCTACAAAAGGAATGGCAAATGGCAGCTGAGGTGAAGTGCACGGCAAGAACAGTTCATAACATTCTCCTAGAGGCCTCAAGTCATGTAAAGTTAGAAAAAAGCCTTTCATCAATGAGAAGCAAAGGAGAGCCAGGCTGAAGTTTGCCAAAGACCATAAGGATTGGACCATAGAGGACTGGAGTAAGGTAATCTTCTCTGATGAGTCTAATTTTCAGCTTTGCCAAACACCTGGTCATCTAATGGTTAGACGGAGACCTGGGGAGGCATACAAGCCACAGTGTCTTGCACCCACTGTGAAATTTGGTGGAGGATCGGTGATGATCTGGGGATGCTTCAGCAAGGCTGGAATTGGGCAGGTTAATCTTTGCAAAGGACGTATGAATCAAGCCGCATACAAGGTTATCCTTGAAAAACACTTGCTTCCTTCTGCTCAGACAATGTTCCCCAGCTCTGAGGACTGTTTTTCCAGCAGGATAATGCCCCATGCCACACAGCTAGGTCAATCAATGTGTGGATGAAGGAGCACAACATCAAGACCCTGTCATGGCCAGCCCAATCTCCAGACCTGAACCCCATTGAAAACCTCTGGAATGTAATCAAGAGGAAGATGGATAGTCACAAGCCATCAAACAAAGAAGAACTGCTTAAATTTTTGTGCCAGGAGTGGCATAAGGTCACCCAAAAGCAGCGTGAAAGACTGGTGGAAAATGTGCCACGACGCATGAAAGCTGTGATTAAAAATCATGGTTATTCCACCAAATATTGATTTCTGAACTCTTCCTGAGTTAAAACATGAGTATTGTTTCTAAATGAATAAGAACTTGTTTTCTTTGCATTATTTGAGATCTGAAAGCACTGTTTCTTTTTTATTATTTTGACGATTTCTCATTTGCTGCAAATATATTTTTAGCTTTGAATTTCGGAGACATGTTGTCAGTAGTTTATAGAATAAAACAACAATGTACATTTTACTCAAAAATATACCTATAAAGAGAAAAATCTGAGAAAATGAAAATTTTGCAGTGGTCTCTTAATTTTTGCCAGAGCTGTATATATACACTGCTCAAAATAATAAAGGGAACACTCAAATAACACATCCTAGATCTGAATGAATGAAATATTCTCATTGAATACTTTGTTCTGTACAAAGTTGAATGTGCTGACAATAAAATCACACAAAAATCATCGATGGAAAGCAAATTTATTAACCAATGGAGGCCTGGATTTGGAGTCACCCCCAAAATTAAAGTGGAAAAACACACTACAGGCTGATCCAACTTTGATGTAATGTCCTTAAAACAAGTCAAAATGAGGTTCAGTATTGTGTGTGGCCTCCACGTGCCTGTATGACCTCCCTACAACGCCTGGGCATGCTCCTGATGAGGTTGCGGATGGTCTCCTGTGGGATCTCCTCCCAGACCTGAACCAAAGCATCCGCCAACTCCTGGACAGTATGTGGTGCAACGTGACGTTGGTGGATGGAGCGAGACATGATGTCCCAGATGTGATCAATCGGATTCAGGTCTGGGGAACGGGCGGGCCAGTCCATAGCTTCAATGCCTTCATCTTGCAGGAACTGCTGACACACTCCAGCCACATGAGGTCTGGCATTGTCCTGCATTAGGAGGAAGCCAGGGCCAACCGCACCAGCATATGGTCTCACAAGGGGTCTGAAGATCTCATCTCGGTACCTAATGTCAGTCAGGCTACCTCTGGCAAGCAAAAAAGAAGCAAGACAAAAATATATCTCATACCCTACCATAATTATATATAAATGTAAAGCAAAGTTGCATAATAAATATAGGGTACTTAGTGAACTATTTTTGATCAAAAAAAGTATACAAGCCGTCCCACCAGCGGCAAGGTGACCCCAAATTGGGACGGTACCTATACTGCCTATATTAAAAACCTTACTGTATATCAAAGTTGAAGTAATGCATATAAAAGGGTAGACAAATAGGACCGGGTCCCAACTCCAGACCACCTAGGCCCGTGGTAAGCTACATATATACCAATCAGCTCAACAAAGGGCATGCCACACCCTTAAATTGCACAGAATGCAAACAAGTCAAAAAACCAGACAATGTGAACTGAGGTCTAAGATGGCAGACATACAAGAAACAGAGGCATGTTCACACTAGCAAAAAAGAAGCAAGACAAAAATATATCTCATACCCTACCATAATTATATATAAATGTAAAGCAAAGTTGCATAATAAATATAGGGTACTTAGTGAACTATTTTTGATCAAAAAAAGTATACAAGCCGTCCCACCAGCGGCAAGGTGACCCCAAATTGGGACGGTACCTATACTGCCTATATTAAAAACCTTACTGTATATCAAAGTTGAAGTAATGCATATAAAAGGGTAGACAAATAGGACCGGGTCCCAACTCCAGACCACCTAGGCCCGTGGTAAGCTACATATATACCAATCAGCTCAACAAAGGGCATGCCACACCCTTAAATTGCACAGAATGCAAACAAGTCAAAAAACCAGACAATGTGAACTGAGGTCTAAGATGGCAGACATACAAGAAACAGAGGCATGTTCACACTAGCAAAAAAGAAGCAAGACAAAAATATATCTCATACCCTACCATAATTATATATAAATGTAAAGCAAAGTTGCATAATAAATATAGGGTACTTAGTGAACTATTTTTGATCAAAAAAAGTATACAAGCCGTCCCACCAGCGGCAAGGTGACCCCAAATTGGGACGGTACCTATACTGCCTATATTAAAAACCTTACTGTATATCAAAGTTGAAGTAATGCATATAAAAGGGTAGACAAATAGGACCGGGTCCCAACTCCAGACCACCTAGGCCCGTGGTAAGCTACATATATACCAATCAGCTCAACAAAGGGCATGCCACACCCTTAAATTGCACAGAATGCAAACAAGTCAAAAAACCAGACAATGTGAACTGAGGTCTAAGATGGCAGACATACAAGAAACAGAGGCATGTTCACACTAGCAAAAAAGAAGCAAGACAAAAATATATCTCATACCCTACCATAATTATATATAAATGTAAAGCAAAGTTGCATAATAAATATAGGGTACTTAGTGAACTATTTTTGATCAAAAAAAGTATACAAGCCGTCCCACCAGCGGCAAGGTGACCCCAAATTGGGACGGTACCTATACTGCCTATATTAAAAACCTTACTGTATATCAAAGTTGAAGTAATGCATATAAAAGGGTAGACAAATAGGACCGGGTCCCAACTCCAGACCACCTAGGCCCGTGGTAAGCTACATATATACCAATCAGCTCAACAAAGGGCATGGAGGGCTGTGCGACCCTCCAAAGAATTGCCACAGAACACCAGGATTGGCAAAGTCACCACTGGTGCCCTGTGCTCTTCACAGATGAAAGCAGGTTCACACTGAGCACATGTGACAGACGTGACAGAGTCTGGAGACGCCGTGGAGAGCGATCTGCTGCCTGCAACATCCTTCAGCATGCGTAATAGTGGGGAAGGACGTAGCCTTCCCTTGGCACTGAGGTAGTTAAAAGAAGTGTTCCTGTAGTTAGACCTCTCTGAACTGTTGGTAGGCCAAGCTAAGGGGTTTGCTTCAGTGGTCCAGTCAGTAGAGTAAAGGGAGAACTTTGTGCCCTGATTGTGACGCTCACAGCCCTCCCTGGGAAATGGGGTACTCGGAGCCGGGTCAGATGTTGGGGAGGCAGTCGTGGCCTGGACCCGTTCCGTGCCCAGGGCCGTCACATTAAAAGTAAAGGGCTATCAGGGTTGAGTGGTATTATCGACTACGCCACCTGTGGTGTCTGGTGATGCGCCACCAGCGCTGCTAGCAGTCCTCTGAGGCTGGATGTTGTGGCAGCAGGCGATGGTATAACTCCCCACAGGCGGAGCTGGGCCTCAGGGCAGATGTGTCAGGAGGATGGGGAGAGTAGTCCTGGGTCACTCAGGTGCGATGTGGTGCAGCGCAGAAATAAAGGAACCAGAGGCCATAGGGATAGTCTTCCAGGTCTTTTACTCACAGTTCTTTTAAGCAGCGGCAAGGCTTCTCCCTGCTCCTCACGGATCACTGCGGCCACCAGGGATGAGGGCTCAGTGCACCCAAGGTATTCAGGTACCTCGATCAGGACCCGAGTGTTCCTAACAGTCCCCTTTGAACCCCTCCTGTGTGTGTGCGTGCAAAGGCTGGGTCCCACTGGATAAACGCAGGTAGAGGGGTACAGGTGGCGTAGGCTGCTCCGTCTGTATCCCTCCCGGGATCCACTAAGCCTACCGGGCTTCTCTGACAGAGACATGAAGTAGCAAAGTCAGATGTCGGGGGCCGGTACCCCTCTTGCAGCAGGAGTCCCTCTGGCTGGGCCAGAATGGAGAGTACAGGTGGCGTATGCCGCTCCGTCCGTGCTCCCTGGGATCCTTTTGCTTGTGGAGCTGTCACTAAAGCTCCCGACCTTCTTAAGCAAGGGAACTTGACCGGGGTAGAGACTCTGTTAACTCTTTCCCGCTCCTCGTGTCAAGGTCAGAGCACGAGGACCGTGCATCTTCAGCACACTGCAAGCTCCTACACAAGGCCACTGTCAGCTGCAAAGACCACAATCAAAGAACCTTGTGCTGAAGATGGCTGGGTATTATACATTAAACTATGTGTGCAAACTAAAATTGTGTTCTACCCTTTACCCACTACATGGTTCCCCTATCTTTTGGTTCCCCCACTTGTGATCCCGCTGAGGCAGCACTATGGTGCATACTTGCCTCCCATAGGTCAGGAGTGTGTAGTGTTGAATGTAGATTCAGGGTCCTGACCAGTGCACCTTCCTTACCTGGGTGAGGAGACACTACACCTGCTGACAGGCTGCAGTATCCCCCCTTGTGGCGACCGAACCCTCAGGGGCGCCACATGATCAAGCCTTGAGTGTTGGGGAGCTTGTTCCTGGCATAATTCCTTGTGGGCTGCAGTACCTGTAATCAGCCACAAGATGCCACTGTCCTGGGTGCAGATGTTAGGTTGAGTCTGCTAGCAGTGTTACAGACAGTGATGGGGTTAATGCTGAGTGATGACAGCTCACAGAGGGTGGGCACTTTAGGAAAATCCCTGCTTAGTTTCCAGAAGCAGGAAGAGATATTCAGTAAGAGATAGGACAGAGAACTGTGCGGGCAGCCTGACTATATAGTGGCTGCTAGGGTAGACGGGAGCTCCATACCCTCAGACCGTGGGATCACCAGTGTGAAAGTCTCCCTACTCAAGAGCAAGAGTCCTGTTAGCCGGCCGGAGAAACTCAAAGGAAGTATTGAGGACCCTGGGCACTTCTAGTCTGCAGGAAGCAGAGGAAGATAAATAGGACTCCAGGCTAAGACGTGGGGGAGATATCGGATCCAGATCACTGTTGGTATTGCAGAAGAGTCTCTTGGGCTAGAGATTAGAGTCACAGAGATGCTTCACTTAAAGAGGGAACCAGGGCTGAAGATGTTGCCAGCGCCTGTGAGAGAGATAATAACCTGTCGGGCCTTATCCATTATATCTGCCTGTAAATACTGTACATATTCCTCTTCCCCAAGTAAAGTCCAAGTTATGGTTAAGAATATCGTGTCCTCTGAATTTATTGCTGCCCTGGTCCCAGAAGAGAAATGCCTGGAGACAGCTGCGATCGGATGGTTTGAAGTAAGTGGAGAGCACCACATACACAGCCACACATCAGAGTGAGGACACAAATTGTCTGTAGGGTGCCAGAGTGAGAGGGGGCTACAGCTCGCCCACGACTACCTCGCTGGGGCACCTTACACATGACCGGTTTGGCAGTGGGTCAGTAATGGTGTGGGGTGGCATTTCTTTGGATGGCCGCACAGCCCTCCATGTACTAGCCAGAGGTAGCCTGACTGCCATTAGATACCGAGATGAGTGTTAGAGCCCTCCTGTTTGTTTTTTCCATCTTGTGTTTTGCGGTCACGTGACCATCTGCCTTTATATTCCAGCTCCGCCCTTTTGGATGTGCTGGACTTTAGTGTTTGGCTGTTTCTCTAGCCAGGTGCTTCTGTGCCTTTCTCTGTCAGTTCGTTTGGTCCTTCTGGGACTTCTAGTACTTTTTTGTCTGATTGTCTTTTTGTGTTCTGCAACAACTTCTCTGTTTAGGAGGTGTCCCATTTTTGTCCCAGTCCTTAGTTCTTTTAGGGACCCCTCCCCTTATGCTATAGGTCTTCATTCAGACTAGCCGAGGACTAAGGCGGGTCTGTTCGCTAGGAACAGGCATCCCGCTACATTGTAGGGATTCAGCTTAGTTTTACTGTAGGGACAGTTTTCCCTTATCTTTCCTTAGTACATGTTGCAGATCATAACAATGAGATCCTCAGACCCCTTGAGAGACCATATGCTGGTGCGATTGGCCCTGGCTTCCTCCTAATGCAGGACAATGCCAGACCTCATGTGGCTGGAGTGTGTCACCAGTTCCTGCAAGATGAAGGCATTGAAGCTATGGACTGGCCCGCCCTTTCCCCAGACCTGAATCCGATTGAGCACATCTGGGACATGATGTCTCACTCCATCCACTAACGTCACATTGCACCACAGACTGTCCAGGAGTTGGCGGATGCTTTAGTCCAGGTCTGGGAGGAGATCCCACAGGAGACCATCCGCAACCTCATCAGGAGCATGCCCAGGCGTTGTAGGGAGGTCATACAGGCACGTGGAGGCCACACACAATACTGAGCCTCATTTTGTTTTAAGGACATTACATCAAAGTTGAATCAGCCTGTAGTGTGTTTTTCCACTTTAATTTTGGGGGTGACTCCAAATCCAGGCCTCCATTGGTTAATAAATTTGATTTCCATTGATGATTTTTGTGTGATTTTGTTGTCAGCACATTCAACTTTATACAGAACAAAGTATTCAATGAGAATATTTCATTCATTCAGATCTAGGATGTGTTATTTGAGTGTTCCCTTTATTTTTTTGAGCAGTGTATATATATATATATATATATATATATATATATATATATATATATATATATATCTGATCAAAGTTTGATCAGAGTGTGATCCGATTTTGTCCACCTTGTCCATTTTGTCAGTTCATGGAAATCAGACTGCACTTAGATGTCATCCGACTGCAGTCCGATGTTTTCCACACACTTATTGATATGCATGGCTGAGTGTGATCCGAAAATCAGATGCAAATCAACAGACAGACTCTATCCGAGGAATAAAACAGACTTGCACATGGCCCAATAGAATAACATTGGTGCCGGATGTCATAGCCCCCACTAATCAGAAATTGATGGCCTATCCTAAGCATAGGCCATCAATATTAAAGTACCAGACAACCCCTTTAATGGGATACTGTAGCGCCCCGAGGGCTCGGTTGCTACAGGGCTATTGCACCTCAACCTGAGGTGTGATGTTCCACTCCAGGGTAAGGATGGAGTGTGGACCAGGGCTCAGTTAGCTGCACACATACACACTCCCCATTTCCGGGGGACAGCTCGACGGTGCTCCCAGCTGCGGGCACAACTGACCATGTCCCTGGCTGGAGTGGGGAGGGGGGAGAGAACCCAGTGATGTAGGAGCAGAGAGAGGCGGTTTCTGGAGCATAGGAAAGAGCTCAGACACAGAGAAGCAGATAAAAGGTGGGAGCCATCTTAAGTCGTGGAGGGGAGGAGTAGTTCAGTCAGAGCAGAAGGGAGAGAGCTGACAGGGAGCAGCGGCTCAGCCTGAGCTCAGCTCCACGAGGCAGGCCTAGAGAGAACGCCGGGGCCAGAGAGGAGAAGAGGAGAAGGAGAAGGAAGGAAGGAGAAGAGAGAGAGAAGTGGAAGGGCTCCAGAAACAAGAAGGCAGAAGGGACCCTAAGAGTGCAGAACGGCCAGCAACCGTTGCATACCCCATTATACTGGGTGGAAGGGTCAGGCTGTGGAAAGGTACCGGATCCCTAAGTTGGTGGAGGCGAATCTACCATCAGCCAAGAACCGGAGGTTGTGACCATTTATTGGTGCGAGCCCCCGCTAAACCTGCTAGGAAGGCACCATATAGGATAGTGGGAAGTGAAGGCCAACGCTTACCCGACACGGTCCGCGGTAGCCGGACAGAAGTCAGGACACTGGTGGGGCACGAGAGGCCAGAGAAAGGACAGAAGGGGGTCCTGTGCCATACTCCTGAATTGCATGGGGGTTGACCGAGCTCCTCCCTGGTGGACGCAGCACGGCTCGGGCAGTCCTTGCTGACAGAAGTGACTTGGATAACAACTGTGAGTAAAAGGCCTGAACTGCACCATTGGACTCTGTGTGATTTCTGCTGCGCCTGCACCATCACCCCCAGCATCCACTTACACTGCCCTGAGGCTACACTCTTCCCGTGGGGAGTTATCCTATCCCTGTGCTGCACACCAACACCAGCCTCAGCGGTCTGCCTTGCAGCGGCGGTTATCCCTGACCGCAATCCACGGGTGGCGTAGTCGGACATTCAAAACACTGATAAATAGACTGCCACAATTTGGTCTGACCACCCTGGGCCACGGGATCGGGTTGCCACTACTACCCCCATCAGCACCGTACGCTAGAAGGCCCGGTTCCGGGTACCCCACGGCCCAGGGGGCGAGTCAATACCATGGCCAGATTTATTATTGCATATTTACTTTTTCTTTTAGTTTTTGGTGTTTTTTTCCTGTTTTTTTAATTTGCGCTTTATTTTTTTGAGTCGCCTCTTTTTTAAAGTCTGTTTTACATGTTTGCCTGTTTTCTACATTTCAGCATTGTAGGTGGTGTTTGGAGTTTCCAGAGGTTTTCAGCTGATTTTATCAATTGTAAATTTTTAAAAAGTCTCAATATTTTTGTGCATGTGCACTCCATTCACCCCCACCACCACTCACACCCCACAGTGATTTTATGCGCATCTGAATTTTTTTTTTGCACAATTTGTGCAACATTTTAACGGAACATGCAACATGTTGCTATAGGAGTTAAAGAAAAAAATGAAAAAGCATTTTTCATTTTCTGCAAAATTCATGAACCATGTGCGACATTTTGAAGAATTTGTCGGAAAAATAAAAAAACAATTACTACCAGACAAAAAAAAAAAGTAATTAAAAAAAAACTGCAAATGATGTCTTGTCAGTAGAGGCTGCACAACTTTAATATGGGTCACATACTTTTATTATATTCTGGATTGGTATATGTATCAGACAGTTTGTACTGGGGTCTGCAAACCGTCCAATAATTAAAAGTTCTGTGCTGAAAAGCAAAAATATCTGTGCTTAAAACTAAGGGCTCTATAGCCTGTACAGTGGTGGCCAAAAGTATTGGCACCCCTGCAATTCTGTCAGATAATACTCAGTTTCTTCCTGAAAATGATTGCAATCACAAATTCTTTGGTATTATTATCTTCATTTAATTTGCTTGCAAGGAAAAAACACAAAAGAGAATGAAGCAAAAATCAAATCATTGATCATTTCACACAAAACTTCAAAAATGGGCCGGACAAAAGTATTGGCACCCTCAGCCTAATACTTGGTTGCACAACCTTTAGCCAAAATAACTGCGAACAACCGCTTCCGGTAACCATCAATGAGTTTCTTACAATGCTCTGCTGGAATTGTAGACCATTCTTCTTTGGCAAACTGCTCCAGGTCCCTGATATTTGAAGGGTGCCTTCTCCAAACTGCCATTTTGAGATCTCTCCACAGGTCTTCTATGGGATTCAGGTCTGGACTCATTGCTGGCCACCTTAGAAGTCTCCAGTGCTTTCTCTCAAACCATTTTATAGTGCTTTTGGAAGTGTGTTTTGGGTCATTGTCCTGCTGGAAGACCCATGACCTCTGAGGGAGACCCAGCTTTCTCACACTGGGCCCTACATTATGCTGCAAAATTTGTTGGTAGTCTTCAGACTTCATAATGCCATGCACACGGTCAAGCAGTCCAGTGCCAGAGGCAGCAAAGCAACCCCAAAACATCAAGGAACCTCCACCATGTTTGACTGTAGGGACCGTGTTCTTTTCTTTGAATGCCTCTTTTTTTTCCTGTACACTCTATGTTGATGCTTTTTCCCAAAAAGCTCTACTTTTGTCTCATCTGACCAGAGAACATTCTTCCAAAACGTTTTAGGCTTTCTCAGGTAAGTTTTGGCAAACTCTAGCCTGGCTTTTTTATGTCTCGGGGTAAGAAGTGGGGTCTTCCTGGGTATCCTACCATACAGTCCCTTTTCATTCTGACGCTGACGGATAGTGTGGGTTGACACTGTTGTACCCTCGGACTGCAGGGCAGCTTGAGCTTGTTTGGATGTTAGTCGAGGTTCTTTATCCACCATCCGCACAATCTTGCGTTGAAATCTCTCGTCAATTTTTCTTTTCCGTCCACATCTAGGGAGGTTAGCCACAGTGCCATGGGCTTTAAACTTCTTGATGACACTGCGCACGGAAGACACAGGAACATTCAGGTCTTTGGAGATGGACTTGTAGCCTTGAGATTGCTCATGCTTCCTCACAATTTGGTTTCTCAAGTCCTCAGACAGTTCTTTGGTCTTCTTTCTTTTCTCCATGCTCAATGTGGTACACACAAGGACACAGGACAGAGGTTGAGTCAACTTTAATCCATGTTAACTGGCTGCAAGTGTGATTTAGTTATTGCCAACACC
Source organism: Phyllobates terribilis (assembly GCF_046119375.1). NCBI lineage: Eukaryota > Metazoa > Chordata > Amphibia > Anura > Dendrobatidae > Phyllobates > Phyllobates terribilis. The sequence goes on from NW_027362764.1 coordinate 76,920,701, forward strand.
TGTTAGGTGCCACAGGTAAGTTACAGGTGCTGTTAATTACACGAATTAGAGAAGCATCACATGATTTTTCAAACGGTGCCAATATTTTTGTCCACCCCCTTTTTTAGGTTTGGTGTGGAATTGTATCCAATTTGGCTTTAGGACAATTCTTTTTGTGTTTTTTCATTGAAGACAAATTAAATGAAGATAATAATACCAAAGAATTTGTGATTGCAATCATTTTCAGGAAGAAACTGAGTATTATCTGACAGAATTGCAGGGGTGCCAATACTTAAGGCCATCACTGTAGTCTATGGCCAATTTAAGAGGACTTGCTAACATTTTTGTTTTGGTAAATACTTGTAATCCTCATGAAATAATAATTCTAGAGCATGTTTTCTTAGATACGTTTTGTGCCGTTCCTACTTCTAATGTATGTTTGAATACACCACTGGACATTACTGCTCCTCAGGTCCTCAGGGGTGTATCCGTACAATGTCGGTCACTGATTGGACAATGTTGAAGTGCTCAGGGACACACCCATTTGACATGGAGATGGTAACACCCAACTGTCAATTTATTTATAAAGTTCTAGGAGGAATAACAGAGAGACGGCACAATAAAGTGTTATAAGAAAAGATTCTCTAGAATTGCTATTTTATGTTAGATATAAGCCTTTAGTAAGACAGACCTGTCAGGAGAGCTGACTGTGAACAAGCCTTTGAAATGCTGTTAGAAACCGAGGCAACCATTGTCTCCTTTATTCTCTGATGGGCTTGATTATGACTAGACTCCAGAGCAGCTTATTGTGAGGAAATACCTAATTCACTGTAGAATCTCAAAAAAATACCTATTTAATTTATGGGGTCAAAATAAAAATACAATTTTAGGAAAATTGACTAATAAATAATGCAAGTTTCAAGAAACATTCTAGCCCAGTATAACATATCATTGGGAGGATTTTTCACTCTGGAGGACCCAATGTGTTCATTATACAGAAAGCCCATTGATTTCAATATGAACGGTGTAATACTTCATTGCACCTGTGGTGGCACTGCAGGAAAACTGAACAGTTACTTTTGCTTTGATTAACACTGATCACTGGTGATTCCAAAAGTTGGGCAGAATATTGATGAAATATCCTTCTAAGAAAAAAACTTTCCAAAGAAAGCAAGCACTTTAAGTTAAATATTCCATACTGTTACATTGGAGTTTAGAAACAGTTTCAGAAAATCCTCCTTGAGCAAAATTAAATAAATAAATTGTCAGGAAGAGACATATTTCTATTGAGTTATCCCGGCAACCATATGTTATTCTCATCTTCCCCCGAGGATAGCGACAAAAAAAATTGTAGCCGGCGCTGCTTTAATCAGTGCATAATTTACTTTATTAATGTTTTAACCATTAGATTGTCAATGTTTTCTTGGGTGTTTAAATATCCCGAGTAGCTATTTTCATGCATAAATTCATGTGTATGTCGCGCTTGTTATCCTCAGAGGTTGTAAAAGGAATTATAATCCTGTTATGGTTAAGGAATAAGGAGCAAAAGATGCAAAATAGATTTTAGACTCCTATGGAACAGCTTAAGAGCGACAGTGAAAGGTCGAAGTTCTGGAATATGAATATAAACTATATGGACTATAAAAGTATATTATTATACAATACATTTTTTGTTAACCTGAGCAGATAAGATTAGGCCCTAATTCATGAAAAAAATTGCCAGAATTATGGCATAAAAACATGTTGAAAAGTCACAAATTGTTTGCGTAATGTTGCAAAAAATGTGCAATTTTTGGCATTTTTGCGCCAGTCCCATACGAAACGTCAGTCTTAATGAATTGGGCCCTCAGTGTTTTAGAATTGGCCATTGATGGGCATTTCCAGAGTTGTTTTGTTAGTGGGCATTATGGTACCACCCCTTAAAGTGTGCAGCATAATAACTAAGTGGTTAGCTCTGTCGGGACAGTGTTGGGAACTGCCAAAATTGGTGGGTTTTGTTGACTTTGCTCTGATTTTCATGGGGGCTTATAACGTCATATCTTATGGTTTCCTTCACATTACTTTTACTGGTACCGCTTAATATTTTTCATGAAATGGATATCTATGCCATTCCATAGGTCTGCCATTGACACCCAAAACTAATGTTTTTCTTTGTTTTGGATACAGATGTGATGGTAAAGGGATATTCCCATCATATATTTTTGATATATCCATAGGATATGCCATAAATGCGTAGTCGATGTGGATCTCACCAGTGGGACCTGTATCTGTCTTGAGAACATGGGGGCCCTGATGCCTGCCATTGTCAGTGGAGAGTTGTTCAGAATTCCAATTAATTTGTTTAGGAATTCCGACCAATTCTCCACTGAAAGTAGGGTGCAGCCAGGCCCCTCATAATGGATGCGGGTCCCATTGATGGGACCTACGTTTCATATATATTTATGACATATCCTATGGATATATAATAATTGTATGAGCTGGGAACCTTCCTTTAATCAAACGTTTCAATTTGAAGCAAAATAATATATTCTGACCAAACATATATTAGGACTGTCGCAGAGTGCATCTTCTTATAGTCACTCACCACTGTACTTCCGAGAGCTTCAATCAGCAAGATATCTTGAGTAAACAGTATTTACTTCATACTGGATAAACATGAGATACAATTCAGTGTCACACAGTCCGTGTGCTGCTGACATAACACATTCAGGAAAAAAAAAAAAAAAAAACACAGGAAGTAAAAAACAACCAACAATTGAGAGCTTCCCTCCCCACATTACAGCACGCATATAACTTTACACACTATTGCCATCCGCTGTCTAGTTAGTATAAAGTCCTCCTTTCACTTATAATAAGTCCTAATCTGTTGCATATGCCAACAAGGACACCCTGGCATAAAGGTTTGTTCTTCTTTTCCCTTGCTTTTAACTTAACATACCCTGAGATATGTCGTGCAAGCTTAATAGTTTTTGAGAAAAATTTAATTTTGTGATACTCTGTAGGGGGATGTCTATGCTAGATGTGTCTATTGTGGCTATCCTGTAGTTGTGATGTAGATTGCAGGTTTTGCTAAGATGTCACGATACTTTATATTATTTCCTTTTATTTTGCGAGAAATCCTAAACCAAATCCAAGATGAGATAAGGGTGGACACATCTGTATGTCTAGCCAATGATAGACTATGAGCACATTAGACATTTCTAAGCCAAATTTCGTTCCTAAATTAAGTGGGAAACTTAGATCAATGTTTTTGTGCCTTCTAAAATTGTTAGTTTTTATTTCAGATTAGCATTAGTCAGCATTTACTAATGCGCCACTTTCTATGTTATTGCAGGTGCGCTTTTTCTACAGTATGGAGAAGACACAAAGAAACTCCAGATGCCCAATGAAATCACCAGTGTAGACACCATACGTGCCCTCTTTGTAAGTGCCTTCCCGCAGCAGCTGACAATGAAGGTGCTGGAATCCCCCAGCACTGCCATTTATATAAAGGATGAAGGAAGGAATTTATATTATGAGCTGAGCGATGTAAGGTAAGAGAACAAGGCGAACGTAATACTTGGAGATTTATTTATTATGACTATTAGAATGTGGTCTATACAAAAGTTGAAAAAAAAGAAAGCCCCCATAAAATGGACCTAATGCACAGCATAAAGTGAAAGCCAGCGGCGACGGGGCAGCCAAAAACAACGCCATAGGACATACCCTAACAGTGGGTTGTGTTTCTTCCTCTCATTTACCATTATCACTCCTATAATGTAAAATGTGTCTGAAAGTGAATATAAAATATCTCCTCACGTATCAACTCATTGTCTCAGACTTGTTGAGTTATCTAAATGTTTTTGTTTCTATTTAATTACTCTCCAGGCTTTACAAAGTTATACATTTCTGTAATATATTTAATCTTGCTTCCTTTTCTCCCCAACATTTCTCTGCAGTGCTAGTTTTACTACCCAGTTCATGCTTCTTTAGAAGCTGCTTTCAACTGCTGCTCCGCAAAGATCTGTACACGCGAATCACAAAATCTGAGAATTCCTCTGTCTCAACATTTCTTCCCCATGTCCCCCCAAGGCTGTAGAAAAACCAAGGCAAACCAAGCCAAACCAAGCTGGCAAAAGGAGGGGCATACAATATTATGTGAACCAGACAGAGAAGAATATACCCAGTAAAATTTAACTTTTAATAATTATCATTATAAGTGTACTTAGAAGTCCAGATGGGACAAACCATAAATACATTATATGGGGGAGGAATAGTAAGGGTAACAGAATATACAATCAGGCACTTTATTTACAAGCACACTAGCACTTATATACACTAATGTTGGGGGGTTATATCTGGTACCTCTGACAAATCTCTATTTTGAGGAATTATTCACGGGATTTGTTTTTGAATTTCTTCCCTTACTAATATAATTGTGGTGTGTTGTTCAGCATGTCATTTATGACATGAGTGTATCTGACCTTGGTCAATACGTATAATGTTCTCTGTGTGTCTGTTTAGGGAGATTTAGCCATAGGTCAGGGACAGCCTCCGTGTAGCGGGGACACCAATCTGTATCGTTAGGGTGCAAACACTCCGCTGTCAGGTAGGGTATTCTATCCCTTAAGGGCAATACAGGGTAACCCTGATTGTATATTCTGTTACCCTTAATAATAATAATAATAATAATAATAATAATAATTAATTTTTATTTATATAGCGCCAACATATTCCGCAGCGCTTTACAATTAAAACGGGGACATGTACAAACAATAAATTCAATACAAGGTGAGACAGTTTAAACAGTTACATCAGGAGTGAGGTCCCTGCTCGCAAGCTTACATTCTACAAGGAAATGGGGGGACACAATAGATGGAAAGTGCTTGTAATTTCAGGTTTGGCAATTATAATAAGTCAGGATTATCATATAAAGCTGTATGATCCGGTCATCAGCCTGTATGTTAAAGTGCAATACTCAATTACCGAGTGCAGTTATCGAGTGCATGGAGGGTGTAGAGACAGATGAACAGTAGGGTGCAGATTCTGAATAGTATTTAGGAGGGAACAGGGGAAAGTTAGTTTACTGGGTATTTGAGGTGGTAGGCCTGTTTAAAGAGATGGGTTTTTAAAGCGCGCTTGAAGACATCGGGGCTAGGCATCAATCGGATCGTCTGGGGCAGTGTATTCCAGAGAACTGGTGCAGCACGAGAGAAGTCTTGGAGACGGAGGTGCGAGGTTCGGATTAAGGGGGATGTTAGTCTTAGGTCATTTGTGGAACGGAGGGCACGTGTAGGACGATAGACTGAGATGAGAGAGGAGATATAAGGTGGTGCAGAACTGTGGAGAGCTTTGTGGGTGAGAGCAATGAGTTTATATTGGACCCTGTAGCGAATGGGTAACCAGTGTAATGACTGGCACAAGGTGGAGGCATCGGTGAAGCGGCTGGACAGAAATACGACCCTGGCTGCCGCATTCAGGACAGATTGGAGAGGGGAAATTTTGGTAAGAGGGTGACCGATCAGAAGAGAGTTGCAGTAGTCCAGACGATAGTGAATAAGAGCGACAGTAAGCGTTTTAGCAGTTTCAAAAGTGAGAAAAGATCGGATTCTGGAGATGTTTTTAAGATGCAGGTGACAAGAGCGAGTGAGTGATCGGATATAGGGAGTAAAGGAAAGGTTATTGTTGAATATGACCCCAAGGCAGCGGGCGTGCTGCTTGGGAGTTATGGTTGAACCCTCCAAGGTAATTTTGATGTTAGGTAGAGTTAGGTTACTATCCCTCCCCCATATAATGTTTTTATGATATGTATATTCATGGTTTGTCCCATCTGGACTACTAAGTACACTTTTAATGATAATTATTAAAAGTTAAATTTTACTGGGTATATTCTTCTCTGTCTGGTACCCCCCAAGGCTGTAGTCAGATGGGGGAATGCTGTTTGCTGAGCAGCAGTTTAAAGCAGTGTCTAAAGAGTCATAAACCGGGTATTGAAACTCCAGATGGTGTTTGAGATTGAAGAAAGCAAAATAAGGTAATAATGTATATTACAAAAATGTATAACTTTGCCAGGAGGATACTTAGATAAAAATAAGTTTTAGTTAATCTTTAGGCTCTGCAGTGTTCCTCCTACTCCTCTCCATTTATACATTTGCCCTATAACAGATCATAGAATCCCATAGCTTCCCCTTGTGCCTCACATATATCCTCCCATTTCCTAAAACTTAACATGGGAGAAAATTGAATTCATATTTATTTTTGAACCATCTCACTCACTCCTTACCAGACTTATCAATCACAGTTAACTGCTCCATACATTCCCATACAAACTTTAGCCTGAAAAAAAAGAAGAGCGAGAGGAGACTTAATAGCTGTCTACAAATATCTGAAGGGCTGTCACAGTGTAGAGGGATCATCCTTATTCTCATTTGCACATGGAAACATAAGAAGCAATAAAATGAAACTGAATGCAAGAAGATTCAGATTGGGTGTTAGAAAAAACTTTTTGCCAGTGAAGGGTGATTAATGAGTGGAGCAGGCTGCCACGAGAGGTGGTGAGTTCTCCTTCAATGGAAGTCTTCAAACAGGCCGGATAGACATCTGTCTGAGATGGTTTAGTGAATCCTGCATTGAGCAGGGGCTGGACACGATGACCCTGGAGGTCTCCTCCAACTCAAACATTCTAGGATTCTATGATCTTGGCTTTTAAACTGCACATCCAAGCCCTTACTGCATCTTGTTGCCTCCATCTCAAAAAAACATCTCAAATGCTCTTTCCTCAACCTTGAGTCAACAAAATTGCTATTTCACGCCCTTATTATTTCTTCCCTACACCATATCAACATTTTTTCTTTGTGGCCTCTCATCTAACACTCTTGTTCCTCTCCAATCCAAGCTCAAGTCTGCTGCCTCAGTTAATCCACCCCTCTACTCATTCCCTTTCTTCCCATCCCCTTTGTCAATCTCTTCACTGCTTACCCATTGGCCAGAGAATATTAACATTGACAAACACGGCCCTAATCTTTCCCATTCATACATTTATGACCTAATTCCATGTTCTCTCTCCACACTTAATCTCATTCTTCGATCTCCACTTGTCTGCTCCTCAAACGGCTATCTCCATGATTTCTCCTGTCCTTCTCTCTACCGGTCAGATTCTTCCCCACCGTTGAAACTTTCAAAAATGACCTTAAAATCCATATTTTCATAAACACCTCCAACCTACAATAACCTTGGTGCCGGAAAACTTGCATATGAGCAACTTCTACCCTCCTCCTAACCTTCTACAAGCCGATACCATAATCAAGGGTCAGACTCATACAGACCCATAGGAATTCCTTGCATTCAGGATCTGGGCGCCAAGTCTTAAGGACCACAGATTAGGATGGCAAAATTTTCCTAGTTTGTGGCCCTTGTTCTTCATTATCCTAGCTGAGTAATGTGATTCTTTTAAAACCATATTGCTGTGTTTGATCTATTTGATCATTGCAGTGCTAGATGAGGACGGCTATATTTTGGCTTATAAATGAAGTCAAATTTTATGTAAAATGTAACATCTTGTGAAAGTTGATTCATCTCACTTCGATGCCTTGTGCCAGAAAATGAAAGTGTAAATACTGTAACACCAGATTTATTAGACCCGTGTTATCCCTCTACATGCGAAGCCGCGTACACTGTCAAGACTAGATCAGGATAAATGGCGATTATTAATATTCTAGACATTCACGGCTCTTGATACGAAGTCAGTCATCATGGAGGTTCGAGGCAATTTAAGTACTGCAGTAGTGATATTAATATTCTATAATCTCACCCTTAGGACTCGTTCCGAGTGCCTCATTATCATTATCATGTGAAATTACAGCATTACACCAGGGCACATGATTAGAATTATGCAGCATGTGCAAATAATCGAAATTAACACTAATAACTTATATGGCTTTTTCTGTACTTTATCATTCAGTTTTGGTAAGAAAAAACATATGACTTGTTTTCCCCCTTAAGTAAAAGAAAAAGTCTTGAAAAAATGACTACTTCCCCATATAGCGGGGGCTCACGCTTACACTTTATATGACAAAGTGTTCTTGGTGTTGGTTGCAATTTCAATGTTAAAGAGTGGAGATAACGGGGAGAGAAGTTAAACCATACCTATGTGCTTGGTCAAGCAGATTGGGTGACCAAGGAATCAGTTCCTTTGGTATTGTGAGGGCAAGTATGATTCCATTGTCATGCAGCCTGCATTACCAAACACATAAGTTTGTATATTTTAACTGCTCTCGTCAAAGCAGTGGTGCCACCAAATGAGGCCACAAGTGCACCAAGAGCACTCCGATTCCGGCAAGTGCACTCCACATTATTCCTCCATTGAATTAATCAGCATTAAAAATTATTTTCTCAATTATAAAAAATCTATATGATTGCAAGAAACTATGTTTGAGCTATGTCAAAGGAAAAATTTAAAAAGTTATGGCTCTTGGAAGAAGAGTTGAAAAAAAACTAATTTGCAAAAAACGGAAAATCACTTGGTCATGAAGGAGTTGAATTTCTGGGCTCCAGTGTATACGAAGGTCTTAATCTGTAAGGTTTCATGAGTAGTAAGTGACGCGCCCCCTGGGCCGTGGGGTACTTGGTGCCGGGCCGGTCGTTGCTAGGGGAGATGTCATAGTGACGGTGACCCGGTCCGTGACCCAGGGCGGTCAATCAAAAGGGGGATGATATTTACAGGGGATTTATGGTTTTTATATACAGTTCGTGACGCCACCTGTGGTATGCGGCTAAAGGGAGCCGCCGTTGCGGAGCTGGTCCTCTGGAGCTGGTGTAAATGCAGCAGAGTTGGTTTAGCTCTCCACAGGTAGAGCTTAGCTCCAGGGCCGTGCTGAGTTATTATGGATGTTGCGGTGTAGTGCAGGGGTGATGGCGCAGCAGTAATTCACAGAGACAATGGGGTGCAGTCTTCAGAGTTTACTCACAGTTGTTGCAATCCAAGTTACAGGTACCGGTGTAACTTCCCACGTCGTCCTGTGCTTACTCAGGGAGGGGTTCAGCAATCCCACAGGTAATTCAGGAGTACTTAACGGGACCCCCTTCTGTGTGCCGTTCTCTGTCGTCTCCCTGCGCTGGCTCTCACCCTCCTGCCCTGCGCCTCACAATCAGTGTCCCAAGCCGGTAGCCTCGGGTCTTGTCGGGCGACCTGCAGTCCCCTGGACCCTCTGTGGCCACCTTTTCGGCGATGTAATTGTGGCAACTGCACCCTAAAAGTACAGAAGCTTCCGGTTTCCAGTTGAACCTTGTAATTCTCACTAGTCAGGGGCCGGTCCCCTCTGCGGCTTGATCCCTCCACCGCCTGGCAGGTTCGGGCATACAGGTGGCCTCCAGTACTGCCCGTACCCCTGGGATCCCTTTCACTTTCCTGGAGCCTTTCTCCTGCTCCTCTCTCCTTCCTCCTCTCCTTCTCAGTCTTGGGCCTCTCTCCTAGGCCCTCCTCCCAAGCAGAGCTCCTGCAGAGCTCCTGCTCCCTTCAAACTCCACTGACTGACTGGCTACACACCCAAGATGGTTCCCTCTTTTATATCACTTCCTTTCCTGTGCTCCCCTGAACTGCGTCCTCCACCCACACCCACTACATAGTTCCACCCTTCAGCTAGGGACCAGGGAATGTGCTCTGCCCTACTGAAGTGGATGTGTTGGATGCAGGTGTTAGGGTCCCGGGCAGCACTCTATCCTTACCTGAGAGTGAGATACCACACCTCTGGGTGAGATGCAGTACCTCTGTGGCGACTGAACCCGCAGGGGCGCCACATAAGCATACAGTAGACTTACAGTAGTGTCTATCCTACTATTTTTAGCCAATGCTTATAAACAAGGGTAAATAGGTAAATCAGATCTATTGGTGGTTTACAATAACCAAAAGAGGAAATAAAAAACATATGAAATTTTTTTTTTGAGAGGAAACATTTAAACAAAAATTTTGTATGAAGATATCAGATATTTCATAGTATCTTAATTTTATAACAAGGTAATAAAACAGACCCATCACTAATATTATACATCTATTAGGATGATTATTGGGATCTGCTTTAATTCTGCTCCTCCTGTATACATGACGGGTTTATATGTTTAATCGCCTGTCTAGTTTGTGCATATAACCTTTTCTAGAATTCATCATTCCTCTCCTGACATTACCCTGATCCTTTCATCTTCAGAACGCAGCCTCTTGTTTTAGCCTTTAAATCTCTATAAATATGTCAGCACTCCATAAAAGAACTCGGACGGACGCTTTTCACCATCATCTTACTTTCCATCCGAAACCCCTATAATGGACTGACACTTCGGCCTTTTGTATCACTTATATGATGTGTGTTATCGATATTCTGCATTTACACTTTAGAAATGTTTTGGTAAAAAAACACCCTATAAACCATCCCCACAGCTGTCCAGTTTTGTTCCTATATATGTCCTTGTGATGACCTTTTAACCCAACATAGACCAAAAAAAGCCCCCAGCCGCTCATACTGGTAAAAAAAAAAAAAAAATCTAAAAAAGAGGCTCTTGGGCATAGTATGTACAATGGGAAAAATAAGTATTTGATACACTGAGGATTTTTCAAGTTTTCCCACCTAAAAAGAATGGAGAGGTCTGTAATATTTATTGTAGGTACACTTCACCTGTGAGAAACAGACTTTTAAAAAAATCCAGAAAATCACATTTTATGATTTTTACATAATTAAACAGCATTTTATTGCATGAAATAAGTATTTGATACAATAGAAAAACAGAACTTAATATTTGGTACAGAATCCTTTGTTTGCAATTACAGAGGTCAGACGTTTCCTGTGGTTCTTGACCAGGTTTGCACACATGGCAACAGGGATTTTGGTCCATTCCTCCTTAAAGATCCTCTCCAGATCTTTCAGGTTTCGGGGCTGTCACGGGGCAACATTGAGTTTCAGCTCCCTCCAAAGATTTTCTATTGGGTTCAGGTCTGGAGACTGGCTAGGCCACTCCAGGACCTTCAAATGCTTTTTACAGAGCCACTCCTTACTTGCCCTGGCTGTGTGTTTCGGGTCATTGTCATGCTGGAAGACCCAGCCACGATTCATCTTCAATGCTCTTACTGACGGAAGGAGTTGGTTGGCCAAAATCTCACGATACAAGACCACATCCATCCTCCCTTCAATACGGTGCAGTCATCCTGTCCCCTTTGCGGAAAAGCACCCTCAAAGTATGATGTTTCCCCCACCATGCTTCACGGTTACGACAGTGTCCTTGGGATTGTACTCATCCTTCTTCTTCCTCCAGACACAGCGAGGGGAGTTGATACCAAAAAGTTCTATTTTGGTCTCATCTGACCACATGACCTTCTCCCATGCCTCCTCTAGATCATCCAGATGATCATTGTTGAACTTGAAACAGGCCTGGTCATGTGCTGTCGTGAGCAGGGGGACCTTGTGTGCCCTGCAGGATTTTAATCCATGACGGCGTAGTGTGTTACTAACGGTAATGTTTGAGACTGTGGTCCCAGCTCTCTTCAGGTCATTGACCAGGTCCTCCCATGTAGTTCTGGGCTGATTTCTGACCTTTTTCAGAAACTTCCTTACCCTACAAGGCGAAACCTTGCATGGAGCCTCAGACCGAAAAAGATTGATAGTCATCTTGTTTTTTCCATTTTCTAATAATTGTGTCAACAGTTGTTGCCTTCTCACCAAGCTGCTTGCCTATTGTCCTGTAGCCCATCCCAGCCATGTGCAGATCTACAATTTTGTCCCTGCTGTCCTTAGACAGCTGTTTGGTCTTGGCCATGGTGGAGAGGTTGGAGTGTGATTGATTGTGTGTAGACTGGTGTATTTTATACAGGTAATGAGTTCAGACAGGTGCAATTAATACAGTTAATGAGTACAGAGTAGGAGGGCTTCTTTTCTTTATTTTTTTTTTCTTAAAGAAAAACTAACAGGTCTGTGAGAGCCAGAATTCTTGCTGGTTATTAGGTGATCAAATACTTATTTCATGCAATAAAATGCAAATTAATTATGTAAAAATCATACAAAGTGATTTTCTGGATTTTTTTTTGATTCTGTCTCTCACAGTTGAAGTGTACCTACGATAAACATTACAGACCTTTCCATTCTTTGTAGGTGAGAAAACTTGCAAAATTGGCAGTGTATGAAATACTTATTTCCCCCACTGTATGTGTATAGTATTGTTAGCACTGAGGAGCAGAGGCAGATATGATCGATCCATAATAAATCCTATCCTGTACACGATACATTCAGGAGCCATAGATGAACTTTTATGGGGTTCCTCATGATTTCTGCTTCTGGTGTTTTCGATAATCTTATGCTATGCCGTTCTTACCACAATTTACTTAATAACCCAAACTGAACCTAACAAAATGTTCCATATGATTTGTTCAAAACAATGCGGCAATAATTAAGTGTCCGGACTTCTTCTTTTTTTTTTTGCAGGTCCCCTTTATCCTAGTCCACTTTATAATTAACTGCTAATGTAAAATAGTTGGCGGATGGGGTGTTATTTATGCCATCTGTGCCACATTGTTCTCGGCCAGTAGATTACATGTCTCATGAGCATCTTGTGACATCTTTCCCTTCCCTAATCTACAGGCTGATGGCAGATAAAGTGAGCATTATGCCATTGATTGATTGGGAAACCTGTAAATCAGGGAAAGGAAGAAAAAGAAATAAGAGAAAAACAGAGAGAGACATAAAAAGAGAAAGTCAATGAGAGAAACACAAAGAAAGAAAAAGAGAGAGAAAGAAAAAAAAGCGACAAAGAGAGAGAAAGAAAGAGACAGCCCGAGGAAGAAAGAAAAACAGAGAAAGAGACAGACATAGGCCCTAATTCATCAAGATTGGCGATCTTCTCTCCGGTCTAGATGAGGGGGGCATGGTGGAGTCAGATGCTTCCAGGGGCATATGTAGAAATCATGGGACACCCTAGCAGAAGTCCTAATTGTCGCACCACACACACACGCAAAAAATATATATATTTGGGTCACAAATAGCATATCCAACAAGTTTGCAACTCTTACAAAGTTATTTTGCCACTATTGAAACCTCTTAGTGTTTCCACACACCAAGATACCCCTTTCATGGCTTCCGTAAAGTATCATGGCAACAAATGTGCCCCCAAATACGGTAAGTGACCTCCACATTGAATTCCTTGACAGTACCCTCCAGACGCACAGTATGATTATCCTACAGTAGCCCCCCCGCCAAGTGCGATTTCCCCCATTTTCCCAAATTGGTCTCAACACAGCCCTCCATACAATATGATGGCCCTCCATATAGTATAGTGGCCCTATATACAGTATAGTGGACCTCCATACAGTATTGTGGCCCCAATACAACCCTCCACAATGTGTAATGGCCTGCACACATTATAATTGCCCTCACTAGCTCTCCAAACAGTATAGTGCCCTCCCCCCACATAGTCATCCAGACAGTATAATGGCCCCTGCACAACCCTCCACACAGTATAATGGCCCCCGCACAACCCTCCAAACAATATACTGGCACCATGTAGTCTTCCAAATAGTATGATGGCCAAAGAAATAGCCCTCCAAATAATATGATGCCACCCAAAAAGTATGATGGCTGCCACATAGCACTTCAAATAGTTTGATGGCCCCCAAATAGCCTTTACATAGTATGATGCTCCCGCAAATTGTATGATGGCCCTCCAAATAGTATGATAGCTCCCCACATAGGCCTCCAAATAGTATGATGGCCCCATAAATAGCCCTCCAAATAGTATGATGCACCCCCAAATAGTATGATGGCACCCACATAGCCCACCAAATAGTATTTTGCCCCCCCTAAGTAGCATGATGGCCCCCACATTGTGTGATGGCCCCACAAATATCCCTCAAAATAGTATGATGCACCCCCAAATAGTATGATGGCACCCACATAGCCCACCAAATAGTATGCTGGCCCCCCTAAGTAGCATGATGGCCCCCACATTGTATGATGGCCCCACAAATAGCCCTCAAAATAGTATGATAGTCTCCAAGTAGCATGATGGCTCCTGCATAGCACTCCAAATAATATGATGGCCCCACAAATAGCCCTTCAAGTAGTATGATGGCACCACAATGTACTCAGTGGTTAAAAGTATATATATAGTTTTCCCTGTGCGTCTGACGACTCTCGATGATGTTATTACATCACTCCTGCTGTGCTGAGCAGTACAGACCACACACTGTTGAAATCGAAGCAGCATGGGGGAATGGGGAGAGGCGAGTATATATAATGATGTCATCATGAGACGTAAGGCGCACAGGTAAAATGATGGAGGAGGGAAATGAAGCTCCCTCTTCCATCATTGCTTTCAATTGTATCTGCATCCATGACGTGGATACAGTTGAAAATCGACCCGGGGAGAGGTGGTGCCAGTGCTGGCATACTCATGGAAACCCATAGCAGCCATGTCATCTGCCGCTATTAGTGGTACACCACTGAATGCTCCTGATTCATGAGGAGTTGCATCTGTTGAGTGACGTGTGCCATGCCAGAAATCTTACTACAATCAGGGACTGAAGTGAGATATCTGTCAGAGGGAATGCCACAGCTGGTCATGAATTAGACCTCACTCACACCCCCTTCCCACCCCAGCTCCACCTATTTTGGCGGAACTGGGAGAAACTCTTGTGAAAACAACAAGTCGCAATGTTGTGGTTCAACTCCGAGTTGCGTCAACATTTTTTTGACTTTTCAAAGCTTTTATGCAATTTTTTTCTCATAAAAGCTTTGATGAATCGAGGCCATAGAGAAAGACCGAAGGAAAGAGAGAAGAGAAAGAATAAGGGAATGAAAGACAAGCGAGAGAGAAGAAAAAAGAAAGGGGAAAAAAGCAAAGAAATAACGAGAAGAAAAGAAGGAAATGAAGGAAGGAAGAAGGCAGATGTGGATTAAAGGAAGGAATCACCTAGTTACTGTATATAATACCATATTTCTATTCATATCTTAGGTTCTGTAGGACCACATGCCTGTCATGAGGTTGTAGGACCACACACCTGTCATGAGGTTGTGGGACCACACGCCAATCATGAGGTTGTAGGACCACACGCTTGTCATGAGGTTGTAGGACCACACGCCTGTCATGAGGTTGTAGGACCACACATCTGTCATGAGGTTGTAGGACCACATGCCCAACATGAGGTTGTAGGATCACAAGCCTGTCATGAAGTTGTAGGACCACACAACTATCATGAGGTTGTAGGACCTCACACCTGTCGTGAGGTTGTAGGACCACACGCCTGTCATGAAGTTGATAGTGCAGGACCAAATCTTGCATATCTCACAAGCTCCATTATTTCTATATATTCCTTCTAAAACTATGTAGGGTGAAAAAACATGGGAACTGTGCACCCCTATATATCATGTACTAAGACCCAGGACATTGTGTTGGTTTTAACACTCGACTCTTGACTCTTCCTGTCATGTGTGTGTCAGATGTGATAGACAGTCTCCCTGCAGTTGGTTGCAGAAGATCTCTTCGTTTGGCATTGCAGATACCTTCTTAGCTGTCTCACGTTAGGACCCAGTGGCTACCTCATTCTGGCTAATTGACACCCAGGCTGGGTGTTTAAATATTGGCTGTTGATAGAGGGTGGTGCCGGTGATATTCACCTGATCCCTTGTGAAGGATTGAGCAAGAGCAGTACTTCTTCCTCTCTGGTGCTAAGAGGACGTGCGTGCATCTCTCTGGAGTCGACTAAAGCTATGCTATTTTCCCTTGTTTGTTCCCCCTTATTGTCTTTAGTTGCTAGCAGGGATTGACTAGCGCTCACCCCCCCTCTTCCCTAGCCAGGGCCAAATGCCAGGGAAAGACAGGGCTAGGTTCCTGTGCAGCGATTGATGCGGAACCAATATAGGGACGTTTACTGGAGTCAGAAAGATATCAGGTCAGCCTAGGAGGTCTCCACTCCCTCCTTTCCCTAGAGTCTGGGCCCCCTTCCCTTTGTGTCTCTTAGTCTTTCCTACACCTTGCGTGACATTTCCATTAGAAAGGGTCCTTCCTGACCATACTATCCATGTAATATTTAATGAGAACCGTCTATTCTGTGCAAGTTTCCACTAGTTGGTGCTGAAAAGAATTTGTCTTTGTGTCGCCAGTCCGAGCCAAATAATCTGTTTCATTTCAAATTCGCGTATAAATTCCCATATGGGAAATCTAGACCTGGAGAACAAGCTGCGTGGTGAAATGCGTTGTGTATTTTGTAACATTTTCACAGATTTCTACATAAAAGTTTTCATACTCTTATCAGAGTTAAATTTACTCAATGTCGTCTAGTGCTGATTTCTGCAATCTGTCTCTCCTCAGCTGTCGCTGCTGTTACAGTTTGTACTTCTTGGAGCCGCTGATTGCAGTATTTGCCAATCGTCAGCGCAAGGCGCTCAGTTGTCGGTTCTCAGAAAAACAGTAAAATTGTCAATAAAATACCCTCTGCATTCATCTATTGACAACCTGGAAATGACGCTATCTCTTTGGCTTGTAATGGTCAGTTTTGCACTTCCATCCATGCATAGATCACCGCTGATTTATTAGATGGAGCTGAGGCTTTACATACGTGGTGTTTCACCCCATTGAAATCCTTCCCAATATTAAAGGGCAATTAATGACAGAGAAGTCCAGGTTTTAGTACCAAGATCACTTAATTTATGGTCAACTCTGTTAGCAAACATTTCCCTATATTCACTAGATGACTACATTTCCGAAAGAACAGCTAAATTAAAGTCATCTCATCCTTTTTTCTACTAGCACTGTCCCATCCTAAAGGATTTATTAGAAATGTCTGATTGATGCGGGTCCCACCGCTCGGACCTACATCTATCTTGAGAGCTAAGTCTGGAGCACAGTTGCTCAGCAAATTTTAAAACTCGTATACAAATAAATGGAGAGAGCTGGGCATAAAAAGCCACCAAACCATACCTGACGGCGTGTGACAGGACCCCATTAATGAGATATATGTGTGGCCCCATGGTGGAACCTGCATCTATCATGCGATGAGAAAACCCCTATAAGCATATCCCAGTGAGCACCCGATGGATAAAAGCAAGTCTTTGAGATAACAGATAAATTGGGTAAAATATGAAGATGGTGAGAGAGTGAAAATGAGATGGAAACAGAGGTGCAGCATGAGAGGAGTCTTCTCAGATCTCAAAGTAATGCTTTCAGGGTGGACTCTCTCTCTAATACTGTGCTGTACTGAGCCTTCATATGGCAGCACACACTGCCTTCAGCGCGGTAGTATAGAGCTACAGTGAGTGTGTCGGCACTGTGCACCTCGTTCTGCTTTTTTAGGTCCCATACACAAACTAGCAAAAGATGTCATGAGGACTTGGCATGCCATCACAGTGCATATAGGGGAACACCTAATGGAGCATTGTACAGCAGACCCAACAACACTGTGTGATCCTGTAACATAGTGCGGGGCAGTAGCCGCGGGTGAGGCACTTGTCTTCAGCCCACCAGCACGTTACATGAAAGTGTGGGTCCTGGTTGGGCGTGTGGACTTGTGCTGTGAAAGTCTTATGCCCATGCAGGCCGCATGTAGCCGATGTTTCTGGTTGGCCAGGACCAGATGTTGCACAGTTCAGTGAGGGAGACCACCATTCCGTAATAAAGTCTTTTCTGAACGGTAAATTGATAAGGGTTATATACAAGGGATAGCAGGTACAAAGGACGTTTCCTTTACAGTATGAAACATTATTTCACCCAGTATCCTTCCTATGTAGGATACTCCAGAGCTTTCAGACACACTTTCTCCCTGCTTTGCCACAACCCAGCCTGAACGCCATAGTCCTGATTTACAAGTCTCCTTTTCTTGTTCAGTGACTCCGTGTCCTATTTCTTTCACTACTGTTGCCCTGGTCCTACCACTCAGTATGCTTCACTAGTCCCCATCTCTCAGTCCTGCTAAGGCCCATTACCTTCTGTGTTACAATTTAAGGGTCTTGTGGCTAGGCGTCCTCTCCTAGGACCGTCTCCGGAAGGCCACTCTCTCTCTTTCTGTCTTGTTTTCTTCAGGATAGCACTATCCCTTCTTCTTAGTCTCCTCTCACTCAGAGTCACCCTTTATTCAGCTCTGCTCACCTTGCCCTACCAAACTCTTAGCGTTAGGAAAAGGGACTACTTCCTGTTAGACAGTAACTCCTCCCCTGTGGGCTAGTCCCAAACATTAACTCTACCATACCCTACAGTCAACTATCTATATAGTTATCACACCCTCTGTGGCGCCCAGCTGCGCTTGGTACCATAGATCCTAGAGGGGTGCATTACCGGATTTCTCCACAAGAGGCCCCCATAAACATTCACACATCCCCACCTTCCACCTCAGACCAGCAGAGGGAGCCCGTTAGGGATATAAATAGGGAAGGTGGAGCTAGGTAGCTCAGTCTAGTCTGGAGTCTACAGAGAGTCTAGCCAGAAGAGAGTTCCTGCTCACAGCCAGAGAGGGACAGAGTTCTCAGTTCTGTTCCTGCAGAAGTCTGTCTGCAGAGGTAGGCCAAGCTAAACTCAAGCAGCTCAAGTAAGTGAGCCCAAGGTGTGCCGACGCCTGTAAGAGCGGTGAAGAGCGGCAAGCTGCCGTTAGTGTGAGTAGCCTAGAGAGGGCCCGAGCGTGGCCGAAGGCGAGGGGAAAGTGAGTAGCAGTGGGGGCTGAGGAGCTTACCCAGCTCACCCCGAAACATATACTGGACACCGGGTCCGAGCTTACCGGGATCTCTACGACCCAGTAAGGCATAACCGGAATCCCTGGAGAACTACAGGTCCCAGGTTCACCAGAGAGCTGATACGTAGCAGAGCCAGGAGACACATAGGCCCCGTAAACTGGGAGCATGCACTCCAAGAGAAGGCCCTACCACAACGTCAGCCGGTGCAGGACAGAAATAAAGTTAGGTCTAGCTTCAGGCAGGTCAGAAACTTACTACGCAGAGGCAAGAAACAGGAGGCCCTACACCCGCTCATTGCGGAGGATCCTGATATGCACCCTTCACCCTACAGTGCTCCGGGACGTGCCTGAATTTCCACCAGTAAAAGGTACTGAAGTGACTACCGTGTCTGTCCCCGTTCTTGCTCTGACCCGGCTGGGTCTCGCCTGTCCTGCATCCCCCTCTCCGTACGCTGCCCTGAGGCCCAGCTCCACCTGTGGGGAGCTATACCATCGAGCTGCCTTATCACCGGCCTAAGTGGACTGCCGCAGCGCTGGTGATTCTCACCAAAAAGCACAGGTGGCGTCACGAACTTTCATAAAATTAACAAATAATCCCCTTTTAAAAGCTGATCCCAGGGTACGGGCCCGGGAGCCGACCACCGCAACATCCCCAAAGGCCAGGCAAAGGCCCGGGTACCGAGTCGTCCCCATCCCCCTGGGCGAGTCACCTCCATTATAGATTACCAACATTACCTTACACTATGCAAGTGTCTTCAGGGGTAGAAACACGACAACACAGTCCACCACCCTTACACCCCCATGTATCCTGATGCCTAAGGGTTCATTTATCTGAGCACTTTTTTGTTTTTTTGTGCATGACAAACCACACATGGACCAATCATAGCCAATGTGCCAGTGCACATGGACCTTTTTCCATGTGGATCCATGATCTGTATGGAAAAAAAATCGCTCCATGCACTACTCATGTCCATTTTACAGGTCAGAATAGTGCATGCAAAAAAAAGCAGGTCCTGCATCCATGTATAGATGAGTACATGGCGCCAATCATGGACATTGTGGCCCCATTTTTTGATACAGCTAACAGAACCCGAACATAAGGGAAATTTCATATAACCTTATTAAGGGTATAGTTTCTCATCTGTTGAGGCATGACCACGAATCTCGTGACGAAGGCTACCTGTCGGACTGGTGGTTGCAGTCATAATATGGATGAGAAAATACACCATCAATATAAACATAAAATGACCAATGATGATATGAGAGCGTGCTGACATCTTAGGCTACGTTCACACAGCTATATTTTTGGTGCTGTCCATGGAAAGAACTGACAGCACTTCCACTAATGTTATTCAATATGGCTGCTTTGGTGACCGGAGCATACACTAGTCTCCGTATTTCAGATGAGACTTGCCTATTCAAGTTTGTGGGTGTGCAAAAAAATTGGATCCCGTACAGATCAACCGTATATAATCCGATTTTTACAGGTACATTGCAATTAGTAATATAGGAAACTCCTGATATATAAAAAGGAATGCTACATGGATGATAACACAGATGAGAAATCGTGTTGTTGTTTTTTTTTCGTTTTAGATGAAAATTAGATTGTTTTTTTATACAGTTGTGTGAACTTTGCCCAAAGGAAGTTTCCTTCACTCTTGCGGATCCCACCGTACCTCATTATGGAACCTAAATGTAGTATAGCGGATGCAATTTACTATGTAACTCGTCGCTGATATCACCGGGAGGGACGGTATTTCTTTCTGTGCTAAATCTGGAAACTCTCCTTTTAAAAGCACTAAAATAAGTCCAGCCCAAAACATTCTTCTTCCCTTTTTTTTTTCCCTTCCCTTGAACATAATCTCCCTGGTTAAGCTCAGCCCACCAAACCCTGTTTCTGCACCTGGAGCAATGGAATTCAGCCCTCATTTAGAAAGCGTCCTAATTCACTGGTTCGTATCTGAGAAGGAATGTCTTTCCTGAAGGCGTTTGAAGAAAAGCTATAGACGGCGGAATTTTTTTTTTTCTTTATTCCTTTGTTGCTTTTTTTTTTGGAACCGATTAAATTTTTACACTGGAAAATCCATCCAATTGTTTTGCTGCGGTGGAAGTGAAGTTGTGCAGTCGAGTGACTGCAGGATGTCTGGAAGCTGAAATGCAAGAAGGAGATAGAGATTGCAGAGCTGCTTGGCTGTAAGTTGGGTCTAATGTACATTACTTCAGCTTGGCGCAGAACAAAGGCCGACTTGTGCATTGCTCAGATAAGTTCCTATGTGTCTCTTGTGTTTGCTTTCAATGGGCAGAGAGACCTTTAAATATTAACCGAACCAGGGCTGAGTTTATGGTTAAATGCTTCTGCTAATATTTCTCTTCCGGAGTTTGCTCTTATTCAGGTTTCAGTCTGCTGAGCCCGGCACCATCTGATCTCACAGGGTGTGGAGCTATTCTGGTAGAACATAAGTCAAAGGGCTGCAAAGTTTAGGGGACTTTAATTCCTATGTTCATGTCGCCTTGTCCACGGTCTCCTGCAAACGCATGTAGCTGGAAAATGATGAGGTGAAATGTAAAAGCCTATTCATCTGCAACAGATATTCATGTTTGTGTTTCCAGGAATATTCAAGACAGATCCTTCCTGAAGGTTTACAATAAAGACCCAGCTCACGCGTTCAACCACACTCCCAGGACGGTCAATGGAGACGTAAGGGTAGGTGCCTCCTTATTCTTCACTATCCTTCCTCATGTAAGAGTCCGTCAAGTTCAATCGTCGATTGAACAGGATGGACTATCGTCTCCTTACAACTGTATTAAATATATATATATATATATATATATTATATATGGTAGAAATCAGTAATATTCATAGATATACATGGAAAATGTCCTTTATGCCGAGATATAGTTAAAGGGACATCACATACAGTATATGTCTGTAGATGTTTCTGGACATCATTGAGGAGGACCGCCGACTTTTGGGTTTCCAGTCCATAATCTTATTACAGGGAATCATCAGAAAATGATCTGTTGTTTAAATCAGGCTTTTGTGTTAAATATGTGTGTGTGTGTGTGTATGTATATATATATATATATATATGTATATGTGTGTGTATACGTGTGTTTTATATGATGTGTGTATGCATGTATGTGTTTTATATAGTGTGTGTGTGTTTATGTATGTATATGTTATATATAAGTATGTGTGTGTTCATATACTGTACGCATGTATGTGTGTATATGTATATAGAGAGAGAGAGAGAGAGAGAGAGGTCAGCACTGTTGGACCGAAACATTGCCATATGGGCCATTAAAAATCATCTATTTTTACACTATGTTTGTGTGCTGCCTTCATATTTTGTGATTTTGTGAGTCTGTGTGTATGTGTATGTATATATATATATATATATGTGTGTGTATATGTATATGTATATATATATATATATATATATATATATATATATATAATAAAAAAATCTTGCAAATTTCACACGGGCCACTGGAACTTTTTTAAACTAACTTCCCTTTTTTTCTGAAAACAACACATATACATTAGCCGTAATGATCAATCTCAGACCTTATCTTTTGTATTGAAGTGTCTAATGAGCATGTGCAAAGGGAGGGGGAGGTGAGCTGTGACATCACCTATTGTGAGTGATGGATCCTGTATAATCAGCTATGTATAGAGGTGTTGCCTGTCACTGTAATCCTGCCTCTGATGATAAGGAGACTGCTGAAAACTCTTCCTGAAAGGATAGGAAATATGAATCTAAAATAATCCCAGAGTGAAAATTGCAAGAGTTCTACTTTTTAAAAAAAATAAACATCGTAATTTGAACCAAAAAAATTACCAATTGAAAAAAAATATATATATATAACTCAAAAACCTGATTTAAAAAATAGGTTATTTTGTCTGATAGCTTCTCTTTAAAATCTGCCTGAATGGCTGGTTACCATAGAAATTCCATTTAACTGTAGGTGTAGTGTCCCTTTAAGCTATTTTCTGATGGAGCTTTTTTGCTATACGTTACAATGTTCACGGTTATAGACGAGAGTTGGCAGCTGCATACGATGTAGTGGTATATGGAGGACTAATGGAAAGCAGAAGACTGGAGTTGGATGAGGACCAGTCCACAATAATGCAGATATTGGGATATTATGTGCTGGAATCACATGCAGTTCTGTAGAATTAATGCTTTATTGTGGTGACATCGAGGGCTTGATAATTTTAGGTACATGATTAGTCGTCTATATGAGGACTTTTCCTGGCTCTGATTATTTCACCATTATTTATAATACTTTGCAATGTGCACTGACACATACATGTCCATTGTATTACATTCTATTACGTTGTATGGGGTGATTCAAGGGATCACATACAGAAAGATCATTTCCTAAGAACGGAGACTATTGAATCACTCTGGAATTTATATTATTGAGGTCAGACCTATTCCCTATAAATGGAGATTTTTTTTTAATGACCCTGCATTGAGTTATAGCATATTATATGGACAGACGTACGTGACGCACCCCTGGGCCTGTGTCGCGCAGCGTTGCGCACGCGGGAGCTTACCCGGACCCGGATCTGTTGAGGGTTGTAGTCTCGTGGCGGTGACCCGGTCCGTGCCCAGGGAGTCAGACTAAGTGGCGCTGTATTAGCGGTAGATGTTGGACGACTACGCCACCCGTTGAATGCAGCGAAGGAGCTGCCGCTGCAGGGCAGACCGCTGAGGCCGGTGGTAGGATTGTGCAGCGTGATAGTATCACCCCCAACGGGAGGGGTATGGCCTCAGGGCAGCCGACGTGGATGATGGGGTAGCAGGAATCACTCAGAGACGATGCGGTGTAATTCAGGGTCTTTACTGGTGATAAAGATAGACCCTCCCGGAGTACTGGCTAGCGATCGGGGCCTGGTCAGTCCTTGAGCAGATGGGATCTCCCCTGGCCAGGCGGAGTTGTAGGCCTCCCAAACTGACTGTACTCTTCTGGCTACCTTGCTAGAGGCGGGTATAAGTAGCCCACGTCCCTGAGTGTACCGTGTGGTGCTCACCCGTATGGCCGGTGACTCGGGGCCTTCTAGTGGCGTCCGCTCCACGACGGCGGTGCTGGTCCCACGCGTGTGACCGTGCCTTCGGGTTTCTTGGCCAGAGGACCTGAAATCCCCTGCCGGGCGGTTTCTGCTGCTGGGTAAAGATTAGTCCCCACAGCCTCGGACTCCGGGTCCGGTGATAGCTTCTCAGTCAGGGCGAGCTCTGCAGCTGCCAGCCCCTGACTCCTTATAGCACTGCTCCCACAGAGCTCCTGATGTTCTTTTCCTATATCTGCTTCTCTTCTCTGTCTCTACTTCTTCTCTACTCTAACCCTGCCTCAGCCCTAGGTTTATATAGGGGAAGTTCTTCCCCTCCCAGGACTGGGCAGGAGGTGTGGCATGCACAGGATCCCTGACCAAGAGACCTCCCACCTGCTCTCAGACATAACATTGCTGTTACTGTGGAAACCAGACCCCTGGGGTGCCACATTCCCCCCTAGTGAAATTTAGTACTCCGGGACTAAACATATTTTTAGAAAAACATAACAAGGTATAAACAATAATAATAGTACAATAAGAAAAACATATAAAGAAGGTCACGGCGTGTCCGCAACCGGGTGCAGTTTTTGAAGCAAAGCAAGGTGTCCAT
Source organism: Phyllobates terribilis (assembly GCF_046119375.1). NCBI lineage: Eukaryota > Metazoa > Chordata > Amphibia > Anura > Dendrobatidae > Phyllobates > Phyllobates terribilis. The sequence goes on from NW_027362764.1 coordinate 76,945,016, forward strand.
TTCACCAAAACAGGGAGACGTAACCAGGTAGGGGTCTGTCCTGCCCCGAGTCCTTAACAGTCTTTAGTCCGTCCTGGGTTACGCTCCAACTATACACAAAGGATTCCCGGTAAATCCACCAAAGACTCCTGTAAATAACTAGAAACACAAAATTATAAACAAGCAACAATAACAGATAAACATTAATAAAATAACTTAAACACTTAGATCCTCCAACGTGCGGGTAACTGGCCTCTAGTGGCCCTAGTGGACCTACGGAGCTGACTGTCTAGCCCTGAACTACAGGGTGTAGGAGCAGTCAAGGGTAAACTGGGCAGCTGTCTACCGGCTCTTTGGCTCACTAGGGGTACGGCAGGCTCACTATAAGCAGAGGGTTGATCCTCCTGTTCTGCTTGTGTGGAGTCTTCTGCCTCCTGGACCGGCTGCTCTTCCGGCTCTACCTGTTGCTCCGTAGGCACTTGGGATGCTGGTTGGAGGAACGTGAGGACGGGTACCACAACTGCACCATTGACTTGAGTCCAGGACCGAGGGAAGTCTCCGAGCACAGTACTAACCATATCTTCCCTTTCCTCTACGGGTCGATGGTCTTCTTGTTCCTCTTCAGGGTTCCGTAGCTGTTCAGGACACTTCTTCAGGTGATCCCGGGATACAATGGCTATGGTCTCCCCTCCGTCTTTACTGATGGTACAGACTTTCGGGTTCTCGTGGCTTGAGGGCAGTACGGTGTACGGGTCCTTCTCCCACTGGTCGTCCAACTTGTGGAGCCGTCTTTTCCTCTTCAAGACCTGCTCTCCGGGTACCAGGGGAACAGCGGGAGCATACTGGTTGTAAGTTTTCTCTTGTCTTTCCCTAGCCTGACAGAGACTTCGCTCCACGCTCTCCTGTACCTTCCGGTACTGCTGCTGCCTCTCTGTGTCCCAGTCTGCCTCTGGTGAAGTGTCCTCGGGTGTCAGGACTCCCATTTCCAGGTCAACAGGTAACTTACCAGGTCTCGCCCTCATTAGGTAAGCCGGGGTACAGTTGGTGGAACCTACCGGGATGTGGTTGTATAGGTCCACCAGATCGGGCAGCTTCTCAGGCCACAGACTGCGTTCTTCCAGGGGCAACGTTTTCAGGAGATCCATTACCACCTGGTTCATTTTCTCACAAAGTCCATTAGTTTGCGGATGATAGGGTGTCGTCCTTATCTTCCGGCAGCCATACAGATTGCAGAATTCCTGGAAGACCTCCGCTTCAAAGGCAGGTCCCTGGTCCGTCAGCACTTGGTCCGGGTACCCGTGTGGGTGGCAGAAGTGCTGCTGGAAGGCTCTAGCTGCTGTTTGAGCCGTTAAGTCCTTAACGGGGACGACAACCAAGAACCGTGAGTAATGATCCACAATGGTTAACGCGTAGACGTAGCCACTTCTGCTTGGGGTCAGTTTTACATGATCCAAGGCTACCAGTTCCAACGGCTGCCGGGTGACGATGGACTGCAGGGGAGTCTTCTGGCTGGCACGGTCCTTCCTTCTTAGGTTGCACGGGCCACAGTCTCTGCACCACCTCTCGATGGTTCCCCTCATGCCTACCCAGTGGAACCGCCCACGCAGCAGGAACTCCAGCTTCTTCCATCCGAAGTGTCCAGCCCCGTCGTGGTATGCTTCCATCACCATGGCTGCGTCTCTCCGTGGCACCACTACTTGCCAGATTAGTTCATGCGTCCGGGAGTTAACCATTCTGCGGCACAACTTCCCCTTGTAAAGGAACAGTCGACTCTTCTCAGCCCACAGTTGCTTGGCTTCCTCCGGAGCGTCTGGGTCAAGGCGAGCCTCTGGCCGAGTCAGCATCTCCTTCACCAGCCGGACGGCAGGGTCACTGTCTTGCGTTTCCTCCCAGTTGTAGTGAGGCAAGGGGTTAAACGTAGTGGCTTGCTTACTCCTTACCCGATGGGAATACTGGATAGTCCCATGACGGTGGAACGCGGGGAGTTCGACTTCTTCCAGTCCCTCTGGATCTTCTCCTACGTCCGGTAGGTTTGGCATCCTGGACAGGGCGTCCGCGTTGGTATTGGAGCGTCCTGCCCGGTATTTGATTGTGAACTCGTAGTTGGACAGACGGGCCATCCATCTCTGCTCTAGGGCACCGAGTCTTGCCGTGTCCAGGTGTTTCAACGGGTTGTTATCCGTGTACACGGTGAACCGGGAAGAAGCGAGGTAGTGCTTAAAGCGTTCGGTGACTGCCCACACCACTGCCAGGAACTCTAGCTTAAATGAGCTGTAATTCTCAGGGTTTCTTTCGGTGGATCGCAGTTTTCGGCTAGCGTAAGCGATTACTCGTTCTTTCCCCTGCTGGATCTGGGACAGTACGGCTCCTAGCCCGATGTTACTTGCGTCGGTGTAGAGGATAAAGGGCTGGCTGTAATCAGGGTACGCCAGGATTTCATCCCCCGTGAGGGCCATCTTCAGCTGGCGGAAGGACTCTTCTTCTAACTTCTCCCATTTGAAGGGGGGCTTCTGGTTCTTGGCCTTCCGGGACTGGCCTATCAGGAGGTCCTGCATAGGAGCTGCCTTTTTGGTGAAACCGGGGATGAATCTGCGGTAATAGCCTACCAACCCGAGGAACTGCCGCACTTCCTTTACACTGGAGGGACTTGGCCATTCCTTAATTGCGGTGATCTTATCAGGGTCGGGAGCCACTCCGTCAGCGCTCACCACGTGTCCCAGGTACTGCACCTTTGGTTTCAAGAGGTGACACTTGGAGGGTTTTACCTTTAAGCCGTAGCTTGCCAGAGCTTCGAACACTTCCGCCAGGTGTTTCAGGTGGTCCTCATAAGTCTTGGAATATACGATGACATCGTCCAGGTACAACAGGACCGTCTCGAAGTTTCTGTGGCCCAGACAGCACTCCATTAATCGTTGGAAGGTTCCCGGTGCGTTGCAGAGTCCGAACGGCATACAGGTAAACTCGCTAAGTCCCATCGGGGTGGTGAATGCGGTCTTCTCCCGGTCCGCCTCTGCTACAGGAACCTGCCAGTACCCGCTAGTGAGATCCAAGGTAGAGAAGAAGTTAGCAGATCTTAAAGCAGCCAAAGACTCCTCTATCCTTGGTAAGGGGTACGCATCCTTGTGTGTGATACGGTTAATTTTCCGGTAATCTACACACATCCTCATGGTGTTGTCTTTCTTTTTGACTAAGACTAGTGGAGCTGCCCAGGGGCTACAGCTATCCCTGATCACCCCAGCCTCCTTCATGTCCCTAAGCATCCCCTTGGCGTGTTGGTAGTGTGCAGGGGGTACGGGTCGATACCTCTCTTTTATAGGAAGATGGTCTCCCGTGGGGATGTGGTGTTCTACCCCCTTGACTCGCCCGAAGTCTAACGGGTGTTTACTAAACACTCTCTCGTACTCTTGAACCACCCGATAGACTCCCTGTTTCTGGTGTGAGGGAGTGGAGTCAGTACCCAAATGTAGTTGCTGACACCAGTCCTCCATTGTTTCCTTAGAGCCGTTACCTTCCTCCGGGGAAGATGGAGGCAAGGGTTCTACGGACTGTATGGAATTTTGATTGATGGTATACAATTTGGCTAGCGTGGCATACCGGGGCAGGTACACTTCCCTCTTCCCGATATTTATTATGCGAACGGGCACCCTCCCATGGCGTACATTGACCACCCCCCGTGCTGTCAAAATGGTGGGCCTACTGTCTGAATAAACTGGTTCTACCATTGCCTGGTAATCTCTACCTCTCAGACCAATAGCAGCCCGGCACCAAATCATCATTTCACTTTTTGGGGGCATGGCAATAGGGAAAGGGTCACACATTCTTACGCTACCAATCTCACCACCGGAGAGTTCTATCTGTTGCCGTCGCATCAGTGCCCGGATCTCTTTCTGGAGCACTCGCTGCTGGCCGGAGCTGGCGTTCTTGGCAACCTGTTGTAAAAGGAAAATCACCTCTGCAAGACAATTTTCAATTACATTAGTACCTAGAGTTATCTTTGGGTGACTCTCGTGTTTGTCAATGTCTACAATGATCAGTCCCTGTGCTGCCAGTTCGACTCTACCGATTTTAATGGTCACCTCTTTAAATCCAATCTGTGGCACGGGCTGACCATTGCTGGCGATGATACTCAAGTCGTCGTCAGGGTAGCGGGTGATATCCGAGTCATTCCAGTACTGCTTGAAGAGCACGTACGGGATAGTGGTAACCTGTGACCCGGTGTCCAGTAGGGCACTCATGGGGATGCCATCCAGTACCACGGGCAAGACTGGACGCCCTCCCACATATTTGTCGCGCCAGTTCGATGGGCCTGATGATCTTTTTCCTGGGGTTTGGCCCTCTACCCCAGGTTGTGCCAGTTTAAAGGACAGTACCTTGCCATATGTCCGGGTTGATTGCAGCGGCGGCAGATGGGTTGTCCGTCCTCGTTGTATCGGTCGCTGGGTCTTCCTCTGGCCGGTGGGGTCCTCCTTGTTCGACGCCACGGGATGTCCTCCGGTCCGGATGCCAGCTGGATCTTCCCTGGAGTGGAAACCTGTAAAGACTGCACAGTTCGGGTTAGCGCGGCAACGCTTTTAGCTAGCTCTTGGACCTGATGGTGCAGGTCTGGAGCCGGGTCATTGTTCAAAGCCTGCGCATCAGCTCCCACAGGCCCTGCCGACAAGGGTGCCGCCTCCTGGTGGTAAGTGGTAGTGGGGCGTCTGTGGGTCACAACGCCACCTGGTGCCGGTTCTCGGAGCACCCGGATGGCTCTGTCCTTGAACTGTGCAAATCCCAGATGAGGGTCCTGTAAGGCCATTGCCCGCAACTGGGTTCGGTGGGCATTGCAATATAAACCCTCTATAAATTGTTCAGTCAACAGCCTGTCCTCGTCTCCCACGCCGTCAGGGTCGGTCTGCTTAATGGCTCTCAGGGCCTCTTGTAGGTTCAGGGCATAGTCCCTTATACTCTCATGTGCCCTCTGTTTGCACCCGTAGAATCTAAGCTTGATCTCGGCTGAGGTGCGGGTATCAAAGGTGTCCCTCAGCCGGGCTAGTATCTCTGCGACAGTCCTCCTCCCAGGTGGCCAGGACTTTACCTCCCTTTGGGCTGCCCCGGTTAATTGGGCCACCAGGATGCTCACTTTTTGCTCCTCTGTGAGGGGATACACCTGGAAGAGGCTATCCAACTTTTCTCTAAAGTCATGCAGGGTATGTGACTCCCCTGAGTACTGGGGTAGCCAGGCTGCCCCCGGGATATAGGGCATGGTGAAAGGCATGACCGCAACAGCGGTGGCGCTGGCGGGGGTTGAAGCGGTGAAGCTCTCCTCCGTATCCGACATCCTTCTCCCCCCTAGTGGACCGTGGCCTACCTTGCGATGATCCTCTTCCGTAGGCCGCGGCTCCGCAGTGGATCGTCAGGGTTGAGGACCTTCCGTCGCGCTCCTGTGACGTCGGCGTCTGCTGGGCTCCTTCCAGGACCTTACGCAACGTCCGGACGTGAGGCGGGGCTTCAGTTCTCGCGCGCTTTCGGAGTCCACGCCCCTCTTCTTCCCGCGCGGTGTCTTCAAGATGGCGTCCAACGGCGGGAAAACTCCACGGATGGCGGGAAGAAGACAGAAGATGGCGCCGGATGGCGGGAATCTTCACCACTGGTAAGTTTGAACAGTCTTTTTCAGGCACGCAGTACCCGGTGATTGCGGGCACGAGATCCTGCCGACTACGCCAAAAGTTGACGCACCCCTGGGCCTGTGTCGCGCAGCGTTGCGCACGCGGGAGCTTACCCGGAACCGGATCTGTTGAGGGTTGTAGTCTCGTGGCGGTGACCCGGTCCGTGCCCAGGGAGTCAGACTAAGTGGCGCTGTATTAGCGGTAGATGTTGGACGACTACGCCACCCGTTGAATGCAGCGAAGGAGCTGCCGCTGCAGGGCAGACCGCTGAGGCCGGTGGTAGGATTGTGCAGCGTGATAGTATCACCCCCAACGGGAGGGGTATGGCCTCAGGGCAGCCGACGTGGATGATGGGGTAGCAGGAATCACTCAGAGACGATGCGGTGTAATTCAGGGTCTTTACTGGTGATAAAGATAGACCCTCCCGGAGTACTGGCTAGCGATCGGGGCCTGGTCAGTCCTTGAGCAGATGGGATCTCCCCTGGCCAGGCGGAGTTGTAGGCCTCCCAAACTGACTGTACTCTTCTGGCTACCTTGCTAGAGGCGGGTATAAGTAGCCCACGTCCCTGAGTGTACCGTGTGGTGCTCACCCGTATGGCCGGTGACTCGGGGCCTTCTAGTGGCGTCCGCTCCACGACGGCGGTGCTGGTCCCACGCGTGTGACCGTGCCTTCGGGTTTCTTGGCCAGAGGACCTGAAATCCCCTGCCGGGCGGTTTCTGCTGCTGGGTAAAGATTAGTCCCCACAGCCTCGGACTCCGGGTCCGGTGATAGCTTCTCAGTCAGGGCGAGCTCTGCAGCTGCCAGCCCCTGACTCCTTATAGCACTGCTCCCACAGAGCTCCTGATGTTCTTTTCCTATATCTGCTTCTCTTCTCTGTCTCTACTTCTTCTCTACTCTAACCCTGCCTCAGCCCTAGGTTTATATAGGGGAAGTTCTTCCCCTCCCAGGACTGGGCAGGAGGTGTGGCATGCACAGGATCCCTGACCAAGAGACCTCCCACCTGCTCTCAGACATAACATTGCTGTTACTGTGGAAACCAGACCCCTGGGGTGCCACATACGCACTAGTCTGTGACCAATTCCTAAAGAAAGCTCTTACAATTTAGTAATTTTAAGATGTATGAGAAAACCTGGGAGAACCGTGAGGGGGATAAATCCATAGGAAGATATAAATATTATATAGGTGGGAATTCACAAACACTGGCGTTTCATTATCCAATCTTAAAGGGGTTGCCCGGTCTTAGGCTATAAGTCTGCTGTCACTCTGTGTGACTGCAGACTTTTAAATCCTCACATTGTGCGCACTGCACGCTGTGAGGATTCCACTGCGCTGGGAGCCGACGGCCATGTGACCACAAGTATGCGGTTTGCATACTTCCGGACACATTCCGACTAGACTGTATCTAGCATCAGCCTTTTGGTGGTGTGAACACTGTCTTACAGACTTGTTCACTGTGTGCATGGCCCATGTGTTTGTATTCAATTCAATTTTAATTTAGCATGCGTCTAGTCGGCATGTGACTGAGTGTATGCAAATGACATACTTGCGGTCACACAGCTGTCGTTCCCAGTGCCTGCACCGGAGAATCCTCACAGTGCACAGTGCACGCGATGTAAGGAATCACAAGTCTGCCGCCACATATTAGTGACAGCAGACTTGTAGCCTAAGGCCAGACAACCCCTTTAAACTAAGGCCCTCTTAAGTAGGAAACTCCTAATTGAATACATCTGGTGCATCTTGAGTTGTCCTTGTGCCACAAGCTGAAATCTATAAGCTGGCCTAGATGTCCCAGACGGAGAAGGGGGCTGGCTTCACCATTGACATAAGCAGACCGTCAGCCCCCTTCCCTACTCTGCTTTCATTACACAGGACTGTGATCGCACGCTGCCAGAAATGCATGTTTTGTTCCCTGTTCCCTTTTATACATTGGGGCACAGTTATTAATACTGTCTAATTTCTCAGTGTTTCACGCATTTTGTGAAATCTGGCTTAGTTTGTGCCAGAAGTTTGGGTAAAAATTTTGGTGCATTTTTGAATGCACGGTGTCACATTTAGGTTACGCCCTATTTTTAGTAAGTTAACACCCCATTTTCAGACAAGATGCATAACATGTCTAAAGCTGACCATAACCTGTTGGAGGAAAGCCAGGAGACCTATATAACCATCAGATGGTCGCCCGGTCTCATCAAAATCAGCCCATGATGATACAGAAAAATCTGTAATTCTGCTTCAGCAGGGACAAAAATCTTGTATAGATTACACGTTACATAAGGAGGTGGTTAATCATTAATGGGAATGGTCTTAAAGGTGTCTGCGTCATGTATAACACCTTGCTTGTCACGGTCAGGATGATTAGACATTACTCACCCATGTCTGGTCTGGTATCGCTGACAACCTAATTGTAGAGTTGACCATGCACATTAGACTCAGGGCAGCCAAGACGCCGATTTCGACAGGATCTTCTGACCATCTAATGTGGAAAAAGTGTTGAATTTCGAAGCCAGATTCTTTGTTCCTACCGGAGAGAAGCCGCCACCAGAGGTGTGTGGCCACAGCTCACTGTCCTCTCGCCCTTAAGATCATAAATGGTGCTTGGGAGGTTTAGATATTGGCCAACCGGCTATCGAATATGTAAGGTCGGAGTTGTATCCATAGATGGTTGTAAATGAATGGGGTTTCAGTAATCGCACCCATATTTATCTTATGTTTATAAGGATTGATCTGTGGTGATCTTAGTCTTGAGAATTTCAAACACTCACCAATCTCTCAACCAAGGAAATAAAATTGCTGAATATATCCTTGAGCGTTAAAAGAGTGGCGTATCACCAATGGAGGCAGACCAAGAGGACACAATAAGATCCGTGAGGTGGGTAGGCCCAGTGCTGGGCTCCACCATCTTGCCTAGTGATGGCAACTTCTCCTGATGTCTGGCGTATGTGTATGGCAAAAGATGGGAGGAATTGTATGCTGTGCCCACTCCTCACCTGGCAGGTGCCGACTGTTTTGCACAGCAGGCAAATGCCGGTGGCTGCTGTGATTAGAGCTAGCTCTGATCACAGCGGTTCAACCTTTTAGATGCTGTGATAAATAGTGACCACAGCATCTAAGTGGTTGTAATAGCGGGTCCTCTGTATATCTGTTGAGCCCCCATGAAAAGGGAACCCGGTGAATTGTTGTCATGACAGCCGGGGGGTACAATTTGGACCTTTGATATGGGACCCTAAAACAATGACCCTAGCTGGAATGATTGGTGGGTCTCCCAGTACCCAGACCCCCCACTGATCAAAACTAACGAACAAGGGCCAGGACATATCATACATGTTTTATATTTTAGTTACCCTTTTAATTATATTTTTTTCAAAATAAACTTAGGTGAAAATTCCTTTGAGGAACCAATTCTTTCTATTTTATGTCCTAGGTTTTGTCTAAAGCCGATATCGTTCTCATTCTTGATCTAGATTTGATGCAGGGGTCTGGATACTGCTGAAGGGTTTTTGCAGTAAGGTGTCTGTGTCCCTTTAAAGCAAGCTCAGGTTATTGCACCTGTTACGTCTGTGTCTGCGCCCCTCCCTGTTTCTAGATAAATACTGTGCTGCCACCACCGCTGCTGTTATCAGCTGATTCATGGATTTTCTATGCTGTTGTACACTCAAGAAGTGAGGTCAGTGTATGGGCACCTTATAACATGCGGTCCGCTCCATGTTTTGTGGGCTGGATTTACTAGGGTTGGCTGTATTGTCTAAAAAGAGGAACACTATGTATCTCATCCTACAGTTTATAACTTAACAAAGTGTACGTGCCGTAGAAGCAGCCCTATGCAAAAGTAGATTGTTTCCCTGTTGTTTATGATGTATGCTGATTTTGTAAGAAGATGTAAGTGTTGCCTACGTTCTCCCTTGAAGACACTTGTATTGTTATAATGCATTGGAATAGTGTAATGTGTTTAGTAATGTCCGTTATTAGTGATAGATTGTATTCAGCCCCGCAGCAGGGGGTTAACAGAGATGGTTAGGGTTAATAGTTGGGACTAGCCCAAAGTGGAAGGGGCTGATGTGAAGGGACTGAGGAAGTTTCCAGTCAGGAGGTAAGATAGGACCCAACGTGCAGTAGAAGCAGACCTATGGTCTAACCAGCGAGCCGGGCCGTATAAACCAGGTGTCCTTGAAGTGAAAGGAGACCATGGATAGCGTGATCCAGGGTAGAGACGAAGAAGAGATAGGTTTATCCAACTATCACCAATAAAGAGAAAAACACTGGCCTTGATAATGATAAAAAGTTGTCCTATTGATTGTAATATCATTAAAAATACTTTTTAGTGATGATTATGCTAAGGCAGAGTCGCCAACTTTACTTTTTTATTTTTTTTCTGGACTGCTTAGAAAAAAATGTAATTTGCATACGTGTGGCGACTAGATGGGTGCAGTCTCGCTCAATGAAAGTGTTTGAAACCAGGCTGAACACAGTCTAATCTGCATGTGACCGGAAGTATGCAAATCGCATTCATGTGGTCACATGACCTCCTGGTCTTGGCGCCGCCACAGGAGAATCCTCACAGTGCACAATGCGCGCGATCTGCAGTCACATAGAGTGACTGCCGTCTTGTAGCCTAAGGCCTGAAAACCCCTTTAAGGATCGCTCTTATGGGCTGTGGTTTAGGACAATGAATTTCTGACACTTGGGCATTTGCAAGTAAACTCTATTTTATATAACAATCGCAAAACCATGAGAGGAGAACAGAGAGCGGCTTGTCAGCAGCGCCGTGGTGCACAGGACATGCCTAGCCTAAATACATTTATTTCTCACTTCTACTAAGGAATAGGGGGGTGATTTAAGCCTGCGAGAAGCCCCCGCATGTTACACACGCTCAGCAGGCCGAATGCGAGAGCCAGTTGTCATGTGGAAGATGAAACACCTTTCGGAACCAAACAGAGACTCTTTGAAATAGTAAATTTCATTGCGCGCTGTTTTCAGCTTTTCTTGAGACGGTTCCAACATATCAGAGCAGAGTGAATTCAGGAAGAAGTCTACAGGGGAAAATCTATTCATTTATCAGATTTATTCTTTATTCTATTTTTTATTTATTATATATTTGTTCAGCTTTATAGCGGTCAAAACTTCCCTTTTCCAATACAGAGTTCCAAATCCCCAGTGTAAACACTTATTGAGTAAATTCTGCCTGCAGTTGTCGCTCGGTGGGACACTTTGTGGCTTTCCATAGACTGTTTTATTAATGAGTTTAAGGGGATGTCCACTTCAAAGAAGAAGATCTTGAAATTTGCTTGTAAAGTAATACTGTTTGTAGTGTTGTTGGTCCTGGCAACTCCAAGTCAAGCATGTGCTTGGCACAAGAGAGCATTTCCTATGTTGGCACACCATCGGAGCCTGGCGTGAAGGGGGCTGGCTGGCTGCTCATTTCGAAAGTCTTTGCATCTGCTATGATGAAGGAGGCTGGCTTTGCTATTGAAATGAACCACTCAGCCAGCCCCCGTCACACAGCACTCCTCTCCACTTTGTGAATGCTTTAGAGTCATAATTAGAATTTTTCTTCACCCAAAGCAAAAATTAAATTTGATGTCCAAGCCTTGAAATGTAACCTGTCTGATCCGGAGCAGCTTGTTGGTATCGTACCAGGCGCACAACCCACCAGCACCTTTACCAACTACATCAATGGGTTAAAGGTTTGAGACGGACTTTTACCTAAGTTACGTCAAGACTGTATTGATCACTCACAATGTGCATGGATGTGGGATAAACTTTCCCAGTAATTTGCAATCTCCAGCGGGTAGAACTTTCCCGGAGTGCTGACATTGCGCAAAATATCCAAATATATTTCAAGTTTAGTTTTACTGCAAAGAAAAAGAAAACGTTCATACTGTAAACACGACGTTCCCCGTATTCCAGCCTGCCCTGATAACATATGAAAGATATGTGTAATAATATTACAAGAATTCTGCCCTATTCCCAAGGTGACTGTATCGGCCCGTCCTTGTTCTCTCCTGGCCATATGCCATCATACGTGCTCACATTGTGTCCTGTTCTGATTTTTCCATTTCTCGGTTCATGTAGATTACACCAGCCTCTTTATAAAAAAAATAATAATAATATGACAACAATAAACACAACTCAATTCTGCCGTCAGCAAGAAAATACAAAAGCAATTTCAGGTTTTTAAAGGGAACATGCCATGAGTTTAATGCTGTCCGAGCCAGCTGCGTTGTTGCAGCCGGGGATGTTTTATTTGCTGTGGCATTTCAGAGAAATACTTTGAAGAGTCTGTAGGGAACCGTGTGTCTCATCTCCTTTCTTAGATCTTGTGTCTCATCTCCTTTCTTAGGTCTTGTGTCTCATCTCCTTTCTTAGGTCTTGTGTCTCATCTTCTCCCTTTAGGTCTTGTGTCTCATCTTCTCCCTTTAGGTCTTGTGTCTCGTCTTCTCCCTTTAGGTCTTGTGTCTCGTCTTCTCCCTTTAGGTCTTGTGTCTCGTCTTCTCCCTTTAGGTCTTGTGCATCGTCTTCTCCCTTTAGGTCTTGTGTCTTGTCTTTTCCCTTAGGTCTAGTGTTTCATCTTCTCCCTTAGGTCTTGTGTCTCGTCTTCTCCCTTTTGGTCTTGCCTCTCGTCTTCTCCCTTAGGTCTTGTGTCTCGTCTTCTCCCTTAGGTCTTGTGCATCGTCTTCTCCCTTTAGGTCTTGTGCATCGTCTTCTCCCTTAGGTCTTGTGCATCGTCTTCTCCCTTAGGTCTTGTGTCTCGTCTTCTCCCTTAGGTCTTGTGTCTCGTCTTCTCCCTTAGGTCTTGTGTCTCGTCTTCTCCCTTAGGTCTTGTGTCTCGTCTTCTCCCTTAGGTCTTGTGTCTCGTCTTCTCCCTTAGGTCTTGTGCATCGTCTTCTCCCTTAGGTCTTGTGTCTCGTCTTCTCCCTTAGGTCTTGTGTCTCGTCTTCTCCCTTAGATCTTGTGTCTCGTCTTCTCCCTTAGGTCTTGTGTCTCGTCTTCTCCCTTAGGTCTTGTGCATCGTCTTCTCCCTTAGGTCTTGTGCATCGTCTTCTCCCTTAGGTCTTGTGCATCGTCTTCTCCCTTAGGTCTTGTGCATCGTCTTCTCCCTTAGGTCTTGAGCATCGTCTTCTCCATTAGGTCTTGTGTCTCGTCTTCTCCCTTAGGTCTCTCCTTTATGTACAGTTTTTCAAAGTCTGTTTTTGCTGAAAAGCCGCAACCTTTTAGCGTAAAACAATAACGCAGGCAGCGTCTGATTCATGCTGCTCGTGGTTCAGGCAGCATAAACCTCATCACTGGTTCCTTTTAAAGCACTTGTTCAGTAGATAAAAAAATATTTTTAAAAGGGTTCTGACTTTTATAAAAATTAAGAAAATAATCAATTCTGACACTGTTATCCTAGCAGCTCCTGTTACAACATGACTTGAGTCTTTTTGCTGAGTTTTTGGAGCAGAAACTGAGCAAAAGTTTTTGAGGAGTTTTGAATTTTTGGAGAGGATTTGGAGATTTTTCATTCCGTTTCTGCTCCAAAAACTCCTCAAAAAAACTTTCTGTGCCCATAACCTTACCTGGTTTCCGCTGATATCTACTTCCTGGTCTCCTGTTGATAAAGCGGAAATGCCAGCTCAGCCAACCAGTTGCCAAGGCATGCCACTGCTATGGCCAATGATTGACTGAACTGGAGTTTCTGGTGTGGCCAGGAAACAGAGACCAACGGGAATCGGGAAAGTGTTGAAACTGGAACTGTAAAGGGAAACATTTAAGGTAAATATTGACTCTTATTTTAAACTAATATAGAAGCCCTTTTATTATCATTTTTTATTAATATTTTTCATTTTTTTACTAGAAAACCCTCTTTAAAGTGAAGTTCTCCTTATGGAGCCACGTTAAGGAATAGATGTGCGAATTGCAAAAATTAAATGACAATTGCCTATCTATAATAATAATATGACTCTCTTTGGCTACAACCAGGCCAACTTGATAAAGGTCTGCTGGATTTTGAGGAAGGACAAATCAGCCGGCACTAAATGCATTCTGCAAGCCCGTAGGCTAAAGTCTTTCTGCAGAATTCCACCATCAGGGTATCATCAGAACTGTCTTACAGCTTTGAAGGCCGACATTTTTTTGCGAAAAGGGTCTTCTAAAATGAAGATGATCACAGGAAGTCCTGGTACTGTTGACCAGTCCTCCCTCGTGAATGGGGCTTGGCTTTTGTGCGCTGCAGTACCGGCCACAACCACAAACTAATGTGTGGCGCTGTGTTTGGTAAACAAGGTGATGAACGCTTTATTCAGGTGATCTGCAGAGGTGCTAGGAGTCCACCAATCAATCTCTGAAAGTTTAAGGTTTAAGCTCTTCGAAGAAAAATAGTTTGTGGGTTGATACATATCATCTGATGACTCTGATTTCCTGATCTATTTCAGAAACCAACTCCTAAAATTAAATGTCTGTGTATATTTTTAACTGGGAGAAACAGGTGTGTGGCGCCCTGATATGTCTTCCTGTATATGGAGAGTATTAGGTTTGGGGATATAGCAGTAAGTCATCAGCTACATTACGTCATGTGTCTTGTCTGGACGTATCACACATCCATCTCCAATTCACATGCTAGAAAGATAACGTAACCCTGTAATTAATCATCTGGACATCTAATTTGGCTTTTTATAGTGATTATCTAGGAATCCCAAAAGTTTTTTTATTTGTATTTTTTTTCTATGTGAAAACACTAGTGGGTTCCACTTCTCCAACTATGGAGCTTCAGGTCCATCTATGAGGCCTCCTGATACTTCTGAAATGACAATATGGATTATATGAATCCCCACCCTGTACCCTTAGAACTGGTTTGGTTGGTTCATGGGTCTCTTATATTTACGGATAAACAGGATCACCTCTGGATTATAAGACAGTCGTCATGTTACATCATCAAGGGTTTCCGTAAGTCTGGCTCCAGCAGGTTCTTACAAGGGATATATACACCAATTATTCCACATGTGGCTTATTACCTTATTTATCTCTTGGCCGTCCTTACTTAGCTGTACACTATGGCCGGGGGGTCCATGTCGTAGATCATTTACATATATGTTAATTCATCTAAGCTTTTAAAGGGAATCTGTCACATTGAAAATGGTATTTGATACCATGCGCCATTATGTTAAAGAGTAAAAAGAGCTGAACGGATTGATATATAGATTTGTGGGAAAAGGTTTAGTAAAAATTGCATTTTATTCATTTTAATGAATTCCAGTTCTTTCTGAGCTTAGGAGTCCAGTAGGCGGTCCTAATCACTGATTGACAGCTTTCTAAATACAGAAATAGCTGGCAGTCACTATATAGACCCACGCACTGTACTCCTAAGCACCGAAAAGTGTATCCCGTAGGACTAAATATATTGATAGCTGTGATTTGCTAAGTAGAACCGCCCACTGGACTCCTAATCTGAGAAAGAGCAGGGATCTCAAAGGGTAAAACACAAATGATGCCGAATCTTTTTCGAGCAGCTTCTGCTGCATAATTAGATAAAACTGCATGTCCGATGTGGTAGATTAATGTGGAGTGTAAAGAAGTCACAAATACATTCCTGTATTGTACTTTTTTCTTTAGATGTGACTCGAGAAGAAACTCTCAAAACGAGTACATCTAAAATTCAACAACTTTTGCAGATACTTTTGTTCATTTTTTTTTGTATGCCGATTTTTTTTCTTCTCTCAGTAGACATTTACGGCATATCTACAGGATTGAGAGCCTAGATTGGGTGCCCCATCCTGCCCGGTCCCACTTAACATGTGGCTATTCCATTAAAGGGGTTGTCCCGGACTATGTCCTATCCTTAGGATGGGTCATCAATGTCTGATCAGTGCGGGTATGACACTCGGCACCCTCGCCGATCGGCTATTACTGGTTGCAGCAGCTGGAACTGCTCAGTTATGGAGCTGTACGGCACAGCTCCATCAACTGTATAGTGGCCACGGCCTGGTACTGCACATCCGCAACCTATTGAAATCAATAAGGGGTAGATATGCAGTACCCGGACACGGCCACTATTCTGTCGACGAAGCTGTGCAGTGCAGCTCCGTAACTCAGCTGTTCCAGGTGCTGTCGACACCGGAAACAGCTGATCGGCGGGAGTGTCACACCCCCACTGATCAGACATTGATGACCAATACTAAGGATAGGACATAGTCCTTTATTTAAATGGATTTAGGATCACAGATATTAAAGTGTTGAAAAAAAAAAAAGAATATTCTTTCATTTCCAAGAGAAGGAAAGTGCATTTTACCTCTGTTGTTGTTTTGCGTGTTTAATTATTGTTTTTTATCTCTTTTGTACATTGTGGTCACACTGTCAATATTGACACTATTATGGCATTTGGCATTCAGTGTAATTACCCGTCACGTGAGTTCATCACATGCGGTGAACGCTGGCAGTGCCCATGGATAAACATTGTCTCTCAATGCTCAGGAGTGAACTGAAAATTTAAAGGGATTGTCTCATCTTCCTGCTCGCTGTGCACTCCTGCTTGATTGATAGTCCAGACCAGCGGCTTTATCAAGCCCTCAGCCCAAACAGAGCATGATCCAATGCTGCAACCCAAGGCAGTTTATCTTCTACAGCATCAGAAGAGCTCTGAAGCAAACAGTGAGCTCCTGCGACCCAGGGATACAGGGCTGCTATACTGGAGAGAGCTTGTAAGCACTGCATATGTTATTCAGTTGCCTAAGCAATCAGCTGTAAACTCTAAAAATATAAATCCCTCCTTTCTTGAGAATGGAGAGGATTTTTAATATCGAGTAAATTCCGCTAATTCCAGGCACAGTCTACAAACAAGTGTAGTGCTTTTTTATTGGAAATCTCAGATCTTTAGGCTATGTGCACATGTTGCGTTTTTTCTGCACAGAAAATCCGCAGCATTTTGCAGTACAGGCAAAGTGAATCAGATTTCTGAAATCTCATAGACTTGTTGCTTATTTTTTCCTTGCAAATTTGTAGCAGAATCAAATCTGCAACACGTCAGTTGTTGCAGCAATTTTCACCCATACTAATGAGTGCGGAAAAGTACAAAACAATAATGTGCACATTTTACTATTTTTCCTGCCAACACAACTTATGCACATTGCCTTAGTGTCACAGGTTTACCGTGACAGAGAGGTTCCAGAAGACCGCAGCATCTGATTACACGTACTCCTGCACTGATCAGAAGCACTTCTTCATATTAAATAGTGCAGGTTTCTGTTGGCAGTGCAGGGGTTAATTGGTTCAGCTTGGAGGAGTGTCTGTAACTTCCCAGCTTGGATGATCTCAGCTGTTCAGTATTGGCCACTCCCTCTCCTATATATACTCGCCTCTGACAATCTGGATTGCCAGTGTTAGTTTTTCATACTACCTGTTGTGGAGTAGAGGTGTCGGTTGTCGGTAGCGGTGTTTGGAGTGTTGATCTGTGACTGTTGCTTGGTGTTTCGGTTGTGTGCAAATCCTCATCCTCTCCAATTTGGTTTTTGTTCCCTTTCTCCCCGGTGTTCCCCTTTGTTGTCTGTGAGTTCATATTTTTATGATTTGGTATTTTTAGTTATCCCTGAAAGCCCTTCATTGTTTGCCTGGTTTGTGTATATTCATACACTATTACTCCACTTCCCTTGGTGGGGGAGGGAGACAGATATAGGGCTGATTCAGGAGTTCAGCAAGGCACGTGGCCCCGGCATCTTCACCATTAGAAGTAATCCGGGAAGCAGGAATAGTTAGAGGGCCACTAGCGTTAGGGACAGGGAAGGAGCCCCTGGTCCCGAGAGGTCCGACAACAGAGTTGTGACACTTAGACTTTCTTAGAATGGTTGCTCTTTAACCACAATGAATAGAGCCATGATCTTTGTCGTATCCCCAAGCAAAGATGTAATAAAATGTAGCGATCGTTCAGTATTAATTCTCATATTATTATAAATAATGTTCTATGGGAGACCGATCTCATGGTAAATTTCCCATCTCCTGCTAATACCATTATCGTTACTTTGTATCTGCTAAGTAGGAAACCGGCCGAGTCTCCGAATGTTCTGCACTAGCAGTTTTGTTGGTCGTTTATAAATGTTAAGGTCATTTCCGCAGACTCGTGGTGAATTGTAAAGATGTCATCCTGACTTAAAAGGCAAAAGCTGTCAAAATCATTGCTACTGTACGCGGCGGTATGACAGATGGGGCTAGACAAGAGAACAGATATAGATTACATAATGAAAACACCTAGATGGGGCTGGAGGAACAGAACAGAGCAAACCCAAGAACAGAGCCGATCAATATTCATCAATAATTCCTTATAAATAAATATGTCAGTCAGTGCAGAGTCCATGCCATCATGTCAGACTGAAAGCCAATATATGGAATCGGAAGTTCATCAGTGGTGTCATTACATAGCACAAATGAGAAAAACACAAATCTGAACACCCCCAACACAAGTCTTGCTCCCACCATCCCATTTTCTAGAGTATATTATAACTTCAATGGAAACATCATTCTTGTGTAAGTTCCTCTAAAAATGGGTAGGAGATAAACTTGGAATGGGTTCCTATAGGAGCCACAGATCAGTCAAATGGGCTACCATTGTGGTAATATTTGGGGTTTTGTTCAGCTCTACGGATATTTGCTGCTAAAGGCAGGAGTTGGAGCATAATGAATCTAAAAAGTGAATCTGTTATTGTTATGTTCTGCTACCAGAGCTAAGGAAAGAGAGGAGATCTGTCCCTATGATAGAACTCAGCTTAATCCCTACGATGTAACAGGGGACCTGATCCTGCGATCAGACCTGCTAAAGTCCTAAGCTAGTCTGTACGGAGACCTATAGATGTGGGGAGGGAATCCCTACAAGTACTAAGGACTGGGAGGAATATGGGACACCTCCTAACAGAAATAGTAGCAGACAGACGAACAAACAAAATATATAGAACATAGAGGTCAGTAGACCAAGCAAACTAACAGAGTTAGATACAGAGCACAGGCTAGCTAGAAAGTAGATATACAATGAAGTCCAGCAAAGCCAGAAGGGCGGAGCAGGATTAAATAGGCCAACAATGTCATGTGACCAGCAAAGGAAGAAAAAACCTAACAGCAAGGTTCTAACAGTTATTATGATTTTACCACTGAGAGCAGTGTAATGACTGAGTAGGTCGTAGTTCAACAATAAAAATGATACCTGTCTTGTACTAATCCGATGTGCCAGTCCTGAGAAATAAAGCTTTGAAACTTCATGCAATTTATCCTGGAAGTGCACTGGGGGCGTGTCAGTGCACTCAGTTATCAACACGCCCTCACTGCTCTTCCAAGTTAATTTGTATGTGGTTTCAAAGATTGATTTCTCAGCGCTGGCACATCGGATTACTACAAGACTGGTGTCATTTTATTGCTGTACTAAAGATCTATACAGCCATACCACTAGTTTTAGTAGTAGAATCATCTCGACAGATTCCTTTAAGGCCCCTTTTAAATAATTTTTTGTCCTAGAATAGGCAGAACATAGGAGGCTAATATTATGCAACATATAGGACCAGAGCTGACATCAGGGCAGTACAGATGGTATTGACCTCAAGGGCCTGGTAAGTATGTGGCCCCTCTGTCGCTGGCCACTCTATCATAACAGTAAGTTAACATTTTGTTACGTGAGCCCTGCAGCCAATCAACAGATTCTGCATGCTCTCTTCTTCCACTTGTCTGAGGTTCGTACAAAGGAAATAAATGCGCAGCAGCCCAATAGCGACTGCTGACTGGCTGCAAGGCTCACGTCACATTACAATGCCATGGGAGCGACGGGAGACCCAGCACAGACATCGCTGGTATAGAGATGAAGCCCCACCCCTTCTTCTTGTAGAAAGGCGGAGACCCAGGCCCTACTTCTTGTAGCGAGGCGGAGACCCAGCCCCTGCTTCTTGTAGCGAGGCGGAGACCCAGCCCCTGCTTCTTGTAGCGAGGCGGAGACCCAGCCCCTGCTTCTTGTGGCGAGGCGGAGACCCAGCCCCTGCTTCTTGTGGCGAGGCGGAGACCCAGCCCCTGCTTCTTGTGGCGAGGCGGAGACCCAGCCCCTGCTTCTTGTGGCGAGGCGGAGACCCAGCCCCTGCTTCTTGTGGCGAGGCGGAGACCCAGCCCCTGCTTCTTGTGGCGAGGCGGAGACCCAGCCCCTGCTTCTTGTGGCGAGGCGGAGACCCAGCCCCTGCTTCTTGTGGCGAGGCGGAGACCCAGCCCCTGCTTCTTGTGGCGAGGCGGAGACCCAGCCCCTGCTTCTTGTGGCGAGGCGGAGACCCAGCCCCTGCTTCTTGTGGCGAGGCGGAGACCCAGCCCCTGCTTCTTGTGGCGAGGCGGAGACCCAGCCCCTGCTTCTTGTGGCGAGGCGGAGACCCAGCCCCCACTCCCTGTAATCTATTTCTACTGCTGGAAATGGAATACACTTGACAACAGGCAGTGGGGAATACAGAGAGACACCGAGTGGCGGCACTTTGGGGTATTTTTTTCATCGTTGAGATATAATTTTTAAAGCTTTACCATATGTATCTGATTTTTTTACTTGATTTAAATTCCACTGTTCTCGTGAATCTTTTGTATTCCTGCTCCTCTCCATTCCTGAGATATGCCCTCATCTTCCCAGTATATAAATCTAATCTTTTTAACCAACTGGGCGTGTCCCTCAAGAAGACACCCATAGAGAAGAGTTGATGACCCCGCCCACTTGGTTATAAAGACTAGATTTACATATAGAGAAGACAGGGTGGTGTCTCATGAATAGGGAGGAGCGGAACAGGAAAAATGACTCCGGATTCCGGAGAACAGCGGCATTTACACCCGGTAAATAAATGACATATTCATGGCAGTCGATGGGTCGTCTTTACATAGAGCGCTGTTCAGATTGTGTATTTATCACGTTATCTGTCAGGTGGGATCAGGGTGTCTGACAGTGCGGGGACCATAGATTTTATCCCCATGTTCAGTAACGCAGCCTGATGACCCTTTTTACTTTTTTCCTCTGCCAAACACAATGTCTCCGCGTCCGGCTCTGTGATTATAATGCGTCTTGTCGGCTCCGGCTCCGTCGCTGCAGTGACTTTGACTTTTCCCCTTGCCTCTCATCCCAGTATCACAACGCATTTTACTCAGAGGCAAAGTTTCTAAAGCAAAACGCCAGAGCGGCTTCCAGTGCAGGCGACCGTCTACGTTTTGATATTTGCTGCTGTGTTTTATTCCTTTTTGGCTAGGGGGGAAAAAAAAAACCAAAACATTATTTTTGAAGAGGGTGCGCGCGTCGATCGCTGGATGGACGGACCCTCGAAATCTGAGGCTCTCGGGATTTGTTTTTCTCGTCATTGAGAAGGTTACTCTGACACGAGTGATGTTGTATTTAGAAACGTCACGTGTTTCCTTCCTTCCCGGGGGGGGCTCAGTCCCAACGTTCCCCTTTAATCTGTGCGATCTGGAAAGGAGAGAGTTAAAGTGACATTGTAATGAGGAATCCTGCCCTGCAGCAGGCAGTGACTGCGAGAATCAGGGATGGCTGCAGTTCTGCACTTAGGATCTAGCCTTTCGCAGCGAGCTGCTCCTAGGCGGCTGGATGTACGGTAGACGGAGGGAATCGCAGTATCCGGAGGGCTCTCGTATTAGAGTGGTCTCGATCTCAGAGTAGCTGTGCGCTCCCCGGTCTGAGATCAGGGTGACATGCAAGGTAAGTCCGCTGCACGCATCGCCGTATACACAGTACCTGTAGCAGCTGCCGTCCACCCCGGTGATGCCGGCTGTCAGTCTAATGCTCCACTACCTGCGCGATTCACTTGGCAGAAACGTCTTTAAATCTTTAGATGAAGCGGAGCTGAATGCGTCATTTAACTCGTAACAGCATCTTTTGTGCAATAGGTTAACTTTCCAAGTAAAAAAAAACAACGCAGTGGGTATGCTTGCAGTCCTATGCAAATCCACTCAGACCATGTTGCGATGTGCATTCATTCTATGAAAAATATATCTGCAGTCCTATGTAAATCCACCTAGACCATATTACAATGAATATTCATTCTATGTAAAAAAAAATAATAATGCAATTGAGATATCCGCAGTCCTATGTAAATTTACTGGGGGGGAAAAACTGCATTATTTTTTCAGAACAAATTTTTTATAGAATTTTTTGTCAGTGAGTTTACAAGTATGTTAATTTCCTTATCTTTATATGATGAGTCTTCATCACCATGCGGTCTATGTGGATTTACATAGGGCTGCAAGCATAGATATTTTCATTGTAAAGAAAAAGGCTTGCTCTATCAAGATAATGCGAAGAAAATATCTGTGATTGCAGTCCTATGTAAATCCACATAGACCACATTATGATGAAGATGCATCACGTAAAGACAATGCAATGAACACAGTGAATCTTCATCGTAATTGTAGTCTATGTGCATTTGCATGGGACTGCAAACATAAATATTTTCTTTGTAAACAAAGAGGCTTCTAATATTAAGATGCAAAAAGAAAATATATGTGTACAGTCCTATGCAAATCCACATAGACAATATTATGATGAAGATTCATCACGTAAGGACGATGCAATGAACATACTTGGTCTGATCTTTATGTGATGAATCTTCATCATAATTGTGGTCTATGTGGATTTGCATGGGACTGCAAGCATATATTTTCTTTGTAAAGAAAAAGGCTTTCTCTATAAAGATAATGCAAAAGAAAATCTATCTGCTAGCAGTCCTATGTAAACCCACATAGATAACATTGCCACGAATGTTAATTCTATAAAAATGATGCAATGGAGATACCTGCAGTCCTATGTAAATCAATTGGCAGAACATTGCATTAACTTTATATAGCGGGCATTTTTTACTGTGTTTTCTCAGTGGATTTACCTAGGGCTGCAAGTGTGTTCAATGCATTATATTTGGACAACTCTCCATTGTATCCATATGGGAGCAAAAATCGCCTGGTTTTGTTTTCTATGATCTTTATATATTAAATCTTCATCATAATGTGGTCTATATGGATTTACATAGGACTGCGAGCATAGCTATTTTCTATAAAGTTAATGCAAAGAAAATATCTCTGCTTGCAGTCCTATGCATGTCCATTATAGACCATGTAAATTCAATGAAAGCATTATTGCATTCTTTTTAGAACAAGCCTTTTTAGAATGTTTTGTCAGTGGGTTTACATAGGGCTGCACGGATGTTCATTGCTTTATCGTCACATGATGAATCTTCATCGTCATGTGGCTATGTGAATTTACTTAAGACTGCAAGAATAGATATTTTCTTTGTTAAAAAAAGGCTTGTATAAAGATAAAGCAAAGAAAATATATCTGCTTGCAGTCCTATGTAAACCCACATAGACCTTGCTATGATGATGATTCAAAATATATAAAGATAATGTAATTAACATACTTAGTCTTATGTATATAATGAATCTTCATCCTAATGTGGCCGATGTGGCCTTACATAGGACTGCAAGCATAGATATTTGCTTTTATAGAACAAGCTTTTTTTTAACAAAGTAAGCAAATATATCTTCTTGCAGTCCTATGTAAATGTACATAAACCACACAATGAGGAATATTAATCACATACATATAATGCAATTAATACTTAAATCTTAATGCAATTAATCTTTATATAATGAATTTTCATCCTAATGTGGCCTATGTGGATTTACATAGGACTGCAAGCAGATACTTTTTTCGTTGCATTATCTTTATATAATGAGCATTTTTTTTACAAAGAAAATATCTCTGCTTGCAGTCCACATTATGATGCAGATTCATTATATAAAGACAAAGCAATGAACATACTCGCAGTCCTATGTAAATCTACATAGGTCATATTATGATGAAGATTCATGATGCAATTGACATACTTGCAGTCCTATGTAAAATCCAATATCAAACCATTGTTAAAAAAGGCTCATATAAAGCTAACGCAAATAAAACATCAGCAGTCCTATTCAAATTCACATCTGCTGTGATGAAGATTCATTATATAAATATGCAATATTGCAATATCCAAGGCATGGAAGTGCATGCAGTCCTATGCAAAGCCAAAAAGATTCCTTCCTGCATTAGAATAAGTTGCCACGTAAAAATAATGCAGGTGCGTAGCCTGCAGCCCTGTGTAAATCCACATACTGTGATCAGGATTTATTATATAAAAGTAATGCAGCAGACATACCTGCAGTCCTATGTAAATGTATTCCTATAACATTGCAAAAAAGACTCATTATAGAAAGACGATGCACAGGCAATGCCCGCAGTCCAATGTAAAGCCACACACAGCAAACAGTGACGAAGCTTCATTATATAAATATGCAATAATGAAATCTCCAACGCAGTGAAGATACCTGCAGTCCTATGTAAATCCACTGATAAAACATTGTAAAAAAGGCTCATTATGTAAAGATAATGCAACGGAAATACCTACAGTCGGGTCTAACTGCACATATACTGTGATTTAGATTCATTATATACACAATGGAATGGAGATACTGACAGTCCCATGTAAACCCATAGGTAACACATTGTGGCAAAGACATATAGATATAATGCAAATAGGATACCTGCAGTCCTGTGTAAAGTTACTTATAGCACATTGTGCTGAAGATTCTTTATAAAGATTGTAATGCAATGGGGAATGTACAGTCCTATGTAAATCCACAGATGACATATAGAATCTTCATTATAGTATGTAAAGAATGTAGTGAGCATGAGTGCAGTCCTATGTAACAGCAAAAAATAACAGTCTTCGGAAGACTAATTGTATGTGAGATTAGTGCAAATATCTATCTGCAAATCCCATCATTTTATAGTTGCTTAGGATGCTGGGACTTGTAGTTCAGCAACAAGTGAATTTGATATATATATTTTTCAGAGTAGTTATTTGCTGAAACAGATACAATCTAGTGTGTAACAAGTGTGTGTTCTAGGTATGAGAGGGTTGGTATGGGGAAAGTACACTCCGTAGATACACAGATATAGAAGAGCTGTTTAATTGGACCTGTCACTTACCATAAATATGGAACTTTTTTTTACCTTATGTAAATGCCGCTGTTCTCCTGAATCCGACGATGTCTTTCTTTTGTTCTTGCTCCTCTTCGTTCCTGAGATATGGCCCCATCTTCACTGTAAAGAAATGTAGTTTTTTTCTAGCCAACTGGACGTGGTCATCAAGGATACGCCCACGAAGAACGTAAGATCATGCCCACTTGACTAGCAAGAATAAATTCATACACAGGGAAGAAAGGGCTATATCTCAGGAACGGAGAGGCGCATGGACAAAAGAAAAACATCGCCGGATTCAGGAGAACGGCGGCATTTACACCGGGTTAAAAAAAAAAAAAATTATGGAAAGTGAATGTGCCATCGATTACATTTCAGCTTTTGTTTCTTTCAAGAGAGCGTTGGCTGGAGGGCAAACCTTTATCTGTTGTGTTATGTGACTGCACTAGTGATCCCAGCAATCCATGTCACCTACCATAAAATATTGTTATAAAGTTATTCCTAATAAATGTCACTTTTTATAACTTTTTGCTCCCAGGCTGCCACAATGCCCTGAATTAAATCTAAACTTTAATATTAGTGGCTACAAAGGAGAGGGGAGGCGAGCAGGGGCCATGCATGTCTGGGAAGCCTGGCGACTCTATGACAAAGTTGTCACACCAGTTTAATCAGATAATTTAATGAAGGTTCAATATGATTGCAAAAGTATAGATCAAATCGAGGCAGCAGAGTTTATTTTTTTCACACTGCTCGATTTTGCGGTATCAGGATCTGAATTTCACTATGTGCTGCAGCTAAACATTCTGCTTTGTTTATAAGATGGGAAAAAAGTTTTCCGCCGTATAAAGCAAAGGCACAACCCTATGAAGTTAAAGTAGTGCAGCTCATGGGCCCTAATGCAAAATCTCCAACTGTTGCAAGTCTTTAATTGTGTTGGTCTTCAGTGGGCTAAATGGACCTTTTGGGGCCCCCTTGGCTCCTGGGCCTAGGTCCAACTGCAACCCCTTTACTCATCCCTGCATAGAAGAAAACTTAGAAGGGGAGGCAATTCTAAACTAACCCTGTGCCCAAGCTTGGACTGGCCCATAGGAGAACAGGAAAATTCTCTGGCAGGCCGCTCCCGTGAAGGAGTGCTGAAGAATATTGCACTTGATTCACTATTTGCAGAGAAAGTATCATCTAATCATTCATTAAACAAGCTAGGCAAATTAATATTGCATAGAAGTAATAGTTAATTTACGTACTAGGGTCAGGTCTTTTTTTTTTGTATGCAGTTGAACAGTGGGGCCCCAAGAGTCATTGTTATTAGTGGTCCTTTCCAACCCAGTCCCACATTGCCTGTGTCCACCTCTTAGTTTTCCATGCATGTTAACTCTCCCAGCACTGCTGTGCACGGGGGAAACCGTAAAGGGGACCCATCTCTAAAGCCGATCACTGAGGGTCCCTGAGGTCGGACCCCCTACAGATCAGAAAGTTATGTCATATGCCAGCAATATGGATTATGGAAGACATCATACTATTAGCCGGCGGACATTTGTGGCAAATTTGCACCTTTTTTGGCTTTGGTATTAGGCATCGCGTGCGTTTTTCAAAACTGGCAAAAAGTTGCAATTTATTATTAAAATATCATTTTCATCTTTGTAAACCAGACAACAGGCACAAAGCTTATAATACATCGCCCCAAATTTCTTTTGGTTGGCTTACTTTATTTAGACTGGTATTTTGTGCCAAAATTGTGGTGCCGCCCCCTATATTTTGGTCTATGTTAGGACATCACTTAGCCACATGTGATTTTCTAGACACTTTTTCAGTTTTTAAGTGTTTTAATGAGTTGCAAAAAAAGTATTTAAAATATGTAATAATGTGGCAAATGTATCAACACTGTGTAAGAGCCCGGCTTTTATTTCCTATTGTGCAGTGATTAGTAGTTTGCATCAAGAACGTTTTTCTTTTAGACTGTAATCTATGTTCTTTAGTTTTGTGGTGTAATCTGGTGTACCCTGGGACACGTAGCCTAAAAAATCATCCCCATTGTTCCCAACTGGGCTCCATGTTCTCCATAGTGTATAGTCTACCTCTGCGACCTATTGGTTGCCACTTTAAACTTCCATCCTGATTGGGGATGGTAATGACAATGGAAACGTTTCCTACTTGTTTTCCTGCTAATTAGCAGAATGTGTATATCTTGACACAGTTGAAAGCACCAACCATACAAAAGCCTAGTTTCAATGCAAAGGAACCTTCAGATATTCAGCCCTCCTTTATCCTCATGCTACCTATGGTGTCATCTGCAGAGAGGATTTTATCACAGCAGCAGCTATCTATGGTGTGGGTTGCAGAGAGGATTTTATCACAGCAGCAGCTACCTATGGTGTGGGTTGCAGAGAGGATTTTATCACAGCAGCAGCTACCTATGGTGTCAGTTGCAGAGATGATTTTATCACAGCAGCAGCTACCTATGGTGTGGGTTGCAGAGAGGATTTTATCACAGCCGCAGCTACCTATGGTGTCAGTTGCAGAGATGATTTTATCACAGCAGCAGCTACCTATGGTGTCAGTTGCAGAAAAGATTTTATCACAGCCGCAGCTACCTATGGTATCAGTTGTAGTGATGATTTTATCACAGCTGCAGCTACCTATGGTGTCTGTTGCAGAAAAGATTTTATCGCAGCAGCAGCTACCTATGGTGTCAGTTACAGAGAGGATTTTATCACAGCAGCAGCTACCTATGGTATCAGTTGCAGAAAAGATTTTATCACAGCAGCAGCTACCTATGGTGTGGGTTGCAGAGATGATTTTATCACAGCTGCAGCTACCTATGGTGTCAGTTACAGAGAGGATTTTATCACAGCAGCAGCTACCTATGGTATCAGTTGCAGAAAAGATTTTATCACAGCAGCAGCTACCTATGGTATCAGTTGCAGAGAGGATTTTATCACAGCAGCAGCTACCTATGGTGTGGGTTGCAGAGATGATTTTATCACAGCTGCAGCTACCTATGGTGTCAGTTGCAGAGAGGATTTTATCACAGCAGCAGCTACCTATGGTGTCAGTTGCAGAGATGATTTTATCACAGCAGCAGCTACCTATGGTGTCAGTTGCAGTGATGATTTTATCACAGCTGCAGCTACCTATGGTGTCTGTTGCAGAAAAGATTTTATCGCAGCAGCAGCTACCTATGGTGTCAGTTACAGAGAGGATTTTATCACAGCAGCAGCTACCTATGGTGTCAGTTGCAGAAAAGATTTTATCACAGCAGCAGCTACCTATGGTGTGGGTTGCAGAAAAGATTTTATCACAGCAGCAGCTACCTATGGTGTCGGTTACAGAGAGAGTTTTATCACAGCAGCAGCTACCTATTGTGTCAGTTGCAGAGAGGATTTTATCACAGCAGCAGCTACCTATGGTGTCAGTTACAGAGAGTTTTTTATCACAGCAGCAGTAAAGTGAGGTGGCACTGCTGCTGCAGAAATAGTTGTAATCCCTCTGCCTGTTGGCCTCAGATTGGGTTCAGATTAATTTATGAAAAATCATTTGTATGATGTTTGCTATGTCCCTTTTTACATCTGTATGCCCGTTTTTACATCTACTGTTAAAATAACTATACAGACATTATCACTGTTCCCATTGGGGCTCACAATCTTGATTCCCTATAAGGCTTTGGAGTGTGGGATAAGTCAAATACTAAAGGAACACAGTCTGTATAGCATTTTAGGGGCAGCACGGTGGCTCAGTGATTAGCTCTGTTGCATTGCAGCACTGGGATCCTGGGTACAAATTCTACCAAGGACAACATCTGCAAGGAGTTTGTATGTTCTCCCCGTGTTTGTGTGGGTTTCCTCCGGGTTCTCCGGTTTCCTCCCAGACGTCAAAGACATACTGATAGGGAATCTAAATTGTGAGCCCCAATGGGGACAGTGATGACAAGATCAGCAAAGTGCTGCGGAATATGATGGTGTTATATAACTGGGTAAACTAAATATTGTATAATTATAAATCATGTGCCTACTACCAATATTATATTAGAATGACAAATAATTGCAAAACTTTTTTCATAGCCCACGGCTTGCATTATATCTAGTTCTGTACAAGCTAAAAAAAATGTTACAGCTTTGTGAGATCTTTCCATTGCAAAGGATTCAGATTAGAAAATACCTCTGTGAGGCAATGGCCTTAACGGCGCGACATTCCACAGTCCCGCAGCACAAAGAGGGCTTTCATTCAGTCAATTAGAGCAGCCGACCTGAGGGTTATGTTTTTCTACAAACCTGTGTTAATCACACGGAGCGGCTTACTTCCTTGTGGCCTAGGAACAGTCAGGGAATACAGGATAATGCCAAGCACAAAGCGAGGCGACTCGTATGGATGTATCAGACGGCGGGGAAACGCTGTATGCAGTTGGTTTGGCCACTTCCACCGTCGGGCCTTCGGGATGTGGATACGGCCGGGGACCGGCAGAGTTTACGACAATACATCATCACTCATTGGGTTTTTAATTCATCTTTGAAAATTCATATCGCGAGAAGGAAGCGGAATGGAGTAATGATTGTCAGCTCGATCTGTTGATTAATCACCTGAACACAGAAGCTGATGAACGGAGACATTTTATATTTATTTTTAAATGCTATGCGGGACAAGGTAATTTCCTATCACAAAAGGAGCGAGCATTGTATATAATATCATTACTGTCGTCATAAAGAATAGACACGTGGAGCGGAGCTACAAAGAGAATGTATTCATTATCGATGTCACCTGCCCTAATGGAGCCAGCCATCTGCATCCTTACCTATAGACTCAGAAGACGGCTTGGAGATCTGGAGATTGTTTTTGGGTGGCAAGTCTTCTCCATATGGTGCCATATTGTCACGCAAGTGTGGGAGGGACTAAGTGCAACACAAAGGGTAGAGGGGAAGGAAGCCCAAACACTAGGGAAAGGGGGAGTGGAGACCGCTAGGCAGATCTAATATCACCCTGCCTACCCTACCGTCCCTATATTGGTTCCACACCAATCGCCAAGCAGAACCCTAAATCCTGTATATCCTTAGAGTCTGGCCCTAGATAGGGAGGGGGAGGGGTGAGCACTGGTCAGACCCCACTACAAACTAAAGACAACAAGGTAGACAAACAAAGGGAATTAACTTAGCTTGAGCAAACACCAGAGGAGAAACGCCAACTGTCCTCCAAGGGCACCAGAGAAGAAGCCAGCCAACAGCTAGTGCTCCAAGTATGCATAGAAGTATCACCGGCGCTCTCCTGCAGAAAACTGAGGGTTTTTAACTCCCATGCAAGGGTGTGTCAATTAACAGCAGGAGGGAGGTAGCCGCTGTGTCCTAACGGCAGAAGTATTAAGAAGGTGTCTGCAATGCAAGGCGCAAAGATTTTCTACAGTCAGATCCAGAGCGACTGTCTAACATCTGACACACCCGTGACACATAATGTCAAGGACTCCAGTCCATGGTGACTTCATAACCAATGTAAACCACATCGCCTCGTGGCCAGTCAATAATCGAAGGTTTTCCCGAAGCTAGAAGCTTCTGAAATTTTTGACCGTGCTACTCTTTTGGCCTGACAGACTTTTTGGAACATGCTTGGGATGGGAGTTTCTCTTCAGTGGTTTATGACAGAGGAGAATTGACCTCTGAGGGCACTATTTTAGTGGTTTATATTCAATTCTTGCCCATCATACGACGTTGGAGGGAGGTTGTCTAAACTAGAGGTTACAGCATTTATAGAAACCATTCATGATAGTTCTTTAGATTTGATGAATGCGTTAGGGAATAAAGGTAGTCATCCATGACAACCCACCAAACCGATTTCAGTAGGACCAGACGGCTAAATTGTGTGCAGGCGCATGGGAGAGCCTCAACTCTTTTTCAATACCAGGTGTCGGCAGCAGAGGGTTGGGCTTGTTGAATTTAGTTATGCTCCATCCTTTTTGTTCTCAAGTGAGATTCAGCATTGTGTATGGGGATTGAGAGGTGTGGCTGAGCAAACGGTTTATATAGCTATCAGCCAACAACCATCTATACAAACCACCCATACACTCTAGGTAACACATGTGGACAGTGTAGAGAGGAAAGAAAGATACCACGGTAGAGGATTATCTCATTTGAGAACAAAAGGATCAAGTATGTTGATATTGAGGAACCTAATCCTTAATTTTGGTAGGATTGGGCATTTATCTAATGTGTATGAGGTCTCTACACTTTCCTCCAAAGGCAGTTGTCAGGGAAAAGTGTAGACACTAGTGTTGAGCGAGTATGTTCTGTTCGAGTATGCTCGGGCCGAGCTCCGAGTATTTATAGCTGCTCGGTGATATGGTTGAATCGCTCCCGTGTGCATGATTTGCAACTGTTTGACAGTTTTATTACATGTGAGGAATGTCTATTTCTTACACATTACTCACATGTAATAAAGCTGCCAAACAGTTGCAAATCATGCACACGGGAGTGATTTAACCTTATCACCGAGCAGCTGTAAATACTCAGAGCTCGGCCTGAGCATACTCGGACAGAACATACTCACTCAACACTAGTAGACACCTATTGCACATCATAGAGATGTTTTTTTGCTGCCAAAATCATGGGTTTGGTCAACAATCTAATGTGTCACAGTGTCTGTCTTTGCTCTTTCATTCCTTAACACATTGTAATGCTGTCACCATCCATCATTAGTGCTGATGAATGTGTCAAAGGAAGAATGGAAATGATGTAGAGCCCAAACAGTTTTAGGAGCCAGCACCATAAGGGGATCCCATTTTGATTATTACTAGGAGGCCCCTGATGCTTTTGGTGTTTCTACCCAGGACTATCGTTTTCCATTTTAAGCTCTTTCCATGGCGCAGGCTAGGGGCTATTCCACAACCTTTTGGTTGCTCCCAGTGAAGTTTCTTCAGAGATTCTCACCATCCATTTAAAATATTGATGGCCTCCACCAAGATTGGGCAGCCTGTTTTTGATGGATCAGAAATCTTCACATCACGCGCTGTGGGGGTTATCTGGTGCAGACGGTGAGACCAAGTGGCCATATGACTGCAAAGATGTGATATGCATACTCCCAGTCACATTCAAACTAGACGTACGCGGCCTTGTTCAATACAAGTGGCCACACGTGTCTAGTCGAAATGTGGCTGGGAGTATTCAAATTGTATACTTGCTGTCGCATGATTGCTTGGTCTCGTTGCTGGCACTGGAGAATCCTCGCATCGTGCAAGTGGCTGCAGGCTTTTGTGATAAACCTGGACAACCCCTTTAATCTAGAGTCAAACCCGCAGATTAATATATCAATAGATAAAAGCCTCTTGGAAATAATTGCTGTTTGGGCCATAAGTCAAGCGTTAGGGGCTGCTCACTCTAGCAGGCTAGTGTTAATCATAGATGGTGGTTCTTGGAATAGCAGCAGAGAACTTGCGCAGCCACAGAGTCTCCGAGGTCTCGGCTTCGGCGGTTGGTTAAATGTTTAAGTCTAAATATAGACCTGAAATATCTTTGTCAGAATGAGCCACTTTACCACATAAACATTTCTAAATTGTATCCCTCCTCGGCCGGCATCTTTCAATGTCTCTGACACCCTCCGCTCTGTGGTTGTCACTTCACTTCATTTATCAGGAGCCTTGATCCCTCCAGGTTGTTTACTGTGATAATCCTTAAAGTATCGACCAGAGCTTCTTCACAATTACCCTGGCCATAAGGAAGTTCATTTAGGGATTTTCTCTGTTTGCTGAAGCTAATGACTCAATGTACAAAGGAAACCTGAAACTTCGGACTGAAGTGTAATCGTAGGGTTTTGGTTTTCAGCAGGGTATTCGGCAGGAGGTTAGAGGTTTCCAGATGTTATATTTTACAATAAACTACCGGGACAAGCAGGGGCATAACTATAATAGGTGCAGGGGTTGCAGTCGCACCCATGCCCTGGAGACTAGGGGAGGTTGGGGCAAAGGTCCCTTTGACTATTACTATTAAAAACCTGTGTTAGTTGAGGACATTATTGAAGATTTTGCATTGGGGCCCACAAACCCACAAGTAACACCACTGGGGACAAGCAGAGTATTTGACCTACTCTACAACTAATTCTGCCCATGCACATTAGTGCAAAGTTGGCCAAACCCAATGATTTTGGTAATGGCTCCCAACTCCAATATGAATAAAGCCTTCTGGTTCTTCCCTGGTAGATGATGTCTAGGTGAAGAAGGATGAACATGATAAATTTCCAAAACTAATCCTTTGGCTCTCAGGGGAGATAAACCGCCACCAGAGGTATCTAGAAGAGGTTGAATGATGGTCCTATGACGAAATGATAATTTCCCTTCCTTGGTTACATGAGCTTCTATGGATTGGCCCAACATAATCCTTGTCCCCCTTCGTGACAAAACCTAGACCAACCTGAAATCGGAAGTGGGCTGTGTGATACCTGGTCAATACTGCAGATCTCGGAAAAGACTACAGTGGATAGGTTTTAACTCTAAAGGGGTCCTAAGGTAAGATTCACACCAAGGCCTGGAAGAAGGGGGCACAATAGTTCCTTTTTTCTCCATATGAGATCACTTTGAAATTTACAGGAGATAGAATTTTAATGGCACCAAATGTCATCTCCTATGGAGGGGGAGAAGTTAGAGGTAGACACGGACATATTGCTGCAAGTTCTTCTGAAACGACATCTGTCATCTCCTATCTTAATGGGAAATTTGGTGTACACATGTAATATTGATTTTTGGAAAAAAAAATAAAAATGACAGTTACTCTTTAAGTTGCCAATTATATTGTTAGGCATGAAGACCCAAAGCATGTTAGATGGTGATTGAGGTTGGCTCCAGGCACAGAAGTGCTACCCATTATTGGTCTTCATCGCACCTCCTTCTCATGGTCTTCATAATGTTTGTGGGCTATAATTGTGGGAAAGGTTGGCTGGAATAATATGATGTTAGGGAGATAAACCATAAGACTATATAGGATACTTTTATTAGTTTTCTAAGACCACAGTAAATGTAGTCAAAACTTTTAGACTATTCTTAATATTCTGCTCCTATAAGGTTAGGAGCTGTCTGGTAAATGTGGCATCACTTCTGTTTTCCATGACCCAAGAAGAACCTGCACAAGACCGGGATAGTTATGAATAGTCTGACTCTCCGCTCGCCGCTTCCAGGTGATGTCAGTTCTTTATAGCAGCGTCGGGGCATTTTTAACTTCATACATCAGGCTTGGACCTTGGCCATATATAAGTCGGTTGGCCTGAAAATAGCCAATGAGTGGAAATTTTAGCGTCCAGGCCTTCCGGGGTTTTTTTGTTTTTTTTCGTTAAGTATCTGGTAGACTTTGAAATGTGAGTTACCAGTGACTATATCAGCTTATTAAACCAGCCGTCTGCTTTCTATCAGAGAAATCCAGACTATTAATGTGGAAAGTGAGGCAGTGCAGCGTGAGCATAAAGGAAAGATCTGACAGATCGATTAATGATGAAATTAGATTATTTTTTTGCACATGGACAATGCGATGCTCATAAGGAAGGATGTATGAAAATCTTCTTAGAACACAAGAGCCTTAAAGGCTTCTCAAAACTTGTATAAAACAATGCAGAAATCAAGGTAGGTGCCAAGTTTCAGGTTATAATAAATGCTAAAAGGTTCTCCTACAATGGTGATTTTCAGAGTCGTAAACATGTCTTTGCTACAACCTTAATCCCATGATTTGCCCATTTCTCCAATTACTGGGGCCAAATGTAAAACTATTCCATACATACAATTACATTTAGTCTCTAAAACGGCATTCCGGTTTACATAATTATTACTAAAGATGAGCGAATCGATTCGAGGGACTCTGGTTCAACATCCAGGTCAGTGGTACCTGACAGCTAGATGGGAGGCCAACGAATCTCTTACCTTACGGCATCCACAGCAAACCTTTCGATTAGCCAGGGCCGGCGCGGCATCATCTGTATGTCGCACAGATGATGTTTCGTCAAATACTGGGGATACTGGACAGTAAGATTTTTTACTGCCTCCGATCTAGCTGCCAGGTACCTCTGGCCTGGACTCTGGATCGGAGTCCCGCGAATCGATCCGCTCATCTCTTATTTATCACCTATCTACGGGATATGTTATGAATGTTAGATCAGTGTGGTCCAAGTGCTAGGAACCCCATAATCACATAGTCATCGATTCTCCCATGGCTTCAAAACCTCTGCCAGGAGGAGTTGGTTGTGCATACCTTCTGCAGCTCCATTTTACGCCCATGCTGTGCTTAGCTATCTTCATAATTATTGTAGACTTTGCAGGGGCCATGGAGCATGGCCAACCATCCAATTAATTCAACTCCTCCTGACCATTGTCTTGCAGACAAAAGAAGACCATAGAAGAATGGAGGACATAATACCATCATTCTGGCTATTGATGAGGGTCCCATTGTTGGGACTTACACTTATATCGCAATGGGTGTTCAGAGGTTGTTCTCATATTCTGTAGAAGAGGTGCCGTGCAATAGATCCTTTTATCCCATATCAGAACAGGTTTCTAATTTTAGGGGCCTACTGCAATTATTTTATTAGGCGTCATGTTACACCTCTGTGGAGGTGATGTTAGCACTCTGATACCCCACACCTTACTGCTTATCTTGAAATCTGGTGTTGGGTCTGAGAAGAGACAGTGCAATGCTTTGCTCTGGCACGTAGTAAAAGATGTGCATAAAGGAGATAGGGTCATGTATCGAAATGGATCCCCTACTATAGTGCAAGCTTTTGGCACCCAAAATAGATAAAACGGGTGTTTGTTTCCTCCCTTCAACCTCTTTCGAAAACCCTTCAGTGACCCAACCCCTCCACCTCCAGGGCAGTTCCTCTAAGAGAATAAAGTCCTGCCCAATAGCCAAGGAAATTGGACCAACTTCAACTGGAACTTTTCTCTTCAAGGACTC
Organism: Phyllobates terribilis; assembly: GCF_046119375.1. Classification (NCBI taxonomy): domain Eukaryota; kingdom Metazoa; phylum Chordata; class Amphibia; order Anura; family Dendrobatidae; genus Phyllobates; species Phyllobates terribilis. The sequence goes on from NW_027362764.1 coordinate 76,980,524, forward strand.
AACTTTGGACTATTTTTATTGCACATTGACAATGCGATGCTCAAAAGGAAGGATGAATGAAAATCTTCTTAGAACACAGTTCGGGGTTCGACACTGTTAGTGTCCGGTGGTAAACTCCAAACACGAACTTCTCCCGGAAGTCCGTTTTGATGTTCGGAGTTCCGGGGGAAGTCCAGGAGAAGAGACAGATTTTCAAGCACCAAAGTTCAGGTCTCCATTGATTTCAAAGGGGTTCGGATACAGTTCTGGTACCCGAACCGAACTTTTGATGGGTACCAGAACCCAAACTTCCTCGGGTCTGCTCATCTCTACAGAAGAGGCTTTAAGGCTTCCCAAAACATGTATAAAAGTAGGCAGAAATCAAGGTGCCAAGTCTCAGGCTGCAATAAATACTAAAATGTTTTCCTACAATGGTGATTTTCAGAGTTGTAAAGGTGTTTTTTCTATAACTTTAATCCCATGATTTTCCCACGAAAACCATTCCGATTCTACAATTAACTGGGACCAAATGCAAAACTTCTCTTCTTCAGCCTGTAACTTATATCACTGGAGTCTAGTGAATTTATAGGTTTCATACTAGACAAGGGCAAAATCCATGATCTGTCCCCTTTTAAAAAAAAACACAAAAGTTTATTTATATTTCATAATAAAATATTTAAATGTGTAATATTTCTGGAACATTGTAAATCTCTGGGGTCTGTCCTAAATATCTATACAGTCACCACTAGGACAGAATGTACGGAGCGTTCAGTGAATCGTCACCTGCTGCTGCATTGTCTGTGACTGCTGCTTGTTTGGTGAGGATTTATACGGTGTTCATAGGGGAGCTGCGCGAGCACAAAAGAGACATAATGATACCGATAATAATAATAATACCGCAACAGCTAAATTAGATCTCCTTTATTTTACTCTAAAAGCTCTGTCATTTCTCTCCTGCAATCACCGCATATTATCCGCTTTGTATCACTGCTGGTGCTCTGCAATCTCCGCTTTTGGTGTGATATCGCTGTGCCGATAGATTTCTAAATGTTTTTGAAACACACATACAAAAGAAAAAAATCTAGAAAATAGATGTCATTATCATTAGATATAAACAACATACAACAGAAAATGGGAATATTTAAAGGGGGTTGTAAATGATTTGCAAAAAGAAAAAAAAAAAGGACCGCTTTTATCCACAAACCACTCCACACTGGTCTATGGGTCTTATCTGGTATTGAACCTCCGCTACAAGACCGGACTGAGCTGCAGTAGCGCACTTGAACTGTGGATTGGTGTGGCGCTGTTTTTTGGTTTTTTTGGAACATAGCAAGTATATTTTCTAATCCAATACAACTTATTTAACCAACTTTGCCAACTTTAAGGCAGAGCTGTCCAGGAGTGTAATATATGTGGAGCGGTGCCTTTACAATGCCCTTCTCATACCCTCTCCATGGGAGAGAATTTCTGTTGCTTCCTGGAAGGTTTCAGGATAGACCATCGCTTATCAGGAGGATGAGGCTACCATCACCCGCTTTTGCCACTGAAACCAGCCAAGGTCTCCGGTGCTGAATTGATGATACTTGCTCTCGGCCCCGTCCACTGAAGTCTGATGGATACATGCCGTACAGATGACCACTGCCCCATCGGACTGTTCCTGAAAGCATACTTTAGTATGACCAACCATTTTAGATATTTAATTGGTCTGTTGCTTTTTTTCCCTCATATCTGCATACTATTCCTGAAATGCTGCAGAGCAGAGAGTGTTAATGTCACCGTTCTAGTATTACGGGTTACTTAAATAGCTTCATAGTTTTTAAGGTTGAAGGTAGATTGAGTTCAACCTATAACCTAACAGGATGATCAAGAGGAAGGCAAAAACCCCATAAGGCAGATGCTAATTGCCCCATATTAGAGGAAAATTCCTTCCTGATTCCACATACGGCAATCAGACTATTTCCCTGAATCAACGTCCCATCACAGAATCTAGTGCCCATGACCTGTAATATTATATTTATCAAAAAAGGCATCCAGGTCCTTCTCGAATTTGAGTAGTGAATCAACTATTACATTATGCAGCAGAGAGTTCCATAATCTCACTGCTTTTACAGTAAAGAATCTGTAGTCTTACTGCTCTTACAGTAAAGAATACATAGTCTTGCTGCTCTTACAGTAAAGAATCTGTAGTCTTACTTCTCTTACAGTAAAGAATACATAGTCTCACTGCTCTTACAGTAAAGAATCCGTAGTCTTACTGCTCTTACAGTAAATAATCTGTAGTCTCACTGCTCTTACAGTAAAGAATCCATAGTCTTGCTGCTCTTACAGTAAAGAATCCATAGTCTCACTGCTCTTACAGTAGAGAATCCATAGTCTCACTGTTTTTACAGTAAAGAATCCATAGTCTCACTGCTCTTACAGTAAAGAATCCATTGTCTTGCTGCTCAAACAGTAAAGAATCCATAGTCTCACTGCTCTTACAGTAAAGAATCCATAGTCTCACTGCTCAAACAGTAAAGAATCCATAGTCTCACTGCTCAAACAGTAAAGAATCCATAGTCTCACTGCTCTTACAGTAAAGAATCCATAGTCTCACTGTTTTTACAGTAAAGAATCCATAGTCTCACTGCTCGAACAGTAAAGAATCCATAGTCTCACTGCTCTTACAGTAAATAAGCCATAGTCTCACTGCTCTTACAGTAAATAAGCCATAGTCTCACTGCTCTTACAGTAAAGAATCCATAGTCTCACTGCTCTTACAGTAAAGAATCCATAGTCTCACTGCTTTTACAGTAAAGAATCAATAGTCTCACTGCTAGTACAGTAAAGAATCTACATCTGTGATTATGATTAAACCTTCTCTATATGTAGAAGATGCCCCCTAGTCCGGTCACAGGCCAAGGTGTAAAATATTATTATGCAGATCTTTGTACTGCCCCCTCTTATATTTGTACATTGTAATAAGATCGCCCCTAATCCTTTGTTTTTCCAAACTAAATAACCCCAAGTGTAATAACCTGTCTTAGTTCTGGGATTCATCCATTGCTCGCCCTTCTCTGCACCCGCTGTAGTTCAGTTATGTCCTAAATCATTGTTCACTCCTCTAAAGCACTTCTGCTCTCTTGTGTTTGAAACTCTTCCTTCGATTACTGGGGTTTCATTTTCTGTTTCTTCTATTTAAGATAAAAAAAAAGAGAGCTTTATTTTTAAAGAATTTGTCCTGCATTAGATAAAAAGGTGTTTGTTTTTTTTCACAATTAGCGCCACTCTTTTGCACTGGCCATGTCTAGTATTGCAGTTTACCCCATTCTCATGTTTGTAGCTGAGCTGCAATATACACTAAAGACCCTTCTAAAACCCTTTTAGTTAAGGGCAGGAACAATTTTTCTTTATTTCTGTAAGCAAGAAAAGTAATATGATGGAGATTAAAATTAGAGATGGCCAAGAGTCATGGGTAACTAAGTACACTTATGATGATGATAGTAACTGTGAAAATAGCCAGCTCACCATAGATAGGTACTTGGGGCTCGGAGCATCGCCACTGTCTTGGTGCACCTTGTAAATCCAAAGAATGAATGTTCCGGCTCAACGAATGTGTATTAAAATTTCTTCAATGCTTTATTCCAGAATGTTTAAAACGGGTACAGCAAAACCATAAGAAAGCCATACCACCAACGCTTTTCCGGCATCAAGTGCCCTTACTCATAGTGTATGTACATGCACTTGATGCCGGAAACTCGTTGGTGGTATGGATTTTTTATGGATTTGCTGTACCCGTTTTAAACATTCTGGAATAAAGCATTGAAGTACCAGTCTTAAGCTGGCTATACACATGACAACTGTTTGCTCGACAGATGACTTTGTCTCCCAACCAACCAACTTCGCGGCTCAGACAGGTGTTCATGTGTAGTAATTGGGAAGAGAGTCGAAAGCCGGGAGACAACCATACACGTTATGTTGTTGGCCGATCACTAGAAAGTCTTCAGGTTCAGACGACTTTTCTCTATTATATGACCAAAAAAAAGGGGAGTCCCTATTCAATTTGATCACAATAAATAGTGAAATACTAATACAAAAAATATATAACCAATCAAGCGGAGAGAGGGAAACCCATCAACAAAAAGGAGTTTTTAGAATGAATGAAAAATTTTATTGATACAAAAATTACAATAATAATGTACAAAAGGGTAATAGCATGGACTAGGAGGAGAAGAACGATTAAAAAGTAAGGAAGAATGGAAAAATCCCTAAATCTAGAAGAGACTACAGTCCCTCATGAAATGCTCCTGACTTTTATCTATTATGTAAGGAGACCTTTAGGCTTTGTCACCAAGGGATGAATACACAACAAATTTTCCAGTGTGGATTTGTATGCAAAAAATCCATTGCATATTACAGGACCAGCAAATGGTGTGATATCTGATGAAACCTCATCTCACACTCTGGAAACACTGAGTAACAGAAACTGACTTATGGCGCAGAATTTAATTCTGCAGCATGTCCATATAAGCTGTGGCCATCACTGCTGATTTCCACTAGGTGCATGCTGCTTCACCCTCCGCTATCGGGATACAGGAAGTGACATGTCGGCGGCCTATCAGCTTTAACTTCCTGTTCTGCTGCCGATGCTTCAGATCAGCCCTGATCTAGGACCAGGCACTCTATTACTGATCGTTCTTGACGGATTAATGCAGGACAAGGATGCACCTGATATGAATAAATATGCAATCAAGAAAGGACGCATCCCCTTTTAATTTGAGGGTGACCCTATGGAAATGCTCCTTTTTTTTTCCTACAATGATGGATAATAGAATATCAGTTAAAATCTGTGTACATCCATCACATCCTCTGTTTTTCTGTGCAATACTATGGCAAGTAAATGCAATTCCCAATTGTCAGGTCTCCCATCATTTATTTATTTATTTTACTCACTTGTATAGCTCCAATAATTCCACACCGCTTTATAGACATCATCAGCACTGTCCCCATTGGGGCTCACAATCTATATTCCCTATCAGTATGTCTTTGGAGTGTGGGAAGAAACCGGAGAACCCGGAGGAAACCCACGCAAACACGCAGATGTTGTCCTTGGTGGGATTTGAACCCCAGCGCTGCAAAGCAATAGTGCTAACCACTGAGCCACCGTGCTGCCCCATCATAAGCTCAAAATGTACTAATCAGGAATATAATATAAATCAATATTTATATTTTGATTTGCTTAGATCAATATATATTTTATAAACCAAAGTCATAAAACTCGTTGGTTCTCGGGGAACTCTAACCAGCCAGCACCTGTTGTCGCACAGCACTGTCATCCGTCTTGAAAGTCATATCAATGATAGTCTCCTGAATATCTGATTGTCGGTCGGGTGGCTGGAAGCAGACCTTCAAGTCTTGTACTGAATTTTAATTAGACTTCATTTACGTACATAGTGATCTATATTTATTACAAGGACCTCTAGCAGAATAATCCCTGCCAGGCTTTAGGCATTCAGATGACGACTTTTCGGCATTGTTTTGTGAAAGTCATAGAGCCTCATGATTTCACAGAATTCATTTTTGTGGGTTCCCTCCATCTGTTAAATTGCTCATTACATCTTGGAAATGTTTATATAATGATTAGGGTTAAAGATTATCTTTATCCAAAGTCAAAAAAAACAATGGTTTTACGTGAAACAGGATGAGTATCATAAATATAAGCAATGTTCCTTCCTGTCTCTTCCCGCATCCTCTGTTCTGACTGATCCCTTGTCAACCTGAAAACCAAAGCCAGAGAAATGTTTAGTTACAGTACTGTGCAAAAGTTTTAGGCAGGTATGGGAAAAAATGCTGCAAAGTAAGAATGCTTTAAAAAATGGAACTGTTACAAATAGGGACGTTAGATCGTCAGCCCCAAAGGGGAAGGGGACACTGATGACCATGTCTATGAAATGCAGCAGAATGTGATGGTGCTATATAAGCAAGCATGATAAATAAATAGTTGTATTTTTATCAATTAACAAAATACAAAAGTAATTCTAAATCAAATAAATTTTTAGTGTGATCACTCTTTGTCTTCAAAACGGCATCAATTTTCGTAGGTTCATGCACACAGTTTTTGAAGGAACTCGACAGGGAGGATTTTCCAAACATCTTGGAGAACTAACCACAGATCTTCTATGTATGAGGATTGTGTAAATCCTTCTATCTATTCATATACGGTAATCCCAGTCAGACTGAATGTTGTTGAGATCGTGACTCCATGGGGGCTATGTAATCACTTCCAGGTCTCCTTGTACTTCTTTATGCTAAAGATAATTCTTTATGACATTGGCTGGATGTTTGGGGTCGTTGTCCTTTGGCAGAATAAATTTGGAGCCAATTTGCCGCCTCCCTGATGACATTGCAGGATGGATTTCAACATGTCCGATCCTTTCCTCAAGCTTACATGAGTGTGGTAGTGGTTTATACTCATTTCTTAGCCAAGGAGGCATGCATATAGGGAAGTTGAGACTAATAGTGGTTGATCTTCATCCAACAGTTGTCCAAGGTGTATGTACTGTTCTAAACCAGGAGTAAACCTGCAGAAAAAGAGGGGTAGACATAAAATGGGAACTGTACTTTCAACAAGCTGCATAAATCAATAGTGCTGGCCAATTAAGGAACTTTTGTAATATATCTTATCAGAGAAACTTGCCCCCTTCCCAACTTCCCACCTACCTCCTGAACTCACCATCCACTCTGAAGTCTGAAGAAAATAGCTCAAATTCATCTTTCTCAGGCAAGAAGGACTTAAGGCTCACAGTGGTGTCACTTTACACAACACATTATACTTTATGGAAAGGGAGCAGAGTGAGGAAACAAGCAGAGGGAGACACAGAGAGATCATACTGAGCTTTCTAACAAGTCTTTTACCTCACTTCAGTGCTAGATTCATTTCTACCCTGACCACTACTGCTGTGTAATTTCCTCTCCATGCTGCTCTTAGTTGTCTTTGTGTGCTAAAAAATGAATGAAGAGCACAAAACCATCCCTGTGTAATGCCTATTGGAGACCTCATAGAAGCTAGTTCCTCCCTCCAGCCCAGAGTGGATTGCAAATTAAGAGAGAGAACCTGCAGAGGGGGAAAACTGGTAAAAATGCAGAATACAAGACACATAATGGTCAGAAGTAGTTTTATTTTGCATGTACTCACACAGGACAGTTTATTCCGAAAAGTTATTTGATAGTGCAGTTGTCCTTTAAAGATATTGCAAACCAATAATCTAGTTATTTTTTTTTTTTATCCAAATTAGGGTTAATCCCTAAAATAACCGTATGTTAGGATATATGGCAAAAAAAAATCCTAGTCCTGGACCACCACAATGGTCTACCATGTTCTCAATGCTAAGGATTGCAACATGTGAAACATATCTTACCCTTTAGAAGTACATGCTAAATATGGCACAAGGACTCGCACACTCGTATGCATTGCAATGTTATAGACTTCCTACATCTAGTAAGAGTAAAGAGGGAAAGGACGGTACTGGCTGAAGGTGAAGAGTAACTTCTACTTCGGTATGTCATTTTGGGTAAGTTATGGGGGAAATCACATGACGCACAAATATTTAGTGCTCATTAAAATTGTAGTTTATGGAGGAGGGTGATTAGATATAAAAGGGTGGGGTGTATTCAGATATAGGAATAATTTTGTAAAATTATTCCAATATCTGGCTTCTTTTACACTCACACTGTAAAAAAAAAAAGATACATTTTACATGGTGTTTTTTTTCAATCCCTTTTTGATCATTTTTAACATTTTGTAATGCAAAATGTATGGGTAAAAAAACGTAAAAATTGCTATGCATAAAGCATTCTGTGATGATTAAAAATAAAAAAAATAAAAAAAACGGCAAAAACAAAACAAATTAAAAAATTGTAGTTGTCAAGATTTGTAATTAAAAAAATATAATATAGTAAAATACTTATAGTTTTTGTTATATTTTAGCGGGAGGGTTGACGGACTTATGTCATTGCATTCTGCCTTATGAGTAGAGCTGAAGATTCCCTTTTGTATATAAAATAAGGGCCATTGATGGCATCCCTAAGATCCCTTACCAATGTCTCCTCAGCCTTTGTGGTTTGTGAGCTCAGCAGAACCTCTTTGGGAACTGGTGATTTTTCTGTGACTTGGCATACGAGCATGTGGTTAATGTCGCACTAGCAAAGTTAGTGGTTAAATCAGAAGGGAACAAGACAATGATTTGCCATCTGGACTCTGAATAGCAGCTAGATTGTAATGTTATCCAGAGTAAACATGTTGCTGACTTGAAAACCTTTGTCGGTTTACCAAAACTCTTTCTTTACACAGAGAAGCTTGTTTGTGAGATGGTTCCACCCACATAGTAAATCTTCTCTGTAAAGAAGAAGAAATACACTGGCTATAATTAACTGCACCTGCTCCATAGCCATAAAGGATCTTCTGTCTGACCAGTAAAATGACCAATGTCCGCACTAATGTCCATGCTCTTTTAATTTGTTTAGGACGATAGCTATTGAAGACTCCTGTCTGGATCTATTTTTCCATAGCAAGGATCCTCAGGGGCGGGTCTTCCAGCCCCCGAGGACAGTAGACAAATATTTGTATTACATTTATAAACACTAACAGCACTTGTCCCAAAAAGAAATTTGACCTATATCATAACCGGCTCTCCTAAATATAAGTAAACCAAGTAAAATATAAATTCTTTATTGAATCCAAAATTGATAAAAATTTCCAATTATAAATTTAAAAACAATTAAAAAATAGAGGCAGAACCCACACATTTATTTGTATTCCTGTAGGTTCAATCTCTGTCTCACGTTTTCTATTTTTTAATTGTTTTTATTTATAATTGGAATTTTTATCAATTTTGGATTCAATAAAGTATTTATATTTTACTTTGTGGTGTTAATCCAATTTTGTGTAGGTTGAATACTAACAAGCACTTGTGTTCACGGCTGGGAGGTGGGTTGCTATTCCTCATCATCATGGAGTTTTGATGCTTCATTCAGATTCTACTTTTGGGTGGACTGGGGCTCTTTCCTGTATTGATGCAGCGTCCCTTAATTATTAAAGGAAAAAAAAATGGAAAATGTGATGTTTGCGGCCTGTAACATCCCTGGCAGCGTGCTTGCATGGCTTACCACCTCCCACCATGCAAGACCGCAGTCTTACCTATCAGGCCAGGCTGCACACTCTGCTCCAGTACCTGCTGTTTGTATGTCTCTTGTCTGCTGGCTTAGGGCGGCGGTGCTGTTGCTTCCTGATTCTTAAAGCTACAGTGTGCGCAGTCCTAATGCGTCCCCAGCCTATTGCTGTGAGTCACTGGATACTTAAACCCCCTCCACCCAGTAGGAGGGGCCTGAGCAACACTTTCCATCTGAGTGTTTCTTGCAACTGAGTTGCCAGGTCCTGTCCTGTATCTAGTCTGTTTCTGCCACCCTGGGGGCTGAGTTCCCAGACTCGTTCCTGTATCTTGTTCCTGGTTCAGATCTTGTCTGAACAGTGTCCTAGTCCGTTACCTGTTTGTCTCTATGTCTGTACCTTTCCGTTTTCCTGCAGTATCTGAACCTGCACCTAACTCCAACTTGTTGTCTCTGTACTTCTGTTTGTGAGTTTTGTGTCCACTCGCTACTTCATTGCAAGTACCTTGTGTGTATCTGGTTCTGCTCGTTCTGTTTCCCTGCCTCCGTATCTAACTCCTGTGTTCCATCTATCTTCTTGTGTTTTCCAGTCTGTTCCATGTGAACAGAGCCCTGTCCTGTCTACCGCATCTGCGGGTTTTGCTCTGCTCTGCTTGTTTACCGCACCTGCGGGTTTTGCTCTGCTCTGCTTGTCAACCGCACCTGCGGTTCTGCTCTGCTCTGCTTGTCCACCGCACCTGCTCTTTTGCTCTGCTCTGCTTCTCTACCGCATCTGCGGGTTTTGCTCTGCTTGTCTACCGCATCTGCGGGTTTTGCTCTGCTCTGCTTGTCTACCGCACCTACGACTCCGTTCCTGTGTCCCAGTCTGTACTGGTCCCTATCCTGCCTGCGTTTCTATCTGCCAGTACCCGTCTGTCTGCATACCAGCCGTGCCTGCCAATACCCACCTGTCTGCATACCAGCTGTGCCTGCCAGTATCCACCTGTCTGTATGCCAGCCTAACCTGCCTGTTCCTGCATTTCCCGGTGTGGGTCAACAGCTGTGACCGAGGTCTGACCTGGAGCAGCACCTGGTCCCTCTGCTCGGTTCCTCCCTGGTTCACGGAGTCGACTGAGCCGCCGTGTGACCTTGGTCGGACCGAGTTGATACTTAGTTACGTCCCTCCAGGCACTCCTCGGTTCATGGTACAGTGGGATCACTAATCATGCTCACGCCAGTCAGTCTGGGCGTGTGCGTAAGACGGGCGCTACTGGGTCCAGAGGAAACAGGGTAGCCAGGGGATTGGAAAGAGGGGAAATTTATTGTCAATGCGTTTCGCAGTTTTCTTAACTTCTTCCTCAGGTGCCTACTTGCAATTTGCAGAAACTTTACCCGATTGAGCGGGTCCCTTGAGTCTCTAATTTTCAGTTTTTTATCCCACCTTTTTCACATATAGAGCACCCCTTCTTCTTATTCTTTCATCTTTAAATATTAAAGAAGCTACTATTTTCCATTTTTTTTTAGCCCATAGCTTTGGGCTAGCTAAAATTAATAATGAAATGAGTGTTACTTTAGCTGCAGTGTTGACGCACCGCTGGTGCTTCCGGTTATTGTTTACAGGTCATGTACGCTGTAGTTGTGACGTCACCGCTGCAAACTGTAAACGTCACCGCTGCCGTCTGTGAACAATCACCAGGAGCAGCGGCAGAGAGCCGGCACTGGAGTATTGGAATGTGAGAAACTCTGATATGTATTCTTTTTAGCTAGCACACGAGCCTATGAGCTGAAGAAACTTGAAAATGGAAAATTCCTTAAGGGAGTGATCAAACAGTGACAATGTACAACAATAACCACATATATCACACAACATTTCCCCTTTCTTCGTCATTCACATCCTCACCCATCCCCTAGTTACACTTCATGGACTAGTGTATTTTTCTTAACCATTTTTATTCTGCGAAGCACATAATGATTCTCCATGGTGCGAGGCATTGGACAATCAAAAGTTGAAATTCTCAGCTAAAATCGTATTTTGGAAGGGGTTGAAGGAGTTAAATTAATAACACAAAGATCAAAAACAGAAAAGAAAAAGGAAAGTGCCCAAGGAAAAAAAACACAGCGGGAATCACAGCGTTGTTATAAGAATACAAAATCCTCCAATTTCACATTTATGTTAGTCTAGAACAGGGGTCTCAAACACGCGGCCCGCATGCGGCCCCTGAGGCTGCTTTATGCGGCCCACAGGCACAGACCCCTTGACGATCCCGACCTGGTCCAGGAGGAGCCGCCGACAGCAGCGCTGAATTGCCGCACAGAGACTGTTTCCCAGCACTGCATTTCCAATGCCAGCCGCTGGCCAATCAGAGGCCAGCAGCTGATATCTGCGTGTCGGCGCAGCGAGTATGACGTCATTGCCATATGCAGATGTCAGCTGCTGGCCTCTGATTGGCCGGCGGCTGGCATTGGAAATGCAATGCTGGGAAACAGTCTCTGTGCGGCAATGCAGCGCTGCTGTCGGCGGCTCCTCCTGGACCTGGTCGGGATCGTCAAGGGGTCGGACTCTGTGGTGCCTGCGGGCCACATCTGCAGGAAGGCCGCCGAGGGAACGGAGGACAGGTGAGAATCATCTTTTTTTTTTTCTATTTTATGTGTGTGAAGAACAGCACAGGGGGCACAGAGCCACAACATGGGGACCGGGATGGGGCACAGAGCCTCAAGATGTGGACCTGGATGGGGCACATAGCCACAGGATGGGGACCTGGATGGGGACCTGGATGGGGCACAGAGCCTCAAGATGTGGACCTGGATGGGGCACAGAGCCACAAGATGTGGACCTGGATGGGGCACATAGCCACAGGATGGGGACCTGGATGGGGCACAGAGCCACAAGATGTGGACCTGGATGGGGCACAGAGCCACAAGATGTGGACCTGGATGGGGCACAGAGCCACAAGATGTGGACCTGGATGGGGCACATAGCCACAGGATGGGGACCTGGATGGGGCACAGAGCCTCAAGATGTGGACCTGGATGGGGCACATAGCCTCAAGATGTGGACCTGGATGGGACACATAGCCACAAGATGGGGACCTGGATGGGGCACAGAGCCACAAGATGGGGACCAGAGCCACAAGATGGGGACCAGAGCCACAAGATGGGGACCTGGATGGGGCACATAGCCACAAGATGGGGACCTGGATGGGGCACATAGCCACAAGATGTGGACCTGGATGGGACACATAGCCACAAGATGGGGACCTGGATGGGGCACATAGCCACAAGATGGGGACCAGAGCCACAACATGGGGACCTGGATGGGGCACATAGCCACAAGATGGGGACCTGGATGGGGCACATAGCCACAAGATGGGGACCTGGATGGGGCACAGAGCCACAAGATGGGGACCTGGATGGGGCACATAGCCACAAGATGGGGACCTGGATGGGGCACATAGCCACAAGATGGGGACCAGAGCCACAACATGGGGACCTGGATGGGGCACAGAGCCTCAAGATGTGGACCTGGATGGGGCACATAGCCTCAAGATGTGGACCTGGATGGGACACATAGCCACAAGATGGGGACCAGAGCCACAAGATGGGGACCTGGATGGGGCACATAGCCACAAGATGGGGACCTGGATGGGGCACATAGCCACAAGATGTGGACCTGGATGGGGCACATAGCCACAAGATGGGGACCTGGATGGGGCATATAGCCACAAGATGGGGACCAGAGCCACAACTTGGGGACCTGGATGGGGCACATAGCCACAAGATGGGGACCTGGATGGGGCACATAGCCACAAGATGGGGACCTGGATGGGGCACAGAGCCACAAGATGGGGACCTGGATGGGGCACATAGCCACAAGATGGGGACCTGGATGGGGCACATAGCCACAAGATGGGGACCTGGATGGGGCACATAGCCACAAGATGGGGACCAGAGCCACAACATGGGGACCTGGATGGGGCACATAGCCACAAGATGGGGACCTGGATGGGGAACATTGCCACAGGATGGGGACCTGGATGGGGCACATAGCCCCAAGATGGGGACCTGGATGAGGCACATTAGTACAAGATGGGCGCCAGGATGGGGAACGTTGCCACAGGATGGGGACCTGGATGGGGCACATAGCCACAAGATGGGGACCTGGATGGGGCACAGAGCCACAAGATGGGGACCTGGATGGGGCACAGAGCCACAAGATGGGGACCAGAGCCACAAGATGGGGACCTGGATGGGGAACATTGCCACAGGATGGGGACCTGGATGGGGCACATAGCCCCAAGATGGGGACCTGGATGAGGCACATTAGTACAAGATGGGCGCCAGGATGTGGAACGTTGCCACAGGATGGGGACCTGGATGGGGCACATAGCCACAGGATGGGGACCTGGATGGGGCACATTAGTACAAGATGGGGACTTGGATGGGGAACATTACTACAAGATGTTTTCCATTATTACTATATGATGCTAATTGTAAGACAATATTACTGTATGTGGCCAATTGGGGGAAATAAAATTGTAAAAAAAATAAAATAAAGCATGAAAAAATATTGGGCACTAAAAATGCTGTTTTATATGTAAACTAAAGTAAACACAAAAAAGTGCACGTTTATTATCGCCACATCCATAACGACCCAAGCCATAAAAAATAAACACGGCAAAAATGTTCAAAAGGTGTATACAAAAAAAATGGTATCACTAAAAATGTCACATTGAACAAAGAATGCGGCCCCCCAAATTCAAATTTTTTCCATGTGCGGCCCTTATACCCAGCCGAGTTTGAGACCCCTGGTCTAGAATATCCATATGTTCTCATATCCAGGGAATCCTGATATAGCACACTTCAGAAATTTACAGATTCATATTAAATGTTAATCTCATCCAAAGCTAATAAAATTATCTGGAAGCTATCCATTTGGGTTTAATATGATGTGAAATAAGGCGTAAATGCATAGAAAAAATGTTAAAATATCGAAATTATAATTTGTATTAATTAAAAGATCTACCCAATAAACAGCATTTACAGGATAGATGAGAAATATATGATTACTGGGGAACTGACCTCTGGAACATTCACTGATCCTGAGATCTGAGAGTCCAAAGTCGCATGTATGAATGGTGCAGTGGAGAGTATGTGCGACCACTGCTCCATGCACATAAGGATGGTGGTCGCACTTGTTCAGCTTCACTCCATTCACACAAGGATGGTGGTCGCACATGCTCAGTACCACTCCATTCACATAAGGATGGTGGTCGCACATGCTCAGTATTACTCCAATCACATCAAGACGGTGGTCGCACATGCTCAGTACCATTCCATTCACATAAGGATAGTAGTCGTGACGTGCCCCCTGGGCCCCCCCGGAGCCGGATCGCTGGGGGTTGTAGTTCTCCGTGGCGGTGACCCGGTCCGTGCCCAGGGCGGTCAAACCAGTGGCGGTCTTAAGTAATAACAATGTCCGACTACGCCACCCGTGGATTGCGGTCAGTGGGGACCGCCGCTGCGCTGCTGACCGCTGAGGCTGATGTGGTTTGCGCAGTCGAGTATGGGATAACTCCCCACGGGAGAAGTATTGCCTCAGGGCAGCTAGTGTGGATGATGGGAGTGATGGTGTGAGCTTCCCAGTAGTAATGGTGCTGGTGCGGCGATGAAACACAGAGACGTGTGGTGCAGTTCAGGGTCTTTACTGATGGTATAAAGCAGACCCTCCCGGGAGTACTGGTTAGCAGTAGGGGCCTGGTCAGTCTGTGAGCAAGCAGGATCTCCCCTGGCCAGGTGAAGTTGTAGGCCTCCCCGACTATCTGCACTCTTTCCTGGCTACCTTGCTCTATGCGGGTAGAAGTAGCCCACGTCCCTGAGTATACCGTGTGGTGCTCACCCGTATGGTCGGTAACTTGGGCCTTCCGTTAGCCTCCGCTTCATGATGGCGGTGCTGGTCCCTTGCTTGTGACCGTGCCTTCGGGTTTCTAAGGACAGAGGACATGGAATCCCCTGCCGGTTGGATTCTGCTGCTGGACCTGGATGTCCCCACAGCCTCGGACTCCGTGTCCGGGTTTAGTGTCTTCAGCCAAGGCGAGCTTCCTAGCTTCCAGCCTCTGGCACTCGCTCCTGCTCCTACAGAGCTCCTGTTGTAACTTTCCCTGTGTCTGCTGTCCTCCAGACCTGACTCTGTCTCTGTCTGGGACTTCACTCACTAATCCCGCCCCAGACCCAGTTTATAAGGGCAGATTCCTCCCCTCCCAGGTCTGGGTGGGCCGTGTTGCATGCTTAGGGCTCCTGACCAGAGAAACCTCCCACTTGCTCTCAGACATAATATCTCTATTACTGTGGTAACCAGACCCCTGGGGTGCCACAGTCGCACATGCTCAGTATCACTTCATTCACATAAGGATGGTGGTCGCACATGCTCAGTTTCACTCCATGCACATAAGGATGATGGCTGCACATGCTCTGTATCACTCCATTCACATCAAAACGGTGGTCGCACATGCTCAGTACCATTCCATTCACATAAAGATGGTGGCCACACATGCTCAGTATCACTCCATTCACATCAAGACAGTGGTCGCACATGCTCAGTACCATTCCATTCACATAAAGATGGTGGCCACACATGCTCAGTATCACTCCATTCACATCAAGACAGTGGTCGCACATGCTCAGTACCATTCCATTCACATAAGGATGGTGGTTGCACATGCTCCGTATCACTTCATTTACATAAGAATGGTGTTCGCACATGCTCAGTTTCACTCCATTCACTTGAAGACGGTGGTTGCACATGCTCAGTACCATTCCATTCACATAAGGATGGTGGTTGCACATGCTCAGTGTCACTCCATTCACACATGTAATTTGGACCTTCTGTTCTCTGAATTGATGGGACGCTCAGCAACCAGACGCCTAGCAATCATACACTTATCATATTAGAAAATTACATTGTTGTAGTTGTGGGTGGTGTTGATGATTTAAACCCTTCTCCCCTTATTGACCTATGACTTTTCAGAAACTCGTTAACCTTGTTCGTCAAATGCCCACTAGTTTTGAGAGCTGTAATGCAGCCCCATGACATTTATGAAGCCACATTGTGTCCCTGAATGCTACTTTAGTAGTATATCCATAACATGGAGCTGCATAAAGTGTGCCACATGATGCCACCGTGTTCATAAGACCCTGGGTCATGAGTTGCTCTTTCCTGTCTCTTATTTCAAGTCTTCTCTCATTTTTGCTTATTGCGAATAAAGTTTCTCTACATCATATTGAAAACTTTCTCTAGACTCCTGAGTGGGAAATTTGCCTAGAAATACATTGAGATGGGAAGATGTAATGTGGTATGTTCACACGCTGCAGGTTTCTACAGCAGATATCCATTTTAAACATCTGAATGGGGTGTCTACAACCCCTACGGAGATATGAAATGGATTTCTGCCTAAGCAATTTTCTGCCTCTTGAAAATACCCTTCCTTATCGGAGCTGTGATAATGGCCATGAGTTGTCACATACCCTAACTAGTCATATACCAAAAGATTTGGCCACGATACAATGAGACATTTGAGTTTGATATAAAAATTCTAAAGCTCTGTTATCCAAAAGGGGACCTCTGGTGGAAGATGGCTATCCTATAAAAACACCCTCCATCCATATGGGCATATTAAAGACCTAGAAGTGGTCTCGTTGGGCCTCCTATCCTCCACTTTGTTGGACCCAGCAGGTCCATATATTACATCCCCTTAATTCATTTACAAGGACCAGACACCACACCTGTGCTGACCAGTTAATCGTTGGAGGCGGAGAGGCTATCGTTAGAGAAGACGTCTCTACTGACGGTAGAGAAGTAATCTGGTTAATTTCGAAGAACGTTGATACAAATTGCACCTTCCAGGGTGCAGATTTTAGGTTGACGTGACTTTTGTCTCTCATCTCGCAGACCATGGTTTGTGATTTGAGCTGGAGGTCTTTAAAAAGAAACAAATAAAATTTCCAGCCTAATTATAACATATGACTTTTACTAGACGTCAGCTCGGAGAGAGAGCCGCGCTTGCAATAAATTTTCCTTGCGGTAGATTTCACATGGCCTGGATTTTTTCCTGTGCCATATGATAGTTTGCTGCAGTAATATCATACCAAAAATATTCAAAGATCCCACAGAGCATGTAATAGTGTTAGAAGCAGCGTTCTTTCAGCCAACGCATAAGTTGACTGTTCTAAAGAATATACCAACAGTATATATTGCATTAACATTAAAGGGGCTATATGGTTGTCCAGGATTAAAAAAGAAGGATCATTCATCTTCTTTTTCCCAAAACAGCGCCATACCTGTCTGTGTGGCTATGCTTGGTAGTGCATCTCAACCCCATTCAAGTGAATGTAACTAAGCTGGAGTGCCGGAGACAGTCCACGGACAGAGACTGTGTTATATCTGGGGGAAAAAAGGCAGATTCTCATTCTAAGGTGTTTTTAATTGGGAAGCATAGTGGCTCAAAGTTGGAACAAAGTTTGTACACTTTGTCTGTGTTTACATGCCTAAAAGTTCCTGAAATTGATCAACTAAATTGTAAGCCTCGTTGTGGTCAGGGCCAATCTTTGTGACTATATTTGTGAACAGTTATAAAAATTACGTTAATATTAATTTTATTTCTATGGCGCCAACATATTCCACATCGCTTTGCAATTCAGACGGGACACGTGTGGGTACAGATGATGGAAACGACCAGATTCTGAGGAAAATTAAAGAAGGGAAAACAGAGAGTAGTTAGATTGGTGCACTAATATGGCAGACCTGTTTAAAGAGATGTGTTTATAGGGTATGCTTAAAACTATAGATACTGGGAATTAATCAGATCTGGGGTAGTGCAGTCCAGAAAACTGGTGCAGCACGAGAAAAGTCTTGGAGATAGGAGTGAGAGGTCCAGATTATGGAGGATGTTAATCATGTATCATTTTCAGTTCTGAAACTACGGGTAGAGTGATAGACAGAGATGAGATAAGATGTAGGGCAGTGTAGAAAACTATGGAGAGCTTTGTGGGTGAGAACGATAAGTTCATATTGTACTCTGTGTGGCAGCTGGGTAACCAATGTAATATCTGGCACAGGGTTGAAGCATCAGTGTAGCAGCTGGACAGAAATATGACCCTGACTGTTGCATTCAGGATAGATTGGAAAGTGGAGGGTTTAATAAGAGAGAAACGGATTAGTTGAGAGTTGCAGTAGTCCAAACGAGAATTATCTTGGCGTGATATGAGGAGCAGAAAATTATACATAATTGATGTTATTTCAGAGTCTTTATTCTACTAAGCTTACATAATAAACAATCGAACTTTTGGAAAGAGATGCACAGATTTTACGCAGAACAGATAAAAATCATATAACTGATAAATCAAAGTATATATTAATAGCTGCAAATATTCACATGTCCTCCTTTACATTCCTAGGTCTGTAAGTGTGTTTGAAGGTTCTATTGAGTTGCAAGCAAATGTAGTAAAATATTTAAAAATAATATAATTGTTATTGATATATATTTTTTTTATTTAGTAAGGGGTTGACAACCTTAGAAATGATGCCCTATTTGTGCACATCTTGAATACGTCATGTTGTCTAAAAAATAAGTTATCCAGGAAGAAAGCTGAATACTGATCATTTCCAATTTATTCTGTATATATTTTTTTCTAACGAGTGGACAAAAGATTGATCTTTGTAAAATCTTATTAAATTTTCTTTCTTGTTTCCATCAGATGCAAAGGGATATTGCCTATAATGTTCGAGAAGGCCCAGTGGTCCACCGGCCTGGGTCAGCAACATATCCCTCTCATGGAGGCCCAATATCTCCACCTCCTACCCCTGTGCCACATTCCATGCCGCCTTCTCCATCCAGGATCCCATATGGTGGAGGGCGTCCACCTGTTGGACAGAGTAACACAACGATGCCAAGGGAACGCTTATCCAGTTTGCCTATCTCAAGATCTATTTCTCCTAGCCCCAGTGCCATCTTGGAAAGGAGGGACGTGAAACCAGATGAGGATATGGGCAATAAAAATGTCCCATTGATGCGAAATGATAGTATGTATGCAGACCCCTACATGTATCACGAAGGCCGGATGAGCATTGCGTCTTCACATGGTGGGCACCCTCTTGACATGCCAGATCATCTACTTGCTTTCCATAGAGGGGCATTGAGGTCTTCAAGCACTTATTCTAACACTTCTATGCAAGTGGAAATGATGGAACAATCAGTTTATAGGCAGAAGAATAGAAAACACTCAGACAGTCATTTGCCAACCCTTGGATCTAAAACTCCTCCAGCCTCACCTCAGAGAGTGACTGATATCAGGATGATGGAGATGCATGGTCATAACGCTCATGTACCTCCTCATGGTATACACAGCGAGAGGTCATCTCCAATCCGACAGTCCTTTAAAAAAGATCAGGGTCCCGGAGTGTTCGTCGAAGCCAAAGTCCGCAACACTGGTGGAATACTTGGTATGGCTGATATAGTCCCATCTTCTACTGAAAAGCAAATGTATGCTGGATATGGAGCTCCCAAAGATAATTTTACACGGTAAGGAATATTTCGACCCTGTAGAACCTTTTATGTTCTGACGAGGACCAACGTCATAATGGAAAATTATTTTGACGTCATACTTAGATTAGTACTCGAAAATTAATGACCTCTGTGTACCATTAGCAAGGGTTGACCATTAATGAATTGTGTGGTTCTTCAGATTTACATAAGCATGTACTCTACTTCTAAATGCTAACCAACTAAACCGCATGAGTAACCAAGATGCTTGTAGATGGTTGTACAATGGATGTTAACAAAACTATGGACTGAGAATTTTAAAAAATTCAAAAATTCTCATCTATATTCCAATGAAATGTTCTTTGCATTCTTTATCTTTTTAACCAATGTGTTGAAGGATTGCAATTTTTTAGTTCGGAAATTTTGCCTTGTGTGTATTGGGATGATTTAGAGGCTCAGTAATAAGGAGTACAGTATTATTTTTCATCCTGGAAAACTTTGTAAAGTTGTGAATGCAATTTCTTCTAGCAGGTAGTCCGCACCGGTAGTTGCCTAGTTGCGCAGCCCTTGTGTTGTGTTTGGGTACATGACTCCATGCAGATGTTTTTTCTCTTCTGATGGTATATTACAATGTCTTCTGTTTCCAATTAAATTCGCCGATGCTGCGGTTTTCTTGATGGCTTACTTCCCAGAGTTTACGAATGTGAGGATGAAAATTGCAGATTGATATTTGTAGGGTTTTATTTTTGCTGCGCTATACAAATACAAATGACTCCGTTTCAATCCAGGTCCCCTTAAAATCATAATATTACTAGAAACTTGGAGAACTGGAGTTGCATTCATCTGCCAAGTTGTTTTAAGATGGTATTGAGCTATTTTTAAGTAACAATTGCTTAAAGGGGATGTTCAAGTTAGAGGATCCCTGCTCCTCCTCCTGGGATTGTCAAAGATCAGCTGTACTTTCTGGAAAAAGTCTATAGGAAGTGATCAATTTACCTGCAGTTGATCAAGTGGAAAATTAATCATTTCACAGTTGCTAATAAAAGGTGCTGTCTTGGGTGATCTTCCAAAAAAGATTTTCTGATTGTACACCCTGTGGCTAACAGATGATTGTCCTGCATGAAGAACATCCTACTTTTAAAGAACTACAAAAACATGGATACATTTTTCCAGAAACAGCGTCGCACTTGTCTTTGAGTTGTATCAGGTATTACAGCGAAGTGCTATTAAAGTTATTACACTTGAGATGCAATACCTCAAACAACCTATGTAGACAGCAGTGGCGCTGTTTCTGGAAATAATCAGCCATGGGGTCAATGTTTTACAACCCTTTTAACTCTGTAATGCATATTTAAAGGTAAGTTTTATAAAGTAGACCACCCCTTTAAACAATAGCTAAATAGAAGTTTCTACTAGATGACGAAGATTAAATGTAAGGGTTTCCCTTACCTTCTTTTTTTAATCACGCCAAGAAACAAACTTGAGGGCCTTTCACAAAATTTTTCATGTTGAACTGGACTCAGAATGCAATAGTGACTACAGAGCGGAATAAAACTTTATTTTTTTTGTTTTTTTATTTATTTTACTCACTTCTATAGCGCCATTAATTCCACAGCGCTTCACAGACCTCATCGCTGTCCCCATTGGGGCTCACAATCTACATTCCCTATCAGTATGTCTTTGGAGTGTGGGAGGAAACCGGAGAACCCGGGGGAAACCCACACAAACACGGGGAGAACATACAAACTCCTTGCAGATGTTGTCCTTGGTTGAATAGGACCCCAGCGCTACAGGGCTGCAGTGCTAACCACTGAGCCACCATACAGTGCTAACCACTGAGCCATCGTGCTCACTTCTCAGGTGCTGAGATATTAGCAATCAAAGTATTTCACACCTAATGAGTTAACTTTTGCTAAGTCCAACTGAGTGTTATCAGACAGTTTTCACTGGGGGTGTGTACTTCTTTTCCCTGCTTGATGCTGACCAATTATAAGCAGGCAGCAACACTCGAAGGAAAGAAGAACATGATCCCACCATAGCTCAGAGCAGGTTTCTCAGTGTGTGAGATGTAATTATACAGCCCTGAGCTTCTGGCCCTAACCTCCAGCATGAGTCAGTGTGGGGGAAGAGGCAGCACAGCTGAGTTTAGCTGTGTCACATTACAAACCCTTCTATCAGCTCTCCTGATTAGAAAGTATGTCAGTATCACACTGATGCCTGCTGTGCTCAAGCAACTTGTAATCATTTTACAGTGAGATCAGGGCTGTCATTACATCTCACACAGGAGTAATCTGCCTGTTCTGGGCTATTCCTGTGTGAGATGTAATGACAGTCTGATCTCACTACAGAATGAGTACAAGTTGAACACACCAGACATGAGAGCTGAAAGTATCAGTATCACACTTGTCTCCAAACAGACAGCATTGGGGGGGGGGGGGGGGCAGTACAGCAACTCTGACAGTGCTATGAGCTGAAAGAAGGGTTTGTAATGTGATGCTGCTAAAATCAGCTGTGATGCCCCTCCCCCACACTTACTCATGCCAGAGGTTAGACCAGGAGATTAGGCTACCTGTCATACACCTCACACATGGAAATCTATTCTAATCTATTGTGGGGGTGTGTTCTGCTTTCCTTTGCGTATTGCTGCCTGCTCATGATTGGTCAGCATCATACAGGGAAAGAAGTACACTCCCCCTAGTGAAAACTGTCTAACACCCACTTGGACTTAAAAAAAAAGTTAACTCATTAGGTGCCCAATGCTTTGATTGTTAATTTCGCTGTCAAGAGAGGCGAAATTAAAAAAAAAAAAAGTTATTCCACTCTAGCCATTATTACATTCTGTGTCAAGTCCAACAAGAAAAAAATGGTGAAAATTTATCTTTAAAAGTGCACTATATACAATGTAGCTATCAGAAATAATAACATGTATAATAAAGGGATGTTCCAAGAATTGACACTCCCTTCATCCATCTCCCTCGGGTCCCATCTGGGAATCACCTGGTCCCTGCTGTTCTGTGCTTCCTAATCCTGTCCTCGGCACACAGTGATCGTTTCCAGCCATTTACGGTGCATTGATAATGGAACAAGTAAGCTCAGACTAGTGAGGAAAAAGTGACCCCAGAATGAGTATTTTTTTTTATTATTTCTTCTTTTAGAGCAGTCGGAGGAATTAAAAAAAAAAAAAAAAATCCTTAAAAACCCCTTTAAGCTCATCCATCATTTTTTCCCACATACAGCATTATTACAATATATTCATCTGGTTCAGTTAATAATACCTGTAATTAAAGTATAGGTTTATGAATTATTTATATGTTAATATCGGTTCTAGTATAACTGTTTTCCCTGTTTAATGTAGCTATAAAATATTTTATTAAAGAAGAGTTTCATTTTGAGCTTGGTTGCCAACTGGCGCCTGAGTGCTGCTCAGCTATTATATTCACGAGTTGGAGAGTTTTATGGCGTTACATGGATATAATGTTTTTATTATGTGTGTATCCAAAGGTAAGATGTAGCAGCAGGCTTTGTTTATATTGGATCTGATGGTGGAGAAACCACCATTCATGGTTAAATATTACTGGATATAATGAGTCACTGTTTAAAAGTCCTGATCGATGGATTATTGATCCTAATACCAAGGTATTATAATATTTAATTAAAACGGTTTTGGATTATCCGCTTTGAACACCCCCTACAAGTGAGCTAGATCCTCAAAGGCGTAACCTATCCTGTCCTGGGAGGAGTTCGTGATGGGACCTCCCATGAACAGCCTTAAATCCCACCCACCATAAAAAGGATTGCAGTTTTATAAATGGCTTGATCATTTATTGGGCTCTGGTACTGATTTACATTCACATTTCACTATTTGTATCACCCTAATAGGGCATATGAAAATAGTTTTCTTGAAGCTTAAAGAATATGGACTGCTTTGGGGACAATTTATTGTTTTACATGCATATATTTTGGCTTTTACATGCTCTTTCTTTGCCTGTGCATTGCTAGCTGTAGAATAAGGTAACTGAGAATTCATCAGTGAGCTCGTTCTGACTGTAGAGGTTGCAACTATTTTTTTTTTCTTTTTCTCTGAGGTCCTCTCAGCTAATTTTTGACCAACAAGTTCAACAGATAAACAGATAAAAAAAAAACGGAGAATGAGTTCACTGACATATTCTCAGATAACTCATTCAGCAATGAGGAATAGACAATGCAATACTGAGGCTCTAGAAGGCAACATTTTTTAACGAAACCCTATGGCAATAAAAGTGATTTTTAGCCCAAATACATGCTTTTAAGTAGTAAAATGCCCCTATGTCTATATCCTTTAAAATGCATGTTCCTCTTAAATTATGAAATTGCCTGTTAAAGCAGATCTGTCAAATGAATATACTGCCTTATATAATGGCAACATATTACAGATATAGATCCTTCTTCTCTGTAGTCAAAAACTACATAAAAATTTGTTGTGATGTTCTGCTGTTATTGACGCGCCCCCTGGGCCGTGGGGTACTCGGTAGCCGGGCCGGTCAATGCTGGGGAATGTCACAGTAGCGGTGACCTGGTCCGTGACCCAGGGCGATCAATAAAAGGAAGTTAAGTGAAAAGGAAATAAAGTTTTTATATAATGTTCGTGACGACACCTGTGGTATGCGGCTATATGGAGCCGCCGCTGCTGTGCAGGTCCTCTGGAGCTGTTGGTGATGCAGCAGAGTTGGTTCAGCTCTCCACAGGTAGAGCTAAGCTCCAGGGCGGTGCAGTGATGTTATAGATGTAGATGTTGCTCTGCAGTGTAGTGTAGGGGATGGCACAGATAATAATCCCAGGACACAGTGGGGTGCAGTCTTCAAGGTTTACTCACAGTTGTTCAAGACTCCAGGTTACCAAGGCCAGTGTGTAACCTCCCACGTCGTCCTGCGTTCACCAAGAAAACAGTTCAGCAGCTCTCAGGTATTTCAGGAGTACTTAAACCAGACCCCGTTCTATGTGCCTTCCTCGGTCGTCTTCCTGAGCTGGCTCTCACCCTCCTGCCCTGTGCCTCACAATCAGTGTCCCAAGCCGGTAGCCTCGGATCTTGTCGGGCGACCTGCAATCCCCTGGACCCTCTGTGGCCACCTTTTCGGTGATGTAATTGTGGTGGTTGGCAGCTGCACCTTGCAAGTACAGCAGCCTCCGGTTTCTAACTGATCCTTGTAGTTCTCCACTAGTTAGAGGCCGGTCCCCTATGCGGCCTGATCCCTCCACGTTCCTGCAGATTCGGGCGCACGGGTGGCTTCCTGCACTTCCCGTGCCCCTGGGATCCCCTCTGTCTCTGGAGCCTTCCCTCTGCTCCCGTCCTCTCTCTCTCTTTCCTGGGCCTCTCTTACTAGGCCCCACTCCTTTCAACTCCTGCTCCAAGCACTGGAGCCAGGAGCCTGGACCTCCTCCACTGCTCTCCTGAGCAGGACTGGCTGCTTCTAGATGGTTCCTTGCTTTCTTATACTGCTACTGAAGTGCTCCGCTAAACTGCTTTCTCCACCCACACCCACTACATGGTTCCACCCTCCAGCTAGGGACCAGGGACTGTGCTCTCCCTTAGGAGCAATCTCGCCCTTCCCTCTGAAATGGAGTGTAATAGATGCAAGTGGGTGGGTCCCGGGTAGTGCTCCCTCCTTACCTGAGAGTGGGATACCACACCTCTGGGTGAGATGCAGTACCTCTGTGGCAACTGAACCCTCAGGGGCGCCACATTATGGCCTGTGAAATAATACACTGGACTCCTAATTTAAGAGTCCGGTGTATTCGTGATTAAAGAGCTCCCCCCACCGCCTCCTGCCCCTGATTCCTATGGGTCCTGACTATGATGCTGGTGGGTAGAAAAGCCCAACAATCATAAACTTCAATAATACCATGTCTGAGACTCTGCAGTAGTGAAGTCAAGACCAACTTCCTTCCCAGAATGGCCTCAATGTGTCATTTATAGGCAATAAAAAGTCCCCCACGTTCTATAATGACTATAAATAATAGACCGGTCAGTCGAATATCACAGTTTGGTTATATTTATGCCATAACGTTCTGAAAACCAGCGGTGAGAAGTGCTTATTAGGGAGAAACAATCTCCAGTTCGTACATTAGACGAGATTCAAACCACAAACCGTAGACTGTGATTATGTGATTTTTCCTTGAGCCCGGTTCTTAGTCTTCACCACACGTGCTATGGTCCATACAGTAATGGAAGGATCGTTTTTTTTAATTATGTGTAATGCAACGTTTAATGGAAATATTTTGTATATGATAAAATAATACCGCCATACAGTAGAAACTGGTACCTAATAAATCTACCCTACATGCCAAAATAGATTGCCTCCATAATTTCTGTAGACATTAATGAATTAATGAGGCGGAATAAGAATACCATACAGTACTAAAATAATGCCGCCATATGGTAGAAAAAAAGTTATATAATATTATATTATTTGGCAGTAGTATTTAAGTGCTGTATTGTTTTGGTAGTAATATTTGGTATTGTTATTTCAGCACTGTATGGCACTTTTATGTTGACACAGTATTGAATAGTTACATGTTTTCAGTTATATGTCGGTCTTCTTCCATGGCAATTGGATGTTATAGCTACGGTATATTATTTTGGCACTGAATGGTAATATTATTTGGTAATGTTAATTTGGCACTGGATAGCAGTATTACTTTTGCACAGTATATTTCGTTACCTGGTCTCACTGTATAGCGGTAGTATTTGGCCACTCTATTGTGTGACGGTGCTACTTGCTCACTGTGTAAATCTGTGTTTCCTAGTTTATAGCTATTGGATATTATTGGAATTTCAATGTTTAATTTTACTATATGTCAAATTTCTGGGGGTTTAAAATGTAGGAAAAAAAAAGCAATGGTTTAATGCTTTCCAGGTGACTAGAAAACAGAGAAGTGAATGACAGTATGTAGAAAAATGTTATTATCTCTGCTGTCACTCAGCAACCTATAAAGATAGGTGTCCGTTCAGGAATGGCTGAAGACGTCGCATCTCTTCTCTAATCTCCTGTGTTCAGCATACGGTGATAATAACACCCTGAACTTCTCTGTTCCTGATGGAGTAAAATATGAGGAATTTTACATCACTTTCCTTTCATCTTCTCTCACCGCATCTCAAATAATAGAATTTTGCGACAGGAAAAAAACAGATAGTTTTCACATGTCTACCCCAATTCCGAGTCGTTTCCTTCAGAAAATGATATATGCTGTGGTTTACCAGCAAAAGCCAAGATCATCCTTGAAAAGTCATAATTTACTTAAAACTCAGAATTGTTTCCAGATTGCTCAATCTAGAAATAGACCGAGAACCTCACTGTGCAGCTTAGAAAGCATATATCTTGTCCTACAGCCGGACTTTGAGAGCTTCAAGAAGGAAATGTCATCCCTTTATTATGAAGTTTTAATCTAAATTAAATTACTTTTTTGGCAGATTTTACATGGATGAGGTTTCATCCAAATCTTGATCAATATTTTCCACAAAGAATTTATATTTTGGGAAATATGATAATTTATTTCTTTAAGGAGACCCTTAATGTCCTCAAGTGGGTCCAAAGTTGAAGGATACTTTTGGGAAATGATTTTTTAAGAAATAGAGCCACTTTTCTTTATAGGTTGTGTATGTTAGTTATTGCTACTTATTATCACCCTTCCAGTAAATGAGGATGATCCTCAATACCAGATAGACATCATGGACAGGTGGAGCGCTCTTTCTGGGTAAAAAAAAGATCTCCGAATCCTGGACAAATCTTTTAAAAGAGCTGAGAATAAATCTCGGTAGTCGGATACTTGAATTTCCATAATTTTGGTTGATGACATTCAAAACCATTAAAAACATACAGTACAGACCAAAAGTTTGGACACACCTTCTCATTTAAAGATTTTTCTGTATATGAAAATTGTACATTCACACTGAAGGCATCAAAACTATGAATTAACACATGTGGAATTATACACTTAACAAAAAAGTGTGAAACAACTGAAAATATGTCTTATATTCTAGGTTCTTCAAAGTAGCCACCTTTTGCTTTGATGACTGCTTTGCACACTCTTGGCATTCTCTTGATGAGCTTCAAGAGGTAGTCACCGGAAATGGTTTTCACTTCACAGGTGTGCCCTGTCAGGTTTAATAAGTGGGATGTCTTGCCTTATAAATGGGGTTGGGACCATCAGTTGTGTTGTGCAGAAGTCTGGTGGATACACAGCTGATAGTCCTACTGAATAGACTGTTAGCTGCTTTTTTCTTGCCATAATACAAATTCTAAGTAAAGAAAAATGAGTGGCCATCATTACTTTATGAAATGAAGGTCAGTCAGTGCGAAAAATTGGGCAAACTTTGAAAGTGTCCCCAAGTGCAGTTGCGAAAAAGGTAGTCACCGGAAATGGTCTTCCAACAATCTTGAAGGAGTTCCCAGAGATGCTTAGCACTTGTTGGCCCTTTTGCCTTCACTCTGCGGTCCAGCTCACCCCAAACCATCTCGATTGGGTTCAGGTCTGGTGACTGTGGAGGCCAGGTCATCTGGCGTAGCACCCCATCACTCTCCTTCTTGGTCAAATAGCCCTTACACAGCCTGGAGGTGTGTTTGCGGTCATTGTCCTGTTGAAAAATAAATGATGGTCCAAATAAACGCAAACCGGATGGAATAGCATGCCGCTGCAAGATGCTGTGGTAGCCATGCTGGTTCAGTATGCCTTCAATTTTGAATAAATCCCCAACAGTGTCATCAGCAAAGCACCCCCACAGCATCACACCTCCTCCTCCATGCTTCACGGTGGGAACCAGGCATGTAGAGTCCATCCGTTCACCTTTTCTGCGTCGCACAAAGACACGGTGGTTGGAACCAAAGATCTCAAATTTGGACTCATCAGACCAAAGCACAGATTTCCACTGGTCTAATGTCCATTCCTTGTGTTCTTTAGCCCATACAAGTCTCTTCTGCTTGTTGCCTGTCCTTAACAGTGGTTTCCTAGCAGCTATTTTACCATGAAGGCTTGCTGCACAAAGTCTCCTCTTAACAGTTGTTGAAGAGATGTGTCTTCTGCTATAACTCTGTGTGGCATTGACCTGGTCTCTAATCTGATCTGCTGTTAACCTGCGATTTCTGAGGCTGGTGACTCGGATAAACTTATCCTCAGAAGCAGAGGTGACTCTTGGTCTTCCTTTCCTGGGGCGGTCCTCATGTGAGCCAGTTTCTTTGTAGCACTTGATGGTTTTTGCAACTGCACTTGGGGACACTTTCAAAGTTTTCCCAATTTTTTGGACTGACTGACCTTCATTTCTTAAAGTAATGATGGCCACTCGTTTTTCTTTACTTAGCTGCTTTTTTCTTGCCATAATACAAATTCTAACAGTCTATTCAGTAGGACTATCAGCTGTGTATCCACCTGACTTCTGCACAACACAACTGATGGTCCCAACCCCATTTATAAGGCAAGAAATCCCACTTATTAAACCTGACACGGCACACGTGTGAAGTGAAAAGCATTTCCGGTGACTACCTCTTGAAGCTCATCAAGAGAATGCCAAGAGTGTGCAAAGCAGTCATCAAAGCAAAAGGTGGCTACTTTGAAGAACCTAGAATATAAGACATATTTTCAGTTGTTTCACACTTTTTTGTTAAGTATATAATTCCACATGTGTTAATTCATAGTTTTGATGCCTTCAGTGTGAATGTACAATTTTCAAAGTCATGAAAATACAGAAAAATCTTTACATGAGAATGTGTGTCCAAACTATTGGTCTGTATTGTATGTAACTTTCTTATTGATATCCCAACTGTTGAGACCTAAAATGCCCTTACACCAAAGGTGAAGGTGTCTGATAACTTGCTGACCACTGCAGGTCCCACTGATCTAAGTCCATTGCTTGTCCTGAGAATGACTGCTTAAAATGTCCCATTTGAACAATTATTGTGCACTACTGCTCCATTTATTGTCTATGGGGTTTCTGAACAATCCCCTTAAAGAGGACTTTTCACTAGATTTTGTCAATTAAGCTGAGTCCTTCTTCAAATTGTCACTGATCCTGGAACAGTTTTTCTTTTTCTTCTGCTCCCCTCCAATCCAAAGTTATGCCCTTCAGTGATAATGGTGCAAATTTTCTCTTTAACCAAATGGGCGTGTATCTCACAACTTCTCTGTGGGCACGGCTGAGTTTTGATTGGTCATCATCAGAAGAGAAAAAGTAAATGCCCACAGAGAAGTTCTGGAAGTATAAACCCAGTTGGTTGAAGGGAAAATTATTATTGGGGGGGATATCATTGGAATAGAGGGCAATAGAAGAAAAAGAAAAACTGTTCCAGAATCAGACAAGGAGGGCTAACTGAAAGAACTCAGCTTAAATAACAAAAATCCAGTGAAAGGTCCTCTTGAAGGACAGGAGATACCAGGTGTTCACTGACACCAATCATACATTTTATAGTCTTCAAATTTACAAATGATTCAGATCCTTCGGCAGGATGAAATAATTACATGTCTATATATTTAGTGCTTGGGCTCGTGAACTCTGTCTATATGGCTTATAGCTATGGGAATAGTATTTGCCATTTTTTTTAACAAAGGTATTCCTATAGTGCACTGCCATAAAGTCTTCTTATGTGCCCCTAAGTGAGGGAGACTTCTAATATGTTTTTGCGACTGTGAGATGAAAAGAGGGCCCCATTCTCTGCCTAGCCAAGTGGGTGGTTGTAGGGAAAGATGGCTACCGGACAAGCCTAGCTCTCCAGCCAACAGTAATTCTGTATATAAGCTCCTCCTCTCATCACAATGGCTCAATATTCAGCACTTTTAAGATCAGTGATATAATGTATTTATAGTAGGCAGTTCTTAAATGTGAATTAAGGATAGGATTATATTATCTGCATCCATAATTTTGACCTTACCCTCCATCTATGGTTACCAGAAGACGCAATCATATTTCATTCCCTCCCACTCCATTGTTGAGTTTCTATATCGAAAAAAAATTCCACATCTGTTTTTTAATGTCTGACTATCTGTATATAACGGTTAGACTGTAATTTGTGACAAACACTTAAAGGGTTTGTTCTTTAAACAACTTTTATCACTTAGCCACAGGATAAAGGATAAATGTAGGATCTCTGGTGATCCGACTGCTGGGATCCCCCACTGATCACAAGATCGAAGTCCCCTGTGTGATGGAGCAGTAGTGAGCATGTGTGACCACTGCTCCTATAGACCATGAATGGCTCAGTGGTTGCACATGCTCATTACTGCTGCAATTACACAGGAAACCTGTTCTCGTTATTGGTGGAGGTGCTGGCGTTTATATTCCCTTTCATTACCTATAAAAGTTGTTTATGGGACCGATCTTTTAATTCCAGATAATTTTTAGTTTATTTTTATATAATTTTTTTAATTACATGGCAGGTTCTGGTCTTCCCTTGTTTTGCAGAGAGAGGATGCATGCCATGGAGAAACAGATTGCTAGTCTTACTGGCCTGGTTCAGAATGCACTTTTAAAAGGGCCCAGCCCAAGCAGCAATAAGGATGCACCTGGGTAAATATGTGAACCATTTTCATTTACGTCTAGCCAATACCCAGGGAGGAATTTACTATGTTGGCTGTGTTATAAGTGGGTTTGGTCAAAAATGTTTGAAATAGCAAACATAGCAAAGAGTAGCTGCGATATCACATCTAGAAATGGCTGGAAGTTTATGGATGACTTGATTTGTGGGATTTTACCAGTGGGGGGTGGGAGGGGGGTGTATGGGGAAGGGTGTCCCTACACATTCTCACTCTGTCCAATCAGTGCTGCCTGTGTAGTGACACGCCCCTTTTGATAAGCAGAATGGTACGACAGTTGTCAGTTAATTCAAATTCAAATATTTAAAAGGAAAAACGAAGAACAGAACAACACAAAGCTCCAGAATTGTTACTTTCTGTGGAATGCAAGTATTTACCAAAACAGACAAGAAAGAAGTGGTGACAGGTCCCCCTTTAAGGGAATGTGTTACCAAGTTTTTAATTTCTCAGTAGTTTTGATAAAATTTCACTTTAAGTGCAGAAATGAATTGAGTGCTGGAGTCCTCCCCACTATGTGTGCAGCCTGGAAAGTCCTCGATATTCCTAAACGGACCATCTCCCTCTGATTTCTAGTTTTCTACCTATGCACAGTAGAAGTAAAAAAGTACAAAACAGCCAAAGTGTAAGCCAACAGAGGTCTCAGCACTCGGCTCCAGGAGTGGACACAGACACAAGAGGGTCCCTGTGAAAATACAATATATGGTGCCTTTTCAGATCAATAGCTTATAATAATGCATACTTTAACCATTGGAGGTGGAATTCGGGTCCTCTTACCTCTTGGGGCCCCAATGGTATGTCCGCCCATGCCATGAAGCAACATATATATATATGTATATGTATATACAGTGTTTATATATATATATATATATATATATAATATATACACATGCGCACACACACATACATATATATATATATATATATATATATATACATACATACATACTCATATATGTATATGTGTATATATATAATATATATATATATTTTTTTTTTTTATTAAAAAACTGCTCCATAGGGGTCATAAAATGAAAGAGTAGAGATAATCAGCAACCAGACATCTGACATCTGCACTGCTGCCTATTTCCACTGCTGGTCTCCTGGCTTCCTCTATCAATTGGGGGATGTTAAGCAATCACTGGAGTCAATCAGTGGCAACTGATTGATGTCTTTTTTGAGCCAGGTCCAGTAGGTGAGTATTTGTTCTTTTTTTGGTTTTATGACTCCCATGGACCCATTTTTAAAGCACCACTCCAGCATTGGTTTTTTATTGCATCTCTGGAGTGGTGCTACTAATCTAAGTTCCCTGACCTTGGAATTATGCTCAGCAGCTGCTGTCTTCAGCTCTTCCTGGCGCGGCTCCCGTTCTGCGCCACCATCTTGTGACCGCACCTTCTGACTGACCGTAAGTCAGAGGTAATGGTCACAACCTTTCAATATAAGTCTATGACAGCCTCGTTCTGGCTCTGAAAGACTTACATTGAATTGTGTGACGAACTGTTGGAGAGCGAGAGGAGTGGTGCCGGGAACAGTTGAAGACCACGGCTGGTAAATATAATACTAGAGGCAGGGAAGTTAGTTTAGTGGCACCACTCCAGCACTGCAATAAAAAAACAACAACTCTGGAGTGGTGCTTTCATCTAAGAACAAATATGTAGTGAACATCCCTTTTAAATCCATGTCTAGGCAGTGAGTTTGGAACTTTGTATCAGAAATTCATTTTCAATTCGTGCAAATTGAAAAATTAGACACTCAATCCTCCCACTTTACAATTGCTGGAGCACTGTAATTTTCCAATCTTGGATACAATTATTTAGTATATTGTCTGCATAGTTTGAGCATGGAGGAGAAAAGCTGCGGAGGACTTGTAACGTTTGAAAAAAAATATTAAACCCCTCCCCCCCCCCAGTAGTTATGCATGTGAAACGTTAACTCTTCTAACACAATCATACCGAATCGAGTAACATGGGCATTAATCTCCATTTGGAATACTATGATAATAGCCTATCTGTAATAACTTTTGTGCCCCTAAATATTATGATAGATGGGATATAGATGTTTCCATTCTGTGTCATGTAGAAGACTGGCATTATTGAGTGCAATCTGCAATCCATGACGCCACTTGACGGTCCCTGGAATAACCGGGGGTCTTTTGTTTCTCCTTTTTCGATAATAACTGATCTTTCTGTTTTCCTTATTTCAGTGAAAAAGTCATAAAGTCGGCAAGCAGCACTGCGCCGGTCACCGACAGCTCAGGTACAGTGGGATTAGTGTGGTCTTTTTTTTATGTTTTGCTTATTTTTTTGCAGACCCTGCAATCAAATTTTAATGTATATGAACTCAGAGGAAGTGGTCTACTCCTGGCCAAGGGCCGTCGGGTACTGGCCCAATGCCTAAATGACTAACTCAGCCCTGCAGTAAATGTTAATGCAGCTCTGAACTACTCACTTGGCCTTCCAAGCCAAACAGAAGGACTGTGGGACTTGAAATTTCGACACTACAAGAACATTTAGGAGTAATTTCTACTCCCAGCACCTAATAGAAAAAGCTATTTAATCTGAATTCAGCTTAAATGAGCATTTATGGGGTTGTCTCTAATGTGGGGGGCACTGTGGACATCTAAAAATGGGGCATGCAAAAAATGTCAAAAGTGTCTGCATGTTGTGGTCCCAGTACTTTGGTAGATCCCCCATCTTAGGCTCTACAGAAGATAGAAGAAGATGGATCCCATTCGATCCTACTAATATCTTGAGGGTTTTGTTAGCAGATTCCCATAATACAGAGCTATTCTCTTAATTGACTGCTATGTCAAACATATTATGGGGCCAATTCATTAAACTGTTTATACCAGAAATCTGGCATATTACTGAAAAAAAACACAACATTGTTACAACTTTTGATGCTTTGACACCAGCCCTGCCAACCTTTTGAAGAAGTGAGTGGAGCTTAGAGAGAAGGGGCGAAATGTCAGTCTAGATAATTATTGTAAGGGTCCATTAAACGGTCTACTATCTGGACAACGCAAGTCATTAGGTTCTTATTTAAAGGGTATTTTGCATGGCCCAATGCAAACCATATGGGGACAAACAATCCCTGACAATCGGCTGATTACTGGCCTTGTGGATATAGTCCAATGATCGGAGACAAGCTTTCTTACAAAGGCTCATTTGGCCAATAATTGTTTTGTGTTGAAGGGTTGTTCCCAACATATAAAGTTATCACCTATCCATATGATAGGTGATCAATTGGGGATCGTTGGAGGTCGGACTGCTAGTTGTGATAGTCGGGGATATAACTCCTTCCTTTCTGATACGCTGCAAAGCTGAAATAACTGACAACTTTATGGTAATTTTGTGATAAACATATTTTTTCTGCTTTCTTATTCCTAACACTACAGTAAGAAATGAATAATACAATCTTATTGAATGGTATTGGTGACATCAATGTGTGTATAGATGAATTTCGGGAATGGAAAATCTGGTTGACTGATTTCAACACACCCGATCCTTTTATTCTCTAGGAAGATAGATCTGTTTGACCGCGCATGTGTTCAGGTCGAGAAAGATGTCTGATGGCCAAACAAGACCACTTTCTAAAGTGTATGGTCAGCTCATGGTTTCAGGTTGGCTGTGAGGGATCAGTGAAAGGTTACTGAAAAGAGGAACCTTGTTATCATATATTTATCTCAGTTACAGGGTATATTACTTCCTTTTTTTTTTTTTTAATGTCCCTATGTATAAAAGAAATTTCCAATTCTGACCCTGGCTACTAGGTCTAATACTACACCGTGTGCAGAATTATTAGGCAAGTTGTACTTTAGAGGATTATTTTTATTATTGATCAACAACTATGTTCTCAATCAACTCAAAAGACTCATAAATATCCAAGCTTAATATTTTTGGAAGTTGGAGTGTTTTTTTTTTTTAGATTTGGCTATCTTAGGAGGATATCTGTATGTGCAGGTAACTATTACTGTGCAGAATTATTAGGCAACTTAATAAAAACCAAATATAATCCCATCTCACTTGTTTATTTTCACCAGGTAAACCAATATCAGTGCACAAAATTTAGAAATAAACATTTCTGACATGCAAAAATAAAAACCAAAAAAATTAGTGATCAATATAGCCACCTTTCTTTATGATGACACTCAGCAGCCTTCCATCCATAGATTCTGTCAGCTGCTTGATCTGTTTTCGATCAACATTGCGTGCAGCAGCCACCACAGCCTCCCAGACACTGTTCCCAGAGGTGTACTGTTTTCCCTCCCTGTAGATCTCACATTTTATGATGGACCACAGGTTCTCTATGGGGTTCAGATCAGGTGAACAAGGGGGCCATGTCATTATTTTTTCTTCTTTTACACCTTTACTGGCCGGCCACGCTGTGGAGTAGTTGGATGCATGTGATGGCGCATTGTCCTGCATGAAAATCATGTTTTTCTTGAACGATACTGACTTCTTCCTGTACCACTGCTTGAAGAAGTTGTCTTCCAAAAACTGGCAGTAGGTCTGGGAGTTGAGATTCACTCCATCCTCAACCCGAAAAGGCCCCAATAGTTCATCTTTGATGATACCAGCCCATACCAGTACCCCACCTCCACCTTGCTGGCATCTGAGTCGGAGTGGAGCTCTCTGCCCTTTGCTGATCCAGCCTCTGGCCCATCCATCTGGACCATCAAGAGACACTCTCATTTCATCAGTCCATAAAACCTTAGAAAAATCAGTCTTAAGATATTTCTTGGCCCATTCTTGACGTTTTATACTATGTTTCTTGTTCAAAAGTGGTCGTTTTTCAGCCTTCCTTACCTTGGCCATGTCCCTGAGTATCGCACACCTTGTGCTTTTTGATTCTCCAGTAACGTTGCAGCTCTGAAATATGGCAAAACTGGTGGCGAACGGCATCTTGGCAGCTTCACGCTTGATTTTCCTCAATTCATGGGCAGTTATTTTGCACCTTTTTTGGCCAACACGCTTCTTGCGACCCTGTTGGCTATTTGCCATGAAACGCTTGATTGTTCAGTGATCACGCTTCAAAAGTTTGGAAATTTCAAGACTGCTGCATCCCTCTGCAAGACATCTCACAATTTTGGACTTTTCAGAGCCCGTCAAATCTCTCTTCTGACCCATTTTGCCAAAGGAAAGGAAGTTGCCTAATAATTTAGCACACCTTATATAGGGTGTTGATGTCATTAGACACCACCCCTCCTCATTACAGAGATGCACATCACCAGATTTACTTAATTGGTAGTTGGCTCTCAAGCCTATGCAGCTTGGAGTAGGACAGCATGTATAAAAAGTATCATGTGATCAAAATACTCATTTGCCTAATAATTCTGCACACATTGTAGACTCATACTTTCTGTCCTTTTCAGCAGCCACATGGACAATGGAAGCAAGAGCTTGACTCTGACTCTATTGACTTATATATAAGTATTTTCTGGTCATGCTCAAATCTGGTTATAGGAATCTGTGAAGGGAGGAGGTGAGCTGTGACATCACCTATTGCTGGTGGATCCTACTTTTTACAGAGGTGTTACCTTTCAATGTCATCCCGTCTCTGATGATAATGAGGCTGATGAAAAGTCTTTTGCACAGAACACAATGTATGAGCATAGCATTAGACCTGGGACCAGTGTAAAAAAAACTGTAGTATTTTTGCTTTTAATATAGATAATGATATGGAAAATTAAAAAAAAAAATGTATAAAAATTACCGTACTTTTAACATAAAAACCTGGTCATTTTCTGACACATTCTCTTTAAATGTTGGTCCATTCATAGCTTAGTTATGTGGGTTCTTTATTGATATAACTGTGCAGTGGTTACCAATTAATAGAAAATTCTTTTATATTATCTACCTAATTGATTACGATCGTTCATTGTCTGTGTATAAAAAAAAGACAAGCTCAGTCAAAGTAGCCACAGAAATGCGGTTTGCCGTCCAAAGTAAATTTCCTTTCAGCCGAAAGAGAAGGCACTTATTGCGGTGCTCAGCACAATGAGCTGGAGGACTGTGATTAACCCATTAGTGTGGGGGATGTAAGAACTACATAAAGCCATGCTTCCACCCAGAAGAAATAACAAAGCCTCTTACATTATTTCACCGCTGTCACCTCCTGACTTCTTTTCTTTTATTTATTTAGTTTACTCACTTATATAGCACCATTAATTCCACAGCGCTTTACAGACATTATTGACACTGTCCCCATTGGGGCTCACAATCTACATTCCCTATCAGTATGTCTTTGGAGTGTGGGAGGAAACAGTAGAACCCGGAGGAAACCCACATAAACACGGGGAGAACATACAAACTCCTTACAGATGTCGTCCTTGGTGGGATTTGAATCCAGGAACCCAACCCTGCAAAGCAATAGTACTAACCACTAAGCCACCGGTATTTTTTTTATAGCCTGGGCTGATGTCCATGTTGTAGAGTGGGTGGGTCTATATCATATCATGTAGCCCATTTAGGTCTTCATCTTGTAGACTGTGTAGGTATTTATTTTTTAAGTCTCTGTTCACATTGACACATTTTGATTTTGGTTGGTCTGCTCAGTCATAGAAGCAGAACTAAAAAAAAAAAAAAGATGGTGTTGGATTCATCTCATGATGGACACGAACAGCACCCAGCAGACCCAATCCACCTTAATAAGGTCCAGTGGATTTCTTTAATAATGTGAACCTGACGAAACAGAGGTAACCCTTTATCCTCTAGCCTGTTTAGGTCTTGATCGACTAACCTGGAATGGTGTTCCTCTTCTAATATGGGTAGATCTTTATTTTCTAACATGGCTTGGTTTTATTTCCCATCCTGGATGGTTCTTATTTTTCTATATTGGCTAGGTCTTCATCTTCTAGTTTGTGAAGGTTGCCCTCTTCTATTCTGGGTAGGTCTTCATCTTCTGGTCTGATTTGTGATCAGGTCTTTATATTCTGGGTCTTCCAGGTCTTCTATCTTGGATAGATTTTATCTTTTAACCTGGATATATGTCTTTTAGCCTAGTCAGGTCCTTATCTTCTGGCCTTGGAAGCTCTTCATCCTCTATGATTTATCTTCTACCCCAAGTAGGACTGTAAATTGTAGCCTTGTTGGGTCTTCATCTTCTAGCCTGGGTGGGTCTTCATCATCTAGTCTGATTTAGCTATTAGGTCTTTATCTTCTGGCTCTTCTAGATCATCTAACGTGGGTACATTTTATCTTCTATCACTAGTAGGTATTTTTCTTCTAGCCTTGTTAAGTCTTTATCTTCTGGCCTGGGAAGCTCTTCATCCTCTGTTTTATCTTATAACCTAGGTAGGTATTTACTTTCTATGCTAAGTTAGTCTTTAATTTGTAGACTGGCTTGGTCTTCATCTTCTAGCCCGTGTATGTCTACTAGCATTACGGGAGCCTTGTGATAGTAGTTAACTCTAAAGGCACGGCTATTGTCTTTTCATAAAGAAGATTTTCATTTATAAAGTAGGCGATGAATAGTAGGAGATTTTATTAAAAGTAGGCAGGATAACGTGGCCTCAGATCCTTCCTCAGCATCCTCATAGCTCCTACAGTGCTGACCTAAAAAAGTTGCAAATGTTGACAATTAAAGGTGTAGGATCCATAACTATTATTTTATAACTTAAACTTATAAAATTTTGCTAATACACTATTTATATCAATTGATCACAGTTTTCAAGATCTCTTCTTGCTGCCATTAAATAGAAAACTTCTGATGTATAAATGTTTGACCATGTCATGTACCTGACATACAGGTGCTGGTTTATTACAGTACGTCAGAGCTTTGCCTTCTAATAAACCGTGTACCTGTGTCCTTCACACGACCAATGCAAATTTGTAATTGTGGAAAGTAAAAGGTGAAGGTTTTTTATGAAATTCCAACATGCTGAAATCTTAAAAAAAAAAAAAAAAAAACACATAGAATTGATTCAGAAATTAAACTACAAAGTTGTCTAACTTCTTATAATAAAACAAGATTGACTTGCTAAAAGCCGAATACCCCTGTAGTTGGGCCAAGTGATCCCAATACTATAAAAGGGCTGGCATGGGTAGCAAGCAGCTGTGTATTCTTGTTGTATCATGTTAGGAACCCTGACAAATCTAAATGTTTCTGGCTATAACAGACGATAAGTGCACACAGAAGTGTAAGGAGCTCCAAGTTCAACACCCCGAGGAAGCTGAGCCCTTCCTTGTAGGCTTCATCTGTAAACAGACGAAACCAGGGAGCATTTTCTGTCTTCCCGTCAGTGGCCAACTCTTCCTGTCTTGGCTTGTCTCTTGGTGCTCAGGAAGTCAGTCAAATATGTGTTACGCTCCTATCTCAATAAAAAAGTAGCCATTTTTATATCCTTTGGAATCGGAGAGGTGCAGTAGATAATCTCTGATTAATGCATGCGCAGTCACAGCCTTCTCTTGCTCCAAACAAAGTCTCCTTTCATGCTACCAGACCTATATTTGCATGTACGTTTCATATAATCCAAGGGCATGTGTTCTGCCAGCACAGAATTTGCATTCTGCAGCTGCCATTGTTAACCAGCCAGTTCTACAGATATTTATTTTTAAAGAGAAATACTGTATCTTTTAGAAATCTAAAACTATAACAAACAGTCATACAAACAGGGCTGATGGCCTTTTTTTTTAATGGCCTTTGGGTCGATCTGGAGTAGTGATGAGCGAGCATGCTCGCTACTGCTCGGTGCTCGCCCGAGCATCTCACTGCTCGAGATGCTCGGCGCTCGCCGAGTATTTCCGGGTTGCTCGGGCGGGAATTCGGGTCCCCTCCCTGCATGTTTGGCGCTCTTTAGAGAGCCAATGAACATGCAGGGATTGCCTGCCATGCACTGTAATGCCACAGCCATGTTGGTTGTGGCATTACAGTGATTGGCTGGCCGCACAGCGTCATCAGGTCTATATCAGACCTGGCGCCGCCATGCTTGTCACAGTCACTCCGGATCAGACGGTGTAGGGAGAGCTGCTGCTGTGTCAGGGAGAGATTTGATCGTGTATTAGGTAGTGTAGGGAGAAAAACTGTATATTACACATATCCATCTTAACAAACAGTCCTTCTGAGGACTAATCCATCTGCAGAGATATCAGGCAGGCAGGGTATATAGGCAGGCAGGCAGGGTATATAGCAGACTGCAGTGCATATAGCACAAGAGGCTCCATTCCAATTCTGCCTTCTGCTGCTGTTAGATATTTCTACACAAAGGCCCAGGTCTCAGGGGCCAGGAATACTTTTCTTTGGATCTTAATCCTCATTATTTGCTTAAAAAGCAATCCAGAGAACACCATTTTTTCTGCGCCATTTGCTTGGTGGCACTGCAGAATACAGCCAGGTCCTTTCCATATTAGAGCGCTAGAAATCCAGCTATTTAAAACTGTGTTTTCTCCGTCACACGGATCACATTATACAGTACAGACCAAAAGTTTGGACACACCTTCTCATTTAAAGATTTTTCTGTATTTTCATGACTATGAAAATTGTACATTCACACTGAAGGCATCAAAACTATGAATTAACACATGTGGAATTATATACTTAACAAAAAAGTGTGAAACAACTGAAAATATGTCTTATATTCTAGGTTCTTCAAAGTAGCCACCTTTTGCTTTGACTGCTTTGCACACTCTTGGCATTCTCTTGATGAGCTTCAAGAGGTTGCCTTTTAGGCTCGTGGAGACAGAAGCATTCCGCAACCTGATGGCGGCGGCCGTCCCTCGGTTCCCAGCCGCCACTATTTCTCCCGGTGTGCCATCCCCTCATTACACAAGCACGTGTCCCAAAATATTAGCTGTCCTCTCAACAACGCAGTTACCGGTAAAGTCCACCTAACCACGGACATGTGGACAAGTGCTTGTGGGCAGGAACGGTACATCTCGCTGACGGCACACTGGGTTAACCTAGTGGAAGCTGGGACCCAGTCGGACCTTGGGACAGAACACGTCCTCCCGACGCCAAGGATTGCGGGCCCTAGGTCAATCAGGGTTGCCCCCACGATCTACAGCTCCTGCACCTCATCCTCCCCAGCCTCCTCCTCCTCTTCAGCCTCCATCTCCGAAATGACCACATCAGTCACAAGCTGGAAGCACTGTAGCACTGTCTCGGCCAAGCGGCAACAGGCTGTGCTGAAGCTAATATGCTTAGATGGTAAACCGCACAATGCTGAAGAGTTGTGGACAGCTCTGAAAGAGCAGGCAGATCTGTGGCTCACACCGCTGAACCTACAGCCAGGCATGGTCGTGTGTGACAATGGCCGGAACCTGGTGGCGGCTCTGAGGCGAGGCAAGCTCACACACGTACCATACCTGGCCCATGTGCTTAACCTCATGGTTCAGCGGATTCTCAAATCCTACCCGGAGCTGCCGGATCTGCTTGTTAAAGTATGCCGCCTGTGTGCCCATTTTAGAAAGTCAGCTACAGCTTCCGCCGCCCTTGCAGTGTTTCAGCAGCGTTTGCAGCTTCCGGCTCACAGACTGGTGTGTAATGTCCCCACGTGTTGGAACTCTACACTGCAGATGTTGGGAAGGATTTGTGAGCAGAAGAGGGCAGTTGTTGAGTACCAGCATCAACAACGCCGTCGGTATTCAGATCAGACTCCACACATAAGACCTCAGGAGTGGACATGGATGTCAGACATTTGTATCATCCTCCAAAACTTTGAGGACTTCACCAAGATGGTGAGCGGCTATGACGCCATAATTAGCGTCGCCATCCCGCTTCTCTGTCTTCTGAAACGCTCTCTGCTCACAATCAAAGAGGATGCATTGCAGGCGGAGCACGATGAGATGGAGCAAGGAACCATACAGGGTGATTACACACAGCCAAGCCTCATCTCATCCCAACGTGGATTGGGTGACAATAAGGAAGAGGAGGAGGAGGAGGAAGGACAGGAGCTAGTTTCAAGCACTATAGACGGTACTACCTGCACAGCTGTCATACCGTCTGTTCAGCGTGGATGGTCAGAGGACAGAGAGGAGGAGGAGGAGGAGAGCATGGTCTCTCATCCTCTTGGTGAGGACACGGAAGTCTTGCCTGTTATTAGTCTGGCACGCATGGCTGAGTTTGTTACGCTGCCTTTCCCACGATCCTCGCATTCTCAAAATTTTGGGTGACAGTCATTACTGGTTGGTGACTCTTCTAGACCCACGCTACAAGGAGAACTTTATATCTCTTATTCCTGAGGCGGACTGGTCTACAAAAATGGGGCAGTACCAGAAGGCCCTTGTTGTGGAACTATTAAAAAATTTTTCCATCTGAAAACGCTGGCGGCAGAGGGTACACTTCGTTGGACAACCAAGGAGTACAGGCGTGAGAGACACAACTTCAATCCAGCAGAGAAAGGGGAACACTGTCAAAGTTCTGGGAGAGTTTTCTCAGACCCTCCCATCGCACAGGCCCTGAGGCGCGGGGTACTCTCACAAGGAGTGCAAAGTTTGGGAAGATGCTGCGGGAGTACCTTGCCAACCGTACCAACATCCTCCGTGATTCCTCTGTGCCTTATAATTATTGGGTATCCAAGCTGGATACGTGGAATGAACTGTCTCTCTATGCCTTGGAGGTCCTGGCCTGCCCTGCCGCTAGCGTTTTATCAGAGCGGGTTTTTAGTGCCGCTGGTGGAATTATAACTGATAAGCTCATCCAACTGTCAACTGAAAATGCTGACAGGCTGACTCTTATAAAAATGAACAAGGGCTGGATTGGGCCAGACTTCTCAACACCACCAAATGATAGCAGCATAACATAAACTCAAATCCAGTGTCTTTTCTTGGGAGGTGTATTCCCATGCACCTTTTCACACCCACACATGGGTATACGCTTCCTGATTTTGTCTATTTGCTCTTGTCCTCCTCCTTCTTCTCATCCTCCACCACCATATCACCAGGGTGACCGTGGTCCGTGATGCAACACCCACATAATTTTTTTAAAGGGTGTTTATGATGCCCGTGAAAATTTTTTTTTATACAGTATGTTCATGTATACTCCCCAGGGGTAAATGTTTGTCAGCCCATACACTTAGTGCATGGGCATTACTAGTATAGGAGGCCCGTTCCTTTCTAATGGGAACATTTTTTTCTGAGGCCCTCCTCCACGTCTCTTCCAAGGGGCATTGAAGTGCCTCCAAATTTTTGGCAGCCCTTGCATTCACTGCATAGGCCAACACTATGGGAGACTCTCTCCTTTCTAATGGGAATTTGTCGTTACTGTGGCCCTGCTCTATGTGTCTTTAAATTCTTAGTGGGGTTTTTCCTAAAATTGGTCAGCCGTTGGACTCACTGCATACCCTATAACTGTATAGCAGACCCTCTCCTTTCTAATGGGAACATGTCGTACTTGTTACTGTGGCCCTGCTCTATGTGTCTTTAAATTCTTAGTGGGGTTTTTCCTAAAATTGGTCAGCCGTTGGACTCACTGCATATCCTATAACTGTATAGCAGACCCTCTCCTTTCTAATGGGAACATGTCGTACTTGTTACTGTGGCCCTGCTCCGTGTGTCTTTAAATTCTTAGTGGGGTTTTTCCTAAAATTGGTCAGCCGTTGGACTCACTGCATACCCTATAACTGTATAGCAGAATCTCTCCTTTCTATTGGGAACATGTCGTACCTTGTTACTGTGGCCCTGCTCTGTGTGTCTTTAAATTCTTAGTGGGGTTTTTCCTAAAATTGGTCAGCCGTTGGACTCACTGCATATCCTATAACTGTATAGCAGACCCTCTCCTTTCTAATGGGAACATGTCGTACCTTGTTACTGTGGCCCTGCTCCGTGTGTCTTTAAATTCTTAGTGGGGTTTTTCCTAAAATTGGTCAGCCGTTGGACTCACTGCATACCCTATAAATGTATAGCAGACCCTCTCCTTTCTAATGGGAACATGTCGTACTTGTTACTGTGGCCCTGCTCTGTGTGTCTTTAAATTCTTAGTGGGGTTTTTCCTAAAATTGGTCAGCTGTTGGACTCACTGCATACCCTATAACTGTATAGCAGACTCTCTCCTTTCTAATGGGAACATGTCGTACTTTATTACTGTGGCCCTGCTCTATGTGTCTTTAAATTCTTAGTGGGGTTTTTCCCCAAATTTTGGCAGCCCTTGCAGTCACAGCATGAGCATTACCACTATAGGAGACCTGCTCATTTATAATGGGAACATTTTTTTTACTGAGACCCTCGTTTATGTCTCTTCAAAGGGGTATTGGGTTGCTTCCAAATTTTTGGCAGCCCTTGCAGTCACTGGATACGCAATAACAGTATAGGAGATGCACTTGTTAATAATGGGAACAACAAAGCATAGCCGGCTGATGGCTCTCTAACAATAGCGAGGACCGACTGCTGGCCTTTTAAGAATAGTAAGGGCCGTCTGATGACCCTATAAAAATAGGCTTTATGACTTTCAGAATCCCTCCATCATAAATAAAACAGGATGTGTCTGATGATGTGTCACAGAGCACATTGCCAGATAAGGTTGTAAAATGTTTA
The DNA here is from genome assembly GCF_046119375.1 of Phyllobates terribilis. Lineage (NCBI taxonomy): Eukaryota > Metazoa > Chordata > Amphibia > Anura > Dendrobatidae > Phyllobates > Phyllobates terribilis. Next base: position 77,025,186 of record NW_027362764.1, read on the forward strand.
AATGACATTTCCCAGTGAATGCATTTGTCTTAAAAAATAATGTAAAAAAAACAAAACAATAGGATCTTTCTTTAGTATAAAAAACAGCGTCACCAATTTAACCTCAATGTAATCACATTGTTCAGCTCATGCACCTCCTCCTCCATCTCCGAAATGATCACATCAGCTGACAGCACTGCAGCACTGCCTTGGCCAAGCGGCAACAGGCTGTGCTGAAGATGACGTGCTTAATGTTTAATTGACAAACCGCCCAGTGCTGCAGAGTTGTTGAAAGCTGTAACACAGCAGCCTGATCTGTGGCTCTCACCGCTGAACATACAGCCAGGCATGGTCATGTGTGACAATGGGCGGAACCTGGTGATGGAGAAATGACAGCCGGGATAGATACAGTTTCCCTCTATGCCAGTCCTTTCACCGAGCTAAAGAATATGGCTGTAGTGAAATACAACTCCCACTGAGAAGCTGTTTCAGATTGAAAAACATTGTGCCCACCAGAGGATTTGATTCTGAGGGCTAACCTTTCTTCACCCGCTCAAGAGCCCCATAGCAGCTGCAAACTTAGTGCTATCATGAACTCTCCTGAGGTAGAAGCCAAGGCACACCAGAGGATTCTCTGGTGGGACCGTCCAACCCTGCTGAGAAGCAGTCCTGGCTAAGAAAAGTGTGTGGGAAGGTTCCCGGACACTCTATGGCTGCTTTTTTACTGTGGAGGAAACACACGCAAACACGGGGAGAACATACAAAGTCCTTGCAGATGTTGTCCTTGCTGGGATTTGAACCCAGGATCCCAGTGCTGCAAGGCTTCAGTGCTAACCACTGATCCAATGTACTGCCGTTCACCCTCTAATATCTAACAGGCTGGAGAAACTTGCACCTACTGCCACTCTATCTTCAGCTCCTTTGTGAGAAAATGTATTTGGGTTGCCACTCAGTCTACCAAATAAAATTCCTGAGAAGGAAATTGGGGATGACTTCGCTACTGGTACTGGGGGCAGTGCTAATACCATGGCGTTGTACCATAGTTTGCTGGAAATATTCCAGGCTGGTAGGAGGCAAGCAAATTCCCACAGAAAAGTACCAGCAGTAATGTTCAGGCCACATTTGAAGTGCAAGCAGCTTTAGAGGACTTCCTTGGAGAAATGATACGCAGAGTAGGTATAGTTTCCCTCTATGCCAGTCCTTTCACCGAGCTAAATACAACACTTAGCAAAAAAAGTTGTGGACTGGCTCCGTACCATCCCTGGCCACATCCTCCTGTCCACATGTTTGTGGTTAGGCGGTCCTTTCCAGTAAGTGCACTGGGAAGGGCACGGGTAATGTTGTGGGACCCGTGCTTGTGGAAGGCGGAGGCAATACCGGCAAATATAGTGGCGGCTGGGGACCGAGTATGGACACCCGGCCGCCGCCGGCATGAGATTGTGTAAAGCTTCCGCCTCCACAAGCCTAAAAGGACACATTTCAAGTGCAAACAGCTGTCAAAAATTTGGCAGTATAGTATTGCAGCCTGTGGGTTGGTGGGTGCGTGGCTGGATGCATGCTTGCGCTTGCATTCCAAGGAATGGGGTAGGCACAACTGAACACTGCCGTGGGACAAGGACGTGGACGGTGATTGTTGCAAGTCTGCAACAACAGGTGCATAGCGGGAAGCATCATCGCATGCGCCAAGGATCACTTATGATGTGCACACTTTTAGGCAGTGACCTGGGAGTCAGAGATGCTTCCAGGGGTCTTCCCCATGCTGTTCCCATGTCTTTTCAGCACTGTATGTGACGCGCCCCCTGGGCCTTTGCTGTGCAGGGGATACCCGGAGCCGGATCGCTGGGGGTTGTAGTCCTCCGTGGCGGTGACCCGGTCCGTGCCCAGGGCGGTCAAACCAGTGGCAGTCTTAGGTAATAACAATGTCCGACTACGCCACCCGTGGATTGTGGTCAGTGGGGACCGCCGCTGCGCTGCAGACCGCTGAGGCTGATGTCTGCGCAGCCGAGTATGGGATAACTCCCCACGGGAGAAGTATTGCCTCAGGGCAGCTAGTGTGAATGATGGGAGTGATGGTGTGAGCGTCCCAGTACTGACGGTGCAGGTGCGGAGATGAAACACAGAGATGTGTGGTGCAGTTCAGGGTCTTTACTGATGGTAATAAGCAGACTCTCCCGGGAGTACTGGTTAGCAGTAGGGGTCTGGTCAGTCTGTGAGCGAGCAGGATCTCCCCTGGCCAGGTGGAGTTGTAGGCCTCCCCGACTATCTGCACTCTTTCCTGGCTAACTTGCTCTATGCAGGTAGAAGTAGCCCACGTCCCTGAGTATACCGTGTGGTGCTCACCCGTATGGCCGGTGACTTGGGGCCTTCCGTTAGTCTCCGCTTCACGATGGCGGTGCTGGTCCCTTGCTTGTGACCGTGCCTCCGGGCTTCTAAGGCCAGAGGACATGGAATCCCCTGCCGGTTGGATTTTGCTGCTGGACCTGGATGTCCCCACAGCCTCGGACTCCGTGTCCGGGTTTAGTGTCTTCAGCCAAGGCGAGCTTTCTAGCTTCCTGCCTCTGGCACTCGCTCCTGCTCCTACAGAGCTCCTGTTGTCACTTTCCCTGTGTCTGCTGTCCTCCAGACCTGACTGCGTCTCTGTCTGGGACTTCACTCTGACTGACTGCTCTGCTTGTTCTGCAGGCTCTGTCTGTCCTAATCCCGCCCCAGACCCAGTTTATAAGGGCAGATTCCTCCCCTCCCAGGTCTGGGTGGGCCGTGTTGCATGCTTAGGGCTCCTGACCAGAGAAACCTCCCACTTGCTCTGAGACATAATATTTCTATTACTGTGGCAACCAGACCCCTGGGGTGCCACATTCCCCCCTAGTAAATTTTAATACTCCGGGACTAAACACATTTTTTTTAAAGAAACATAAATACAGGGTATAACAATAATACAATAACATATTTACAAGAAGCTTTAGTTCTTTAAAGGTCACGGCGTGTCCGCAACCGGGTGTCCATATCACCCAAGGTGAAGTTTGTGAAACAAGAGGGCGTCCATGTCACCCAAGGTGAAGCTTTAAGCAAAGTAGGGGACCTGTCCAAAGCAAACCCCTTGCGTTGGCCTTGGGTGTGGCTGCAAGGCTGAAGCTAACTACTTTGGGCCGCAAGGAGGCCACGCCAGACAGGTTTTCTTTTCCGCGGCCGTCTTCGCAAGAGGCACCAAGGTGCAACTATCTACAAGAATTGTTCCGGTTATCCAGTGTCCATAACCTGTTAGTCCATATAAATCTGCAGGGTAACTGAGAAACATAATTAGTAACAGGCAACAAACATAAACCATAAACAGTTAAACAGATAAATTCACAGTGCATTAGTTTAGATTTTCCAGCGAGCGGGCATCTGACCTCTAGTGACTCTAGTAGGCCTACGGAGCTCACTAACTGGTCCTGCACTACAGGGTGTAGGAAGTGTTATGGGCAAGCTGGGCAGCTGTCTGCGCACTCTTTGGCTCACTAGGGGCACGGCAGGCTCTCTACTAGCAGAGGGTTGATTCTCCTGGGCTGCTGGTATGGATTCTTCTGCCTCCTGGGCCGGCTGCTCTTCAAGCTCTACCTGGTCTTCTGTAGGCACTTGAGGGGCTGGCTGGAGAAAGGTGAGGACGGGCACCACGATAGCGTTGTTTACTTGTGTCCAGGTCCGGGGAAAGTCTCTGAGTACGGTGCTGATCATTTCCTCCTTTTCCTCTACGGGTTGTGGGTCTTCCTGATCTTCATCCGTGCTTTGCAACTTCTCGGGGCACTTTTTCAGGTGGTCTCTGGAGACAGTGGCTGTGGTCTCTCCTCCATCCTTGCTGATGACGTACACCTTTGGATTATTGTGGCTTGAGGGCAGTACGGTGTACGGGTCCTTTTCCCACTGGTCGTCCAACTTATGGAGCCGCCTTTTTCTTTTCAAGACCTGCTCTCCAGGTACCAGGGGAACAGCGGGAGCATGTTGGTTATAAGTCCTCTCCTGCCTTTCTCTTGATTGACAGAGACTTCGCTCGACGCTCTCCTGTACTTTCCGGTACTGCTGCTGCCTTCTGTATCCCAGTCTGTCTCTGGCGAGGTGTCCTCGGGTATCAGGACTCCCATATCCAGGTCAACAGGCAGCTTACCAGGTCTTGCTCGCATTAGGTAAGCCGGGGTACAGTTGGTGGAACCTACCGGGATGTGGTTATACAGGTCCACCAGATCGGGCAGTTTCTCAGGCCACAGACTGCGTTCTTCCAGGGGCAATGTTTTTAGCAGATCTATCACCACCTGGTTCATCTTCTCGCAGAGTCCATTGGTTTGGGGGTGATAGGGCGTTGTTCTTATCTTCTTGCAGCCATACAGGTTGCAGAACTCCTGGAAGACCTCCGCTTCGAAGGCTGGTCCTTGGTCCGTCAGCACTTGGTCCGGGTACCCGTGTGGGCGGCAGAAGTGCAGCTGGAAGGCTCTAGCTGCTGTTTGTGCTGTTAAGTCTTTGACGGGGACCACCACTAGGAACCGGGAGTAGTGATCCACGATGGTTAGGGCGTAGACATACCCGCTTCTGCTTGGAGCCAGTTTAACATGGTCCAGAGCGACCAGTTCCAGCGGCTGCCTGGTGATGATGGGCTGCAGGGGAGTCCTCTGGCTGGCACGGTCCCTTCTTCTTAGATTGCACGGGCCACAGTCTCTACACCACCTCTCAATGGCTCCTCTCATGCCTATCCAGTAGAACCGTTCACGCAGCAGGAACTCCAGCTTCTTCCATCCGAAGTGCCCTGCCCCATTGTGGTAGGCCTCCAGCACCATAGCTGCGTCCCGTCTCGGTACCACCACCTGCCAGATCAGTTCATGTGTCCGGGAATTGACCATTCTGCGGCACAACTTCTCCTTATAGAGAAACAGTCTGCTCTTTTCCGTCCACAGTTGCTTGGTCTCTTCCGGAGCGTCTGGGTCCAGGCGGGCGTCAGCCTGGGTCAGCATTTCCTTCACCAGACGGACTGCGGGGTCACTGTCTTGCGTCTCCGCCCAGTTGTAGTGGGGTAAGGGGTTGAACGTAGCGGATCGCTGGCCCCTCACACGGTGAGAATACTGGGTAATCCCGTGACGGTGGAACGCAGGGAGTTCGATCTCTTCCAATTCTTCTGGATCCTCCCCTTCGTCCGGTAGGTTTGGCATCCTGGACAGGGCGTCTGCGTTGGTATTGGAGCGTCCTGCCCGGTATTTGATCGTGAACTCAAAATTGGACAGGCGGGCCATCCATCTCTGCTCCAGGGCACCCAGTCTTGCAGTGTCCAAGTGTGTCAACGGGTTGTTGTCCGTGTACACGATGAACCTGGAAGAGGCAAGGTAATGCTTAAAACGTTCGGTTACTGCCCACACCACTGCCAGGAACTCTAGCTTGAACGAGCTGTAATTCTCAGGGTTTCTTTCCGTGGGTCGCAGTTTTCGGCTGGCGTAAGCAATTACCCCTATTATAATATGCTGGATCTGGGACAGTACGGCTCCTAGCCCGATGTTGCTTGCGTCCGTGTGGAGGATAAAGGGCTGGCTGTAATCAGGGTACGCCAGGATTTCATCCCCCGTGAGGGCCATCTTCAGCTGGCGGAAGGACTCCTCTTCCAGCTTTTCCCATCTGAAGGGTGGCTTCTGGTTTTTGGCCTTCCTGGACTGGCCTATCAGGAGGTCCTGCATAGGAGCTGCCTTCTTGGTAAAACCGGGAATGAATCTTCGGTATTAGCCTACCAACCCGAGGAACTGCCGCACTTCCTTTATGCTGGATGGTCTTGGCCAGTCCTTAATCACGGTGATCTTGTCAGGGTCGGGGGCTACTCCGTCAGCACTCACCACGTGTCCCAGGTACTGTACCTTTGGCTTCAGTAGATGACACTTTGAGGGTTTTACCTTTAGGCCATAGTTTGCCAGGGCTTCAAACACTTCTGCCAGGTGTTCCAGATGGTCCTCATAGGTCTTGGAATAGACGATGACGTCGTCCAGGTATAATAGGACCGTCTCGAAGTTCCGGTGTCCCAGACAGCATTCCATCAACCTTTGGAAGGTTCCTGGTGCGTTGCAGAGCCCGAACGGCATACAGTTAAATTCGCTGAGTCCCATCGGGGTGGTGAATGCGGTCTTCTCCCGATCCGCCTCTGCTACAGGAACCTGCCATTACCCGCTAGTGAGATCCAAAGTAGAGAAGAAGTTAGCAGATTTTAATGCAGCTAAGGACTCTTCTATCCTTGGTAACGGGTACGCATCTTTGTGTGTGATACGGTTGACCTTCCTGTACTCTACACACATTCTCATGGTGTTGTCTTTCTTTTTCACTAAGACTAGTGGAGCTGCCCAGGGGCTACAGCTGTCCCTAATTACCCCAGCCTCCTTCATGTCTTTTATCATCCCCTTGGCGTGTTGATAGTGTGCAGGGGGTACGGGTCGGTATCTCTCCTTTATGGGAGGATGGTCTCTCGTGGGGATGTGATGTTCTACCCCCTTTACTCGCCCGAAGTCCAGCGGGTGTTTACTAAACACTCTCTCGTACTCTTGAACCACCCGATAAACTCCCTGTTTTTGGTGTGAGGGAGTGGAGTCAGTACCCAAATGCAGTTGCTGACACCAGTCCTCCATTGGCTTCTTAGAGCCGTTACCTTCCTCTGGTTGAGATGGAGGCAAGGGTTCCACGGCCTGTACAGAGTTCTGGTTTATGGTGAACAATTTGGCTAGCGTGGCATACCGGGGCAGGTATACTTCTCTCTCCCCGATATTTATGATGCGGACGGGCTCCCTCCCATGACGTACATCGACCACCCCCCGTGCTGTCAAAATGGTGGGCCTACTGTCTGAGTAGACGGGTTCTACCATTGCTTGGTAGTCTCTACCTCTTAGACCAATAGCTGCCCGGCACCAGATCATCATCTCACTTTTCGGGGGCATAGCAATAGGGAACGGGTCACACATTTTCACGCTACCTATCTCACCACCAGATAGTTCCACCTGTTGCCGTTTCATCAGTGCCCGGATTTCTTTTTGGAGGACACGCTGCTGGCTGGAACTGGCATTCTTGGCAACCTGCTGCAAAATAAGAATCACCTCTGCAAGACAGTTTTCGATTACGTTAGTACCTAGGGTTATTTTTGGGTGACTCTCGCGACGATCAATGTCCACAATGATCAGTCCTTGTGCCGGCAGTTCAACTTTACCGACCTTGATGGTCACTACTATAAATCCTATCTGTGGCACGGGCTGACCATTGCTGGCGATAATGCTCAGGTCGTCATCTGGGTAGCGGGTTATGTCCGAGTCATTCCAGTACCGCTTGAAGAGCACGTACGGGATGGTGGTGACCTGTGACCCGGTGTCCAGTAGGGCACTTATAGGAATGCCGTCCAGTACCACAGGCAAGACCAGACTTCCCCCTACGTACTTATCACGCCAGTTCGATGGGCCTGATGATCTTATGCCTGGGGGTTGGCCCTCTACCCCAGGTTGTGCCCGTTTAAATGACAGTACCTTGCCATATGTCTGGGTTGATTGCAGCGGCGGCAGATGGGTCGTCCGTCCTCGTTGTACCGGTCGCTGGGTCTCCCTCTGGCCGGTGGGATCCTCCTCAGTCGGCGCCACGGGACGTCCTCCGGTCCGGATGCCAGCTGGATCTTTCCTGGAGAAGAGACCTGTAAAGACTGCACAGTTCTGGTTAGCGCGGCAACGCTCTTAGTCAGCTCTTGGACCTGATGGTGCAGGTCTGTTGCCGGGTCTTTGTTCAAAGCCTGCGCATCAGCTCCCACAGGCCCTGCAGACAAGGGCGCCACGTCCTGGTGATAAGTGATAGCAGGGCGCCTGTGGGTCACAGCGCCACCTGGTGCCGGTTCTCGGAGCACCCGGATGGCTCTGTCCTTGAACTGTGCAAAGTCCAGGTCAGGGTCCTGTAAGGCCATTGCCCGCAACTGGGTTCGGTGGGCATTGCACAGTAGACCCTCAATAAATTGTTCGGTCAACAGCTTGTCTTCATTTCCCACACTGTCAGGGTCTGCCTGGTTAATGGCTCTCAGGGCCTCTTGTAGGTTTAGAGCATAGTCTCTTATACTTTCATGTGCCCGTTGTTTGCACCCATAAAATCTGAGCTTTATTTCGGCTGAGGTGCGGGTGTCAAATGTGTCTTTCAGCCGGGCTAGTATCTCTCTGACAGTCCTCTTCTTCCCAGGTGACCAGGACTTTACCTCCCTTTGGGCTGCCCCGATTAACTGGGCCACCAGGATGCTCACTTTTTGCTCTTCTGTGAGGGGGTATACCTGGAAGAGGCTATCCAGTTTTTCCCTAAAGTCACTTAGAGTATGTGACTCCCCTGAGTACTGGGGTAGCCAGGTTGCCCCCGGGATATAGGGCATGGTGAATGGCATGACCGCTGCAGCGGTTGCGTTGGCGGCGGCTGTGGCAGTGGAGCTCCCCTCGGTGTCCGACATCCTTCTACCCCCCTAGTGGACCGTGGCCTACCTTGCGATGCTCTTCTTCCATAGGCCGCGGCTCCGCAGTCAATCGTCGGGGTAGAGGACCTGGCGTCGCGCTCCGATGACGTCAGCGTCGCTCTTCCTCCCTTCCAGGACCTTACGCAGCGTCGGTGCGTGGGGCGGAGCTTCGGATCTCACGCGCTTTCGGCGTCCACGCCCCTCTTCTTCCCATGCGGCGTCCCATGCGGCGTCCCGAAGATGGCGTCCGAAGGCGGGAAGCAGCTGCGGATGGCGGGAAGACTGCAGAAGACGGCGGGAAACGACCCAAGATGGCGTCCGATGGCGGGAAACTGCTCCGGACGGCGGGAAACTTCACCACAGGTAAGTATAAAAGTCTTTTTTCAGGCACGCATGAAATCCTGCCGACTACGCCAAAGTTGACGCGCCCCCTGGGCCTGTGCTGTGCAGGGGATACCCGGAGCCAGATCGCTGGGGGTTGTAGTCCTCCGTGGCGGTGACCCGGTCCGTGCCCAGGGCGGTCAAACCAGTGGCAGTCTTAGGTAATAACAATGTCCGACTACGCCACCCGTGGATTGCGGTCAGTGGGGACCGCCGCTGCGCTGCAGACCGCTGAGGCTGATGTTGTCTGCGCAGCCGAGTATGGGATAACTCCCCATGGGAGAAGTATTGCCTCAGGGCAGCTAGTGTGAATGATGGGAGTGATGGTGTGAGTGTCCCAGTACTGACGGTGCTGGTGCGGCGATGAAACACAGAGACGTGTGGTGCAGTTCAGGGTCTTTACTGATGGTAATAAGCAGACCCTCCCGGGAGTACTGGTTAGCAGTAGGGGTCTGGTCAGTCTGTGAGCGAGCAGGATCTCCCCTGGCCAGGTGGAGTTGTAGGCCTCCCCGACTATCTGCACTCTTTCCTGGCTACCTTGCTCTATGCGGGTAGAAGTAGCCCACGTCCCTGAGTATACCGTGTGGTGCTCACCCGTATGGCCGGTGACTTGGGGCCTTCCGTTAGCCTCCGCTTCACGATGGCGGTGCTGGTCCCTTGCTTGTGACCGTGCCTCCGGGCTTCTAAGGCCAGAGGACATGGAATCCCCTGCCGGTTGGATTCTGCTGCTGGACCTGGATGTCCCCACAGCCTCGGACTCCGTGTCCGGGTTTAGTGTCTTCAGCCAAGGCGAGCTTTCTAGCTTCCTGCCTCTGGCACTCGCTCCTGCTCCTACAGAGCTCCTGTTGTCACTTTCCCTGTGTCTGCTGTCCTCCAGACCTGACTGCGTCTCTGTCTGGGACTTCACTCTGACTGACTGCTCTGCTTGTTCTGCAGGCTCTGTCTGTCCTAATCCCACCCCAGACCCAGTTTATAAGGGCAGATTCCTCCCCTCCCAGGTCTGGGTGGGCCGTGTTGCATGCTTAGGGCTCCTGACCAGAGAAACCTCCCACTTGCTCTCAGACATAATATTTCTATTACTGTGGCAACCAGACCCCTGGGGTGCCACATATGCATGTGTCTGATGATGTGTCACACACCACATGGCCAGATAAGGTTGTAAAATGTTAAAATGACATTTCCTGGTGAATGCATTTGTCTTGGTTGAAAGCAATTCAAAAGTGCAAAAACGCATCAAAAACGCTACGTGTGAACATAGCCCAAGTTGTGGAGGAGTATTTTTGTTTTTGGTTATTTATTTTGCCTTATATACAAGTCATTACCCTGGAAAGGATGTTCATTAACATATTTCCCAGGAAAATCCATTTTGGTTTAGTTTTTGTATGTTTTATTGTGAGTCCGTGAAAGTGGTGTAATACTCTGACCACGATGTTGACAGCAGTGATCTGGGAGTCAGAGATGCTTCCAGGGGTCTTCCCCATGTTGTTTCCATGTCATTTGAGCACTGTTCCCATCGATTTGGGCAATTTTTAGGCCCTCTGCAGACCGCCGGGGGGAGCCGCCTGAAAAATGCTCAAGTTTCCCATAGACTTACATTGGGCTCGTTGCTCGGGTCGAGCACCCGAGTATTCCAATTTTCTCGACCCGAGCGATGAGTACCCGAGCATTTTAGTGCTCGCTCATCACTAATCTGGAGCCATGGCGACTTGACGGATAAACGATCTTTAGGAACTTCGATCTTTTGCAAGCCTAGATAGGTCCACCAGGGTCTTCTCCACTGTTATTTAGTATCAATCCATCAGGTTGCTGGTCTTCCTCTTCGCCTTGTTCCATCTATTCTTCTGACCATGATGTCCTTCTCCAGTGATTATTCGTCGTATGTTGTGTCCAAAGTAGGCTAGTCGTAGCTTGGTGATCCTTGGTTCGAGAGACATGTCTGACTTGATTTATTCCAAAATGAATTTGTTTGTTCTTCTTGCCATCCATGGTACTGATAACTTCATTCTCCAGCACCACATTTCAAAGGCGTCCATTCTTCTTCTGTCTTGTTTCTTTATCGTCAAGGTTTTGCATCCAGCCAAACTATACACAAGTCTTTCCTCAGTGATAGTAGTTTGCAACACTGGGGTCTTGAGATCTAGATAGACAGGGACATTGTCTGCATGAGCTTTATATGGTGCCCTCATTATTGTGTTGGGCTCCTCAAGGTACTTTGACTCTTTCCTGTATGTATATGCCTGTGATCGGGAAATTAAACTTGTGATCTAGTCTGTCCCAGGAAAAAAGGCTAAAGTGATTGTCCACAATTAGAATAAATTGTATACTTTTTTCCAGAAACAGCACCACTACGATCTAATGGTAGTATCTGGGATCACAGCTCATCCCCATTCATTTCAATAGAAAAGCATTGCAATACCACTCTCCGCCATGAACAAGGGTGGCGCTTTGTCTGGAGATTGATCAGATTCTATTTTCTAATCAGCGACAACGCCTTTAAGATCCTCGACTTCCTGATTGCTGTGTAGTAATAATTTGCTTTGTATATTAAGTGACATAATATTTCTAAATATTCTAATATCAGTGAATGGTTTTCTGCGACTCGATTCTCAGGTTGACAAATCTTTTCCGTTACTTTTAAAATGATGGATTACATTGTCTGTACAGGTCACTCTGTATCCGGTGGGAAAAATTCATTAACGATCATCGAAACAACGGCCATCATTTCTCAAGCCCTACCTGCCGGCTCAACCAATATGCAAGTCAGTCTCCATGACATGAGGCGAAATGTGGCAGAACTCCGACTCCAGCTGCAGAAGATGAGGCAGCTGCAGGTCAGTGGTCACGATGGCATCCTTTAATTTAACGCGCAATTTCTTTGGCTCATGTGGATCAGGACGTCTTTAGTGCTCCTCTTATTTTCAACAATCGCACTTGAGGATGGTTCAGTACCTGCCTCCAACTCAACCGCTTTCACACCGGTGTTTCATGGTCCAATAACAAACCTAGGGTCTCCTCATCCGAACGCAAAAGCCTCATAGACATATGAGTGTCATGAGTTTGGGTCAGGAAACCCCCGGTGGGTATGGACATCACGGTCCGTGTTTCTTGGATTATGTGGCCAGTGTGGACAGCCTCTGTGGCATGTAGACAATTATCTCTGGCTTACATTCATTTACCTGCAGTCCCAGTAATATACTGACTTCCCTGTATTAGGACTCGCTCACACTGGCGTATAACTCTTACAAGTGCTTTCCTATGTTTCATTGGGTAGCACTCGCTCCAATGTTATACTATGGAGCAGTACCAACTAGTGTTTTTTTTCTCATGCCGAGTCTGCTGGCGTTTGGCAGCCTATATCGGATGGTGCTCACCAATACAAATCCGAGTGCAGTCCAATATATTCCGACTCACACAATGGAGAAGATGGAGAAATGTAGTTCTCCATCTTCTCTGCACCTGTGATATGATTCTCTCATGCGAGAGAATCGGATCGCAGTAAAATAACAGTCGGATCACACTCGCAGCAGAGTTTGAGCCGAGGGTCATTTGCATATAGCAAATACAGTTCCATCGGATGCTATACGCTCGTGTGAGCGTACTCTTAATAGAATAAAAAAAATCAAGAAGTCACTGCCTCCTACAAGATCATATAACACTCATTTGCTGCTGCTCTGCTCATTCCCATCATCTACTGAGAGTTCTATCCATAATAGTGATCCCTTGTGTAGGACAAAAATAGGGGGGGGCACAATCACTGCTGATATCTTCCCTCTTGTCCGGTTCCTGTCTCCCCTGAAGACTCTTGGATGAAACGCGTTGGGGAACCTGTATGTCTGATCCCTGGGAGAATACTGTGGGGTATTGTGTGGCTTCCTTGTGATGATGCCCCCCCCTTCTGTCCTACTCAAGGGATCAACTAACCTGGATTACTATTTTAGGACACCACCGGGACCTACGGTGAGATTGTTCCATTTTCTGTTCGAGTTCTATCCATAACCACATCATAGTGAGGTGCACACAGTCATGATGAATGATCAGAAAGAGTTCAGGGCACGTGTCCAATGCACATTTTACTCCATTGTCTCGAGCACCTGTGTCCTCATATTGCATTTACAGATGTTCATTCCTGAGCCACCATCTCCTCCTCGCCCACTCCATAGGTGCCGTGGTGTTACTGTACATTTGTGATCTGTTGGAATCTATATCATTCTTCATTACACTTAATCATGGAGGGAGGTGGTCACGGTTTTGGCCAGTTTATGTAATTGTAGACATGGAATAAGCAGTAATAAGATGCTGGCGGCAAGAGTGGAAAGTAAGGGGAGGGCGGAGAAGACAACGTAATGGGGAAAGAAGGACTTATAGAAAGTCCAGAAATACTTGTGCAGAGAATAATGAATGAAGAGTTTGGCAAAAAAAAAGGAAGTAAATCTATCTGGGGTATTAGTAATGAAAATACATATTTTCATCCAACCATTTCAGATTTTTTTTTTCGATAATGATGCCAAATTTTTAAGGGATCTCAAAAGTAAAGTATGAAAAAGGCAAACAAACAATGCAAAAACAACGAGATGGATGCAAAAAGAAAAAAACCTCTCGTCCTGCGCGATACTAACTTTGTATGTTTGTGCCAGGGAATGGGAGCGCAAGTGACTGGGAACTACAACTCCCAGCAGATGTGAGATTGCTGCTCCACGCTGCTGTATTCCTTCTCTACCCGCTGCTAGTGGGATCCGGAATATAATCCAAAGGATAGATCAAAAAGGGATAAAACATATCGAAAAAAATTACTTTTATGATCAAGGATAATAATTAAATTTAGGAAACATTTTGGAAGAAACACCCTTCTCCACGCTGGTTTTATGCGGTCGCCTTTACGCCTTTGGAGGCTTATGGAGGTCCAGTAGGGATCATTAGACCTCTGTCAGGCCCGGGTTACGGCACCACACAAGTGACAGACTATAGGAAGTAATTACCAGATACTGGATACGACTCCTTGTAGGAAGGTTGTATGAATCATTTGTAATGAATAGCACAGGACAGTGACATTTTCATAGAATGACAATTTTGGAATGTTGCTAAATGATTATCAGATTTCCTGTGTAGAAATAAACGAGATAATAACAAGTGCATTTCATTGGGTTTAGATAAATGGCGTTTCTATTTTATTGGGGTATGTGTGTATTTTATGTATAATAGGTTGTTTTACTTAATAAAAATATTTTATATAGAACTATACATTTGTAGCAATGCTCATTGCACCACCTACAGGTGGATTGCAAGAATTACACCTCATATTCCAAGTTTGAAGGTTTTTTATTTACTTTTGAGAAACTGCTGAAGAACTAGTGCAAATTGATTCACACATCCCAGTCTATGAGACACAATTGTGGTTTGTGGCCGCTGGACAGGAGCAGCAGAACCGCCTTTTACCTGTTGGCATTCGTGGCTCTACTTTTGATCATCCGGCCTGGCAGGGCTGGACTTGTGCATCACGCTGCAACAATCATGTGGCATCAGTCCGGGTAATCAAGAAGAAACGCTGATGTCGCCAGGTAAGAAGCGGTTCAGCTGCTCCCGTCTATCAGCCACAGACCGTCAGGGGTCGATAGACTGGGATGGGCGAATCGATTTGCACCAACTCTAGAAGTCTAATTCCCCGATTCTTAATTTGCATTTTTTAAGTCAAAGTTTTGTCTTTTTGCATGGGCAGTTTTTTGTGCCAAATTCATTAAAAATTGTTAATGACCATGCAAAAATGCTTTTTTCCCCTTTTCTTTTCCTGTACTTACACCGTTTTTAGTGAAATGTCCCACGACATTTTCCATAAGATATAAAATTTTGCGTGATAGCCGCACACAAGTGCGGCTATCACGTGGAATAGTGAATTCCGCACACAAAAAAAATTGGATAGACGTTGCTTTGCATTAGGTACTGCGGTATATTTGTGCCAAAATTTAACAGCATTTCGAAAAAGCCTCAAATATTATATTAGCTGAAAACAGCTGGTCAATGAAAACCGCTCTTACATTGTCAAGCAAAAAAAAAATATGATGAAAAAAACTTGAGTAAAAATGGTGCAAAAGCCATAATAATATTGTGCAAAAATCATTAAATCTCAGAAAACAAACCTTTACTCCAAAAAAAAAGCACAAAAAGTAAATGGCAGACAGTTTATGGGGCCAGAGCCATTAAGCATTTTATGCTGGAAAACTAATGTTAAAAAGTTGCACTTTTTTTGCTTAACACATGTATGAGCAAAGATTTTTTGGCTTTTGGCGTTTTCAGTCCAGTTGATGAAATAGTAAAGGCAGCAGCTGACAGGCGGTCACTCGTTGACTGCAGCTGGCATGTAACACACTCTCCGCAAAACATAGCGCCGACATCACTAGATCAGCATCAGTGCAGGTTAGTATACACTTTTTATTTTATAAGGGGTCCTGAATTGATTAAGCTGGGGTTGACCACCAGAGGACAACTCCCTCTAAACCTCGTCTCCACCCTACCGTTCCTTGAATACAACCCACTCCTCCCAGTATTGCATTGATCCACCACAGAACGCCCACTCTTGGGAAGGCTTAAATAAACCCCACCGGCCGATGGGTCCTGGGAAATCTGGGACAGTTGGAAAATAAGCGGTCCTTGTATGTAAGGATTATAGACTATTTCTCATTCTGTTTTTTTTTTAGGGGAACAAGTTTCCCAATTAATAGGAATGCCATTAATCTATAATTACTGAAACCTTTCAGAAAACTGGTGAAGGTTTCTTATGCCCCAGGGTCTCGGGGAAAATTAGGAAAGAAGAAGGGTCAGAGAATAAGTATATGGCTACGGATGAATATTTTTGGCTGTATGTTTCGCCATGTTTTATACATAGTGCCCACCTTCTTTGAGAGGACCACCCCCTAGGAGACCACTTTTTAATGCAACATTTTGGGTTTCAGTGTATTTTGTAAATTTGGATCCAAGCAAAGTCTCCATGAGAAAAAAATCTGACATTCAAACTCTAAATACAAGGCACATGTGGACCCCCAATACGGAGCCTTTAATTTGTCTTCAGCCGCCCTGTAATAAGCGACGGCTTTGGACGTCGGCTCGGATTCTCCGGGTTGATCTGTGATGACTCCACATTTAGTTCGCTGCTGTTTAATTAACATAAAAGCCATGTTTGTTTCCTCGGCGGGAATGAAGAGTTTTCATCTGTGAATTGTAACTGCGTGTAATTAGGAGACATTAAAAAACACACACATTCCCTTTTATGTATCCAGCATTTTACATGAATCCCAGCCTATTTAATTGCTTCTTTCTCCACTGTGGAACTTAGTGTTCTCCTTCCCTAAAACTCGCAAACTGCAGAAGATCTATTTCCAGTAATTGGTGAGAAATACAGTAATTAGACTTTTCTCCATGGACTCTTAGTCATCCTGTCATATCTACTCCATTGTGCGTCCATGGGGGAAAAGCAGTGATGTTATAAATTAGGACACTTTAAGTTGTAAAACTTTACATTAAACACCCTTTTAGGGTCTTCTTCATTAATATAGGAGAGCCCCTCTAGGAATTAACCGGAGAAGAGAGGAGTCATTCAGAGCATCTCTAGATCTGGAGAACCCAACATATCCATTACATAGACAGCCTATTGCTTTCAATGGATGTCCTGTAATGCTACATTTCCCCAGTGGAGGCACTGTTATGAAATTGAGCACTTTCTGTCAAGTTCCTCTATAGTTTTCAGCTGATCGCTGTGATCAGCTTATTTTTGGTAGATCTTTGTAACAAAAATGATTTGTCTGGACTGGACATCCCCTTTAAAATGAAAAAATCCACAGTTCAAGTTACAGTGCATATGATGTCAGGCCCGAATATTGACCCCCCCCCCCCCCACCATCACTTATGTATTTATTTTTTTTAGTTTTTATGGCCACACCTTTCTTAAAATTCTCCGAGAAGGACTGTATAGTTCTCATGTCTGGAAGTTTGCACAGTCTCTGCCATCTGCGGAGAGACACCAAGACCTTTGACACAAAGTATCTCTTCTTAAAGGGAATCTCTCTCCCGGTTTTTGCCACTTAATCTGAAAGCAGTATGATGTAGCGAAAGAGACCCTGATTCCAGTGAAGTGTCACTTACTAAGTTGCTTAGTGTAGTTTTCATAAAATCACAGTTTTATCAGCAGGAGACTAACACTAAAGAACAAGTAAACCTGCTGCCAGATAGTCCAGCCACGCCCTCAGCACTGATTTGCAGCTTTCTGTGTAAACTGTGCATAGGCAGAAAGCAGCCAATCAGTGGTGTGGGTGGGGTTATGCCAAGCTCCGCATTCAGAGAGCTGATAAATGTGCAGAAGATAAAGCAATAATCTTGTAAAAATGACAGCAAGAAGCTCAGTAAGTGACACACCGCTGGAATCGGTATCTCTGCCCCTACATCATGCTGCTCTCAGATGGGCAAAAACCTGGTGACATATTCCCTTTAATCCCATCAATTGTGCCCTTTCCCCCAATTTGATGGATTCCTGGACAAAACAAAATGAAAAAACACCCAAAGGATTATCAATCAACTCTAATCAGAGGAGTAACTATAGTCCTCCCGGGCCCTAGAGTCTAGAGGGGCCCAGAATACCCTTTGACCAATATGACAAGACCAATACTATTAAATACACGTGATAATTGGGGGCCCTGCTAGAATTGGGGGCCATGATCTACAAGTTACGCCTCTGCGTCTGAGTAGTCCTCATCGTCCATATCGGCTGGGCTTATGGTGCAGTCAGAGATCAACCTTCCATCTCACCGAGTATCATTACATAATCATCATCTCCACGCTGCCTCCATCTCCACCATGAGAGAGGAATCGCAGGAGCAGAAAAGAAAAAAATAACTTGTTTTATTATTATTATTCCAGGTGCAGAACCAGGAGATGGTGAGAGCCATGATGAAGAAAGCAGAGCAAGAAATCAGTAGTAAAATGTCAGAAATGGTAAAAAACCTGGAGGATCCGGTGCAGAGGCAACGCGTCATGGTGGAGCAAGAGCGGCAGAAATACCTCCAGGACGAGGAGCAGATCGTCCTAAAGTTAAGGTACAAAACAACAAAAAAAAAACTAATTGGACATGATGCTCTAGTAAATGGAAATGTCCTAAAAGATGTAAGAAGACAACCGCTTTATTTAATAGGATAACACACTATGCAATTTCAGAATACAGGCGTAGAGGAGTGCAGGAATATGGACGCTGACTAGATCTAGCAAGCTTCAGAGCAGCGCCTGCAAGCTATATAGTAAAGAGTTTGTAAGTGCTGCCCTCTGCCCAGAAAACCATCTACCGCTGTTAAACTGCAGAGGTGGCCATTATTTTGGGCAATGAGCAGTAAACTATAGAATTCAAAATCCCTCTGTTCTGGAGAATGAAGAGGATTTTTAATAAGTGAATCGCAAAGTTCTTGGTTTTTATAAGCACTTTGGAGTTTTACCCATTTCAGGAGTTGAGATAACACTTCTAGTTTCATGGTCTAAATAACTTGTCCTGATCGTGTGGCGCACACACAATGGTATGACCGTGTACTGAGCTGTGCACCTGTGAGTCCATCACAAGACTTGTCCTGGTAAAGAATTCTTTTGAATGACAACATAATCTTGAAAACCATGAGGAATTAATAGATAATTTTTTTTTTTTAACAAAATAAGAATTGTTTTTTATATAAAATGTAATAACCTTTGTTTCAACTATAATCCCGTACATATACCATAATATAAAGATGGGTTGTAGTCCAAGCATCATCTGCATGGAGTTTTGGTGTTCTCCCCATGTTTGTGTAGGTTCCAATCAGGTACTTGGGCTTGTCCCACACTCCCAAAAAATACTGTCAGGTTATCTGGCTTCCTATGAAACCATCCCTTATGTGCATGAGAGAGGAAATAGGGGTCAGGGACTGATGAGCATGATGACAATCTCTGTACTGCGCTACAGAATCCAGTGGTGATATATTATCAGTAGGAAACAGAAAAAATATAAAATGTATAGATACAATTTAAGAAAGAAAGACAATTTATTAAACAGTCTCTTTTCTTTCTTTCATTTTCCTAATCTTCCTTTCTTTCCTTATCTTCCTTTCTTTCCTTATCTTCCTTTCTTCTCTTTCCTGCTTTCCTTCTCTTTCCTTTTTCCTTCTTTCCTTTTTTCTTCTTTCCTTCCTTCTTTCTTTTTCCTTCCTTCCTTCTCTCCTTCCTTCTTCCTTTCCTTCCTTCCTTCTCTCCTTCCTTCCTTCCTTCTCTTTCCTTCCTTCCCTCTCTCTCCTTCCTTCCCTTTCCTTCCCTCTTTCCTTCCTTCCTTCTGTCTCCTTCCTTCTCTTTCCTTCCTTCTGTCTCTTTCCTTCCTTCCTTCCTTCTCTCTCCTTCCTTCTTTCCTCCTTCTTTCCTCCTTCCTTCTTTCCTCCTTTCTTTTCTTTCCTTCTTACTTTCTTCCTTCCTTCCCACTTTCCTTCCTTCCTTCCCGGTTTACATCCCTCCTTCCTGCTTTCCAGCTATCCTTCCTTTCTTTATAATATAATTTAAGATATATATATACACAGCAGGTGAAATAAGTATTGAACGCGTCACCAATTTTCTAAGTAAACATATTTCAAAAGCTGCTATTGACATGAAATTCTCACCAGATGTCAGTAACTACCCATCCAATTCATCATTACACATAAATTAATTTATGGACATCTATGATCTGATTTCTTTGCCTGTGTGGATTGGATAGGTTGTTACCGACATCTGGTGAGAATTTCATGTCAATATATATTTCTTGAAGTATATTACATACAGTGTAAATATTATATTTTGTGCTGACTTCACATGACTGCATTATACAAGTCCTCACATTATAACCTGTAGCTTATGTAGAACTACAATTCCCAGCATTTCATAATAGATAGAGAGCAGATTATAATGAAGTATTGATTCATGTAGCAGTTGCTATTTTTACCCTCTGTAATAAATAGGCTTTATGTGTCGGCTGTGGTCGGCCGCAGTCTTTCCCTCCTCTGATTTCCCCCTCTCCTCCTATCTTCTCCTGCACTCTTATATTCACAGCTCCTCCTGCAGAAGGTCATTAGTCACCGAGGACACGTAATCTGCCCACATTTACTGCCGGATGTCAGTGCCCTTGGTCTACATCCATAATCCCCTCACGGTCTATGAGCCGCTGACATTTTTATAGAAATCTTCCAGTTTAGGAGATTTTTTTATTTTATGTTATTCTCAGTTCCTCACTTTCCAGTGAGGGCATTTTCGGCAGCGATTCCTCTCGGAGACATCAGCCGCTGTTCTGCCGCTCAGCTCCCTCTAACAGCATGTTCCTGTCACAGCCGGGGATGGTCCTAGTGACATCAATCATCCATCTCGTCTCTGCCGCTAAATCCGCCCGCCTCCTTTTTCACTAATTCGTATTCTAAATTGTCGCGATTAAATAAAGCGCTCATCATCATGTCTGCAGACGCCCCTAAATTTATGTAAAACACATCAAGGAAATCTATTACCTACTTTATTCAAAAAAGGTAAAGACATTTATGCCATTTGCAACTTTTATCAGATTTGCGCTTTTCTCACTGCTTCGCCTCGTTCACACTGACAGACAAAGGTCAGCTAAGTCTATTAAATTGGATCTGCCTCCAGATTTCACACTACAAACTGCAAACATTATTAAATATATCTCTCTTAAACCTGATGAGGCTGGTGTACTTACTTTAAGAAAACCATGTCAGAATAGCTGTATTTTTTATGTTTTCATAATTTATATTACGGGGTTATTTTTATCTCCATAGATGGATATTGTTAGATAGTGCGCCTGATAACAAGCACTTTTGTAATTTGCTGCTTATTAAAATTTGGAGCCGTTCTCGAAATAGACACTTTTTTGTTTCCAGCTCGTTGCCTAGGAGACCGACCACTGCTGCTGTTTAAGCTTGTGAGCACTGCGATAAAGCTGTCCAGTATTAGGAGGTAGCAGCGATCCTGACCGGCTTCAAAGCAAGCTCAATAGAAAAGAGCTTGTAAGCACTGCGCATGTTTCACTGTTTCGCAGTGGAGGTCGTTCTCCAAGGAAACAAGCTGTAGCCAAAATAAAAGTGTTAATATCTCAAGAACGACTGAAAATTTTACTAAACAGTAAATTACAAAACTGCTTGTATTTACAATCACTATCCGACATGGACATAACAGATGCCTAAAACGGTCACTTTAATAAGAGGCTCATAGAACAATTTGTAAAGTAAGTATGCCAGCCTCCTCAGGTCTGAGAGATCTTTTTAATAATGTGTGCAGTCTGTATTGTATAAGCATCTTACTATCCATTTATCTAATATAGTGCCAACACAATGTTGTACAGAGATTGTCGCCATTCATATACGTCCCTGTCCCCAATCTAATTTCCCTATGTCAAACACAAACATCAAGGCAGATTGACTTTTCCAAACGCACCAAAATTACAGCTCAAAATGCACTAAAAACTTGCATCCACAATTATTATTGCTTTAGATACTTTCTTTTTTCACCTTACTACACAATTGTCTGAAAAAAACAAAAAGTAGCCACGGCTGAGAGAACCTGCAAAATACGATAGATTTAATATTAGCACAAAATTCTGATCAAAGAGACACCATAAGTAACAGAAAAGTGTCTAACATTTTCGCAAGTTGTTCCCAGATAGGATAAATCTGTTTCCAGCTTTGGCTGTATTTTAACATTAGGCAAGGAAGCTTTCAAAAATGATACAGTCATTCTGAAATGTATTTTTTCAAAGTAAGTACACCAGCCTCATCAGTCCGAAAATATCTAATTATATATGTATGCAGTTTATATTATGAAATATAGTGACTGTTTTAGTTTTAACCCCATTTTGAAACCTCCAGAGCGCTGTTCTGCCTGTCCGATCTCTCAGGTCATTGGACCTCGTGGTGGAACACGTCATTAGAAAATCCAGGACAGATGCAGTAAATTATTTTGTGTTGGTAGATATTCCTGTTCGGTGCTGATAGTTCCCATGACTGACCTTATACTCCGCTATTAGTATTAGTACAGACTGCAAGACACGAAAAATCCATAAACATATTCATAGACTTTGCCAAATCTGCAGAGCAAGGAAAACACAGGAGCTTTATCTGAATGCGTCCCGAAGATTTCCTCCCGGAAATTCTCTGTATTAATGCACATTTCCAGGCATTTCTTCATCTTTTCTTATACTCACATGTCTCAGGATTCACTATTTAAAAATACTAAACTGCATGTATTAGCATATTATTATTATTTATTATTATTATTATTATTATTATTTATTATTATAGCGCCATTTATTCCATGGCGCTTTACATGTGAAAGGGGGTATACATAATGGAAAACAAGGTCAATATTCGTGAACAAAACAAGCCAAATTAATTATTTAATGAGCAAGGAAATAACAAGGATTGGCAGAGTAGGCAGCTGCCTATGGCACTGGATAAATTGGGACTAAGCTCTCATATGAATGTTTGTCCATCAGGGACCTTGGAGTTGGAGGTGCATTCTAACATCTCTGAACTAGGCACCAACAAAACTTCTCTCCCCCCTGATACTGATTGGATGAGGCACAAACAATGGAGAATGGAGAAGGGGCAGAGGGGTTCGTGTGGGACTTTTTTTTGGAAGAAAACATATTTCTCTAATCCTGTACAATCCCTTTAACCAGGCGATTGGGTTTAAGTTCAAAATGATTTTATGGGTTACGTTTTGTGAGTTTTGTTGCTCTTTGTTCCAGTGACTTGGAAAGTTTTGTAGAAGACATAAAGAAGGATTCCAGCTCTAGCCGAGGAGTAACGCTGAAGGACGTGGAGGATCGAGCATTTGTCCTGCGTCAGATTGGTGAAGCCGTGTCTAATCTGAAAGGTAGGGACTAAAAAACATCACTCGTGTTTAGATTCATCATGTGCATATACCGCACCGTGTAAAACTTTTAGGCAGGTGTGAAAAAATGCTGCAGAGTAAGAACTCTTTCACAAATAGAAGAGTTAATAGCTTCAATTTTTATCCATTAACAAATGGCAAAGTAAATGAACAAAAGAGAAATGTAAATCAATATTTGGTCTAACCGAAACTGCATCAAAGCATCAATTCTTCTAGGTACTAGGTTCACAGTTTTTGAAGGAAGTCAGCAGGGAGGTTGTTCCAAACATCTTGGAGAACTAACCACAGATCTTCTGTGGATGTCGCTTGAGTAAATTGTTCTGTTTCTTTGTGTAATCCCAGAAAGACTCGATGATGTAGGGCTCTGAGGGGGGCCAGTATCATCACTTCCAGGTCTCCTTGTTCTTCTTTACGCTAAAGATAGTTCTAAACAGTCATTTTCCTGCTGCAACTTGAATCAGACGCCTCCCTGATGGTATTGCATGATAAGTATCTGCCTGTATTTCTCAGCATTGAGGACCCCATTAATCCTGATCAAATCCCTAAATTCCATTTGCTGAAATGCAGTCCCAAACTTGCAAAGACCCTCATCTTAAAACCCTTTTGTGTTTTGAAAAATCTTTGCCTGGGAGAGTAGGCCCTGATTCATCAAGACCAGCGATTTATTCGTCTGTCTTGATGAGGAGATGTTTTGAGAGTCAGACGCTCCTGATTCATTAACTGGAGTAAGATTTCTGGTGTAGGGAACACCACAGCTCATCAGGAATGTGTCGTCGAGCCCCCGTCCCAATTCAGCTATGACTATTTTGGGGAAACTGGAAAGAAAACGCTGTGGATCACCAGCTCCTCCTCACTAGACTCTGCTCTATTGGCCTCAAGGACACTGTTCTCTCCTGGTTCTCCTCCTACCTCTCTGACCGCTCCTTCTCTGTGTCTTTTGCCAGCTACTCCTCCTCTCGCCTTCCCCTTATTGTCAGGGTTCCTCAATGATCAGTCCTAGGCCCCCTTCTTTTCTCCTTATACACTGCCCCTATTGGACAAACAATGAGTAGATTTGGTTTTCAGTACCATCTCTATGCTGATGACACCTAATTATACACCTCTTCTCCGGACATCACCCCTGCATTATTACGAAATACCAGCGATTGTCTTTCCGCTGTGTCTAACATCATGTCCTCCCTCTAGCTAAAAGTGAATCTGTCGAAAACTGAACTTCTCGTATTTCCTCCCTCCACTAACCTACCTGTGCC
Source organism: Phyllobates terribilis (assembly GCF_046119375.1). Lineage (NCBI taxonomy): Eukaryota > Metazoa > Chordata > Amphibia > Anura > Dendrobatidae > Phyllobates > Phyllobates terribilis. The sequence goes on from NW_027362764.1 coordinate 77,049,171, forward strand.
CGATATTGCCATCTCGACCATTTTTCCCCGGTAACATGTCCGCTGTCTTGGGGTCATATTTGATTCAAATATTTCCTTCACTCCTCACATCAAATCACTCCCTCATTCATGTCATCTATACCTCAAAAACATCTCAAGAATCAGAACTTTTCTTACCATTGACTCGGCAAAAACTCTTACTGTAGCTCTTATTCATTCTCGTCTTGACTATTGCAACGCTCTACTAATCGGTCTCCCTCTTTCTAAACTTTCCCCTCTTCAATCCATCCTGAACGCAGCAGCCAGGATCATATTCCTCGCCAACCGCTACACCGATGCCTCTTCCCTGTGCCAGTCATTGCACTGGTTGCCCATCCAATACAGAGTTCAATATAAGCTTATCACTCTTACCCACAAAGCGCCTCCATACTTCAGTACCCCCCTACATCTCCTCCCTTGACTCAGTCTACCACCCTACACATGCCGTCTGTTTTGCTTATGACTTACAACTAAAATCCACCATAATACAATATTCCCACTCCCATCTCCAAGATTTCTCATGTGCTGCGCCAATTCTTTGGAATGCACTACCCAGGACAGTTCAAGTAATTCCCAATACCCACAGTTTTAAGCATGCCCTAAAAACCCATTTCTTTAGACTGGCCTATCGCCTCTACACACTTATCTAACTGTCCTAGTTTGGCCCATGTTAACATTTTCATCAAATTCATGTTCATACCATCCATGCACTGATTAGCCTCTGTCTGTACTGTACACATACTGGCTGGCGACCAGTTCATGCAATGTTATGTACATACCCTATTTAGCATATTATGGCTGCATTATACAATTTTTGTACATTTTACCTTTTGTGTCTCCCCTATTTCCTTATAGACTGTAAGCTTGCGAGCAGGGCCCTCACTCCTATTAATATCTGAGTTACGCTTATTCTGTAACATCTTTTTGTCTGGTCAAGCCCCCCTAAAATTGTAAAGTGCTGCGGAGTATGTTGGCGCTATAAAAATAAAAATTATTATCATTATTAAAAAGCCAAAAGTCGCAACATTTTTCCGCAACTCCAAATTGCATAACATTTTTTGGACTTTTCAAAACAAATTGCTTTGATGAAGCAGGACCCTTGTGTCTTTTTGCTGTACACAGTGTTGCCAAGGTGTATGACCTGCTAGATAAAACTGTCTTCCAAGTTAACACCAAAACAATATAAATTATAGAGGGCCTAAACACCATCTAACATCAAGAAACCCCCCTATACTAAAAGATATACTTTATTAATATTATTAAAAGGTAACATAGAAAGCCTAGAATTCTGTCTGACCTCTATGCCAGTTGGTTTGGTGTATTATATTCAGACAGAATTTTAGGCTACGTTACTTTTAATGATAAATAAGAATAATAAAGTATATATTTTAATATAGTATGAAACTGTCTTCCACAACCTCACCTTTGTAGCAGAATGTGGCTGTTCCTCACCCAGTTTTCAGTCTCCTATGCACCTGTTTCTGTTTTAGTTAATAACTGTGTTTCAACCCATGTATGAAAATTATGATCATTATCACCTTTTTGGTATAAATGGTTACTCATACACACAGTGATTTTGTTCGAGTATGGTCAGGTGTATGAGTAACCAATTATACCAAAAAGGTGATAATGATCATCATTTTCATACGTAGGTTGAAACACCGTTATTAACTAAAACTGAAACGGGTGCATAGGAGGCTGAAAACTGGGTGAAGAACAGCCACATTCTGCTACAATGGTGAGGTTGTGGAAGACAGTTTCATTCTATATTAAAAGATAATATTAATAAAGTATATTAAAAGTAACATAGAAAGCCTAAAATTCTCTCTGAATATAATACACAAAACCAACTGGCATAGAGGTCTGTTAAAATCTTATGCTTTCTATGTTACTATTAATATTAATAAAGTATATCTTGTAATATAGGATGTGACTGTTTTCCACAACCTCACCTTTGTATCAGAATGTGGTTGTTCCTCACCCAGTTTTCAGCCTCCTATGCACCAGTTTCAGTTTTAGTTAATAACTGTGTTTCCACCTATGTATGAAAATGATGATCATTATCACCTTTTTGGTATGATTGGTTTCTCATAATACTGACATTGCGCATGTGTACCTAGAAGAATTGCCGGTTTGATGCTGCTTTGAAGGCAGAGGGGAGTCTCCCCAAACATTGATTTTAATTTCTATTTTATTCATTCACTTTACATTTTGTTAACGAATGAAAATAAACTATTAACACTTCTATTTTTCCTACTTTGCATCATTTTTACACACCTGTCTAAAACTTTTGCACAGTAATGTATGTAAATAAATATATATTGTTTTAGGCAGGTGTGGAAAATTCTGCAAAGTAAGAACGCTTAAAAAAAATAGAATATAACACATTTCTGAAGATTTGTGATAGACACGACACTTTTTGGGCAAAATATTATAAAATAGCACCACCTAGTGGTCTCATTGCAACATAAGATGTCGCCGTGAATTCGAAAAGCGTAGGACCATTATTCCTGTAGTGCGGTGTGACTAAGTCCATAATGTGTTTTAGTGCGAAAATGTAGATTGTTCTGCAGTTGATTATTATGGGGCACTGACAGTCAGATGATATTTTACCTTTTGTATATTATGGAGAAAAAAATGGAGAAATTTCGCAGCAAAGTGAAGTCAGTTTGCCTTTATTCTGACATCATTAAATCTTCAACATAAATGTAGCATGTTCTTTGTATTTCCAGGGGAATTTCCATACCTACAGAATAAAATGAGGGCTGTCTTACGGGTTGAGGTGGAAGCAGTTAGGTTTCTGAAGGAAGAGCCGCATAAACTGGACAGCTTATTGAAGAGGATCCGAAACATGACTGATGCCCTGTCTGCCTTAAGAAGGTGAGATCAATTCAATCCATGCATTTTTTTTTATGTTCAAAACTTAAAAGGGAAACTGTCAGGGTGTTTTATTACTGAAACAAGTGGTATGGCTGTTTAGGTCCTATCGCAACGATAAAAATGATACCTGTATTGTAGGAATCCGATATCACGCACGGTGTGGGAAAGACTAAGTGCAACACGAAGGGATGAGGGGAAGGTAGCCCAAACGCTAGTGAAAGGGGGAGTGGAGACCCCTAGGCAGATCTAATATCACCCTACCAGTCCTATATAGGTTTTGCACCTATCGCCGAACAGGAAACCTAATCCCTGTATATCCCTAGAGCTAGGCTCTAGATAGGGAGGGGGGAGCACTGGTCAGTCCCCACTACAAACTAAAGACAACAAGGGAGACAAACAAAGGGGAAAAAACTTAGCTTGAGCAGACACCAGAGAGATAACATCAAACATCCTCCAAGGGCACCAGAGAGGAAGCTAGCCGACTGCTATAGCTCCAAGCCGGTACAAGGGAAAATGAAAATATCACCAGCAACTCCCTGAAGTAGACTGAGAGTTTATAAACCCCCAGACCAGGGTGTGTCAATCAGAGCAGGAGGGAGGTTGCCGCTGGGTCCAAAAGTAAGAAGGATTAAGAAGGCGTCTGTAATGCCAAACACAGTGACCTTCTGCAGCCAGATTCAGACCGACTGTCTGTTACACCTGACACACCCGTAACATCCGATGTGCCAGCGCTGAGATATCAAGCTTTGAAGCCTCATACAAAGTAGGCTGGCAGTGCACTGGGGGCGTGTCCATACACTCAAGGTGCATCAACACGCCCCAGTGCACTTCCAGACTAGTTTGCATGTGGCTTCAAAAGATGGATTTCTCAGCGCTGGCACATCGGATTACTACAAGACAGGTGTCATTTTTCTTGTTATTCTGTGATCTATACAACCGTAAGATTTGGGTGATTTATAAAATAATCCTGACAGAGCCAATTTAGTAAAAATCCTGACACCCGAAGGAAAGTATTAAGGCAGTAGAACCTCTTCATATTCTAGTGGAAGTTGAGCCCAACTAGGACACTTTAAAGGGGTAATACTGCCATATTCTAGGACAAGCAGTAGATTTGTATGTTTCGTCTGAACTAAATCTCATGGCCAGTGGTGCTGCTGCACTGCTATCTATGAAAGCATGTGTTGATGTTGAATTGGTGGAAAGTGATGTTGAATTGGTGGAAAGTGGTGATGCAACTTCAATATTTTGGCAAAAACTAACAAAGTTTCGTCTTCACATAATGTTTGCTTTATTTTATCTCTAGACATGTTTCTGATGGATCATCCAAGACTGTTGACTACAATCAAAATAACCAATATACAATCAGCGAGAAAGTTACCGAAACTGAAATGATCCAAAGCAAAGAAGATAAGAATCAAGTCTACCTTCAGTCAGCACCGATCGAACCAGGACCCACAGCAGAAGCCCAGACCACCTCTGTGAAGTCAGAGGTGGTACCGTTGTCTGCTGGAGTTAAAGTTCTCCACGTGCAGAGTTCGCCCGTCCTCATGCAGCAGTCCCAACACTCCTCAGCTCTGGTGAACCATGCCTTTACTTCCAATACCCAGAGCAGTCATTTAGTAGATTCATCAACAAATCACCCGTCATCAAACACAGCAGCACCTGCGACACCGGAGCACACTCCAACTGCACAACCTACTCAACAAAACAACGGATCCTCCGGCCAAAGCTTATTTATTGAAGAAATTCAACATGTAGGCTACAGGAATCGAGCCGTGTCTATAGAGGTACATGAAATACTGCAGTAATTATTCTTCATGGATGATGGTGTCAGACTTTATTGTATAGCCTGATAACAAAGTTCCCCTCCCCCGTCCCTCCCAAGTCATTTAGTCTTAGTGATTGGGAACGTTAGGTGGACTTGTGACTTTTTATCCTAAATTGGGTGACCCAAAATAGCTCCAAATAATTTGTCATAATTAGCTAAGGTAGTTAGTGGGTTTATGGTAATACTAATATCCCTGGGGTTTACAGCACTGAAGGTGTTCATGTGAGTATCCCTGTTAGCCATGACCAAAGAAAGGTTAAAATGTGTATCCCTGGTGGTCTAGGGCAATGTATGGGTGGGCATTATTACCAGGATCACTGGTGGTCTACAGCAGGTTTACACATACCTGGTATCCAGGGAGTTGTGGACCCCACCAGGCTTAAGCGTTGTGCCTGCAGCTTTTTGGACTTCACATGGAGAGTGCCACACATGTACAGCCTCCTCTCCATTACCCACAGCAAGCAATGAGCTGTGGTCTTAGGATAAAAAGATTGGACACATATGGCATTTCCGACCGATGTGCCATAAATGTTCCATATGTGACAACTCCTTTTAAAGGGAGCATTTGGTAGACCTTAACATATTGCCTTAACCTTCCCATAATGCCCAAAGAACACCAAACTGGAAGGCACAATAGTGTCCAATGAATGGCCTTTTCTTAGCACCAATCAAGCTGTAGAAAATTCCACTACTATATGGCCGATTTCACATGTCGGTCATTCGCAGATTGTAACGTCTGTATCGGTCACAGTTCACATGACCCAAAGTCAACTGCTTCATAGGCTGTCAAGTTCAGGTCTAGAGACTCGCGGGGAGACAGGACATCAGGGTCCATACTCTTCACATGAATGTAAGATGCATGAAACCAAACTAAATAGGACTGTATGTTTTTTATGTAGTTGCAGGGACTGGGCACTGTGAATGGTGACCTTTAGTGCTCCTCACTATTTGCCATACTGATTTTTTTGGGTTCCGTAAAAAGTTCATTATATATTTTTTTAAAATTTTAGTCATTGATCATGTGTCTCTCCTTCTAGGAAGCAGAGAGGAAATTTGAAGAAAAAAGACAAAACCTGGACCATTACAATGGAAAAGAATTCGAGAAGATGCTAGAGGAAGCTCAAGCCAATATAATGAAGTCAATCCCCAGCCTAGAAATGCCATCACACACTTCAAAACTAGAGAGCGTAGAAAAACTAGAGGTCAATGGTATGATCAATGATAAAGAACAATGTCCTTTTCTTATTAGCTTAAGGATTTTAGGTGTTTAATGTGGGATTTTCTCTTTTAACCATATAAATGGAACATGGGTAACGGTATCTCATTGGGTACATGTTTGTGTTTGGGTTATATTTGTACAGGAAATATACACTGCTCAAAAAAATAAAGGGAACAGTCAAATAACACATCCTAGATCTGAATGAATGAAATATTCTCATTGAATACTTTGTTCTGTACAAAGTTGAATGTGCTGACAACAAAATCACACAACAATCATCAATGGAAATCAAATTTATTAACCAATAGAGGCCTGGATTTGGAGTCACCCCCAAAATTAAAGTGGAAAAACACACTACAGGCTGATCCAACTTTGATGTAATGTCCTTAAAGCAAGTCAAAATTAGGCTCCGTATTGTGTGTGGCCTCCACGTGCCTGTATGACCTCCCTACAACGCCTGGGCATGCTCCTGATGAGGTTGCGGATGGTCTCCTGTGGGATCTCCTCCCAGACCTGGACTAAATCATCCACCAACTCCTGGACAGTCTGTGGTGCAACGTGACGTTGGTGGATGGAGCGAGACATGATGTCCAAGATGTGCTCAATGGGATTCAGGTCTGGGGAACGGGCGGGCCTGTCCATAGCATCAATGCCTTCATCTTGCAGGAACTGCTGACACACTCCAGCCACATGAGGTCTGGCATTGTCCTGCATTAGGAGGAACCCAGGGCCAACCACACCAGCATATGGTCTCACAAGGGGTCTGAGGATCTCATCTCGGTACCTAATGGCAGTCAGGCTACCTCTGGCAGAAATGCCACCCCACACCATTACTGAACCACTGCCAAACCGGTCATGCTGAAGGATGTTGCAGGCAGCAGATCGCTCTCCACGGCGTCTCCCGACTCTGTCACGTCTGTCACATGTGCTCAGTGTGAACCTGCTTTCATCTGTGAAGAGCACAGGGCACCAATGGCGACTTTGCCAATCCTGGTGTTCTGTCGCAAATGCCAAGCTTCCTGCACGGCGTTGGGCTGTGAGCACAACCTCTATCTGTGGACGTCGGGCCCTCATACCATCCTCATGGAGTCGGTTTCTAACCGTTTGTGCAGACACATGCACATTTGTGGCCTGCTGGAGGTTATTTTGCAGGGCTCTTGCAGTGCTCCTCCTGTTCCTCCTTGCACAAAGGCAGAGGTAGCGGTCCTGCTGCTGGGTTGTTGCCCTTCTACGGACCCCTCCATGTCTCCTGGTGTACAGGCCTATCTCCTGGTAGCGCCTCCAGCCTCTGGACACTACGCTGACAGACACAGCAAATCTTCTTGCCACATCTCGCATTGATGTGCCATCCTGGATGAGCTGCACTACCTGAGCAACATCTGTGGGTTGTAGAGTCCGTCTCATGCTACCACGAGTGTGAAAGCACAACCAACATTCAAAAGTGACCAAAACATCAGCCAGAAAGCATTGGTACTGAGATGTGGTCTGTGGTCCCCACCTGCAGAACCACTCCTTTACTGAGAGTGTCTTGATAATTGCCAATAATTTCCATCTATTGTCTATTCCATTTGCACAACAGCATGTGAAATTGATTGTCAATCAGTGTTGCTTCCTAAGTGGACAGTTTGATTTCACAGAAGTTTGATTTACTTGGAGTTATATTCTGTTGTTTAAGTGTTCCCTTTATTTTTTTGAGCAGTGTAGATTAATTTCTAAAGTTGGGAAAAGGTGCGAGAGCTTTTCCTTCTCTGTGGGCCTTCGCATCTTCTTCTTAGTACGTTACATACATCTGGAGTAGGGTTGGTGGACATATCACCAATGACCTAGTTGCAGCACACGTCTCTTGTCATGTAGCAGCATGAAGACCAGCATTAATTGTGGTTATGACTTACACTTGTTTTATCTTCTAGAAGCAGGTCAAGAAAGTGAGCAAGAAAACGATAAGTTAACCAAGTCTCCTCCTCCGCCCCCTCCTCGTCGCATGTACCCCCTTGGAAGTAGTTTGAGCACTTCATGGACGTCCGACTGGAAAGATAGCAAGGTGAGCAAAGTCTGTGGTGCCACATAGTCTGCCATGTACAAGTCACAAGTTGATTACTAGACTTTGTACATCTGTGACTAGGAAATGTTCTTCATGCGATCTAGTCCGGGCATCCAAATAGCATTATACCAGGATCCCAGCAACATCTTATGTTCATTGTAAATCAATATAGGACTTAGAAGATGTCCCTCCACCACCACCACCACCGAAAACCATCAAGCCAGAAATCGAGTCTCCCATCAAGACTTCTCAAGTGAAGGATGAGGAGGAAGAAGAAGGAGAGAGGATCATGGCAGAACTTCAGGTAACTGTCTCATTTTATTTTTTATGTAGATCAGTTTGTTTTTTATCTTTTAGGCCTCTACCATATAGGGGAAGCTGGGAAAGGATCCAGGAGGTTACTTTTATAGTGGCTTGGTTGGGACCCTGTTTTACAATAGTGATGCAGGTGTGAACATAGCCTAAAAGAGAACCTGTCACCTAGTCAAAAGTGGCCAGTTTTGCTATTGTTTTATTCCCACTGCTCTCCTGAGTACTAGAATTTTTATTTTGTTAAAATCCGCCATACATTTCTAGAGATATGGCTCTTTTATCTAGTGCCAATTTTTCTGGTCGTTACCAAGGGGGTGTGGTTTACAGGGTAATAAAGCAGAGAAGGCAAAAGACACTCCCCCCAGGAGCAGCATGAATAAAGTAAGCACAAAAATTGGCCCCTCTGACTTGGTGACAGGTCTTCTTTACAATAGTGGGGGCCACTATTAGACATTTTGCCCATACTCCTGCACCTCTCTACCCACCTCTAAAAGGAAGTTATTGATAGCCAATCAGTAGCCACTCACAAGTCACTGCCTCTTAGTCTTAGGCTGTGTGCCCACGATGCATTTTTTAAGCGTTTCCGCAGCGGCAATTCCGTTGCAGAGACATTTAAAAAACGCATGGTAGAAGGTCTGCCATGTTCCCCAATGATAATCCCCATGTACTGTGCACATGCTGCGGAAATTTCCGCTGCGGATTATCATTGCAGAAAAATCCACAGCACTACCAATTATTTTGCGGAAGTGCTGCGTTTTCGCCGCCATTGACTTGCATGGAATCTGCATCACTGCATCTGTACATGCGGAATCCATGCGTTTCAATGTGCGGATGGTACCCAGGTTTGGAGAAGAGTAAACTCTCCTCCGGACCCGGGTACCATAGTACCTGTAAAAAAAAAAGAATAAAATAAAAAATAAACATTATACTTACCTTCTGATGGCTCCCGGTGTCTTTGTCTTGGCTTGCCGGCAGATCGTGGTGGACTGAAGGACCTGCGCTGACGTCATTTAGTCATGTGACGGGTCACGCGACCGCTGACGTCTGCAGGTCCTTTAGTCTACCGCGAGCTGCCGGCAAGCCGAGACAAGGATACCGGGGGCCATCAGAAGGTAGGTATATATTTATTTTTTACCATTCTTTCGGTCACACTATATATGCCGTTTGCATGGATTTATATAGTGTGACCAAGTTGTCAAGCACTTTTCCAAGTGATGCTAAAATCGCTTGGAAAGCGCTTGACAACCCGCATGCGGAAATGCAAGTGAAGAACGCTTAACATCCGCATGTCCCTGGCAGGAAAAACGCATGTACAATCCGCATGTACAATCCGCATGTACAATCCGCATGCGTTTTTTCTGCCAGGGAGATGCAGAAACGCTCAGGAAAAAATCCGGAGCATTTCTGCATCATGGGCACATAGCCATATAGAAAGTGTCACCCTCTGCTACTTTAGACTCGGATGGAGGCGACAGATGTCAGCTCTTTGGTTCTCCATGGTTGGGCATAGCATTCAGTCTACAGGAGCGCTGATGCCATTACGTATGCAACAGCACCACTGGTTTGGACTATGACCACCTATGTATATATTGAATTTCCTGGATATCTTATGATTTAGGAGAATATAGAAAATCTATTTCTGTGTCAGATATAAGATTGCGTGTCACGTTCTACATCTCGTAGGCTTTCCAGAAGTGCTCTATAGTGGAAATCAACTCAAAGATGCAATTTGAGCCCCCTAAAACAGAGGTTCACGAGAGAGCTTACAGAACTTCGGGTTTAGCCTTACCCAAGGAAAAGAAGGTAACTTCATGTGTAAGGCCGATCAGTAACCTTCTAGGCCTATACAACTAACCCAAATTTACTAAAAACCACTGCAACATCCCAAGCTGCTAGATGTCTCTTATGTATCTAACTGACTTACAAGACGCCTTATCCCTAGCGGATGCTTCTTACCGCACGTTCCACCTTGCATGAAGATCTACAGTTTCTCATTGGTCAGTATATTTATTGACCGATCGGAATCCGTATTTAGATTGGAAACTATATTCTAAATCCTCGGACCTCTTATCTCACAGTGTTCCTTGTATGTTTGGCATCTACACAGAACTTCCTGTGATTACTGGCATTATCGGAAAAGTAAAATGGGTTGTATGGGTTTGAATCCAATTTTCATACACCTGTTAAGATGATTCGGTGTTAATAGAGGGGGGACACCTGTTTATAGTTGCTCTCCAATCTTCCTAAGAATTGAGGATTTTAAAGAGGGTTTCTCTCTCTCTGGAGGACCTGTTCTGTCCTGCATTACACAAACAACCTATTGCTTTGAATTAACATTGTGTAATACTTAGTTTAGCCTGTGGTGGCCGCTGCAGGGAAGTGGAACATTTACAGTTAGGTTTATCCATAACTGATCCCAGCAAAGGGGGCACATTAGGATCAGTTTATTGCTAAAAGACCATTCTAACAAATAAGAACTATTCAATGCAGAGAACCCCTTTAATATTGTAGAAAACACATTTCACAGAATATAGGAATTTTCTACTATAGGAGCTTAGCATCTAAAGGCCCCCTTACCCTGGCTGATAATGGACCATGGGATCCACAAACCCCATAAAAATAAAAGTTGTCAGCATCTTGTCTCCCCCTGTAAATAGGGGATGTGCTGTGGACAAATTGTGTGCAGTATGAGGACAGAACCAGAGCATGAACTAGCATTTGCCCCAAACAGCCTATATAAAAGAAACCTAAACGAGCACCAATTGGTTGATTGGGGCCTTTTATGGCCAGAAATCTGACCCTGTAAACCTTTGGGGTTCCTGCAGACGACCGACAAAATATCGAATTGCACTCTGATCAACTTTAGTCCATGGGGTTGTGCACATGTCCGATGAGGAAAAATCTCAGCATTCATGATTTGCATCCATAAATCGGATTGCACTCTGCCATGCAAGTCAATGGGTCGGTCAAAAAAATTAGACTGACAAAATAGAGAAGATGGAGACATTTCTTTTCCATCTTCTCCACATTTGAGAAAATCAGATCACACTGTGATCAAAGTGTGATCAGCATAAATCGGACCAATTTTCTCAGATGAGCGAAAATACGGTCTTGTAGGTGGAGCGGGTGCAAATATTCCTTGCTGTGTGTCTGTGTTTAGTGAACTAACCTAGAGAACTTTATGAATAAATACAAAAAAAAAATGTTAAAAATATTTTCAACAATGAGAATCTTTTTAGCATTCTCTCAACATTTTACTACAATTGTACAGCTATAATTTATTGTTTAAAATGCTTTAGCTTATATTTTGCCTAAATAATAATAAAAAAAAAAATAAGTCCATATATTTCATTTCTATAATAACCAAAATAACTAACATTTGACTAAATATTTAATTCACTTTTATTGAGAAAGAAATTTCTAATTAACAAGTTGATTTCCCCTCTAATATTTCCTCATAGGTGTCATGCATTATTTCAAAAGAAAGTGTAAGTCCCGAAAGCCCAAAACTTGTTGAAGGCAACGAGGACAAGTGGAAAATTCAATCGATGCCAAGTTCTGCACCTGGTTCTGCTCAGATTAGGCAGGTGGAGAAGGTTGTAACGAATGAACAGTCAACCTACAGTCTGTTCCTAGGCAGGGATGAGCCGAGCTCTACAGAAAGCGAAGAATCTGAGAAGGAAATTAAAAATGAAGAATTGGTAAACCTGGGCGTATATAAATTTCACAACAAGGAAAACCTAAAGCACTTGAGTTCTACAATCCAAGAGGTGATCAATGGAGGAACAGAAGATCACAAAATCTCAGAGTCAACGTCCACGTTTATCAAAGTTTCTAGTGTAGAGAGCCAGGATAGCCCAGTAGGTAGTTCTCCAACCCAAGAACAGGGAATGCCCTATTTAGATTTAGGCCAAACAGTTGTATTAAGACAGAAAAATACTCGAAGGACTACAAGCCAACAGGCTGAGGACGTTGAATCTCCGACTATCTCACCAACCGAACCAAGATCTCCAGCAGATAACATTGCTTTTATTATCACGAATACTCAAGTTCAGGTCCTCTCAACAGGTGAAGTACAAGATATTGTAAACCGAAAAGGTGGAGAGGTGCAAACGGTTTCCGTGGATAAAGAGAATGTGAAAATTCCTTCCAACAATTCCAACCCACAAGACCCTGTTGAGTGCACAGACAAAAAGCCGGTCATTATCATTTTTGATGAACCTATGGATATAAAATCCGCCTATAAAAGGTTATCAACAATATTCGAAGAATGTGATGATGACTTAGAAAAAATTATGTCAGCAGCAAAGATTGTTGAGGAGGAGGAGGAGGAGGAGGAAGAGAAAGATGATGGTAAAGAACAGATTGTCTCTCCACCCAAAGAAGAAAAGGTTGAAGAAACCAAAGTGGTCAATAATCCGGAAAGTCTTTTGTCTCCAAATAAATACAGATTTAATTATCCATCTCTAGCAGATATGAAGAAGACTATGTTTCAGGATAATTCTGTCTCTCAAGGATTCCCCATAGATGAAGAAAAGTCAGATATTTCCGACGACCAGTACGGCCAGAGACAAGACGTAAAGAAAAAGTTTAAATTCAAATTTCCCAAAAAACAGCTGGTGGCTCTCACCCAAGCCATCCGTACAGGGACAAAAACCGGGAAGAAGACCCTACAAGTTGTGGTCTACGAGGATGAAGAGGAGCCCGATGGGACTGTAAAGCAACACAAGGAAGCAAAAAGGTTTGAAATTGAAAGATCGAAAAGCAAAGAAGATGATAGCCAAACAGAAGGCCTTAACGTTGAAGAACCAGATTGTGTGTCAAGAACCGATGAGATCAGGCAAAATACATATAGAACCTTAGACAGTCTTGAGCAAACCATTAAGCAGCTAGAAAGTACAATAAGTGGAATGAACCCAAGACCAGGATCTGATCTCACAGAATCCAGAGACGATAAATTGTTGACGATCACCTCTGTGGTTGTTAAAGGATCTGCGTTATCGGATGATACAAAACCAGTTGTAGAGTCTCCATCATCCATACCTACCACAGCACGTAAGGTACCAGTGCACAAGACTGCTAAAACCTAATGGTGTGCCAATGACAAATTGGTGCCTAATCCTCTGAGTGGTGTTCTTCTGGTGGTTGGCTTTTCCTGTAGGTGTCTAACAAGATTCTGGTTTAATAAGCTTTATAACTTGGTGATGGGCAGATGAAGAACAAAACAGAAACTGCTTGATTGACATGACCTGTGTTTCTTATTTCTCCCATGATTTTTATAACCTCTGATGTTTCTTCTGCATGACTATAGAGATTGATATGATGTTGGTCAAGCATGGAATGTGAAGACTGGATGAAATCAGTTCTATCGTTTGATTTGTTATTTTTTCTGTCTCTCTCTTCCCATTGGCTGTTCCTGTAGGGATCAAATGGAGCTTCACAAACCAGCAGAATGCCAATACCAATGTCTTCTAAAACTAGACAAGGAAGCATGGAAAAAACTAGCAAACAGCCAAAGCTACAGGAGCCGCAGCGTCAATTCAGACAGGTAGTTTTACCTTAGAACCGCAATTTTGGAAGGACAAAAAAGTTTTTTTTTTTTTTTTTTTTTTAAATAACTTTAAGCCAAGTTACTGAATCAGTGTAACCAAAACAAGGATGGCGTATGCTTTCACTCTTGTTTTCGTTAAATATCTGGATCTGGTGGCATGAGAAATCCTGTAGTATTATCTCACTCTTGCCATATCTCTGCATGCCCGCAATAAAATACACACTGCTTGGTTCCACTTCGAGATGTTCAGCTGAGATGAGCGAAACCTCGGCTTATGCCGTGGTAACACGCGACGGCCCAAAAATCGGAGCGCTCGTGTGTGCAGTGGTGTCTATGTCGTCCGGTACTAACATGTATGTGCCACCGCATTCCATTAACTGCTTGCCACCATTCTTCTTAAACCGCATGTAGCAGAGCACCGCACTATCTATCTCCCATGTTGGGCGCCACATCCTCCACGTCCCAAATTCTCTAAAACTTTATGTGCTTTATGGTTTCTGCCAGGTCCAGCGAGAACATCAAGTGTTTCCATTTGAGGGGGGGCTTTTTTTTTTTCCCCCTGCGCCCCTGTTGGTGTATTAATGTTAAACGTTTTGACAAACTGTCTCCCGCCATCTTTATTTGCAGGCTAACGGAGGTACTAAGAAAGCTGGTGGGGATATTAAGGCTGCTTCCCCTACTTTATCTGCTTCTAAGATTCCAGCTCTTTCTCCTAACACTGGAAAAAGCAGCTCTGTTTCTGCTCAGTGTAACGATACCTCTAACCCCCATAATCCGCCTGTGAAGGCCCACGTCCCCGTAACCAATTCTAACTCTCAGCCTGGTCGTACGGTTAATGCTTCCTCCCTTATCCGTCCTGTTCATAACGGCACGTCGAAGCTGCAGAGCCCAACCTATTCAGGTAAAGGTCACCATCTCTCATTTTCACTGCAGAATGCAAATGGCAGACCATCTCCTCCTACTCCTTCCTCTTCTGCTACTTCCCCTCCTTCTTCTTCTGTCTCTCCCACTTCACTGACTCACGGTATGAAGAGCATCCGTACCATCCACACACCTAGCTTCACCAGCTACAAGTCACAGAACGGAAGCGCCACCAAGGTCGCAACGCCAAAGGACTCCTCCTAACTTGTGCAGCCTCATCAGTCTAGGGGTCGTCAGTGCAGCACCACCCGCAACGCCCTCCGCTGGCATGTTGTCATCATCTATGTACATAACACACCGGTATATCTTTGTCGAGATAGTTGCTGTTGTAATTATAGGCCTCTTCTTTTCTTGGTCCCTGTTTCTATGTAAATTAGTGCGTGTGTGTGTGACTGTATATATTACTATTCTGTATGTCTGCATGTGTGTGTAAATCTTTCGGAAGGCATTACGTGAGGATGCAGATTATTTTTTGTATAGATTATTTTTCATTATCGGACTTGCAGGAGATGAATTTTTGAGCGTGGAGTTTTTTTCGCTTTTATTTTACGATCATACTGGCTTTGACTACAGATTTCTATTTTTGTCAATTATACATCAGGATTACTTTTATTTTTTTTTTTTTGTTTTGCCAAAATATTTTCTTATGAGACAAAGAATATGTTTATAGTATTTTGGGGAATTGGGGAGGGCTTGGATGGAGTCAACCAAGAGAAATAGTCTTAAAGGGATTCTTTCATCAAAAATAAGTCTTCTATAAAAGGAATTCTAAAATCAGGGAATAGAAAATATTTTCTTACTAGAATATTATAGGAAATATTTAGCACACAGTGTAGTTATTTGTAGAAATGTCACATTCTGACTACACAGAGATAAGCGACATTGCATAGGTGCCGATTATCTCGGTCCCTGGTAAAGGCTGGTCAATGATTGCTTTGCAGAACCTCATTGTTTAAAAAAAAAAAAAAAAAGAAAAAAAAAAAGGAGGTTCTTCAGCAGCTGCAGTGACTATTATACAATTTTGTTGCTGCATCTGCCTCAAAATCTCATAATAAACCCCCAAGATTCTGTAAGAATATGATGAAGACATATCGTATCAATCAACGGTAGAAATGATTACATGCATTACTCTTGAAAAAGAGGTTCTGCAGCAGCTCAGCTGTATATTTTAAACAATAAGGAGTCCTCTGCTATTAAATTATAATATTATACGACATTGTGGCTTTGTGCTTTTTATAAAGTTGTGATACCTATGCATTTTATGTTGCTTAGTAAAGGTCTAGCAAAATGTAAATTATATCTGTTCCAACGTGTACAAAAGAATTTGCCACAAAGTGAAAACACTGACAATGCTGCAAAATGTACAGCAAACGAAGCATATTTTATTTTAATAATAAAGTTATGGAAAGTTTTAATTTTATAATGTAACTTCAGTTGGAGGCTTTTATGGAAAAAACACAAGACCTAGAGATAATATTTTTGATGATCGACCTCCTTTAAGTGACACCATGGATCGTATAGACTCTTGCTCTGAAGATTTGACATTTGTCGGTTTAGATTTTCCAGATTGCTACTGCTGACCATATTATTTTTTATTATTGTCCTGTGATGCACATTGCAGGCGTGTACATAGACATACTTTTTACTTCTACATAGAGATGTGCTCATGATTTATACAGTTAGGCAATGCATGCCAGTAGGGGGCAGTATAACTACAACTCCTTTCATCCCAGCCAAGCAGATGCTGGCAGTTGTAATCCAGGCCATGCATTGCCTAACGCTCATTGTTTATGCATGCGTTCAAACAATGGCAACTTGGAAAGGAAGAGTTTGCACAGATTTTGTAAATTTCTGAATTTGTATAACTACTGTATCAAATATCTGTAAAAAGCAGATCACTTTTCTGAAATAAAATAAAGTGATGCATGCGGTTCTCTATATGATGTGTCCTGTCGAACAAATGCAGATTTTCTCTCTCTTTTTGGTGGGGGTGGGGAGAGCAAACCCGTCACCTGCATGAGATCCAAGGCTGGTTTTACACTATGATGTAAAATACACATGAAAATAAGAAATGTTGTAATACATCTTATCAGATAAATCTGTTTCTTTCATTTTCAAAATTCGCAAGTAAAATCTGTGTTCGTTGAAGACAATTGTTACATTACTGATATAGGAGATGACAGTTGGTGCACATAAGATTCTATGTAGATGGGAGGGGCCCTGCTTCTAGCCCCTCCCTCTCCACTGTAGATAGAATCTTATGAGCACCAACCGTCATCTCCTATCCACAGGGGAGAGGGATGAGCTAGAAGCAGAGCCCCTCCCATCTACATAGAATCTTATGAGCACCAACCATCATCTCCTATCAACAGGGGAGAGGGAGGAGCTAGAAGCAGAGCCCCTCCCATCTACATAGAATCTTATGAGCACCAACCGTCATCTCCTATGTAGATGGGAGGGGCTCTGCTTCTAGCTCTTCCCTCTCCCCTATAAATACGAGATGACAGTTGGTGCTCATGAGATTCTATGTAGATGGGAGGGTCTCTGCCTTCTAGCTCTTCCCTCTCCCCTATAAATAGGAGATGACAGTTGGTGCTCATGAGATTCTATGTAGATGGGAGGGGCTCTGCTTCTAGCTCCTCCCTCTCCCCTATAAATAGGAGATGACAGTTGGTGCTCATAAGATTCTATCTCAGGAATGTAACAATTGTCTTCACTGAATACAGATTTCACCTGTGAATTGAGAATTAAAAAAAAATAAATGATCAGTCCAAGAGGAGAAAGAAGCAGATTTCTCTGATAAGATGTATTACAAAGCTTCTTATTTTCATATGTACTACTGATTTATGAAATGCTCATATCAATGGTGACTAGTAGTATGATATTCTTGCATCCACACCTAGTTCTATTACAAGTTATATTGGTTTTGCCATAGGTTAATCAGTATTTGTAAGCCAAAACCAGGAGTGGAACATACACAGAGAAAAGGCTTGAAAGTTTTGCTTCTCATTAATGCTATGGACTTACTACTAGTTTTGGTTTACAAATACTAATGCACAGGGCAGATGTCGCTGACTGCAGCACGGGAGACTATTTCACAACATTGCTGCAGTATCACCTTTCCTACACGCTGTGCTTTGTGTGGTGCTTTGGAGCCATCTAGTGGCCAATACATAGTAACTACTACTGACTGATTCATGCATACTATGAGAGGGTTTGGGAACCAAGAAAATGAAACCTGTTACAGTACACAAAAAAATAAAAAATATAACAGTTGCAGATCAGAGCACAGTAGTTTTCCCGTGTGACCACAGAGGGATTTTTTTGTAACATATTTTCAGTAGCGAAACTGTACATTTGAGAACATGGTTGGCATTAGGCATTGAAGCTTTGCAAATTCGACCCCATTCTTATTTCTATAAAATGTTTTCTCTATATATTGGGGACCCCTCTAATCCTCAAAATAGAGGAAAAGGTAGATGGGCATCCGGACTCCAGAACATGGAAGCTACAGGTCGATGTAACTTTCAATCCTAAGGTTACAGCTACGGGTCTTAACAGCGATTGGACATTTACTAGAAGAAGGCCCCGGTGTAAGGTCAGTATGCATATGTACCCACATCTTGGTTGGTAACATATAGGACGCCCCCCAGGCTCACCACCAAACAGAAAAGTCACATTTGGACATGGCTTACATAAACCATTTCCCTTTCTTCATTGGGACATTACTTAATTTGCCGCAAATATTTCTGAAAACTTGGAACTATAGGCAATGATGAGTATGTGGGCCTCTTAGGCCATGTTCACACTAGACATTTTTTTCAGCGTTTTCTGTTGAAAAACCCGCTCTCTTGGCAGTAAAGAAGCTGCAGAAAAAAGCAGGTTTTGCTTGTTTTTTGCTGCGTTTTAGTCATGCTACATTTTTGTCTCTTGTGCATGTTGATAAAGTTTAGTGCAAAAAAAAAAATCTGCTTCTATTTCATCAGGTTTTAGCACAAAAAAATGCTGCAGAACCTGATACCTGCGTTTTTTGCAGCATTTTTTCCACTACCCATTACTTTCAATGGGTGAAAAACATTGAAAGAAGTGACACGCTCTATTGTGCAAAAAACCATGCAAAGTACAAAACACTGAGGACAAAAAAAACCACAATGTGTGTGCATGAGATTTCTGAAATCTCAAGACTTTGGTACTGTAAAACACAGCTGAAAATCTGAATAAAAAAAAAAAAGTCTAGTGTGAACATAGCCGTACTCTGAAGATAAGCAGCCCAGAGGCAGGGGCTGATCAGTGAGCTCCTCTTTTAGCTCTACAGTGAAACACTCACTGATGTGTACAGTAGGACGCAGATTTACCTCCTCCTGTACACTGCCCCTTTAAATGAATCAGTCGCCTACATTGAGCAATGACTTGTCCCTGGATGTCCCTCACTGCCACCGACATCTCCTGCTGCCAGGGGAGAAAGAAATGGTAAATGGGTATGGCCAAAATTTGCCGCATAGTTCACCCCTCTTTCTGTTCTGTAACGATTGGGATTTATGGGAATACCCCTTTAAATGAATCAAATCGCCTACATTGAGCAATGACTTAAAGAAATTAAAAATAAAAATTCCAAGTCTTGCACTTTATGTAGCAGCACTTTGTCCTTCAGTGCTGTATTCCCTACAGTGCACAGAAGACATAACACATATAAGTTGCCTCTGGACATTTTGCTTTTGTCACTTCTGTTTTATATCTGTGCCAATCTGGTACCATCCACCAGGGTTAATTTTACTTTGGTATTTAATTAGCATAAACCCATGTGGGCTGTCATGTGGTTGCCCCTTACTCCAGACACGATCAATAAGAAAACTGCAATAACATACGGTAAGAGATGCAATTTATCAAGAGAGTCACAGCTGTCCAGTAGGCGTGGCCAACTAGAGGGTGTGGCCTCGCTCCATACAAGTTTATGGCAGAGAAGCCCCGCCCACTGGCCTGGAGTATGTATAACACATACATACCCTCCGGTCCCGGCTCAGAAACCGACAAATCCCCGCAGCGCACAGTACTTGTCCTGGGGGGATTCATAAGTCTGCAGTCACACAAAGTGACTGCAGACTTATCGATTTGGACCGGACAACCCCTTTAAAGGGAAACTGTCAGCAGGATTTTGCTACCCCATCTAAGAGAAATATGACGTAACAGCAGAGACCCCGATTCCAGCGATGTAACACTGAGCTGCCATCTGCAGTTTTGATTTAAAAAACATGTTTTCTCTGCTGCAGAACTAGTGGTTCTCTAATGCTGAGCTCTGCATCACTCCACCCACACCACTGATTGGCAGCTTTCTGTCCATACACCGGCAGCTTTATGTGTACACTGTGTATGGACAGAAAGCTGCCAATCAGTGGTGGGGGTGTGGTTGGACTATGTGGCACAGGTTTACTACTCCTCTAGTGATAATAATCTCCTGTTGATAAAACTGATTTGATGAAAACTGCGGTACGCAGCCCAGTAAGTGGAACATCGCTGGAATCAGGAAAAAAAAAACAAGAAAGTAGGCTGAAAAAGAGCACTTTCAAGGAGGGAGGAGGGGAAGAAAAACAAACAAAACACTTAGACTAGATAGATATCTCGAATGTGGACAACTTTGTTATAGCTCGATCAGCCTACTGCTACCAGGTCCGGACACCCTAATCAGGTGCCGTACTGTAAGACAGCTGAAAAAAAAAAAAAGGGAGCGCCAGCCGAAGAGCACGGTAGGTCCACATGGGGAGTAGAAGGATTGAAGCTCCACCCACTTTGTGGTGGAGGGGGAGATTCCTATCCCCCTTTCCTTCCAGGTCAGCCTCTCCTCCTTGCACATTGCGGAATGCAGTGGAAGTTAAATCATATACAGGAGTGATTGCCAATTCAGCCAGAGACTCGCAGAAATAATTTAATAGATAAAAAGAATTTTACAACCCAATAAAAAATAAACAGAGCAAAATCAACTTGTTTCTGGTTTGTCCTTCATCAGCCTGAGCTCTTCATAACTCCGCCCACACCACTGATTGGTAGCTTTCAGTCCATACACAGTGTACACAGAAAGCAGCCAATCAGTGGTGGGGGTGTGGTTGAACTACGTGGCCACAGGTTTACTAGTTCTCTAGTGATAATCTCCTGGTGATAAAACTGTGATTTTATCAAAACTGTAGCAGCAAGCAGCCCCGTGAGTTAAATTGCTGGAATCTGGGTCTTAGTCTCTACATTAGTTTGCTCTCAGATTAGGTGACAAAAACTTGTTGAAAGATTTCCCTTAAAATTGCCTGGGCATTAATGCGTAACTAGTACCAAAACCTCCTCCACCTAATGTGCTATGGAAAAATGGCGCACTAACCTGTCACAGGAGATGCTGCAAGTGATTTCATCAGTGACGCAAAAAGCTATGGTCTTGCGTTTACACTCAGGCGGTATATTCCCCGACAGTCGTGGTGGTTAAACGTATAGGCAGCTAGCCTGAGTACCCATTATTACAAAAAAAAAAAAAAAAACATGTACCACATGGTATAGTTTTTTTTTTTCCATTGGCCCTCTGAGTGCTAAACGTTACCACTGAACAATTAGTACGCACACCAGCTTGACGAAGACCAAAAGAAACTATTTTGTCCTGCATCTTGCGAATGGGGGCCTGTAGAAACGTTAAAGTATACATCAGAAAAAGCTTTGGATGTGACTATAGGATCGGTTCAGACGTCAGTCAATCACATACATGTTCTATCCATTTTCACAGATCATGTACCTTTTACTGTCTATGGTGCTGTTGTCAGGATTTGTGTTGTCCTTCCACAGTTTGACCACTGGTGGCCGCTATTGTTTAATTTAATAATTGTGCTGCAATTTTACTCCTTACCACTGGAGGCTGCTGTTGTGTTCTGCAATTGCCCTTTACTAAGATGGCAGATTCTGAACCTGTGGAATCCATCTGGTTTCCTGTTTGGGCCTACTTAAAACCACATGGATCTTTCATACATTGCTTGAGTATTGCGTCTAAGGCTATGTGCCCACGTTGCAGAAATGAAGCAGAAAATTTCTGTTTCATTTCTGCATGTCCTCTCCCGGATAAACGCATGCGGAATTCCGCACGCGTTTTCGACATGCGGAATTGCCTTGCGTTTTTTATTGCATTGCAAAGGCAATTCCGCTTGCGGAAACGCAAAATTAATTGACATGCTGCGGATTTTTCTGCGCATCAAAAACGCTGCGGAAAAATCCGCAGCATGGGCATAGAATTTGCGGATTCCCCTTGGGGACCATGGGGGGCGGATTACCTAGCGTTTCTCAAGCGTTTACGCTGCGGAAATTCCGCAGCATATACACTTGAAAAACGCTACGTGGGCACATACCCTAACTGTTTAGTCTAGCTCCAGTCTCCAGCTCCTGAACATTCTTACCCAGACTGTTCTCACCTATCTACAGATTGTTTCCTACAACTCCTTTGCTAACTCCAAGAACATCTACTCCCACTTGCTGTTCCTTCTCATTCTCCTTCGGCCACTGGATTCCAGCAGTGATACATCAGTATCGTAACAGCTGTTCACATGTCCGTTTTGATCGGAATTCCAGATAAAAATAAAGCAATACAAGTCTATTAGTCCATAAAAAATCATAGACAGCACACGAATGACATCAGGGTGCAGACCATGTACTGTCTGTGATTAACATTACAATGTCTGGAAGAAGCTTTGTAATTTTATTTCTAATGAGAAATGAACTGATGAAATACAATGTAAAAACTAACATACGGACCAAACTGATGACACTCAGACTGGTTTATTTTGTGTATGTGAAAAAAAAAACCAACTGACATCTGAATGAGGCCTTGTCATTTTCAGAAGCCCAACCTGCTTCAAGTTATTGCTCTCCTTTAAAGGGAATCTCAGCAGGTTTTTGTTATGTAATTAAGAGAGCAGCATGATGTGGGAGCAGAGACCCTGGTTCCAGCGATGTGTCACTTACTCGGTTGTGTTTTGCTGTTCCAATATAAATCAGTGTTTTATCAGCAGGACATTATCACTACAGGACTAGGTGTCTTGTGCCTCCTGGTCCATCCACGCCCTCACCACTGATTAGCATCTGTCTGTCAATTTACAGTGTACACAGAAAGCAGCCAATCCATGGCAGGGGCGGGGTTATACAGGGCTCAGTATTCGTTGGAATCAGGGTCTCTGTCCCTACATCATTCTACTGCCAGATTCCCTTTAACTCTTGCACTGCAGACACTATGGCTTCAGGTGAAGTAATATCGACTTGTTCAGCTGCTGGAAAAAAATTTGCAGCTTTTTATTATCCCCCCTCTTGATTTCTGAACATTTTTTTTGCCATGTGCTATGGATCCTGTGTGGAAGAACTTCTACACCTAACCCTGTATACTGCTTATTACTGGAACAGGACGGTATGGTAAATGACCTGCAGAAGTTGTGTGTTTCTGTGAATAATCCTGTGTACATCGGCCTCCACTACCACCCTGCACCATGTTGGACACACATTACTGTCTTCAAAAGAGCACCACACACCTAGCACAGAGCAATATTGTGGCGCCCTGCTGCGCATTGGTGCCACAGAACCCAGAAGGGAGCATGGATGGACTTTTCCACAAGAGGCCCTCACACATTCACACACCTCCACCCTACCACCTCAGACCAGCAGAGGGAGCCCGTTAGGGATATATATAAAGGTAAGGTGGAGCCAGGCCGCTCAGTTTTAGAGTGAGTTCAGTCAGAAGTTAGTCTCTCAGTCAGAGAGGGACAGAGCTCAGAGTTGAGCAGAGAGCGTGCCGACGCTCAGAGAGCAGCACACTGGCTGCTGTGCTTAGGCGAGCCAAGGCCTACAGCACGTGTGAAGGCCTAGTGAGGGCCTTGAGTGGGCCGAAGGTGAGAGGAGAAGGAAGAAGTAGTGAGGGGGCAGAGGAGCATACCAGGCTCACCCCCACCCCAATATATATACCGGACACCGGGTCCGCGCCTACAGGGACTCTTTACACCCAGTAGGAACCACCGGAACCCCTGGAGGACTACAGGTCCCAGGCTCACCAAACGCTGACTACAGTACCAGGGCTAGGAGTCACGGAGGCCCCAGCGTCCAGGGAGAGTGATCTCCAAAGAGAAGGCCCTATCATCAGGTCAGCAGGTGCAAAGAGAGACAGTAACCAAGCTAGGCCTAGCTCCAGACAGGTCAGAAGCTTAGAGAATAAAGCAACAGATCAGGAGGCCCTATACCCGCTCACTGGGGAGAGTCCAAAAGTGTGCCCTTCGTCTGGAGTACCCTGGACCGTGCCTGCAACATGACCAGTAAAGGTACTGAAGCTTACCCCCGTGTGAGTGTCCGTCTTTCCTCCGGGACCGTCCTGCCGTCTCTCCCCTACACCACCATCCATTACACCCTACGCTGCCCTGGAGCTAGCTATACCTGTAGAGAGCCACACCATCCCTGCTGCCGTAACACCAGCTCCAGAGGACTGCTCTGCAGCGGCGGCACCCCCTTAGCCGCATTCCACAGGTGGCGTCACGAACTTTCCAAATCCCCTATAATTAATACCCCCCTTTTTACTGACCGCCCTGGGTCACGGACCGGGCCAGCCACCGTGGTATCCCCCACCGGCATCCATAAGAGGCCCGGCTGCCGAGTACCCCACGGCCCAGGGGGCGCGTCAGCCTTGGCGTCACGAACAGGATTCCGTGCCCGTTGCCACCGGCTACTGTGCGCCTTAAAAGACTGTAGTAATCACTGTGGTGAAGTTTACCCGCCATTCCTGAGATTTCCCGCCATTGTTCGCCATCTTCCTGTCGCCGCGCGGGAAGAAGAGGGGCGTAATCGCGGGAATCGGAGAGGCGTGACTGTGAAAAGCGCGCGAAGCCCAGGACACGCCCCGCCCCTGACGTCGAACCAGGAAGCGTCAGGTCCTGGAAGGAGTCCATAGGACGCTCTGACGTCAGACGCGAGCGACGTAAGGTCCTGGAAGAAGACTGTCGACCGCGGACCTGCGGCCTACCCGAAAAAGGAAGTGAAGAAGGTAGGCTCCGGTTCACTAGGGGGAGGCGCAACCATGGCCGATGACCAGCAAGCCGCTGGAGCACTGGTTAACGCTCTAGATGCCCATCCTGCGCCCGGCGCTGCACAGGCCGGAGCGGCCGCTCCACCAGCAGGGGTCATGACTCCGTTGATACCCATGGCCCTGCCGTATATCCCTGGAGCGAAACGGCTTCCCCAGTATAATGGCAAACCAGACACCCTGTTCGGATTCAAGAGGAAAATATGCGGTGTGCTAGATATGTATTCTATGACCGGTAAACAGAGAGCCGCTGTTGTGCTGGGACAATTGACTGGTGCCGCAGAGCGGGAAGTTGAAACCTGGCCAGCCGCAGACCAGGAATCAGTATCCATCATCTTTAAGAGACTGCAAGCTGTGTTTGAAAACCGCACTGAGACAGATCTCCGGATGAGGTTCTACCATTGTGTCCAGAAACCTGAGGACAGTGTCCGGGACTACGCCTGGCGTTTACAGGAAGCCCTGCGGGCCCTGAAACAGGTTAGTCCAGCCAGCATACAAAATGAAAATAAAATGCTGACGGAACAGTTCATCCGGGGGTTGAGATCCCAGGAGGAGAGCAGAACTGTGCGGTGGTGGGCCTTAGACCATCCAGATGCCACCTTTGACACCCTTAAGGACATGGCTATAAAGGGTCTGCAGCCCCTGGAAACATCAGATACTGCTATCCAGCGTTACCAGGGTGGGGCCACCCCAGTGCCCGCAGCACCCACTGCTCCTTCATTAATGGCTGAAACAAAGATGCAAACAGTGCCTCCTAGCGAGCTGGACAGCCTACGCTCTGAAGTGCGCCAGTTAAGTAAAACCCTGGCCACTGGCCTGAGCACCCTGCAGCTACAGGAGGAGCCCGAGCCGGAAGGAAGGATACTACTCGCCGACAGCCCTGAGGATGTCCCCTGGATGAGAAGAAGAAGGAGGACAATGCCACCCCGTAGGAGGACAACGCCACCCCGTGGGAGGACCAACGTCACCCTCCAGGAGAATTCATCTGCTACCACAGCCAAGAAGGCAAGCCACACAGCGCGGAAGTGTCCTTTAAACGAGCAAACCCTGGGGCCAAGGGCCGACACCCAGGAGTAAATCAAGCAGGTCCATCAAACTGGTACCATCGGTTCGTGGGAGGAAGACCCTTCCTGTTCATTGTGCTGGATGGCATCGCGACACCTGCCCTGCTGGACACTGGATCTCAGGTAACCATCATGCCTGATGTCCTCTACAAAAGGTTCTGGTCCATAGAGGAACTCCGGCTGCCAGCCCCGATCCTCTCCGTGTATGCCTCTAACGGCCTTCCTCTTAACCTAGTCGGGGTTAAGGATGTGACCGTGAAGGTGGGGAGAGCGGAACTAAAGGACCAAGGACTGATTGTAGTGGAGTCTAATCCTGGTGATACAGACTTGTATATGATACTTGGTACGAATATTGTCGGTAACTGTTTGGGAGAAGTGTTGTTTTTGCTCCAACAGATTGCTGACACCGCCAAACCAGGGCAGAGGAGGGTGCTCCAGAGAGAGATCCGAGCCCTTATGTACCAGCAACAGGTAAAGCTAGCAGGTGGTGAAATTGGTAATGTACGGGTGACTGACCCGATACCCATTGTGATTCCCCCGATGAGTGAAATGCTGATTTGGTGTAGAGCAGCAATAGGTCTCAAAGGACAGAACTATCAGGCGGTAGTGGAGCCCATTAGTTCGGAGCACAGACCTACACTCTTAACTGCCAGAGGGGTGGTTGCTGTACGCAATGGGAGGGTACCCGTACGACTCCTAAATTATGGGGAGGATGAAGTTAAATTACCAAGATATGCCACTGTTGCCAGGTTGTATACTGTGGATAACAATGCCATACACACAGTGGAATCCTTGACCCCACCAGATACAGTGGAGGACAATGACTCCGAAGCTCAGTTGGAGGATTGGTGTCAACAGCTCCATGTTGGGACTGACGCCACTCCAGTCCATCAAAAACAAGGTGTACACAGGGTGGTCCAGGAATATGAGCAGGTATTCACCAAACACCCACTTGATTTTGGGAGGATTAAAGGGGTACAACACCATATACCCACAGGTGACCATCCACCCATCAAAGAACGTTACAGGCCAATCCCACCAGCACACTACCAGAAAGCGAAGGAAATGTTGCATGACATGAGGAAGGCAGGGGTAATAAGAGATAGCTGTAGCACCTGGGCAGCTCCCCTGGTCCTGGTCAGGAAAAAGGATGGAAGCATGAGGATGTGTGTAGATTACAGACAGGTAAATCGCATAACACAAAGATGCATACCCTTTGCCCCGTATAGAGGAATCCCTGGCTGCATTAAAGTCTGCAAATTACTTCTCTACCCTTGACCTCACTAGTGGGTACTGGCAAGTAGCAGTTGCTGAGGAGGACCGGGAGAAGACAGCCTTCACTACCCCGATGGGACTCTGCGAGTTCAACAGTATGCCGTTCAGACTCTGCAACGCCCCTGGAACGTTCCAGAGATTGATGGAGTGCTGTTTGGGACACCGTAATTTCGAGACCATGCTGCTTTACCTGGATGACGTGATAGTGTACTCCAAGACGTATGAGGACCATTTGAAGCACCTAGCGGAGGTATTTGAAGCATTGTCCCGGTATGGGATGAAATTGAAGCCTTCCAAGTGCCGCCTGCTCAAACGGAAGGTTCAGTACCTTGGGCACATCGTCAGTCCAGAAGGAGTAGCACCAGACCCGGAGAAGGTCACTGCCATCCAGAAATGGCCGGAGCCGAAGAATCTCAAGGAGGTACGTCAGTTCCTGGGACTGGTCGGGTATTACCGGAGATTTGTAAAGGACTACACCAAGAAGGCAGCGCCTTTGCAAGATCTCCTGGTAGGACAGTCCAACAGAGGAAAGAACCCCCCCTTCCAGTGGGGTAAAGAGCAGGCCGAGTCCTTTACAGTGATGAAAGAGATCCTGACTGGCAAAAAAATCCTGGCCTACCCTGACTACAGCCAACCTTTCCTGCTGTACACTGATGCCAGCAACGAGGGACTAGGAGCTGTGTTAAGCCAGAAGCAGTATGGCAAGGAGAAGGTGATTGCCTTTGCTAGCAGGAAGCTTCGTCCGACCGAGAGGAATCCAGAAAACTATAGCTCCTTCAAGTTGGAGCTCCTGGCCTTGGTCTGGGCCATCACTGAACGATTCAAGCACTACTTGGCCTCCAGTAAGTTCATGGCTTACACTGACAATAACCCCCTGACACATCTAGAGACAGCCAAGTTGGGGGCCATGGAACAGCGTTGGATGGCCCGGCTGTCAAACTATCAGTTCACCATCAAGTACCGGGCAGGCCACAAGAACGCCAACGCCGATGCCCTATCCAGAATGCCGCACCAGTCGGATACTGAAGAAGAAGTGCATGACCTGGAAGAGATTGAGCTACCTGCCTTCCACAGAAATGGGATGGTCCACGAGCAGCGCACCTCCAGGAGGTATCGTGGTAAGACATTAAACCCTTTGCCTCACCACAGTTGGAAGGAGACCCAGGACAGCGACCCGGTTGTCAGCCGTATTAAAGAACTGATAACCCAGGAAGGTTCCTCCCTGGAGAAGGACGCTTCTCCACAAGCCAAGCAACTGTGGAATGAGAGAAGCTGGCTGTTCATCTATAGAGAGAATAGAGAGAAACTGTGCCGAAGGTATGTCAACCCTAGCACCCATGAGATGGTATGGCAGATCGTAGTGCCCAGGACAGACATCCAGATGGTGTTGGAGGCCTACCACGATCAAGCGGGGCACTTTGGCTGGAAGAAGCTGGAAACCCTCCTGAAGAATCGGTTTTATTGGGTTGGAATGCGGAGTTCCATAGAGAGGTGGTGCCGGGATTGTGGACCCTGTAGTCTCAGAAGAAAAGACTACAGCAGCCAGAAAGCACCCTTGCAGTCCATTAAGACAACCCAGCCCCTGGAGATTGTCGCCCTGGATAACGTCAAGCTGTCACCCAGCAGGTCAGGCTACTCTTATGCCCTGACCATGGTGGATCACTACTCCTGGTTCCTGGTGGTAGCCCCCGTCCAGGATCTGACGGCAGAAACTGCAGCAAGGACGTTTCAGGCATACTTCAGCAGGCCCCATGGATACCCGGATAAGGTGCTGACGGATCAAGGCCCTGCCTTTGAAGCCGAGCTGTTCAAAGAGTTTTGCCATCTGTACGGGTGTAAGAAGATCCGGACTACACCGGAAAAGTTGCTTGGAGCTTGGAGTGGTAGAGCCAGAAGCAGATATGTCCACTGAAGACTGGGATACGACTCGACAGGAGCAGTACAGGAGAGTACAGGCCTGTGTCGAAGACAGTCTAAGTAGGGTGAGGGATAAGCAGGAAGCACAGTACAACAAGAGTGCACCAGCCGAACCCTTGACACCTGGAGAAGTTGTGCTGAAACGAAAGAGAAGAAGCCACAAACTTGACGACCAGTGGGAAAGAGAACCTTACACTGTGTTGAACTCCAGATTCGACAATATGAAAACCTGTCTAATTGGCAAAGACGGAGGAAGAACGACTGCAACGGTATCAAGAGACCATCTGAAGTTGTGCCCAAGTCCGCTGAAGCCCCAGGAGGAAGTGCCTCTCACCGTACCGGAGGAGCCTAAAGAAGTAGTACTCCATACTGACTTAGGAGATTTCCCGACAGATTGGCCTCAACTAGATGGAGCGGTAATAATACCTATGCTACACTTCTACCAACAGCCAGAAGACCCTCCACTGCAAGTAAGACCTGTAAGTGCCTCAGAAAATCCTGCTCAGCAAGAATCCCCGGAATAAGGATCACCGGTAGAAGCAGAGCCAGTAGGCCCAGTAAGCAATGTACTTGCCAGTCCCGCAGAGAGGTTAAGGCAGTCTTGCAGTCCACCATCACATAGGGCTGAGAATAGCGCAAGCATCCACACTACACGCATTCCAGTACTACGTAGGTCATCACGTAGCACAAAAGGCCAGACCCCTGTCAGGTATAGGGAGTAAATAGAGAAATACCTGCAGTATAAATAGTACCCAGTAGGGTATTGCATTATGTTTATTGCATAAACTGAAATTAACTATATGTGTTTATTTAGCTACCCATAAGGGTATATATAAAGGACTCGGTGGCTGAGGACTGTGAGCAGCCCAAAAACTGTCATGTAAATAGTTTGCACTTCCTGGAGTGCCCCTTAAGTGACCACGGAACAAAAACCCATTTGGCGTGGCAGAAGACGTGGTCCAGCACTTGGATCACCTATGCTCTGTAGCCACGCCCAGGGCCTACGTTGAGGGTTTTCAGGCGGGTCCCTCATGTTCTTTCTTCGGTGAAATGGACACCAGGTTGCGGGACTTGCTGTAACTTTATTGTTATTATTGTATTATATTGTTACCTGTAACGTTCAAGGAAAGTGCCTCCCATAAAGGGAAGAATTGTTATTTGTTAACCTGTTTTGAGAAAAAATGCTTCAGTCCAGGAGTACTGAGTTTTACTAGGGGGGAATGTGGCGCCCTGCTGCGCATTGGTGCCACAGAACCCAGAAGGGAGCATGGATGGACTTCTCCACAAGAGGCCCTCACACATTCACACACCTCCACCCTACCACCTCAGACCAGCAGAGGGAGCCCGTTAGGGATGTATAAAGGGAGGGTGGAGCCAAGCCGCTCAGTTTTAGAGTGAGTTCAGTCAGAAGTTAGTCTCTCAGTCAGAGAGGGACAGAGCTCAGAGTTGAGCAGAGAGCGTGCTGACGCTCAGAGCAGCACGCTGGCTGCTGTGCTTAGGCGAGCCAAGGCCTACAGCACGTGTGAAGGCCTAGTGAGGGCCTTGAGTGGGCCGAAGGCGAGAGGAGAAGGAAGAAGTAGTGCGGGGGCAGAGGAGCATACCAGGCTCACCCCAATATATATATACCGGACACCGGGTCCGCGCCTACAGGGACTCTTTACACCCAGTAGGAACCACCGGAACCCCTGGAGGACTACAGGTCCCAAGCTCACCAAACGCTGACTACAGTACCAGGGCTAGGAGTCACGGAGGCCCCAGCATCCAGGGAGAGTGATCTCCAAAGAGAAGGCCCTATCACCAGGTCAGCAGGTGCAAAGAGAGACAGTAACAGGTGCAAAGAGAGACAGTAACCAAGCTAGGCCTAGCTCCAGGCAGGTCAGAAGCTTAGAGAATAAAGCAACGGATCAGGAGGCCCTATACACGCTCACTGGGGAGAGTCCAAAAGTGCGCCCTTCGTCTGGAGTACCCTGG